>NC_053390.1:788330582-789530582 GCF_905171765.1 Bufo bufo | reverse complement strand
CTTGTGCAACACCTAAAGGGTTAACAAAGTTTGTAAAATCAGTTTTGAATACCTTGAGGGGTGCATCAGGGGGGCTTCAAATGGGACATGGTGTAAATAAACCAGTCCAGCTAAATCTGCCTGCCAAAAACCATATGACGCACCTTTCCCTCTACGCCCTACGTACAGTAGTTTACGGCCACATATGGGGTGTATCTGAAAATGACAGAATCGGGGCAATAAATATAGCATTTTGTTTGGCTGTTAACCCTTGCTTTGTTACTGGAAAAAAATTGCTAAAAATGGAAAATGTGCCAAAAAATTGAAATTCTCAAATTTTATCCCTATTTGCCAATAACTCTTGTGCAACACCTAAAGGCTTAACAAAGTTTGTAAAATCTGTTTTTAATAGCTTGAGGGGTGTCGTTTCTAGAATGGGGTAATTTTTGGGTGGTTTCTATTATGTAAGCCTCACAAAGTGACTTCAGACCTGAACTGGTCCCTAAAAATTGGGTTTTTGAAAATTTCAGAAAAATTTCAAGATTTGCTTCTAAATTTCTAAACCTTGTAACATCCCCAAAATATAAAATATCATTCCCAAAATAATCCAAACATGAAGTAGACATATGGGGAATGTAAAGTAATAACTATTTTTGGAGGTATTACTATGTATTATAGAAGTAGAGAAATTGAAACTTAGAAATTTGCATTTTTTTTTTATTTTTGCTAAATTTGGTATTTTTTTATAAATAAAAATGCATTTTTTTTAACTTCATTTTACCAGTGTCATAAAGTACAATATGTGATGAAAAAACTATTTACCTTAAGGTGAAATAAGGCTGTGTCCTTAAGGAGTTAAAAGGCCAAATCTGTGCAAAGATGTGGATTCATTGTCATTTTCTGTCAGGTAGTCACACGTTGTGATGGCAAAGGCAAAAAAACTCTACCTTTTTAAACGTGGTCGGGTTGTTAAACTGCATAAGCAGGGTCTCTCACAGCGTGCCATCGCTGCTGAGGTGGGACAGTCATTTGGAATTTCTTAAATGATCCTGAGGGTTATGGAACAAAAAAATCAAGTGGAAGACCCAAAAAAATCAGCACTGAGCCGGAGGATCCAATTGGCTGTCCGTCAAGACAATGCACGATCTTCGACCCAAATTAAGGCCCTTACTGGTGCTAACTGCAGCCCCATAACCATCAGACGGCATCTGAGACTGAAGGGCTTCAAAAACAAAAAACGTCATCAAAGACCTCTTGAATGCTCGTTTGGACTTTGCAAGAGAACACCAAACATGGGACATTCAAAGGTGGAAAAAGTTTTATTCTCTGATGACAAAAAATGTAACCTTGATGGTCCTGATGGTTTCCAACGTTACTGGCATGACAAGCAGATCCCACCTGAGATGTTTTCTACGCGCCACAGTGGAGGGGGCGCCATAATGGTCTGGGGTGCTTTTTCCTTCAGTGGAACAATGGAGCTTCAGGAAGTGCAGGGCCGTCAAACGACCGCTGGCTATGTCCAGATGTTGCAGAGAGCATTCCTTATGACTGAGGGCCCTCGTCTGTGTGGTAACGACTGGGTTTTTCAACAGGACAACGCTACAGTACACAATGCCCGCAGGACAAAGGACTTCTTCCAGGAGAATAACATCCTTCTTTTGGCCCATCCTGCGTGTTCCCCTGATCTAAATCCAATTAATAACCTTTGGGGATGGATGGCAAGGGAAGTATACAATAATAGACAACAGTTCCAGACAGTAGATGGCCTTCGTGCGGCCGTCTTCACCACTTGAAGAAATGTTCCCACTCACCTCTGGGAAACGCTTGCATCAAGCATGTCGAAACAAATTTTGGAAGTGATAGACAATAACGGTTGAGCTACTCATTACTGAGTTCATGTTTGGAAGTTGGATTTATGTTTTGGGGTGGTTTCGTTTTTTTTTGGGAGGTGTGGTCCTAAACTTTTGATCAGCTGAAAAACAGCCTGTTTCAGTTTATTCGTTGTTTTCATTAAATTGAATGCTCAAATTTTTTTTGTCTCACTCCTATTTCTTCTTGTTGCATGTTGAAGCTCTACTTGGAACCTTGTTAAGATCCAGCATGCTAAATATGATTTTTTGCCATTTTGCAAGTGGTCTTAAACTTTTGATCAGGACTGTACATTAGGTGGTTGAGATTACTTCTAGGTATACAAAGCAGACCAACTAGCATCCTCTTTCCCCAGTGACTTGCCATCTTGAAGTCGGTGCAGGGACACCTACAATCAATCATCTCAGAACATCATTCTGCTGTCTGTTGCTGGGTGAGCAGGTATTGCATGTAGCTATACATTGGGCCCCCAGAATAAATTTTACTAGTGGGCCCTAGGCACCTTAGTTGGACACTGCACTGAGGGATCCTACCTACTTGCACAATCACTCTAAGTAGTGACCCACAACTGGACAACAGTCTCTAAACTGCGAAATGTGAAGGAGAACACACAAACAGGGACATACAAACGCACTAACACAATGAGAACAGTCATATGACAAAAGGGTCAAAAGCCAGATGTTGAACGCGGTACAAATACACCAGAGGCAAACGAGAAAACTAAAATACGTCAAAGAGTCAGAACCAGGAGATCAAATACAATCAGGGCCGGCCTTTGGGGTGTGCGGGCTGTGCGGCCGCACAGGGCGCCATAGCAACAGGGGCGCCGGGCGGCCGACAGCTCGCAATGTAATATGCGGCAGGCGAGGCGGCACTTGTGTTCTCCCTCGGGACGAGCCCCCCGCCCCCTCCATCTCCCCCTCCCCTGTCTGACCTGATTCCTCCTCCCCTGTGTCTGACCTGTCACCTGATGATCCTCCGTGCCGTGCGTCTGGCACATCTGCACCATTTCACAGTTCACACTGGCCAATCAGCTTTTCACAGTGCAAAGATCCTGCTGCTGATTGGCCAGTGTGTAGGACTGGAGCAGCAGGCGCTCCGATTGCATCCCGCTTGTTCCTGTGTCACTTACCGCGTCAAGGTCTGCCGACTACAGCCCGGCCCAGCCCAGACAGACTGAAGGACTGCTCCGGAGACTGTCGAACCGGACTATAAGGTAAGTTACCTTATAGTAATTTACATGCACTAGAAAACTGATCCATACCCTGCCCAATTTAGCAAAGTGGCAAGATTGAGCAAAAAGTCACAATTGTTTGAGCAAAACAAAGCTTGTGCAAAAATGTGTGGCTTCTTAGTGCCACAATTCTGGTGTAGGGGGAATGATAAATCTTCCCATTGTGTTTTCTAGCACCTTCTGAACTATGTTATAGGCACAGGTGCTAACATTGTTGTGCCCATGGAGGGAAAAGTAGGCTAAATTAATGATGGCACACCAGGGCCGGTGTAACGTTATACTTCCCTACCTCGTGAGATTTCCCTACTCTCGTCAGACGCACCAGACATGACATGAGGAGGTGTTCAGCACCGCGCAGGCTCACAACGACGGGTTAGGGAAATTTCACAGCAGAGTGCGCATGCGCCGGGAGCCTGCAGCGCCGCGCAGGTGCACAACGACGGGTTAGGGAAATTTCACAGCAGAGTGCGCATGCGCTGGGAGCCTCGCTGGCGGTTAGGGTAGGGAAAAATTATCGGCCAGTGCACAGGTGCGGTGATCGGATGGATGTTCTCAGCTGGACACCGGCCGACACTGCGCATGCGCTGGGAGCCTCACCAGCGGTTAGGGTAGGGAAAAAGCACTGGCCCGTACGTAATTTTTCCCTTCCCTAACCGCTAGTGAGGCTCCTGGTGCA
This sequence comes from Bufo bufo, assembly GCF_905171765.1. NCBI lineage: Eukaryota > Metazoa > Chordata > Amphibia > Anura > Bufonidae > Bufo > Bufo bufo. The sequence goes on along the minus strand of NC_053390.1, from coordinate 789,526,824 downwards.
TGCGCAGTGTTGGCCGGTGTCCAGCTGAGAACATCCATCCGATCACTGCGCCTGTGCACTGGCCCATAGTTTTTCCCTACCCTAACCGCCGGCGAGGCTCCTGGTGCATGCGCACTCTGCTGTGAAATTTCCCTAACCTGTCGTTGTGCGCCTGCACGGTGCTGAACACCTCCTCACGTCATGTCCGATGCGACGGGAAGTGACGAGGGTAGGGAAATCTCACAAAGTAGGGAAGTATAACATTACACCGGCCTTTGGGGTGTGCGGGCTGGTAACTACTTGGTTGGATAGTCAGCCAGCCTATGCCATGATGCCAGCAACAAGCAGTGTTTTTTTTGGGGGGGGAAGGGGGGCACCACAAGGTTAGCTCGCACAGGGCGCCTGAACACCTAAGGCCGGCCCTGAATACAATACCAAACACCAGAATGTACATACAGTTGCAAGCAAAAGTATGTGAACCCTTTGGAATAATATGGATTTCTGCACAAATTGGTCATAAAATGTGATCTGATCTTCATCTAAGTCAAAACAATAGACAATCACAGTCTGCTTAAACTAATAACACATACAGAATTAAATGTTACCATGTTTTTATTGAACACACCATGTAAACATTCACAGTGCAGGTGGAAAAAGTATGTGAACCCCTAGACTAATGACATCTCCAAGAGCTAATTGGAGTGAGGTGTCAGCCAACTGGAGTCCAATCAATGAGATGAGATTGGAGGTGTTGGTCACAGCTGCCCTGCCCTATAAAAAACACACACCAGTTCTGGGTTTTCTTTTCACAAGAAGCATTGCCTGATGTGAATGATGCCTCGCACAAAAGAGCTCTCAGAAGACCTACGATTTAGAATTGTTGACCTGCATAAAGCTGGAAAGGGTTATAAAAGTATCTCCAAAAGCCTTGCTGTTCATCAGTCCACGGTAAGACAAATTGTCTATAAATGGAGAAAGTTCAGCACTGCTGCTACTCTCCCTAGGAGAGATGAAAGATGACTGCAAGAGCACAACTTTTTTTTTTAATAGGAAGAGGGTCGTGTGACACATCAAACTTATTGGGAATTTCACACGAAAAACAATGGTGTGCTTGGTTTTAACGTAACTTTATTCTTTCATGAGTTATTTACAAGTTTCTCTTTGTTTACAGCCATTGACATGTCGCCGAGGTTGACACGTGAGGAGCCGACAGAAATTGTGTTGATGTCTGGTGAACGCAGTAACTCATTAGAGCAGATTTCCATGCAAGACACCCTACGAGACCACCCATCTCCCATGCTACAGTTAGCAAACTGCTTGCTAATAGGGATGAGCGAACCCGAACTGTATAGTTCGGGTTCGTACCGATTTTTGGGGTATCCGTGACACGGACCCGAACCCGAACATTTTCGTAAAAGTCCGGGTTCGGGTTCGGTGTTCGGCGCTTTCTTGGCGCTTTTTGAAAGGCTGCAAAGCAGCCAATCAACAAGCGTCATACTACTTGCCCCAAGAGGCCATCACAGCCATGCCTACTATTGGCATGGCTGTGATTGGCCAGTGCAGCATGTGACCCAGCCTCTATTTAAGCTGGAGTCACGTAGCGCCGCGCGTCACTCTGCTCTGATCAGTGTAGGGAGAGGTTGCAGCTGCTGTTAGGGCGAGATTAGGCAGTGATTAACTCAGCAAAAACACTTAATTCAGTGATCGATCTACAGCTGTGGATCATTGAACTGCTGCTATTTAATTGCTCACTGTTTTTAGGCTGCCCAGAGCGTTTTTATGTCACTTTTTTCTTGGGTGATCGGCGGCCATTTTGTGTCTTGTGGTGCGCCAGCACAAGCTGCCACCAAGTTCATTTAACCATCAATAGTGTGGTTATTTTTTTGCTTGGCTGGGGCTTGGCTGTGCTTGCTATTTTATTGAGAGGTAAAATACAATTGCCAAAATAGCAGTACCCTAAATCTGGTGTTTCAGCTGTGGCTAGCCAATTGTAATATTGTCTGCTGTCTGGCAAAGGATATATTTTTGTTCTGGGTTGAAATACAATTCCCAAGTTAGCCATTCCCTAAATCAGTGGTTTCTGCTGTATCAGGCCAAGTTTAAATCGACCCATAAAAGGGTATATTAGATTTAGGGTGCGGATAGGGTCATCCTCAATAACTTCACACGCTACCGGGCATTTCCAAGTCTAATTCTGTCCGTAAACGTATACCTGTCATCCAGCGCCTAAATAATAGGCCTAAAATTTATATTCAGCTAAATCTGTGTTTATTGCTGAGGCTGGTCAATTCATTTAGTGTCCGCCAAAGCACAGTTTTTGTTCTGGTTTGAAATACAATTCCCAACTTAGGCCAAGTTTAAGGCCAAGTTTAAATCGATCCATAAAAGGGTATATTAGATTGAAGGTGCGGATAGTGTCATCCTCAATAACTTCACACGCTACCGTGCATTTCCAAGTTTAATTCTGTCCGTAAACGTATACCTGTCATCCAGGGCCTAAATACTAGGCCTACAATTTATATTCAGCTAAATCTGCTGTGCCTGTATTAGTGTAATACGGTACCTAAATATATAGCCAGATAGTGTTAGGTGCCTGTAAAAAAAGGCCTGAATTTGAATTCAATACATTGAGCCAAATAATTTTTTTCTTATTGTGGTGAACGGTAACAATGAGGAAAACATCTAGTAAGGGACGCAGACATGGTCGTGGTGGTGTTAGTGGACCCTCTGGTGCTGGGAGAGGACGTGGCCGTTCTTCCACAGCCACACGTCCTAGTGAACCAACTACCTCAGGTCCCAGTAGCCACCAGAATTTACAGCGATATTTGGTGGGGCCCAATGCCGTTCTAAGGATGGTAAGGCCTGAGCAGGTACAGGCATTAGTCAATTGGGTGGCCGACAGTGGATCCAGCACGTTCACATTATCTCCCACCCAGTCTTCTGCAGAAAGCGCACAGATGGCGCATGAAAACCAAGCCCATCAGTCTGTCACATCACCCCCATGCATATCAGGGAAACTGTCTGAGCCTCAAGTTATGCAGCAGTCTCTTATGCTGTTTGAAGACTCTGCTGGCAGGGTTTCCCAAGGGCATCCACCTAGCCCTTCCCCAGGGGTGGAAGAGATAGAATGCACTAACGCACAACCACTTATGTTTCCTGATGAGGATATGGGAATACCACCTCTGCACGTCTCTGATGATGACGAAACACAGGTGCCAACTGCTGCGTCTTTCTGCAGTGTGCAGACTGAACAGGAGGTCGGGGAGGAAGACTGGGTGGAAGACGATGCAGGGGACGATGAGGTCCTAGACCCCACATGGAATGAAGGTCGTGCCACTGACTTTCAGAATTCGGAGGAAGAGGCAGTGGTGAGACCGAGCCAACAGCGTAGCAAAAAGAGGGAGCAGTGGGCAAAAGCAGAACACCCGCCGCCAAGAGAGTCCGTCTGCTACTGGCCACCGCCATCTGGGACCAAACACCCCAAAGGCAGCTTCAAGGAGTTCCCTGGCGTGGCAGTTCTTCAAACAATGTGCTGACGACAAGACCCGAGTGGTTTGCACGCTGTGCCATCAGAGCCTGAAGCGAGGCATTAACGTTCTGAACCTTAGCACAACCTGCATGACCAGGCACCTGCATGCAAAGCATGAACTGCAGTGGAGTAAACACCTTAAAAACAAGGAACTCACTCAGGCTCCTCCTGCTACCTCTTCTGCTGCTGCCGCCCCGGCCTCTTCCTCCGCCTCTGGAGGAACGTTGGCACCTGCCGCCCTGCAAACAGAGGATGTACCACCAACACCACCACCTCCGTCACCAAGCATCTCAACCATGTCACACGGCAGCGTTCAGCTCTCCATCTCACAAACATTTGAGAGAAAGCGTAAATTCCCACCTAGCCACCCTCAATCCCTGGCCCTGAATGCCAGCATTTCTAAACTACTGGCCTGTGAAATGCTGTCATTCAGGCTGGTGGACACAGACAGCTTCAAACAGCTCATGTCGCTTGCTGTCCCACAGTATGTTGTTCCCAGCCGCCACTACTTCTCCAAGAGAGCCGTGCCTTCCCTGGAAAACCAAGTATTCGATAAAATCAAGTGTGCACTGCGCAACGCCATCTGTGGCAAGGTCCACCTAACCACAGATACGTGGACTAGTAAGCACGGCCAGGGACGCTATATCTCCCTAACTGCACACTGGGTAAATGTAGTGGCGGCTGGGCCCCAGGCGAAGAGCTCTTTGGCGCACGTCCTTCCGCCGCCAAGGATCGCAGGGCAACATTCTTTGCCTCCTGTTGCCTCCTCCTCCTACTCGGCTTCCTCCTCCTCTTCTTCCACCTGCTCATCCAGTCAGCCACACACCTTCACCACCAACTTCAGCACAGCCCGGGCTAAACGTCAGCAGGCCATTCTGAAACTCATATGTTTGGGGGAGAGGCCCCACACCGCACAGGAGTTGTGGCGGGGTATAGAACAACAGACCGACGAGTGGTTGCTGCCGGTGAGCCTCAAGCCCGGCCTGGTGGTGTGCGATAATGGGCGAAATCTCGTTGCAGCTCTGGGACTAGCCGGTTTGACGCACATCCCTTGCCTGGCGCATGTGCTGAATTTGGTGGTGCAGAAGTTCATTCACAACTACACCGACATGTCAGAGCTGCTGCATAAAGTGCGGACCGTCTGTGCGCGCTTCCGGCGTTCACATCCTGCCGCTGCTCGCCTGTCTGCGCTACAGCGTAACTTCGGCCTTCCCGCTCACCGCCTCATATGCGACGTGCCCACCAGGTGGAACTCCACCTTGCACATGCTGGACAGACTGTGCGAGCAGCAGCAGGCCATAGTGGAGTTTCAGCTGCAGCACGCACGGGTCAGTCGCACTGCGGAACAGCACCACTTCACCACCAATGACTGGGCCTCCATGCGAGACCTGTGTGCCCTGTTGCGCTGTTTCAAGTACTCCACCAACATGGCCAGTGGCGATGACGCCGTTATCAGCGTTACAATACCACTTCTATGTCTCCTTGAAAAAACACTTAGGGCGATGATGGAAGAGGAGGTGGCCCAGGAGAAGGAGGAGGAGGAAGAGAGGTCCTTTTTAGCACTTTCAGGCCAGTCTCTTAGAAGTGACTCAAAGGGAGGTTTTTTGCAACAGCAGAGGCCAGGTACAAATGTGGCCAGCCAGGGCCCACTACTGGAGGACGAGGATGACGAGGATGAGGAGGAGGTGGAGGAGGATGAGGATGAAGCATGTTCACAGCGGGGTGGCACCCAATGCAGCTCGGTGCGTGGCTAGGGGGAAACGCAGGACGATGACGATACGCCTCCCACAGAGGACAGCTTGTCCTTACCTCTGGGCAGCCTGGCACACATGAGCGACTACATGCTGCAGTGCCTGCGCAACGACAGCAGAGTTGCCCACATTTTAACGTGTGCGGACTACTGGGTTGCCACCCTGCTGGATCCCCGGTACAAAGACAATGTGCCCACCTTACTTCCTGCACTGGAGCGTGATAGGAAGATGCGCGAGTACAAGTGCACATTGGTAGACGCGCTACTGAGAGCATTCCCAAATGTCACAGGGGAACAAGTGGAAGCCCAAGGCGAAGGCAGAGGAGGAGCAAGAGGTCGCCAACGCAGCTGTGTCACGGCCAGCTCCTCTGAGGGCAGGGTTAGCATGGCAGAGATGTGGAAAAGTTTTGTCAACACGCCACAGCTAACTGCACCACCACCTGATACAGAACGTGTTAGCAGGAGGCAACATTTCACTAACATGGTGGAACAGTACGTGTGCACACCCCTCCACGTACTGACTGATGGTTCGGCCCCATTCAACTTCTGGGTCTCCAAATTGATGGTTCGGCCCCATTCAACTTCTGGGTCTCCAAATTGTCCACGTGGCCAGAGCTAGCCTTTTATGCCTTGGAGGTGCTGGCCTGCCCGGCGGCCAGTGTTTTGTCTGAACGTGTATTCAGCACGGCAGGGGGCGTCATTACAGACAAACGCAGCCGCCTGTCTACAGCCAATGTGGACAAGCTGACGTTCATAAAAATGAACCAGGCATGGATCCCACAGGACCTGTCCATCCCTTGTGCACATTAGACATTAACTACCTCCCCTTAACCATATATTATTGTACTCCAGGGCACTTCCTCATTCAATCCTATTTTTATTTTCATTTTACCATTATATTGCGGGGCAACCCAAAGTTGAATGAACCTCTCCTCTGTCTGGGTGCCGGGGCCTAAAAATATCTGACAGTGGCCTGTTCCAGTGTTGGGTGACGTGAAGCATGATTCTCTGCTATGACATGAAGCCTGAATCTCTGCTATGGGACCTCTCTCCTCTGTCTGGGTGCTGGGGCCAAAATATCTGACAATGGACTGTTCCAGTTTTGGGTGACGTGAAGCATGATTCTCTGCTATGACATGAAGCCTGAATCTCTGTTATGGGACCTCTCTCCTCTGTCTGGGTGCCGGGGCCTAAATATATGACAATGGACTGTTCCAGTGTTGGGTGACGTGAAGCCTGATTCTCTGCTATGACATGAAGACTGATTCTCTGCTGACATGAAGCCTGAATCTCTGTTATGGGACCTCTCTCCTCTGTCTGGGTGCCTGGGCCTAAATATATGACAATGGACTGTTCCAGTGTTGGGTGACGTGAAGCCTGATTCTCTGCTAAGACATGAAGACTGATTCTCTGCTATGGGACCTCTCTCCAATTGATATTGGTTAATTTTTATTTATTTTATTTTTATTTTAATTCATTTCCCTATCCACATTTGTTTGCAGGGGATTTAACTACATTTTGCTGCCTTTTGCAGCCCTCTAGCCCTTTCCTGGGCTGTTTTACAGCCTTTTTAGTGCCGAAAAGTTCGGGTCCCCATTGACTTCAATGGGATTCGGGTTCGGGACGAAGATCGGGTTGGGTTCGGAACCCGAACCCGAACATTTCCAGGAAGTTCGGCCGAACTTCTCGAACCCGAACATCCGGGTGTTCGCTCAACTCTACCTGCTAAGTTTCGTGAAACTGGTTCAGTGTTGGATTTGGCAAAATGTGGACGCATGAAATCTGTCTCTAATGAAGAAACATCAGTGGCTGTCCTAGCTTCATTCAGCAAGAGCCCACAGCGTAGCACTCGCCGCATGTCACTGGAGAGTGGCATTAGTCGAACATCCCTTCGGCGGATATTAGCTACTCACAAATGGCACCCTTACAAACTCCAGCTACTGCAGCATCTCAACGAGGATTGACCCAGATCGGCGCACTGAATTTGCAGAATGGGCAAAACAAAAATTGGAACAGGACCCTCAGTTTACACAGAAGATTTTGTTCAGTGATGAGGCAAACTTTTATGTGAATGGTGAAGTTAATAAACAAAACCACCTCTATTGGTCTGACACTAACCCACATTAGATAGATCCCTCCAAGACTGTTGGAACACAAAAATTTATGGTATGGTGTGGTATATGGGGTACAAAGATAGTGGGGCCATTCTTCATCAATGGAAACCTCAAGGCCACTGGATATGCGAAATTGCTACATGATGATGTGTTTCCCTCTTTATGCACTGAAGCTGGCACGTTCCCTGAGTTTTTCCAGCAAGATGGTGCACCACCACATTATGGGTGTCAGGTCCGAGCATTCCTAGATGAACAGTTTCCTGGAAAGTGGATTGGTCGTCGTGGGCCAGTTGAATGGCCCCCAAGGTCTCCCGATCTGACCCCCTTAGACTTTTATCTTTGGGGTCATCTGAAGGCAATTGTCTATGCTGTGAAGATACGAGATGTGCAGCACCTGAAACTACGGATACTGGAAGCCTGTGCTAGCATTTCTCCTGCGGTGTTGCTATCAGTGTGCGAAGAGTGGGAGAAGAGGGCTGCATTGACAATCCAACACAATGGGCAGCACATTGAACACATTTTATAAGTGGTCAGAAACTTGTAAATAACTCATGAAAGAATAAAGTTACCATTGTTTTTCTTGTGAAATTCCCAATAAGTTTGATGTGTCAAATGACCCTCTTCCTATTGAAAAAACTAAAGTTGGATTCAAAATGGCCGACTTCAAAATGGCCGCCATGGTCACCACCCATCTTGAAAAGTTTCCCCCCTCACATATACTAATGTGCCACAAACAGGAAGTTAATATCACCAACCATTCCCATTTTATTAAGGTGTATACATATAAATGGCCCACCCTGTACACTGTATACTACTATGCTACTACTGTAGTTTATATATACTACATAGGACAGTATACTGTATATATATACAGTCAGGTCCATAAATATTGGGACATCAACGCAATTCTAACATTTTTGGCTCTATACACCACCACAATGGATTTGAAATGAAACAAACAATATGTGCTTTAACTGCAGACTGTCAGCTTTAATTTGAGGGTATTTACATCCAAATCAGGTGAACGGTGTAGGAATTAGAACAGTTTGCATATGTGCCTCCCACTTGTTAAGGAACCAAAAGTAATGGGACATAATAATAATCATAAATCAAACTTTCACTTTCTAATGCTTGGTTCCAAATGCCCACGCCATGACACTACCACCACCATGCTTCACTGATGAGGTGGTATGCTTTGGATCATGGGCAGTTCCTTTCCTTCTCCATACTCTTCTCTTCCCATCACTCTGGTACAAGTTGATCTTGGTCTCATCTGTCCATAGGATGTTGTTCCAGAACTGTGAAGGCTTTCTTAGATGTCGTTTGGCAAACTCTAATCTGGCCTTCCTGTTTTTGAGGCTCACCAATGGTTTACATCTTGTGGTGGACCCTCTGTATTCACTCTGGTCAAGTTTTCTCTTGATTGTTGACTTTGACACACATACACCTACCTCCTAGAAATTGTTCTTGATCTGGTCAACTGTTGTGAAGGGTGTTTTATTCACCAGGGAAAGAATTCTTCGGTCATCCACCACAGTTGTTTTCCGTGGTCTTCCGGGTCTTTTGGTGTTGCTGAGGTCACCGGTGTGTTCCTTCTTTTTAAGAATGTTCTTTGACCACGCCTAATGTTTTTGCTATCTCTCTGATGCGTTTGTTTTGTTTTTTCAGCCTAATGATGGCTTGCTTCACTGATAGTGACAGCTCTTTGGATCTCATCTTGAGAGTTGACAGCAACAGATTCCAAATGCAAATAGCACACTTGAAATGAACTCTGGGCCTTTTATCTGCTCATTGTAATTGTGATAATGAGGGAATAACACACACCTGGCCATGGAACAGCTGAGAAGCCAATTGTCCCATTACTTTTGGTTCCTTAACAAGTGGGAGCCACATATGCAAACTGTTGTAATTCCTACACCGTTCACCTGATTTGGATGTAAATACCCTCAAATTAAAGCTGACAGTCTGCAGTTAAAGCACATCTAGTTTTTTATATTTCAAATCCATTGTGGTGGTGTATAGAGCCAAAAATGTTAGAATTGTGTCGATGTCCCAATATTTATGGACCTGACTGTATATATATATATATATATACTACAGAGGACAGTATATTGTATATATACTACAGAGGACAGTATATTGTATATATACTACAGAGGACAGTATACTGTGTATATACTACAGAGGACAGTATACTGTGTGTATATATATATATATATATATATATACTACAGAGAACAGTACACTTCTATAGAGGGATCTGGATAGATTGGAGGCTTGGGCAGAGAAGTGGCAGATGATGTTTAACACTGACAAATGTAAGGTTATGCACGTGGGAAGAAAAAATTCAAGTCACCCGTACATACTAAATGGTAAAACACTGAGTAACACTGACATGGAAAAGTACCTAGGAATTTTAGTGAACAGCAAACTAAGCTGCAAAAACCAGTGTCAGGCAGCTGCTGCCAAGGCCAGTGAGATAATGGGTTGCATCAAAAGGGGCATAGATGCCCGTGTTGAGAATATATTCCTGCCACTTTACAAATCACTAGTCAGACCACACATGGAGGACTGTGTATGCAGCGGACTACTGGTCACAAGGACCAGGGGTTCCCCCCAAGATGGAATAAGTTCTTAGGGTTCTTAGAGTTTTTGTCATGACGCCAGTTGCATTTCAGCAACTCGGGACTGAGTCCCCCTATGTAGAAGGTGATGGTGGAACCTAGGTGTAGGAATGCCAGAGTGGTATAAGGGCAGCACAAAATGTCCCTTTCGGTGGGGCTGTGCGCTTGTCAGGGTGCTTCTACATGAATATCCTGGAACCCCCGGCGTTGTAGTCCGAAGCAGTGCAAATAGGTTGAATAGTTGAGGGATTTGTAGAATAAATGGAGTCCAGACTTTTATTGAAGAGGAAACAGCTTTACTTGAATAAACTTGCATCAGGGAACAATCTTCCAACTTTGTCTTGGTTATCAGCAGGTTTTGGCATGAAATCTGGCAGGCAAACACATTTGGCTCTTCTACATCTGAAATTCTTTAGCTCTGCTGTGCTATCAGAAATTAAATAGAAACTTTTCCTTTGATTCTGCTGTACTTAGATTTCTGTAGTCTGACTCTATCTTTATCTGAATCTTTATCTTTGCATCTTTAGCTTTATCTTTCTCTTTGTCTCTGTATTTTTATTCAAGGAATCTTTATTCCTGACTCCGGAGGATTTCGCCTTAGGCCTCCGGGCCTGCTGCTGGCCGGAACACAGCCTTCCCCTTCCCCGGGGGTAAGCTCAATTGACTCTAACTATCACCTCCCTCTCTAGAGAGGGGAATAGAATGGAAGAAGGGTTCCATTCTAGCTAACACAGCTCTGCCATAGGTGCCGCCATCTGCTGGTAAACCAGGCACATTACATCTGAACATAACATTACAGGGAAATATAAATATACATTGTGCAGGACATGGAAGTAAATATGTAAAATGATACTGGATCACCCTTAGGAGATAGTAGGGGTGCAAAAAGGCAGTAATGCCACTGTGGGGCATTACATGTACAGTTCTGGGCTCCTGTGAACAAGGCAGACATAGCAGAGCTAGAGAGGGTTCAGAGGTGGGCAACTAAAGTAATAACTGGAATGGGTGGACTACAGGTCCCAGAAAGATTGTCAAAATTAGGGTTATTCACTTTAGAAAAAAGACGACTCAAGGGAGATGGAATGGATGGAAATTCTGGTCTAGTAGAATCATATAACACCATTGAATGAGTTTTATCTAATAAAAAAGCTTCTTTAAACATCTCTCCTTTCCGTTTTGGAACCTGATGCTTTGTTCAGACATAAGTGTTGTAGATAAAAGAACCAGGTCTCATTCATCTCCTCCTCACTTATAACAAATCTCCCTTCCCTTTAACCCATTAGCAAAATGTTTACATCAGCCAGTGGAGTGGTGGCCGACCTTTGCCTCTATGATGCACTGCAGTAGTCTTTACTCTTAAATAAAGGGTTATGAATTGCCGATAAGTTCTAAAAAATCATGAGGGAAAACAATGGTCGTAGTATCTCAATATCTTTTGTCTTTCCCCCTGGTTTCTGTCTCACATTTACCTATAAGAAGTATGCCTCGAAATCTAAAAAGTGGCCTGACCTTTGGTGTCCAATACAAATAAATCTGTAGTTTTGTTTAATTTGCTAGAAAGCCAAATATTTTATGTAGATATCTTGAGCATACTGCTTCTACCACTGCCTCTGCTTCCATTTTTAACCAGCGGTAACCACCATGATGCACAGATCCAGAGATCTCCCTATTCATTGCACAAATTACTCTGCTAGATTTATTTCAAGCTGGCAGCTCAGTGAATGTGTCTTTTCTCATGGGGTGTGCCCTTTCTGTTGCAGCTCTCTTACTACCACAGCTCAGGATGTGTATACTTTCTTCAGCAGCTCTCTCCCTATCACAGCTCTGAATGTGTCCTTTCTGATACAGATCTCTCCGTATGACAGCTCAGGGGGGGCGTGTCCATTCTGCTATAGCTCTCTATCACAGCCTAGGAGGTGTACCCTTTCTACTGCAGTTCTCTCCCTATCACAGCTCAGGATGTGTCCTTTCTGCTATAGTTCTCTCCTTATAACAGCTCAGGGAGGTGTATGTGTTCTGCTGCAGTTCTCTATCACAGCTTAGAAGGCATACCCTTTCTACTGCAATTTTCTCTCTATCACAGCTCAGGGTGTGTCCTTTCTGCTGCACTTCTCTTCCTATGACAGCTCAGGGAACGTGTATTTTCTCAGGGGGTGTGCCCTTTCTGTCGAAGCTCTCTTTCTACCACAGCACAGGATGTATATACTTCCTTCTGCAGCTCTCTCCCTATCACAGCTCAGGATATGTCCATTCTGCTGCAGTTCTCTCCATATGACAGCTCAGGATGTGTCTATTCTGCTACAGTTCTCTCCCTAGGGAGACAGCTCAGGGGGGGGAATGTCCATTCTGCTGTAGCGCTCAATCACAGCTTAGGAGTTGTACCCTTTCTACTGCAGTTCTCTGCCTATCACAGCTCAGGATGTGCCCTTTCTGCCGCAGTTCTCTCCCTACAATAGCTCAGGGAGGCATGTCAGTTCTGCTGCAGCTCTCTATCACGGCTTAGAAGGTGTACCCTTTCTACTGCAGTTCTCTCCCTATCACAGTTCAGGGGGCTCTCTACCTATCAAACCGGAGAGGGGGAGGGGTTTGCCTTTATGTAAAGTCCTGTCTAAAGCCCACACTCCGAGAAGATATAAGTGAGGGACATGAACATGTGGAGTCACTGTGGGTAGAGATACATGGAGGCAAAAATAATAATAAATTACTAATAGGAGTTTACTATAAACCACCTAATATACCAGAGTCCACAGAAAATCTACTACTAAATGAGATAGACGAGGAGGCAGATCATAATGAGGTGGTTATAATGGGGGACTTCAACTACCCAGATATAGACTGGGAAACTGAAACTTGTATTTCTCATAAAGGTTCTTGGCAATAACCAAAGACAATTACCTCTCCCAACTGGTTCAGGACCCGACTAGAGGGACGGCCATACTGGACTTAGTATTAACCAATAGGCCTGACAGAACAACAGACGTGCAGGTTGAGGGACACCTGGGAAATAGTGACCATAAAGTAATAACCTTCCAATTATCATTCAAAAGAGCGTTTCTACAGGGAGGAACGAAAATACCAAACTTCAAAATAGCTAAATTTAGCCAACTAAGAGAGGCCATAGGCCTAACTAACTGGGACAAAGTCCTCAAAAATAAAAATACAGCCACAAAATGGGATATCTTTAAAAGCATCCTAAAATCTCATTGTGAGAGGTACATACCGTATGGGAATAAAAGGTTAAGGAACAAAAAGAAACCAATGTGGATAAACAGAACTGTAAAGAAAGCAATAAATGACAAAAAGAAAGCATATAAAACACTAAAACAGGAGGGTAGCGAGGAAGCACTGAAAAACTATAAGGAAAAAAATAGAACATGTAAAAAACAAATAAAAGCGGCCAAACTAGAGACCGAGAGATTAATTGCCAAAGAGGGTAAAACTAACCCTAAAATGTTCTTCAATTATATAAATGTTAAAAAGTATAAATCTGAAGGTGTCGGCCCTTTAAATATAATGAGGGAGAGTCGCAGAGAGCGACGAGGAGAAAGCAAAGCTGTTAAATATTTTTTTCTCCAATGTATTCACTGAGGAAAATAAACTGTCAGATGAAATGCAGAATGTAAAAATAAATTCCCCATTAAAAGTGTCCTGTCTGACCCAGGAAGAAGTACAACAGTGACTTAAAAAGATTAAAATAGACAAATCGCCAGGACCAGATGGCATACACCCCCGTATCCTAAGGGAAGTAAGTAATGTCATAGCCAGACCCTTATTTCTGATATTTGCGGACTCTATACTGACAAGGAATGTCCCACAGGATTGGCGCATGGCAAATGTGGTGCAAATATTCAAAAAGGGTCCAAAAACAGAGCCTGGAAACTATAGGCCGGTAAGTTTAACATCTGTTGTGGGTAAACTGTTTGAAGGTTTTCTGAGAGATGCTATGTTAGAGCATCTCAACGGAAATAAGCAAATAACGCCATGTCAAACTAATTTAATCAGTTTCTATGAGGAGGTAAGTTCTAGACTTGACAGCGGTGAATCAATGGATGTCGTATATCTGGACTTCTCCAAAGCATTTGACACTGTACCACATAAAAGGTTAGTATATAAAATGAGAATGCTCGGACTGGGAGAAAATGTCTGTATGTGGGTAAGTAACTGGCTCAAAGATAGAAAACAGAGGGTGGTTATTAATGGTACACACTCAGATTGGGTCACTGTCACTAGTGGGGTACCTCAGGGGTCAGTATTGGGCCCTATTCTCTTCAATATATTTATTAATGATCTTGTAGAAGGCTTGCATAGTAAAAGAAAATTTTTTGCAGATGACACTAAACTGTGTAAAGTAATTAACACTGAATAGAACAGTATACTACTACAGAGGGATCTGGATAGACTGGAGGCTTGGGCAGAGGTTTAACACTGACAAATGTAAAGTTATGCACATGGGAAGGAATAATGCAAGTCACCCGTACATACTAAATGGTAAAACACTCGGTAACACTGACATGGAAAAGGATCTAGGAATTTTAATAAACAGCAAACTAAGCTGCAAAAACCAGTGTCAGGCAGCTGCTGCCAAGGCCAATAAGATAATGGGTTGCATCAAAAGGGGCATAGATGCCCGTGATAAGAACATAGTCCTACCACTTTATAAATCGCTAGTCAGACCACACATGGAGTACTGTGTACAGTTCTGGGCTCCTGTGAACAAGGCAGACATAGCAGAGCTGGAGAGGGTCCAGAGGAGGGCAACTAAAGTAATAACTGGAATGGGGCAACTACAGTACCCTGAAAGATTATCAACATTAGGGTTATTCACGTTAGAAAAAAGACAACTGAGGGGAGATCTAATTACTATGTATAAATATATCAGGGGTCAGTACAGAGATCTCTCCCATCATCTATTTATCCCCAGGACTGTGACGAGGGGACATCCTCTGCGTCTGGAGGAAAGAAGGTTTGTACACAAACATACACTCACCTAAAGAATTATTAGGAGCACCATACTAATACGGTGTTGGACCCCCATTTGCCTTCAGAACTGCCTTAATTCTACGTGGCATTGATTCCACAAGGTGCTGATAGCATTCTTTAGAAATGTTGGCCCATATTGATAGGATAGCATCTTGCAGTTGATGGAGATTTGAGGGATGCACATCCAGGGCACGAAGCTCCCGTTCCACCACATCCCAAAGATGCTCTATTGGGTTGAGATCTGGTGACTGTGGGGCCATTTTAGTACAGTGAACTCATTGTCATGTTCAAGAAACCAATTTGAAATGATTCGAGCTTTGTGACATGGTGCATTATCCTGCTGGAAGTAGCCATCAGAGGATGGATACATGTTCTCATTCTGTTTACACCAAATTCGGACTCTACCATTTGAATGTCTCAACAGAAATCGAGACTCATCAGACCAGGCAACATTTTTCCAGTCTTCAACAGTCCAATTTTGGTGAGCTCGTGCAAATTGTAGCCTCTTTTTCCTATTTGTAGTGGAGATGAGTGGTACCCGGTGGGGTCTTCTGCTGTTGTAGCCCATCCGTCTCAAGGTTGTGCGTGTTGTGGCTTCACAAATGCTTTGCTGCATACCTCGGTTGTAACGAGTGGTTATTTCAGTCAACGTTGCTCTTCTATCAGCTTGAATCAGTCGGCCCATTCTCCTCTGACCTCTAGCATCCACAAGGCATTTTTGCCCACAGGACTGCCGCATACTGGATGTTTTTCCCTTTTCACACCATTCTTTGTAAACCCTAGAAATGGTTGTGCGTGAAAATCCCAGTAACTGAGCAGATTGTGAAACGCTCAGACCGGCCCGTCTGGCACCAACAACCATGCCACGCTCAAAATTGCTTAAATCACCTTTCTTTCCTATTCTGACATTCAGTTTGGAGTTCAGGAGATTGTCTTGACCAGGACCACCCCCCTAAATGCATTGAAGCAACTGCCATGTGATTGGTTGACTAGATAATTGCATTAAAGGGGTTGTCCCACTTTGCTTTTTCAGTCTTACGAACAGTAAATGTCCTGATAACTTCCTGGTTTGGCTCAGGCAGTTGAGTGAAGGCCACGCCTCCTCATGACTCACCCTGAGAGTTCAGTCCTTGCATGCTCGTTCATGTGGATGAGTCATCCTTCTGGAGCCTGCAGAGTATGTAAAGCCCATCCCCCTGCTGGGGAATCACTCAGTGACCACTGACCAATGATAGTGAACTAATGTAGTAACTTGTGGCTGTCCTGCATTCTAATACACTGTTACACATAAAACCTGTGTTACAAACCCATTCTGTGCAGCAAAAACAATAAATCACTACAGCCCAAATGCATGTTAGCTAGTAGCCATATGATCTGTGCTAGATATAGATAGATATATTCACTGACTTATTACCCAGCTTTCCCGGTGTCTGATATTATCGCTGACTTATTACCCAGCTTTCCCGGTATCAGATATTATCACTGACTTATTACCCAGCTTTCCCGGTGAACAATATTATTACATACTTATTACCCAGCTTTCCCGGTATCAGATATTATTACAGACTTATTACCCAGCTTTCCCGGTATCAGATATTATTACAGACTTATTACCCAGCTTTCCCGGTATCAGATATTATTACAGACTTATTACCCAGCTTTCCCGGTATCAGATATTATTACAGACTTATTACCCAGCTTTCCCGGTATCAGATATTATTACAGACTTATTACCCAGCTTTCCCGGTATCAGATATTATTACAGACTTATTACCCAGCTTTCCCGGTGTACAATAATATTGTACACCGGGAAAGCTGGGTAATAAGTCAGCGATAATATCTGACACCGGGAAAGCTGGGTAATAAGTCTGTAATAATATTGTTCACCGGGAAAGCTGGGTAATAAGTATCTGATAATATCTGATACCGGGAAAGCTGGGTAATAAGTCTTATAGACTTATTACCCAGCTTTCCCGGTGTCTGATATTATCACTGACCTATTACCCAGCTTATGGGGGGGGGGGGGGGCATCTGTGGATGGCACTTATGGGGGGGGGGCATCTGTGGATGGCACTTATGGGGGGGGGGCATCTGTGGATGGCACTTATGGGGGGGGGCATCTGTGGATGGCACTTATGGGGTGGGGGGATCTGTGGATGGCACTTATGGGGTGGGGGGATCTGTGGATGGCACTTATGGGGTGGGGGGATCTGTGGATGGCACTTATGGGGTGGGGGGATCTGTGGATGGCACTTATGGGGTGGGGGGATCTGTGGATGGCACTTATGGGGTGGGGGGATCTGTGGATGGCACTTATGGGGTGGGGGGCATCTGTGGATTGCCGCCTGGACTCCTTCTGGGCACCAGAGAGCACGGCGTCCTCTGTTGCTATGGCGCCGTGCGCTCCCTCCTGCCGCTGGAATACAGTGATACTCTCTTATAGATCATAGCAGTATATCACTGTATTCCGGCTGCAGTAATGTCTCTATATAACGCCCACAGTAATGACCCCCAACTGCCCCCGGTAATGTTCATGCCCCCAGTAATGTCCCTATAGTGCCCATAGTAACTTTCCAAACTGCCCCCAGTAATGTCCCTACACTGCACCCACAGGCTGTCATCAGAAGATTACTAGCACTGGCGGCGGGCCAAGTCACTTACATGAAGCCCGCCCCGCCGGTCACCAGCAGCCTCTTGCTGAAGCTCCCAGGCGGCTCGCCGACAGCACTCATGGTTATGAGGTAAGAACTACCACAGGACCGGAGTAGAAGGACATGGCCGCCAGCTGATTGGACGCTCAGCATGACGTCACAGCCCGTCCCGTTGCCTCTGCAGATGCGGCGGCTGGAGCTGCGAATGTCGCCGGGCAAGGTATAGGAGGAGATGCTGGGGCTTCTGCTGACTTTGTCGCGAGGTTCGGGGCAGTGGTAGTTTGATTCGGGACCCTGGCCCCGGATAAAAAGCATATAGATCATAGCAGTATATCACTGTATTCCGGCGGCAGGAGGGAGCGCACGGCGTCCTCGGTTGCTATGACACTGTGCGCTCCCTCCTGCTGCCAGAAAACAGTAATACATTGCTATGATTGGGCGCCCGCGCAAAACTATGGGACGTGCGCGCTCACAGTGTGAGGGAGAGGCCGGCTGTAGGATCGCAATAGTTACCAGTGCGCAGGTGCGGCATGGATGCGGCCGGCGAGATGTGGCCGTATCCATGGGATACCAGCACAAACAAAGGAGAGAGAAAGGAGCGTTTTTAGGCTGAATGCTAAGTTTTTTTTAATTACATGTATTGGAAGAAATGTTCAGTGGGGGGCAATGATTTAATGTAACCGTATTTAATGAAGTGGGACAACCCCTTTAATGAGAAATAGAACAGGTGTTCCTAATAATTCTTTAGGTGAGTGTAGAAGAGGATTCTTTACGGTAAGAGCAGTGAGACTATGGAGCTCTCTGCTTGAGGAGGTGGTGATGGTGAGTACAATAAAGGAATTCAAGGGGGGGGGGGGGCTGGATGTATTTCTGGAGTGTATTAATATTACAGGCTATAGCTAATAGAGAGGTGTCGCTGATCCAGGGAGTTATTCTGATTGCCTGATTGGAGTCGGGAAGGAATTTTTTATTCCCCTTAAGTGGGGAAAATTGGCCTCTACCTCACAGGTTTTTTTTTCTCCCTTCCTCTGGATCAACTTGCAGGATGACAGGCCGAACTGGATGGACAGATGTCTTTTTTCGGCCTTATGTACTATGTTACTATGTTATCACAGCTCAGGGGTTGGGTAATTTCTTCTTCAGCTCTCTCCATATCACAGCGCAAGGGTCGTGTCCTTTCTCCTACTATTTTCTACTTATCACAGCTCAGGGGTGTGTGTACTTTCTTCTGCAGTTCTCTCAATATAACAGCTCAGGGGGCATTTCCATTCTGCTGCAGCTCTCTCCCTGTTACCGTCACAGCTTCTAAAAGAAGAGCCAGCTGGTGGCAGTTCAAGAATGGAACTGAGCAGCATGCAGCATCCCACTGCAGAGAAATGGTACACTGCAAAAAGAGTGTAAAAATGTGCTTTCATGTAATGTATGCATTTAGTGTATCTGTGCTAATCAAGGTGTTAATAGGCATTTTCTGCCAATGCAACTTGGTTAGCAGAAGTGCAGTGACCATCCGTCTGCTTCGGAGCCCCATACGCAGTAGGGTGCCATTTTACCTCATCTGTGGTGAACTATCCATAGGTACCCAGGTCTCCTTGCAGCACATTGCAGGATGCCCAACAAATGCCAACTTAAAAGATGTGTCCCTCTTCTAGCCCTTTCTGCTCTAATATCGCCTCCCCATAAAAGGCTGCTACGTTTAATGTCCATCCACAAGGCTCCTGCAGTTGACGGCTTTTTCACCTTGGGCCTGACTTGGTGTTGCTTGCTGGCCGACAGAAAGTGGTACTGGGACATGTTACTACAAAGTAAAAAAAAAAAGTTATATATTCTTCTTTCTCCATCAACCCTTATCATGTGGGAAGGATGTATGTGTGAGAGTTCCTCCAGACACAGGCCTAAGTCCAAAAAACCTCTGTCTCTGAGACTACAGCTCTCAAAGAAGGACCTCTACTACCAGGATACCTCCGAAGGGAAAAAGATCAGATGTCTGTAGAAGGTCCAGAACCATCCAAGCCATACAGGATTCCAACAGCAAGGTATTCGCTCGTTTATGCCATTGAGACTTTGCTGCTGTGGAGGGGGAATATTGCTGCTGGCACCTACCATACTTTGAGATTGACTGGCCATCTGGATCTTATACAGTTGTGTTCAAAATAATAGCAGTGTGTTTAAAAAAATGAACAAAGCTAAAAATCCTTCTAATAGCTTTTTTTTCCCATACACACAAATACATTGGGAACACTACACATTCTATTCCAAATCAAAACATGAAGAAAAATATATCAAATTTCTGTTATTCCTCAAAAAAAATGAAGAAAAGTGAATATTAGACTGTTCAAAAAAATAGCAGTGTTTGTATTCTTCTTTACAAACTCAAACATTCACTATATAAACTGAAAAATGTTTGAATCCTTTGAATCACTTAACTAATATTTAGTTGTATAACCGCTGTTTCTGAGATCTGCTGGACGTCTGTGTTGCATGGAGTCAACCAACTTCTGGCCCCTGTGAACAGGTATTCCAGCCCAGGATGATTGGACTACATTCCACAGTTCTTCTCTATTTCTTGGTTTTGCCTCAGAAACTGCATTTTTGATGTCACCGCACAAGTTTTCTATTGGATTAAGATCCAGGGATTGGGCCGGCCAATGCGATAAATAGGCCCAACACCGTAGCATGAGAAACATCCCCATATCATGATGCTTGCCCACCATGCTTCACTGTCTTCACAGTGTACTGGGGCTGGAATTCAGTGTTTGGAGGTCGTCTGACAAACTGTCTGCGGCCACTAGACCCAAAAAGAACAATCTTACTTTAATCAGTCCACAAAATGTCTCTTTAGCAAATTGTAACCTCTTCAGCACATGCCGTTTTTTTTTGTTTTTTTTCACAATATTTTTATTATTGTTATTAATATTTTGTAATGGAAACATCTTAAGTGTGGACGCAGCCACTAAGAATGCTAGACACAAATATATATCAAGCGTAAAAGTGGGCGCAGCCACTTATAAAAGTAAACAGGCAAAGTGTTAACATACATCATGTCCTACGGCACCCGCTTGGGTGCTGCCAACGTAGAACAGTATCAAATAAGACATTATAATAGAATCATACTAAGAGCAGAATTAGATACGAAAAGAACATTAAGACAACAGAAAGCAAAAAGAAATAAAATTAAAAAGGACTCGATGATCAAGAGAGCCGCTGGGCCGTCTTTAACAAATAATAATTATTATTATTATTTTTTTATTCCTCAGGGCCGCACCACCGATCACCACAGGCGGCGCGGCCCTGGATGTTATTGCGGTGGGCAGCAGTGGCGGCGGGCTGTAGGAGATCAGCGCTTCCATTGTGGAAGCGCTCATCTCCATATTCATCTGTATCGCCGTCCTCAGGACAGCGATACAGATGGCTGTGCTGTGCTGTAGGGCAGGGGAGTGTAGGCGTGTCCCTCCCCTGTTCTTCTGATAGGCCACAGGCACTAATGCCTGCAGCCTATCAGAGGCCGGCTCAGGCAGCGCGATGACGTCATTATCATCGTGCCGCCTGAGCCGGGCAGCACACAGCAGGGACACAGGCCGGAAGAGGCCTGCATCGCTGCTGATGGAGGTAAGTATTAGTGTTGTTTTTTTTCTTTGCGGGGGGGGGGAGCTGTCACTATGGCTATGGGGGGGAGCTGGCACTATGGGGGGGCTTGCACTATGGGGGGACTGCCACAATGGTGGGGGCTGGCATTATGGGGGAGCTGGCACTATGGGGGGGAGAACTGGCACTATGGGGGGGAGAACTGGCACTATGGGGGAGCTGGCACTATTGGGGGGCTGGCACTATGGGGGGGAGCTGGCACTATGGGGGAGCTGGAACTATGGGGGGAGCTGGCACTATGGCTATGGGGGGAGCTGGCACTATGGGGGGGGGGGGGCTGGCACTAAGGGGACTGCCACAATAGGGGGGGCTGGCACTATGGGGGAGAACTGGCACTATGGGGGAGCTGGCACTATGGGGGGGATAACTGGCACTATGGGGGAGCTGGCTCTATTGGGGGGCTGGCACTATGGGGGGGGAGCTGGCACTATGGGGTAGCTGGCACTATGGGGGTAACTGGCACTATGGCTATGGGGGATGCTGGCATTATGGGGGGGAGCTGGCACTATGGGGGGAGCTGGCACTATGGGGGGAGCTGGCACTATGGGGGGGGAACTGGCACTATGGGGGGAGAACTGGCACTATGGGGGAGCTGGCACTATTAGGGGAGCTGGCACTATGGGGGGAGCTGGCACTATGGGGAGCTGGCACTATGGCTATGGGGGGGAGCTGGCACTATGGGGGGGCTTGCACTATGGGGGGACTGCCACAATAGGGGGGGCTGGCAGTATGGGGGAGCTGGCACTATGGGGGGGCTGGCACTATGGGGGGAGCTGGCACTATGGCTATGGGGGGGAGCTGGCATTATGGGGGGGAGCTGGCACTATGGGGGAGCTGGCACTATGGGGGGAGCTGGCACTATGGGGGGAGCTGGCACTATGGGGGGAGAACTGGCACTATGGGGGGAGAACTGGCACTATGGGGGAGCTGGCACTATTGGGGGGCTGGCACTATGGGGGGGAAGCTGGCACTATGGGGGGAGCTGGCACTATGGGGGAGCTGGCACTATGGGGGGGCTTGCACTATGGGGGGACTGCTACAATAGGGGGGCTGGCACTATGAGGGAGCTGGCACTATGGGGGGGAGAACTGGCACTATGGGGGAGCTGGCACTATGGGTGGGGAGAACTGGCACTATGGGGGAGCTGGCACTATTGGGGGCTGGCACTATGGGGGAGCTGGCACTATGGGGGGAGCTGGCACTATGGGGGGAGCTAGCACTATGGGGGGGCTGGCACTATGGGGGAAGCTGGCACCATGGGGGAGAGGAGCACTATGGGGGTATCTGGGGGCTCTAAAGGGGCTTTTTGTAATTATTGGCACATTATGGGGGGCACTATAGGGGAGAGTGGCACTATGGGGCATCTGGTGTCACTATAGGGCATTATATTATTTGGGGGCACTATGGGGAAGTGGGGGCTCTAACGGGGCCTTTTTTATTGGCACATTATGGGGGGCACTATGGCATTTGGTGGCACTAAGGGGGCATTTTTTACTGGCACATTATGGGAGGCACTATAGGGGAGAGCGGCACTATGGGGCATTATTTGGGGGCACTATGGGGGAGTGGAGCACTATTGGGGCATATGGTGGCACAAAGAAGGGGCATTTTTTACTGGCACATTGTGGGGGAGAGGAGCACTATAGGGGCATCTGCTGGGGGCACTAAGAAGGGGCATTTTTTTTACTGGCATATTATGGGGGACACTATGGGGAAGGGGGAGAGGAGCACTATGAGGGCATTTACTGGGGCACTATATAGGGGTATTTTATACTGGCATACATTATGGGGACATAAGCTTAACTGCGGGCACTAAGCGGGGGTATTTCATGTACTGTCATATTATAGGGAGAATTATTACTACTAGGGGTATTATGGGGAGCTTTACTACTACTGGGGGGCTATGAGGAACATGATTACTAGTAAGGGCACTATAGGGGCATTATTACTACTAAGTGTGCTCTGGCAGAGAATTATTTCTATTGGTGGGATTTTGGGGAGCACTGTTACTTTGGGGGCACCCTGGCATAGTATCAGCTTAGCACAATTATTTTTGGGGGACATTATCTTTATACTATTAGTGTCTGGGCGCAGTTATTTTTTAGAGCACTGTGTGCCAATAATTGATGAAGGGGGCACTATCTGTGTGGTAGTAGTATTTCCAGGTGGACTGTATCTGCAGTATAGTATTGGGGGCACAGCGGGCACAGTATTGGGGGCACTATCTGTGTGGTAGTAGTATTTCCAGGGGGACTGTTTCTGCAGTATAGTATTGGGGGTGGCAGGAAAGGATGTTCAGAAGATGTGAAGATGATGGAAATGTGGGAAACTAATGTCTGTCAATCTCTGCAGAGACGGGAGATGGCAGAAAAATCATCATGGCGGTCTGGTCTGAATGTAGAAGATAAAGAAAGAGAACGTCTACAACAAAGGTGACATCACTGGATGTAAGAGGTATGGGGCGCTATGTAGGAGAGAAGATGCTCCGGCTACTCCCCCTGCCATTTGCAGAAGGAGGATTCAGAGCTGGGTGAGGACGACGAAAGGGGGCAGCAGGCCACGGGCGGGTGGCAGATGGTGGGGGGAACCACAGGTCTTAAGCAGGATTGGGGAGGGAGGAGAGCGGAGGAGCTTCCTGTCTGTAGCCTGCTGTTTATTGTATAATGTGAAGCAGGCAGTGCAGCCAGGACAGGTCCCCCCTCTCCGTATGATGTGTAGAGACAGGCCTCAACAATAGAATGTCAGCGGTACAGTGTTTGTTGGGAGTGGCCTATTATATGTAGGAGGGGCTTTTAATAATGGGTGGGGCTAAAATGGGCCACTTGACTGGATTTGCCCCCCAGGACTAAGGCTGCCAGCCCTCCCCTGCCAGGTGGCTTCTGACAGCGCCAGCACAAATTCTCCACATTTGAATAAAATCTACTGAGTTTAGCGGGAGTAAAGTACCACCGTGTGAGTAATTTATGATAGCATTCTAATAAGTTAGAGCACTTTTTAGCTTGAAAGGTAATTCTTATCGCCGCTTGCCACTTTGCTATGGAATACGAGAGCCACAGATTTAGCCCAATTTAGAAAATGTGCCCTTTTAGTCAAGAGCAGATCACCTGTGACAGTTTTATAAATTGTGCTGGTGGGAGTCTGCAAGTCCCCTCGCGTGTGTAAGATATGGTTAAGAAGGGCAACTGGAAGCATTATATCTCTCCTAGGCCATTTGGTTAAAAAGTGGACTATCCTATTATAATGGTAATGGTAAGAATCTGGTATCCCATATGATATTTGCAAGCAGGAGAACGATTTCAATGTATTATCTTCAAAGAAATCGTTTAACACCCGTACCCCAGCTTTCCGCCATCCTCCCACTGAGAAATCTGTTATATAGTATTGCAAGATCTCTATGGGGATCTGTACCACCCTCTTTGGAGATGTTGGGCCAATACGTTGTAGTAATAGTTTCCAGATTTGGATGGATGTTTTCAATGTCAGCGCTGATGGAAGTGGGAAGCTGGGGTCAATAGCATGTACTATGAGTAAAGAATAGAGTGGCTTCCCTTTATTGAGATCTACCTCTATCTGTTGCCAGCTTGGAGTATCCTCTTGTCGACACCAGAATCTCAGCTGTTTGAAAACAAAGGATTCATAATATCCCTGTAGATTTGGAACCCCCAAGCCCCCGTGAGACCTATGGCTGTAAAGTATAGAGGCTGCTATTCTATGAGGGCCTTTTTTCGAAAAAAATGAAAGCATTTGAGTCTTAAATTTTGCCATGACTGTGGCGGGTATAGGGATGGGGAGAGTGCGAAATAGGTATATGATCTTTGGGAGAACCATCATTTTATAAGTTACTATTCGGCCTAGCCAGGATAGATTCAATTTAGTATATCGGTCTAGGTCATTTTGGAGGGAGTTATATAATACGTCATAGTTGCTTTTGACTAACCGTTCAAGGGGAGAGCAAATTTGTATGCCCAAATATGTAATCGAGGAGACGGCCCATTGGAAAGGGAATTCTGTCTCCAGTGCCGCTCGTAGTGAAGATGACACCCTGACAGCTAGTATTTGGGATTTAGATTCGTTGATCTTGTAGTATGAGACCTCCCCAAATTCCCTAATAATCTGTAGAGTGGCCCTCAAAGAAGGCAGGGGTCTGTTAGGGTCAGAATAACATCGTCCGCAAACAACCCTATCTTATGCTGCCAGTTACCAGCTGAAATACCACGTATCGACTCTGACATCCTTATCATTTCTGCGAAGGGCTCCATCACCATTAAAAAGAGAAAAGGGGAGAGGGGACAACCCTGTCGGGTGCCGTTTGTAATAGAAAAAGGGGAGGAGAGGGAGCCATTAGCCAGTACTCTGGCTGAGGGAGTGGAATATAAAGCCTGGATCGCATTTTTAATAGGGCCTCGAAAGCCAAATTTATCTAGTACCGCTGATGCAAATCCCCAATGGATACGGTCGAACGCCTTCTCCGCATCCAAGGTTAGAAGCAGAGAACACGTCCCCAACCCCCCCAGCCTTCTGCAACAAACCCAATATCCGTCGAGTACCATCTGGCGCCTCTCTGCCCTTTGTAAAGCCAACCTGGTCACTATGGATCAGCAGTGGCAAGATTTTCAAAAGTCTGCGAGCTAACAGTTTTGCGTATAGTTTCACGTCACAGTTGAGGAGAGAAATCGGGCAGAAATTGGCAGGGAAATCCATCGCTTTACCCAGTTTTGGGATGGTAACAGAAACTGGGGTATTGAGCTCCGCAATTTGCTCATCATTCAGAGAGGGGAGATTGACTTTTTGAAGAAAAGAAGCAATTTTCTCTAAGGAAGGTTGAGGCGTGGGGGGGTCTCCATTAAGGTTATATAGTTTAGAATAGTACTGATTAAAGGCTTCTGCTATCTGATTTGGGTGAGTAATCTTAGACACTCTATCGGGAGCTAACATGTAGGGGATATTTACCTTTTGAGTAGAGCTAGCCATTGTGAACTGTGAGTACTACTACCACTATCTTAGCCACTGCCACGCCTTTCTTCTCCCAAATCAATGTCTACTTTACCTAAATCTCAGCTTTTTTTTCCCACTTTAATGGAAAAGTTTCTCATGGTTTGACCTAAGGATGCAGATTATGCTTCTTTACAATGCTTGTTTAGTTTTACATTTATTCCAACACAAGCTTTTCATCTGTAAACGCAGTAAAATCCCAATACGATGTCTCAGGCCGCACTAAATCACCTCCTGATCACAGGTAACGATCGCCTTTTATCTCTCCTACTTCTCTCCGTGTCACCGCTGCTTTTTACTGAACCCTAGGGATGCAATGTATAATGAAAGGCGCCATAAGCAGCAGTAGAAAAAGTTCTGCATCTGGAAGTTTTCCCATGTTTGAAGGTCAAGTCTCATTTCGGTAGCCTCACACATAAAGTAGTGCTGGGTTTAGTAAAGGAGTAGAATCAAGATGAATTAATCCAGCCTTCACAATCAGCAGCTCTATAACTCTTATTACAATTACAAGCTGAGTGCTCCCGCTCATAGATCATCATGAAAGTTGTCAGACTCTGTTCACAATTAAATCGAGTACAAGCTTTTGTCAGGGAATTTGTTACAGAGACTTCTCGCCAAAAAAGTTCTAATATCCAAAGCAGAGCCCATCGTCAATGTGTGGCTGTTTCTGGTAATAATTATATTTTATGTAATGCCTGCCTTCTGAAAAATAAGTTTCACACTTATCTGTTCCACGATGCTCCGATTCCCTGCTGTCTCCATCTGCTGGTCCCCATAGCTGTGGGTCCTAGGGTAGGTCTCCTAGGACTGTATGCAACCCCTTTCAAACTCTTGAATGCCAAGAGATATGGCAGTGGCATAGCTATAGGAGTCGCAGCCAGGGGCGTAACTAGCATAGCGGCGGACCATGTGACCGCTATGGGGCCCAGGGCAAGAGGGGACCCAGTCTTAGTTGGGATCATCTTCTCTTCTACTGGAGGTGAAAACTTGGTCAGGACTCTACCCTCTAGAGGAACAACTTTTAGCAAATGAGGCAGTGGAAAAATGGCCCAAGGGTTATTGAAAAGGGTCAGAAACCCTTATGTCCTGTGTGGGGGGCCTTGTTTGATCCTTGCTATGGGGCCCTTACGTTTCTGTGGACGCCACTGGTCGCAGCGGTCAGAGTTTCGGCCGGGCCCCTAAGCCAGGGGGGCCCACAGGGACAATTAACATATACGGAGCGCTCACTTCCATTATGGAAGCTCTCACTAGTCTGCAGAAGGAGGGAAGAGTGAAGCGTTGTCAGCATTCACCTCTCCCTGCTTGATCTTCTCTGGGTGTCGTGCTGCATTGTCCTGACTGTGTACAGCGTCAGGACGTAGTGCGCGCTCTATTACCTGACACAATAGGTGTAGGTCAGGTGACAATACAGTGCGCAAAGAATGCAGGGGAGACCGCTGGACCTGTAGATTATTTATTTATTTTAAGGTCTGATCTGAGGTCTAATATGGGGGTGTCTGACATGGAGTCCTGATCTGAGGTCTGATGAGGGGTCTGGCATGGAGGTCTAAAGAGGGTCTGATATGGGGATCTCCCATGGAAGTCTAAAGGGGATCTGATATGGGGGGTCTGACATGGAGGTCTAATGGGGATTTGATTTCTGATATTTGGGGGTCTGACATAGAGGTCTACTGGGGGTTTGATCTGAGGTCTGAAACTGGGGTCTGATATGGGGGCCTGACATGGAAGTCTAAAGGGGGTCTGATCTGATGTCTGATATCAGGGGTCTAACATGAAGGTCTGATGGGGGTGTCATCTGAGGATCTCATATGGGGGTCTGATTTGAGGATATGATATGGGGGTCTGATTTGAAGATCTGATATGGGGTCTGATTTGAGGATCTGATATGAGGGTCTGATCTGAGGTGTGACATGAGGGTCTGATCTAAAGATCTGATATGGGGGGTCTGATTTGAGGTCTGATATGGTGGTCTGATATGGGGTTCTAATCTGAGGGGTGATATTGGTGTTTGAAGATCTGATATGGGGTCTGATCTGAACAGTAAGGGGGTATTTTTTGTACTGGCGCACAATATAAGGGGGTATTTTTTGTTCTGGCACACATTACAAGGGGGTATGTTTGTACTGGCACACAATATAAGGGGTTATTTTTGTACTGGCACATATTAGGGGGCATTTTTCTATTGGCACACATTGCAAGGAGAAGTATTAGTACTGGGCGTTATGGGGAACATAATTGAGGGCATTATTACTATTGGAGACCCTGCTACTTAGGCTACTTTTACACTTGCGTTCGGGGTTCCGCTTGTAAGTTCCGTTTGAAGGCTCTCACAAGCGGCCCGAACGGATCCGTACAGCCCCAATGCATTCTGAGTGGATGCGGATCCGCTCAGAATGCATCAGTCTGGCACCGTTTGGCCTCCATTCCGCTCAGCAGGCGGACACCCGAACACAGCTTGCAGCATTTTCGTGTCCGCCTGGCCGTGCGGAGCCAAACGGATCCGTCCAGACTTACAATGCAAGTCAATGGGGACGGATCCGTTTGATGTTGACACAATATGGTGCAATTGCAAACGGATCCGTCCCCCATTGACTTTCAATGTAAAGTCAGGAGTCCCTTTTATACCATCGGATCTGAGTTTTCTCCAATCCGATGGTATATTTTAACTTGAAGCGTCCCCATCACCATGGGAACACCTCTATGTTAGAATATGCCATCGGATTTGAGTTAGATCGTGAAACTCAGATCTGACAGTATATTCTAACACAGAGGCGTTCCCATGGTGATGGGGACGCTTCAGGTAGAATATACTAAAAGAACTGTGTACATGACTGCCCCCTGCTGCCTGGCAGGTGCTGCCAGGCAGCAGGGGGCAGACCCCCCCTCCCCCCCTGTATTTAACTCATTGGTGGCCAGTGCCGCCCCCCCTACCTCCCCTGTAGTTAACACATTGGTGGCCAGTGCGGCCGGCCCCCCCTCTTCTGTAGTTAACACATTGGTGGCCAGTGCGGCCGTCCTCCCCTCCCTCCCCTGTAGTTCTGTAGATTTATTGGTGGCCATCCTTTCTGAATGGATGCAAGCGTTTGCATTATAGGAGCGGATCCGTCGGTACAGACACCAGACGGATCCGCTCCTAACGCAAGTGTGAAAGTCGCCTAACACTATGCATGCTGGGCGATAATTATTTCTATTGGTAGGACTTTGGGGAGCACTATTACTGTGAGGGGCATCCTGGTACAGTATCAGCATAACACAATTATTTTTTGGGGACATATGTTTACACAATTAGCGCCAGGGACACTATTTGCTGGACACAGTTTTTTTTTACTGTGTGCCAATAATTATTGAAGGAAGCACTAACTGTGTAATACTTGTATTGTATTTTCAAGGGGACTGATTCTACAGGGGAGCACAGAGGGCACAGTATTGGGGGTGGCAGGATGGGGTGTTCAGAAAGTGGGGAGGAGGATGGAAAAGTAGAAAACTAACATGTCTGTTTGTTAAACTCTGCAGAGACAAGACATGGCTGAAAAAAGTCATCATGGCGGTCTGGTCTGAATGGAGAAGAGGAGGAAAGAGAACATCTACATCAGAGGAGATGTCACTGATGTAAGAGGTACATATGTGGGGCTGTATTACCATGTATGTTTTGTAGCACTGTATGTAATGTTTTCCAAGTATGCCTTTAACAGAAAGGCTTGAGGGAAGGGGTTAGGTTGAGAATGTGGCTTGTAGGGTTGCCGTTTCAATTTTTGCCAAAGGCGGCATAAATGCTAGGTGCAACCCTTCCCCTTGCCACAAAGCACTGAGGGAAGGGGGTCCAAAGCTGAACTAATGCACCAGGGCCCATGAGCCTTTAGCTAAGCCCCTGGGCTATGGATAAGTGGATGGTAGGCAGGGGTAACAAACAGCCTGCTTAATAACACACTGCACTGTCAGATCTTATGTTTGAGTTAAAACATGGTCCACAAATTATCTCTTTTTGATGGCTGATGACTTCTTCTCTGTCTTCTGATCTGTGAAATGATGGCTTCCATTTCAAAAGATTCGCCTGAATCGAATCTCAATATAATTAGTCTTAGGATAATGACTACCATTACACGCAAACAGGGATAGTGCAGCCCTAAACTGCCTGGACCCACTATCCCTACTACAGGTGGCCTTGCGGTTCGCGGCGAACTTTGCGCATTCGCGATTCGCCGAACATGCGAGCGTATAGCGATGTCCGCCGGCGCCATATTCTTTTGCATTGCACCGAAGTTTGACCCATGACACATTGTCCATCAGGTGGGACAGGACAGCCAATTGAGACGTTTCAGCACATGGACACACCCTCACCCTATAACAGAACCCGATCTGGCAGTCATTTTACATTCTGCGTTTTGCCAGTGTAGGGAGAGGTTGCTTTGTGGAGCAGGGACAGGCTGTTAGGGACACCAAACGCCAGCTAATAGGGCCACAAAAGTCCTTTTAAGGACTGGTATAGGTGTGCTATCGATAGGTGTGATATACTGAGGAGTGTGATATACTTATAATATACTTTCTAACATAGAAAGTATATTATAGTACATTTGTATTGTGCAGCAGTTGTGTGCGGTTGTGCTGCGATACCGCAACTATATAAAGGGACAAGCGCTATTAGAACAACTATTTGCAACGGGTGTGCCATACCTGTTGCCCAAAAAAAACTAATTGACAGGTGTGATATACCTGCTTCCACAAAATACTGATTGATGGCTGCCATATACCTGTTGCCTCATAAAAAAAGGATGGTGTGATATAACTGCTGTGGCAAAAAAAATAATTGAGGGGTGTGATATACCTGCTTCCACAAAATACGGATTAAGGGGTTTGATATACCTGCTTCCACACAATACTGATGGAGGGCTGCAATATATCTGCTTCCACAAAATACTGATTAAGAGGTTTGATATACCTGCTTCCACCAAATATTGATTGAGGCCTGCGATATACCTGCTTCCGCAAAATACTGATTAAGAGGTTTGCTATACCTACTTCCACCAAATATTGATTGAGGCATGCGATATACCTGCTTCCGCAAAATACTGATTAAGAGGTTTGATATACCTGCTTCCACAAAATATTGATTGAGGCCTGCAAGAAACCTGCTTCCACTAAATACTGATTAAGAGGTTTGATATATCTGCTTCCACCAAATATTGATTGAGGCCTGCGATATACCTGCTTCTAAAAATACTGATTAAGGAGTTTGATATACCTGCTTCCACCAAATATTGATTGAGACCTGCGATAAACCTGCTTCCACAAAATACTGATTAAGGGAATTGATATTCCTGCTTCCACAAAATACTGATTGAGGGCTGCGATATATCTGCTTCCACAAAATACTGATTAAGGAGTTTGATATACCTGCTTTCACCAAATATTGATTGAGGCCTGCGATATATCTGCTTCCACAAAATACTGACTGATTAAGGGGATTGATATTCCTACTTCCATCAAATATTGATTGAGGCCTGCAATATACCTGCTTACACAAAATACTGATTAGGGGTTTGATATACCTGTTTCCACCAAATATTCATTGAGGGCTGCAATATACCTGCTTCCACAAAATACTGAATAAGGGGATTAATATACCTGCTTCCACCAAAAATTTATTGAGGCCTGCAATATAACTGCTTCCACAAAATACTGATTAAGGGGCTAGATATACCTATTTCCACCAAATATTGATTGAGGTCTGCGACATATTTGCTTCCACAAAATACTGATTAAGTGGATTGAAATACCTGCTTTCACCAAATATTGATTGAAGCCTGCGAGATACCTGCTTCCACAAAATACTGATTAAGGAGTTTGATATACAAAGTAAATGGCAACACACAAACAGGGAAAAATAGACAGACAAACACAATGAGAGTCATACAGAAAAAGGGTCAAAAGCCAGTTGGTCAACACAATACAAGCACGTCAGAGGCAAACAAGAAAGCCAAATCACACCAAAGAATTCGAACCGGGATGTTTGGGAGCCCCAGCACACATCCTCTTTGGCCCAGGGCTCTGACGTCAACGAGGGCTAGCCTGCACTCCTGGTTTACCCGGCAACCAGACGCTTCTGTCGATCAGAGGCAGCAGCAGCAGTGGGGGAACCATGACAATTGGATTTGGCTGGAATCTAACTTTTTAAGACGAATTTGATTAGATTAAAATGAATTTGCACATCTCTTTAGGTAATCCACAGAAGCTAATGGCCATAGTCATGGCAATTATTTTGATTTGCGGAGGTCTTGGCTCTTAGAAACACTGATACCTTCTTCTGACTTGTCTCAATGTGCATATACCCTATAAACTTTATATAGTTTCCTATGACCTTTCATCTATGGACCCTCTAAATCCTGGACTATGAAGTAAATTCCCGTTAATCCAGCATGAGGTTCTTTTTCTCACATTTTGGATTACCAGGATTTACAAGCACTGAAGGGTCTGCATTCAAAGACTTGTATATGTAGTGGTATGTTCGAGGTATTCAACACGTTAAGGCTACTGGATGCTGCGTGCGCCAAGTGAGCCTATTCTCCTAGCAATGGTAATAAAATAATTGTAAATGTTATTCCTTGGACGAGGTTACAGTCAGAACTCCTGGCAACGGCCCAAATGTCTTCCCGCAGGGAGTCGTCTTTGACAGATTTCTTCAGCAAACAGTTAAGACAAGTAAACATGTCAGCCATAAAATAAATACTTAACTGATATGAAACAGGCAGGTAAGAA
Source organism: Bufo bufo (assembly GCF_905171765.1). Lineage (NCBI taxonomy): Eukaryota > Metazoa > Chordata > Amphibia > Anura > Bufonidae > Bufo > Bufo bufo. The sequence continues at coordinate 789,493,810 of NC_053390.1, read as the reverse complement.
GGTTCCTGCTACAATACAATACAGGGGCAATTATAACTGTGAGGGCCAGAAGAAGGGGGAACAGAGGAATCACGGCCCCTCCAAACCTATAGTCAGGAGTTCTTCTCATGTGGGGTTGAAGGGGTTGTTCCACAAAAAATATTCTACAGTTTTCAAACCAGCTCCTGAATCTGAATACTTTTGTAATTGCATGTATTTCAAAATTTTGCACAGCCACTGAGTTATTCAATAAAATGTATCTGTATGGCGCCACCTACTGTTTTTTTTTCTTATTTCTTTGACCTGCTCACTGAGATAGTCGCACATGCTCAGTTTCATCCTTAAACTGCTTCCTGAGCTGTGATAGGGTGAGCTGAGACACGCCCCCTTAGCTACAGTGGAAAATACACTCCCTTTGAGCTGCCAGCTTTATATAAATGTAGCAGAGCAATGACTGTGGAGATCTCTGGATCCATGTGAGGTACAGGGCTGGTTGTAGCTTTGTTAGAAAGAGATTGCCATGTACTATATGATGTCTGATTTACATTTTTTATATTAGTCATGGGATAACCCCTTTAATTATAATCTTTATTTATACATATAGCGTAAACGTATGGCAGAATATTATTTGTGGATTTCAGCTCTGCATTTAATACCATAATACCATCGCTGCTACACAGCAAGCTCTCCCACCTACGCATACCTGAATCCATCTGTAAATGGATAACCAATTTCTTAACCGACAAGAGACAGCAGGTTAGACTTGGGAAACGCACCTCAAGCTCTTTGACAGTCACTACTGGAGTTCCCCAGGGCTGTGTGCTTCCCCCACTGCTCTACTCACTGTACACCAATGACTGCATCTCCACAGACCCATCTGTCAAGGTTCTAAAGTTTGCAGATGACACAACAGTAGTAGGTCTTATACAAAATGGGGATGAGTCTGCATATAGGCATGAAGTGGGACAGCTATCCACGTGGTGCAGCAACATCAACTTGGAACTTAATGCTCTTAAGACCGTGGACATTATAATAGACTTCAGGAGATCTCCTACCCAGCACCTACCCCTAATCATAAATGGATCTACAGTAAACCGAGTCATACAAGTTTCTTGGGACCACAATTTCCAACAACCTAAAATGGAACAACAATACTGTCACTATCATCAAGATAGCGCAACAGAGGATGTACCACCCATGGCAGCTGAAAAAGTTTGGCCTACCACAAAAATTTATGGTGCAGTTCTACACCATGATCATCGAATCCATCATGACATCATCTATGACTGTATGGTTCGGCTCCTGCTCAGTATTAGAAAAGGTGAGACTGCAGCACATCATCCAAACAGCGGAAAGGATAAATGGCTGTAGCTTACCTTCCCTGCAGGATCTTCACGCTAGCAGATGCAGAAAGAGAGCAGCTAAGATTGCCTCAGACCCCTCTCACCCTGCTCACTCCATCTTCCAGCCAATGCCTTCAGGAGTGAGATACCGTTCAGTGACTACTGAAACTTCCAGGCACAGAAACAGCTTTTTCCCTCAGGCAGTTGCCTTGCTTAATGCAGAACCATGCTAAAGCTGCTATGACTTGAAAGCACTACAGCATACAGTAGAACTGAAAACGATCACTTCTCCCTGTTTATTGCCACTAAAACTCACATACTGTCCTTGTCCTGCACTATCCTTACTGTCTGTCCTTGTACTGTTTTTTTTGTGTCTGCCAAGTCATAGTCCTTGTAAGTGCAAACTTATTTGGCCAAATAAATTGATTCTGAAAAAAAAAAAAAAAGGATTCTGGATGTATTCCGTATGACTGTGCATACCAGAGGGTACAGTACAAGCAAAATCAGACATTACAGATTAACAAAACCATTCATGCAATAATAATGAGGGTTCCGTTCACAAGAGCTTACAATTAGAGATCAGCGAATTGAAGCTGACAAAGTGGAATTCTATCCGAATTTAAGGAAAAATTCGATTCACAATGAATGTAAATTTCCTCGCGCTTCGTGGCAACGAATCGCAAATTTTCCTAAAATGGTGGCTACACGTGTGAGGATATGGGGCAAGGAACTCTGGGAAGGAGGGCTGACCCATAATGCCATGCATGCAGCCAATCAGCAGCCAGGAAGCCCTGTGATGTCACAGCCCTATAAATATGGCGGCCGTCTTAGAGTCAGACATTTTCCAGTGTTCAGAGTGCAGGGACAGATGTAAGAAGGTGCCAGGGATAGCAATAAGAAAAACCTTATTGTGAAAAAAAAACTGAAAAAATTATTTATAAGTGCAAGGAAAGGATAGGGAGGAATCATTTCACAGCATCTTAGTGCAGGGAGAGACGTCAGAAGGCGCTAAGGACAGCTCTAGAAAAACCTCATTGTGAAAAAAAAAGCGATTTACAAGTGCAGGGAAACATTATTTGGAGATCCAAATAGCCATTATACAGCTCTGTCATTCTAGCAATTTGTTCTTGTAATTGGGGTGCAAGTGCTATGTTGAAAATCATTTAGTGGCTTATATCTGTGGAAAAAAAAAAATTATACGCATTTCACTTCTGCAGTTTTATGTGGTGAAAGCGTTCAGTGTTCTACTTCAGTACAAAAAAGAAAAAATATACGCACTTCACTGGTGCATTTATTTGTGAAAGAGTTTAGTGGCCTATTTCAGTACAAAAAGAAAAAATATATACGCATTTCACTTCTGCAGTTATATGTGGTGAAAGCGTTCAGTGTCCTATTTCAGTACAAAAAGGAAAAATATATACTCACTTCACTGTTGCATTTATTTGTGAAAGAGTTTAGGGGCCTATTTCAGGACAAAAAAGGAAAAATATATACGCATTTCACTTCTGTAGTTATATGTGGTGAAAGCGTTCAGTGTCCTATTTCAGTACAAAAAGAAAAAATATATACACATTTCACTTCTGCAGTTATATTTTTTGAAAGGGTTCAGTGTCCTATTTCAGTACAAAAAGGAAAAATTTAACGCATTTCACTGGTGCATTTATATATGATAGAGTTTAGTGGCCTATTTCAGTACAAAAAGAAAAAATAGATACGCATTTCACTTCTGCAGTTATATTTTTTAAAAAGGGTTCAGTGTCCTATTTCAGTACATAAAGGAAAAAAATATATACCTACTTCACTGGTGCAGTTTATTTGTAAAAGAGTTTAGTGGCCTATTTCAATACAAAAAGGAAAAATATATACCGTACGCATTTCACTTCTGCAGTTATATGTGGATAAAATATTCAGTGTCCTATTTGAGTACAAAAAGGAAAAAAGTATATGCACGTCACTGGTGCCTTTATTCATGCTAAAAGCGTTTATTGGCCTACTTAAGTAGAAAAAGAGAAATATATTCTCTGTTCACTTCTTGTAATGACCGGCGTCACGCAAAGGGAGGGAAATGGGAAGGCCCTGTCCAAGGGAGAGGGAAAGGTGGTGACCCCTGACTCACCTTGCGGCTGGCACCTGACTGCCCTGACGTCCCTAGACGGGTTCCTCACCCGTACGCCGATCACGTGCCTAAACCCTGGCTTTCCCTAAGATGAGCCCTATGTAGTGAACGGGGCGGTGGGATCACTAGTTTGCACCACTGACACTAAGAGGAAAACACCAAGGAGAGGACAGACAATACAGACAAACATATAATCCCAGGTGGGCGACAACAACAGACCACAAAGGCCCAACAGGGATCCGGAGGGTAACGTTCTGAAACAACAACCAGGGAACACAGCTACACAGCTCCAGTGGGTCAGTATAGAAGTCCAGGCAGGAAGCTCTATATCTGGCAACCAGAGAAGTGGGAGAGGGGAATATAAGGAGGTTGGGAGTGCTGGACAAGAAACAGCTGAGGAGAAGGAGCTACGGATCCCTGAGTGAGCCAAAAAGGGTTGCAAGGCAAACCCAGAAAGCTACCATAAAGAAACAGCGCTATCTTTCTACATAGAGCGCGCAGCCACCCGCTGCGACTTCTTGACCCTGGGTATAACGGAGTCAGGCGTGGCTCTTGACACCCTTGTGACACTTCTGCAGTTATATGTGTTGAAAGCGTTTACTGGCCTATTTCAGTACAGAAAGAAAAACATATACGTACTTCACTGGTGCACTTATTTGTGGCAAAAGCATTTAGTGGCCTTTTTCATTATAAAAAGAAAAAAATATATGCACTTTACTGGTGCACTTATTTGTGGCAAAAGCGTTTAGTGTCCTATTTAATTATAGAAAGAAAAAAATATACGCACTTCACTGGTGCATTTATTTCTGCTAAAAGCGTTTAGTGGCCTATTTCAGTACAAAAAGAAAAATATATTCTCAGTTCATTTCTGCAGTTATATGTGTTGAAAGTGTTTACTGGCCTATTTCAGTACAGAAAGAAAAATATATACGCACTTCACTGGTGCATTTATTTCTGTTAAAATCGTTTAGTGGCCTATTTCAGTACAAAAAGAAAAATATATTCTCAGTTCACTGTTGCAGTTATTTGTGGCAAAAGAGTTTAGTGGCTTATTTCAGTACAGAAAGAAAAATATATTCGTTGCTTTTAGGGGTGTTTTAATTTGCTTTTAATTTATTTAGTTCAGCTAAAAGTATGTCAGACAGAGAAGTGCCATGCCATGCACAGAGGAGGGGAAGAGGCCTAAATGTTTCTGGCGCAGGCAGAGGTCACAGCAGGAGTCGCAGCGAGAGGCCTGAGCTCCCTGTGTCATCTAGCGGGCGTGTCTTGACCAGCAACTCAGCAGTTCTTGATTGGTTAACTCGGTCATCCACTTCATCCCAAGTGACATCAGACACCCCCAGCCAACATTCAGTGGGTTCGTCAGACACAACCCTTAGTTGGCATGGCCCGGGAGCAGGCCTTGTGCCCTCACTTGTCCTCAACCTGCCTCTGTCCTTTTCTGTTCCCTCAGACAGAGAAGTTATGTATGCTGTCGGCTCAGCTCCAATATACAGCGAGACAACATACTAGAGGACAGTCAGCAGCTACTGCCCAGCCAAGATCTGGAGGAGACATCCGCTGCTTCCTCCGCTAGGCGGGAAAGTAGTGATGAGTAGTGATGAGTAGCATGGGAGGTGGTGTTGCGAGCGGTCAGGCTCCTGACCCAGAGACCGTTGAGGAGGATATCAGTGACGTGCAGACACTACTCGATGATGATGAAGCCGATTGCACTTGGGAGACGGGTGCAGAAGGGGCTTCATCATCATCAGGAGAAGAGGGTGGCAGCTTGCCCGTGAGGCAATGGCAGAGCCAGCAAGGTGGTAGCCTGGCTTGGAGTCATCAGGGTGGCAGCAGTGGGAGGTCGGGAGCCAAACGTGCCTGTGGTAGACAACCTTCTTCGCAGAAGCCTACCTGCTCGGGAAGTAGTGGTGCAGGGGTTCACGGAGGCAGCGGCGGTAGCAGTCAGTCAGTGCGGACTGTTGGGGGGAAAATCACCTACTCGGCGGTGTCCGTTTTTTTATTAAGCTGCCAGAGGAGGTTAACATGGCCACATGTAGAATATGTGGGCAGAAGGTGAAGCGTGGCCAGGTTGCCAATTTTGGCACTACGGCCCTGCATCAACATATGCAGCATCGCCATGCAGTGGCCTGGGAGAACCGTGGCTCCGATGTGGTGGTCCAGCCTGCCGCAGCTACCGCTACGTCACTCAGTGGCACGCACCCGGTTTCAGCCAGTCAATGCTCCACCACCTCAGCCAAAGGGAGCTGTCTGTCATTCTCATCTTCTGCTGGTCCTGATGCTCCTGCTCTTCCAACTCCTTGGCAGTCATTCCGTCAGCAATCGTTCACCGAAGCAATTTCCAAGAGACAGCAGTATGCGTGCACGCATCCAACGGCGCAGAAGCTGAACGTGCTCCTGTCCAAGTTGCTGGTGCTGCAGTCCCTCCCTTTCCAAGTGGTGGACTCTGCACCTTTTAGAGAACTGATGGCTTGTGCCGAGCCGAGGTTGAGAGTCCCAAGCCGTCATTTCTTTGCCAAAAAGGCAGTGCCATCCCTGCACAAATATGTCGAACAGAAGGTGGGCCAGACGTTGAGCCTGTCGGTGTCTGCCAAAGTGCACAGCAGCGCCGACGTGTGGAGCGCTAACTACGGTCAGGGACAATACATGTCCTTTACGGCCCACTGGGTGAATGTGGTTTCTGCACAGCCACACCAGCAACTTGGCCAGGTCACACCGCTTCCACCTCCATGTTCTCACACCATTGGTCCTGTGACAATGTCCGCCTCTGCCTCCTCATCCTCCACCATGTCCTCAGCCTCCACTGCAGGGACAATTCACAGTGCCCCTCCAGCATACCACATGTGCAGGGCACGGCGGTATCACGCTGTTCTGTACCTCGTGTTCCTGGGAGTCACACAGGGGAGGAACTGCTCCGTGTTCTTTGTCAAGAAATTGAATCCTGGCTTTCTCCCCGACAACTCAAAATCGTAACCATGGTGACCGACAACGGGAAGAACATTGTGTTGGCGCTGCATCAAGGAGGGCTGAGCCATGCGACCTGTATGGCACATGTGTTCAATCTGGTTGTCAAGCGGTTCCTGAAGTCTTCCACCCAACTGCAAGACATCCTAAAAATGGCCAGGAAACTTTGCATGCACTTCAGCCACTCGTACACTGCAAAACATACCCTCCTTGAGCTGCAGCGGCAGAACGGCATCCCCCAACATAGGCTGATATGCGACGTTTCCACCCATTGAAATTCCACCCTCCATATGTTGGACCGACTTAACGAACAGAGAAAGGTTATCAACAATTTCTTGATGATGTAAGCGGATAGGAGTACTCCCCTGTGTAACTTTGATGTCAGCCAGTGGCAGCTCATTCGTGACACCTGTCGTTTGCTCCAGCCCTTTGAGGACGCCACGTTATTTGTCACCAGGACTACGGGCTCAACGACATCATTCCACAGCTTAATTTCCTGGAACAGATGCTGGTAACAATGACTGGTCAAGGGACTGGAGATGTGGCGCCTAGATCTCTTTGCCACATGAGTCCTGTGGAGGCTGAACTGGAAGAGGAGGAGGAGGGGGAGGAGGACATTGGAGCATAGGCAATGTGTAGCCAAATGGGTGGTTTTTCTACTCAGGTGACAGTAGAGGAGGAGCAGGAGCAGCCAGATAAACTCCCCACCATATAGCGTAGGAGAACGAGGAAGCAGCTAGGCCTGGACACCAGGAAAAGGGAGCAGGTCACCTTCTAATGCCGCCCTAATCCTGGCCCTGAATCCTAACCGTATGAGCAGACCCAGATGGTAGGTGGGCTCATGCACAGGAACCTCAGACCCTGAGTCGCCATGAAGATCACTGCAATTAGGTTAGGAGCACGAGATGACCTGTTCATCCCAGACGCAGATGAACAGGAGTCTCCACTGACCTAGCTACAAGGAAAGGGACAGCCAGTGAACAGCCACAGGATCGGCAGGTAAGAGCTCAGAAACAACATGCACTTACCTGCCCTGGCCACAACAACCACCGGACCCCCATGCAGACAGGAAGCATGGCCGGCCCTAGGCAGAGCTGCTCACCAACTTGTGATTCCCCCTCCGGGGAACCCAGTAACCCCCTTCCCGAGGGTATGCGACTCACAGGGGAAATGTCTAGCAAACATGCTGGAAGAAAGACACCCACAAGCCAGACATGTAATGACCACTAGACATACAAAGGACCCCGCACATAACCCACACCAAACATAAATACAAAGGAAGGTAAAGACATAGGGAACATAGGGGAGACATCAAGGTGACATTGATGTCTAGCTAGGAGGCCCTCCCACTTGACAGATGGTATATCCAGGAAAGGAGCAACACTCCAGCTCACACAAAGGATAGATGGCAACTGACCTCAAGCTCACAACACAACATATAAAGAGACAAGAGGCCACACCCAAGACACACCTAAATCCACACCGGCCAGATAATTAACCCCTCCGGCACCAGACAGGGAAGGACACAGGAGAAAGGAGGAGCCATCTACATTTTGCAACAACACATTGCCGCAGGCAACAGCATGCACGGCAACCGTGTAACGGCACACACAACAGAGGCCATGACACTCCAGGCGATGAGGAAGACGAGATAGAGGACCCAGACACACCATGGCAGTATGCAGTAGAGATGGAGGCAGGGAGTCCCTCTGAGTCACTTGCGTAAATGGCCCAATCCATGCTTACTTGCTTGCGTAGTGACAGTTGAATTGTCACCATTTGGCAGAGGGATGACTTCTGGCTGTCCACCTTGTTGGACCCTCGCTACTGGTCCAGAATGGGGGCCTTTTTTACATCCACTGAGAGGAAGGACAAACTGGACTATTACAGAGACATCCTATGTAGTCAGTTACCTATTTGTGCCATCGTCCATCCTCTCGCAGGTCTGACCGAGGGGGACCTCTGCGCTCACTTTCCACTGCCATGGCTGCTGGGGAGGGGTGGGGTGGCAGGAGCAGTACTAGCTCCATCAGCAGCAGCCTGAGTCTACAGTCGCTCATGAGTAGCTTTCTTCACCCGCATAGTGAAGAAACTACTCACCAGCAGCAGCAGGTAGACCTGGAGCAGGACCTGAACCAGCAGGTGGTGGCATACTTGGAGTGCACCCTGCCAACCCACATTGAAGATCCGCTGGACTACTGAGCAGCCAAACTGGATTTGTGGCAGCAACTAGCAGAGTTTGCCCTGGAAAAGCTGTCCTGCCCGGCCAGTAGTGTGGCATCAGAGCTGGTGTTTAGTGCGGCGGGAGCCATAGTTACCCCAAGGAGAACTCGCCTGTCCACCCAAAATGTGGAGAGACTGACCTTTGTCAAGATGAATCAGGCGTGGATCAACCAGGATTTCCAACCACCAATTCCTGATGCACCAAACTAGATCATCCATGGTGCCACACCAACACTTTGATAAAAGAGACTGGTTTCTTCTGACTACCTGCCTCATCTACTACTCTGTTGCTGCCAGCCGCCTAATGCCACACATCTGATGCCTAATGCTCCTTCTTCCAGCCACCTTCATCAGTGGGTACTGGTATTGCCACCCACCGGCCCACTCTGTCATCGGGTCACTTTGTGGTCTCCTGAAGCAGTTGCTGCTGCCATCTCCACACTACATCACCTAGCCACTCTGTGGTATCCTCCTGCTGCTGCATCTCCACACTATGCCACCTTGCCACTCTGTGGTATCCTGATGCTGCTGCTGCTACTGCCATCTCCACAGTTTGTCACCTTGCCACTCCGTGGTATCCTCCTGCTGCTGCCATCTCCACACTATGTCACCTTGCCACTCTGTGGTACCCTCCTGCTGCCATATCCACACTATGTCACCTTGCCACTCTGTGGTATCCTCCTGCTGCTGTTGCCATCTCCACACTATGTCACCTTGCCACTCTGTTGTCTCCTGATTCTGCTGCAATATCCACACTATGTCACCTTGCCACTCTGTGGTATCCTGATGCTGGTCCCCCCTCATCAATATGTCATAGGTCCACTCTGTGGACTTCTCATGCTGTTCCCACCCTCCCCACTTTATGACTGGGCCACTATTTTGCCTTTCAGCCTGGCTGACATCATCATTTATTTGACCTTTCTTCTGATCTGTCAAAAGGAAGGGAAAATGAGATGTGCAACGGATCCTGTCTGTGTAGCAGCTATAAGGCCTGTATGGTCCCATCAGAATTGGCTTATGATTTGGTAGCCAAAAGCAGGAGTGGGTAGAAAACACAGAAGACATGCAAATATTCCATTCACGTGTTATCTCTGTTTTACATCCACTCATGTGTTGTTTTTTTTGGCATTAGCAATACTGATGGATTATTGAGCAAATGCTGACTGAGTGAAGGCGCATGCTCCACAGACAGGATCCGTTTTTTGTGGGTTATTGTTCTGACGGATCAGAGGAAGGGAAAAATAATCTGTGACATCAACACAAACTTACTGCTGACACCCTCTCCACTCTGTCGGGGGGCTCTACTTGTATATGCGTTTAATAGAACAGGTTCTGTAGACATCTATGTGAAATCAGCTGCCGACGGTGTAAAAGGAGTGCGCTTCTTCTTGGCGCTAACATCGACCTGTAAAGCTGAGTTTATCCTTGAGTTATTTGATCAGTTTTGGCCCCGTGACTGCCCAAATAAGTGAAGTGTGCAGTGATTCTAAGAGCGACGCCTGTCATCTGCATGTCATACTGACTCACAGTATTATTTCACTACCAAAGCAGACTCCCTATGCATGTTACTGCAAGACACAGTGTTCTACACCACTATAAAGGCTCTCAGCATCCAGGAAATAGTTTTTTAACGTAATTTGCCGTGAATATATTCGGATCAAACCACATTTTTCCCGAAAAATTCTGCAAACCGGAGAATCGATTTTTAAAAAAATCCGCTCATCTCTACTTTCAATCTATGAGGAAATAGAGGTAACACAAGAGGTAAAAAAAAATACTTGCTTTCTACAAAGTTCTAGCCATCTTTTATAAAACAGGGTAGAATACAAAAACCTGCATGAACCAGTCACACTCAATAAAAGAAGACGAAGCATAAGGCACAGCTTCCTCTGTCTTTGAACTCCAATCTAGACTGACCTACGCTAGGGGTGGGACCAGCCAAGACCTAACCTCTTACAAGGGCTGAACCAGGATTGTTAACCCTGACTTTGCCTTCCATACATAGTTATGCTGGGAACACATTACAGAACATTACAATACATTAAACAACAAACCAGTTGCAGACACTCCCTGCGCTGTGGTATTGCACATGTTAGAAAGTATCACCTGAAGACCTTGAGCTCCACACCTTGGAGTTGTTATTAATTACTTGTAAAGCACCAACATATATTAACTTCCTTCATTTTTTTCTTCCTTGACCTTGTTTTTCCCATTGTACCATTGCACCCTTGCTCCTCCTGTTTCCTCTGTCTGCCCCTTCCTTTCCTTCTTGATTGACAGGACCAGGTTCCTGCGTAGACATCTTGCCTGGTCCTGCCAATCAAGAAGGAGAGGGAAGGACTGTCAGAGGTAGCAGGAGGAGCAAGGGTGCACAGAGTGGCTTGGGCCCGCCCTCGATGCACTTACCTACTCATTTGCATGTGGATTACGAGTACCTTTTCTCCAGAATGAAGCAACGGATCTAAGTGAAAGGTATTATTACATTCAGCTGAGCTAGCCATACAAGACATTGTGCCTAGTTTTATCACTGAATTTCTTGCTGACAGACTCTGTAAATAGGGAGTCTGTCACCTCCATATGGCCATATACAGTGCTTACATTGTCCTATTGCACACCTATACATAAATGTAATGGTACCTTTGTTATTTTCTTTACACTTGCAGAAGCTGGAAAAAGGATTATTTTATTTCATATGCAAGTGAGCACTCGCAAGTGTCCAGGGGCGGCGTTCAGTATGTAGGAGCCCAGGCTGCTCTGCCTCATTTCATTGTTACACCGCCCCAACCTCTGCTTATGCCCGCCCTCCTATTCCCTTGCATCATCCTTCGGTCCGGCCGAGATCCCGCGCCCGCGCACTGCGATGCCCATTGTGGGCACGGCATCGCTTCAACTATTGCACATGAGCCGGCGAAGCAGTGCGCAGGCGCGGGATCTCGGCCGGATCAAAGGATGATGCAAGGGAATGTCATCCATTTTTTTCGAATCCGGGTTTTGCAGACCAGTCATACAGATGCCAAGCTTCCAGTACAGTATAAGTAGATACATCTCTTATTGTGTAATAGTAGCCGAGAAGTATTGTCCTCTATTACAAGGCGTAATGTGGATTTAGCCGTTTTTGTCCTGAATAACGACCTTAATATTTAAATAGTGAAATACTTGGATCAGGTTACGGCTGCATATACTTTGCCAGAGTAACCGTGTAGTCCCAGACCGGTAGAAAACTACACTGAACAAAATTATAAACACAGCACTTTTGGTTTTGCTCCCATTTTGCATGAGCTGAACTCAAAGATCTGAAACATTTTCTACATACACAAAAGACCCATTACTCTCAAATATTGTTCACAAATCTGTCTAAATCTGTGTCAGTGAGCACTTCTCCTTTGCCGAGATAATCCATCCCACCTCACAGGTGTGGCATATCAAGGTGCTGATTAGAAAGCATGAATATTGCACAGGTGTGCCTTAGGCTACTTTCACACCTGCGTTCAGGTGTCCGCTCGTGAGCTCCGTTTGAAAGGGCTCACGAGCGGTCCCGAACGCAGCCGTCCAGCCCTGATGCATTCTCAATGGAGGCGGATCCACTAAGAATGCATCCGCCTGCCAGCGCTCAGCCTCCGCTCCGCTCAGTGAGCGGACACCTGAACGCTGCTTGCAGCGTTCGGGTGCCCGCCTGGCCGTGCGGAGGCGAACGGATCCGTCCAGACTTATAATGGAAGTCAATGGGGACGGATCCGTTTGAAGATGACACCGTATGGCTCAATTTTCAAACGGATCCGTCCCCCATTGACTTTCAATGTAAAGTCAAAACGGATCCGTTTGCATTATCATGAACAAAAAAAAAAAAGTTTTTTTTTTTTTTGTTCATGGTTATGCAAACGGATCCGTTCTGAACGGATGCAAGCGTTTGCATTTTAGGAGCGGATCCGTCTGTGCAGACACCAGACGGATCCGCTCCTAACGCAAGTGTGAAAGTAGCCTTAGACTGCCCACAATAAAAGACCACTCTGAAATGTGCACAGTTTTGCCTTACTGGGGCGGGTCAGAAAACCAGTCAGTATCTGGTATGGCCACCACTTGCCTCATGCAGTGCATCACATCTCCATCGCATAGAGTTGATCAGGTTGTTGATTGTGGCCCGTGGAATGTTGGTCCTCTCCTCTTTAATAGCTGTGCGAAATTGCAGAATATTGGCAGGAACTGGACACGCTGTCGTATACGCCGATCCAGAGCATCCCAAACATGGTCAATGGGTGACATGTCCGGTGAGTATGCTGGCCATGCAAGAACTGGGATGTTTTCTGCTTCCAGGAACTGTGTACAGATGCTTGCAATATGGGGCCGTGCATTATCATGCTGCAACATGAGGTGATGGTCGTGGATGAATGGCACAACAATGGGCCTCAGGATCTCGTCACGGTATCTCTGTGCTTTCAAAATGCCATCAATAAAATGCACCTGTGTTCGTTGTCCATAACATATGCCTGCCCATACCATAACCCCACCGCCACCATGGGCCACTCGATCCACAAGTTTGACGCCAGCAAACCGCTCACCCAGGCGACACCACACACGCTGTCTGCCATCTGCCCTGAACAGTAAAAACCGGGACTCATCCATGAACAGAACGCTTCTCCAACATGCCAGACGCCATCGAATGTGAGCATTTTCCCACTCAAGTCAGTTACAACGACGAATTGCAGTCAGGTCCAGACCCCAATGAGGATGACGAGCATGCAGAGGAACTTCCCTAAGATGGTTTCTGACAGTTTGTGCAGAAATTCTTTGGTTATGCAAACCAATTGTTGCTGCAGCTGTCCGGGTGGCTTGTCTCTGACGATCATGGAGGTGAACATGCTGGATGTGGAGGTCCTGGGCTGGTGTGGTTGCAGTCAGGTCCAGACCCCAATGAGGATGACGAGCATGCAGAGGAACTTCCCTAAGATGGTTTCTGACAGTTTGTGCAGAAATTCTTTGGTTATGCAAACCAATTGTTGCTGCAGCTGTCCGGGTGGCTTGTCTCTGACGATCATGGAGGTGAACATGCTGGATGTGGAGGTCCTGGGCTGGTGTGGTTACACGTGGTCTGCGGTTGTGAGGCCGGTTGGATGTACTGCCAAATTCTCTGAAACGCCTTTGGAGACGGCTTATGGTAGAGAAATGAACATTTACTGCATGGGCAACCACTCTGGTAGACATTCCTGCAGTCAGCATGACAATTGCACGCTCCCTCGAATGTTGCAACATCTGTGGCATTGTGCTGTGGGATCAAACTGCACATTTCAGAGTGGTCTTTTATTGTGGGCAGTCCAAGGCACACCTGTGCAATATTCATGCTGTCTAATCAGCACCTTGATATGCCACACCTGTGAGGTGGGATGAATTATCTCGGCAAAGAAAAAGTGGTCACTAACACAGATTTAGACAGATTGGTGAACAATATTCGAGAGTAATGGGACTTTTGTGTATGTAGAAAATGTTTCAGATCTTTGAGTTCAGCTCATGCAAAATGGGAGCAAAACCGAAAGTGTTGTGTTTATATTTTTGTTCAGTGTAATTATACAACATTGAATTGTTTTTCTGGCTGGACTCATTTTCGCACACAGATTTCCCATTGTTTTTGCAGACTGACAAGCTCCTTATGCAGGTGGCAAAAGCATCTCACAAGTATGAGAATTTGCATTTTAAGCCACTTACACAAATGCCTGCCTGATCTGTGAAGTCGAGCCTTGAAATTTCACATTTTCGAAAAAGGGCACTGATTGTACTTAAGGGGTTGTCTGGGGTCAGAGCTGAACACGGACATACCCCCATGTTCACCCCTGCAGCCCCCCTGACATTAGCATTTTATGCTCCGATGCTCTCCTTTGCCCTCCACTGAATCACGCAGGCAAAGGCTTTTTTTGGAAAACGGCTAGGGCAGCGCTAAAGCCTGCCCATCAGTGCCAGTGACACCGGGAACACTGCTAGATGAGAGCCTTTGCCTAGCAGTGTAAAAACATAAACATAAAATCCCTTGCCCTGAGTGATCCAGCACAGGGCAAGGGAGAGCATCAGAGCATTTCATGCTCATATAAGGGGGGCCAGAGATGTAAAAATAGGGATATGTCCGGGTTCAGCTCTGAACCTAGACAACCCCTTTAATGCAATGAATTAAAGTGCTACCGGAAACAGTGATCCTCTACCAAGGGCATCTAAAATATCCTCAAATATAATTAAAGGACATTCCTACTTTTTTAAAGGGAACCGGTCACATTAAACATGGTGTATGATCTGTAGGCAGCATCTTATAAAGAAGGAGGAGACAAGCAGATTGATGTATAATGTTGTGGGAGCCAGATTCATTATATATGTATTTTATTCATTTAAAGGGGTTGTTTCATTTCAATCATTGGGGGTATATCTCTAGGATATGCCACAAATCTTAGATAGGTGGGACCCTCACCTATCTCCAGAACGGGACCTCCGAAGTATGTCCATTGTCCCGTAAAGTGCACGCTGCACATTGCTTGTGCTCCAATGTCCTCCTCCTCCTCCAGTTCAGCCCCCACAGGGCTCATGTGGCCGTGAGATGTAGGTGCCACATCTCCAGTCCCCTGACAAGCCTGATTTACCAGCATCTTTTCAAGGATATTAATCAGTGGAATAACGTTGTTCATTCCGTAGTCCTGGCGAACAACAAATAAAGTGGCCTCCTCAAAGGGCACGAGCAAACAGCAGGTGTCACGCATGAGCTGGCACTGGCTAACATCGAAGTTACACAGGGGAGTACCTCTGTCTGTCTGTATCATCAAGAAATCGTTTATGGCCTCTGTCTGTTCGTACAGTCGGTCCAACATACGGAGGGTGGAATTTCAATGGGTGGAAACATCGCATATCAGCCTATGTTGGGGGATGCTGTTCTGCCACTGTAGCTCAAGGAGAGTGTGCTTGGCGATGTACGAGTGGATGAAGTGCATGTAAAGTTTCCTGGCCATTTTTAGGATGTCTTGCAGATGGGTGGAAGACTTCAGAAAACGCTTGACAACCAGATTAAACACGTGTGCCATACAAAGAAATGACGGCTTGGGACTCTCCACCTCGGCTCGGGACAACCCATTAGTTCTCTGAAAGGTGCAGAGTCCATCACTTGGAAAGGGAGGGACTGCAGCACCAGCAACTTGGCCAGGAACACGTTCAGCTTCTGCGCCGTTGGATGAGTGCACGCATACTGTTGTCTCTTGGCAATCGCTTCGGTGACCGATTGCTGACGGAGTGACTGACTAGGAGGAGCAGGAGCATCAGGACCAGCAGATGATAGGAAGGACAGACAGCTTCCTTCAGCTGCGGTGGTGGAGCCTAGTGTTGAGCGCAAATATTCGAATAGCTAATTTTAATCGCAAATATCGGCACTTCGAGAATTCACGAATATTTTGAATATAGCGCTATATATTCGTAAAATCGAATATTCTTTATTTATTTTTTTAACACAGTACACATCAGGTGATCATCCCTCCCTTCTTCTAGCCTGTGGGCCAATGAGAAGGCTTTGTCACAGCTTAGCAAAATCCCTAGCAACCAATAGAAAAGTTGCCTACCCCTTACTATTGCCGAAAATTCGCAAGAGCAAATATATTGGAGCAATCTATCTGCAAATAAAGCTATTCTAATGTTCTGCCATGCCAACCATTTTCTCTAGTCTCTGGAAACTTGTACCAGCTTGAAAAATGTAGCATAAGTGACCCACGCCTGTATTTAGCTCGCATTAAGAGAATATTACATTGCCGATTTTTGCAATCAAGAATATAATCTCTAATTTTCGAATTTGCGAATATATGACGAATATTCTACAAAATATTTGCGAAATATCGCAAATTCGAATATTGCCCCTGACGCTCATCACTAGTGGAGCCTTGACTGCCTGAAATCGGGTGCGTGCCACTGGGTGACACAGCGGTGGCTGCGGCAGGCTGGACCACCACATTGGAGCCAGGGTTCTCCAACAGGCCACTTTATGGTGATGCTGCATATCTTGACGCAGGGTCGTGGTGCCAACATTGGCACCCTGCCCATAGATTCGACAAATGGCCATGTTCACCTCCCCCGGCTGCTTAACAAAAGAACTGCCACACCTCCAAGTAGGTGATTTTACCCCAAACACTCTGCACTGACAGACTTCTACCACCACTGCCTCCTTGAACCCCTGCACCACTACTTTCCGGGCCGCTAGGCTCCTGCGAAGCTGGTGGTCTACCCCGGGCACGTTTGGCTCCCGACCTCCCACTGCTGCTGCAGTGGCCAGGTACGGGTAGATAATATTCTGGTATTTGTCATGACGCTGATTGCAGCGTGCGCAGGGTACTATCCCAGGGCCCTTTCAAGGTGTTATAATGCACGTCCCAGATTAGGAATGCCAGAGTGGTGTAATGGCCTATAATGTCTCTGTAGAATAGTGGTAGTTGTGTCACGGTGTCTCCTACCTGGGTACGGCCGGACTCCTGGCTCACTTGCAATAAATTTGAGTGTAGTGATAGTAGGAGTAATAGAGGAAATTTGCAGAATAAATGATGTCCAGACATTTAGATGAAGTTCAAACGTTGCTTTACTTGAAATAACTTGCATCCAAACAGTATACAGCTTTGGTCTCTTGGTCCCAGCAGGTTTTGGCAATGATTGGCAGGAATGAGTACTTCTGCTTTAAATGTGGAGCTTGCAGGATAAAACTTCTGCTTGGTAGCTCTGTAACTATAGCAGGATTAGCTTCTGCACTTATCTGGTACCTTCTGCTGTGTGGGGACAGACTATCTGAGGAGGAATTGTCTTCTCCTAGGACTTTGGACTTATCTCACAGATGGATTCTCAGGGAATGCTTTCTTCCTGGAACTCTGGAGTGCGTCTGTAGTTTCTGCTTTCCCCATCCAGCAGAGCTAAAGGTGCTCAGACTGGGTATATGGCCAGGTCTCAGCCGAGACTAGGTCCTTGCTGTCTTCCCTATGCAGGGGGGTAACAAAAAAACTGTCTCTAACAGTTTTTTCCCTCCCTTGCTGCAGGAAGAGGGACTAGCCCACCTCTCCACAGAGGGGGAGCTAAGCTGGCATAATACATTCCAGCTCAGATACACTAAACTGTAGCTTGTACCTGCCAATGGGTTGCTGCCACCTACTGGTAACTAGGCAAATTACATGAGCTGGGTTGCTGGTCAAGACACGACCGCTAGCTGACACTGGGAGCTCAGGCCTCTCAAAGTGACCCCTGCTGCCACGCCCCCTTACTTTGCTGCGACCTGTGCCTGCACCAGAAACATTTAGGCCTCTGCCCCTCCCCTGTGCAGGGCCTGGCACTTCTCTGTCTGACATACTGTTAGATCAAATAAGTAAATAAAAAGATAATTAACACACCCCAAAAAGGGCTTTAATTTTCTCACTTCACCACACAACGGCTAATAAGCCTTTTTTCTTTTTTCCCACTAATAGATGGCAAAAAAAGGCTTTAGAACATACAACTGCAGCCATGAATGGCAAATAAAAATTTTTTTTGCCACTAATACACGCCAAAAAAGGCTGTAATTTTCTCACTTCAACACACAACGGCTAATAAGCCCCATTTCCCCCCCCCCCCCCACTAATACATGACAAAAAAAGGCTTTAGAACATATATATACACTCACCTAAAGAATTATTAGGAACACCTGTTCTATTTCTCATTAATGCAATTATCTAGTCAACCAATCACATGGCAGTTGCTTCAATGCATTTAGGGTTGTGGTCCTGGTCAAGACAATCTCCAGAACTCCAAACTGAACGTCAGAATGGGAAAGAAAGGTGATTTAAGCAATTTTGAGCGTGGCATGGTTGTTGGTGCCAGACGGGCCGGTCTGAGTATTTCACAATCTGCTCAGTTACTGGGATTTTCACGCACAACCATTTCTAGGGTTTACAAAGAATAGTGTGAAAAGGGAAAAACATCCAGTATGCGGCAGTCCTGTGGGCAAAAATGCCTTGTGGATGCTAGAGGTCAGAGGAGAATGGGCCGACTGATTAAAGCTGATAGAAAAGCAACGTTGACTGAAATAACCACTCGTTACAACCGAGGTCTGCAGCAAAGCATTTGTGAAGCCACAACACGCACAACCTTGAGGCGGATGGGCTACAACAGCAGAAGACCCCACCGGGTACCACTCATCTCCACTACAAATAGGAAAAAGAAGCTACAATTTGCACGAGCTCACCAAAATTGGACTGTTGAAGACTGGAAAAATGTTGCCTAATCTGATGAGTCTCGATTTCTGTTGAGACATTCAAATGGTAGAGTCCGAATTTGGCGTAAACAGAATGAGAACATGTATCCATCCTCTGATGGCTACTTCCAGCAGGATAATGCACCATGTCACAAAGCTCGAATCATTTCAAATTGGTTTCTTGAACATGACAATGAGTTCACTGTACTAAAATGGCCTCACAGTCACCAGATCTCACCCCAATAGAGCATCTTTGGGATGTGGTGGAACGGGAGCTTCGTGCCCTGGATGTGCATCCCTCAAATCTCCATCAACTGCAAGATGCTATCCTATCAATATGGGCCAACATTTCTAAAGAATGCTATCAGCACCTTGTTGAATCAATGCCACGTAGAATTAAGGCAGTTCTGAAGGCAAAAGGGGGTCCAACACCGTATTAGTATGGTGTTCCTAATAATTCTTTAGGTGAGTGTATATAACTGTATATAAAGTAGGTATATCACCCGTAGGGGATATAAGACATAAGCGCTGGTACACAGACAAATTCAGCTAGTCCTATAACGTTGGCACTATGCTTGGTGCCAATCTGAGTAGTCAGGTGATTTTGCTGCACAAATAGGTTGTATTAAGGTGTGGATAACTGTCGTGGTGGATCAGGATGTATAATCAACGGCTAAGAGTGAGCGGGCAGTGTGTATTATAAAGGTATTAACACTAGGAATAAAGCGGCAAGTGACAGGTGAATACTGGTATAATCGCTATCCTTGGTACCTTGTTTGTTCTTTCTCCAAGAAGTTCCTTATGTCGGTGTTCTATTATGTTGTTCGTTCTGCATTCTTCTTGTTGTTTCTGTGGGGATGTTGATATTCTTTCAAGTCCCGGCGTTCTTCTTGCTCTCCTGTCAGCAGCAGCGCGGCCCCGGCCGGAAGCACGCGCGTCGCGAGGGAGCTTGGTCAGTTACCCGGGAAACCGCTGGCGGTGACGTCACCTGATACGAGTATGGTGGCCTCCGTGGGGCAAAAGACTGTAAGAGTGTATATAACTGCACCACACAAGGGCTAATAAGACCCCAATAACAAGAACGGTTTCCTGGAATTACATAAGTGTATAATGGCAATTTGGATCCCCAGTCAGTGCAGCAAGGTGTAATAGGATAGTTGCTATTACGCAGGCTGTAAACTCCCTTACTGAACCCTGTTCTGCTTCAATACTGTGGAATGATTCCTCCCTATCCTTTACCTACACTTCTATACAGCAAAATAAAAGTTTTAAAGTCTTTTCTACCACTGTCCCTAGTGCCTGCCGACATCTCTCCCTGCACTAAGCACACTGGAAAATGACAGAATCCAAGACGGCTGAGGCTATTTATAGGGCTGTGACATCACAGGGCTGGCTGGCTGCTGATTGTCTGCATGCATGGCATTGTGGGTGATCCCTCGTTCCCAGAGTTCCTTGCTCCATATCCTAACATTTGCAGCAGCCATTTTAGGAAAAAATTTGATTCGTTACCACGAAGCGTGATAAAATTCGGATTTGTTGTGAATCTAATAATTCATAAAATTCTGATCGAATTCCACTTCGTCAGCTTTGATTCGATCATCTCTAATTACCAACCTAAGGACCTGCAAAGGCATGGTCATGTGACCACAGGTCCTTCTCACATATAACACAATGTAATATAATAGGGCATATTAACGGTGACTGAAGTCCCTTTTTACCATGTGAACCTTGTGATGTAAGAAAAATGCATAATGCTTCTTTTAGTAGTCCCGGCAGAGAATAGCCTGCCAGAGCTCTCTTGATCCAGCATTGCCAGACCTTTTCAATATGCCAACCAGCCCCATGAGGTCCGGTGTAGATCCAGCCTCTACCCGGCAAATATGCTGGGATTTGGCTAGACAAAAACCTCTGCACACTACCAATGCTGGATCCAGTTCTATGCTGGAACAACTAATGGCAGTGTGAAACTAGGCTAACGCATTCCATATCCTGAGGATTGAAACTCCACCACCTTACACCACAGGACCACACCTTGGAAAGTCAGACTGAAGTTGGCCATACACATTAGTTACAATGGGAACAAGATATAGACCCCAGCCTTAACACGCCATTTCAAATTTTATAAGACCCCACCAGTACGGTGTGTTACATGATCCCTTTATCTTTTAGTCAAACCATGACTGGTCAGACTATGGACACAGACAAACAAGAATCATCTATAGAAGGTTACAGATTTTGCACTGGAGCCCATACACTTCAAGTTACTGAAGGCCTCTGGGCCCAAAGGCCAAGGAAAGGGGTCAATTACTGTACGTACATTTTATTACCAAACCGCAAGTTCCAAATATGAAGTTGATTAAACTGAAGATCAATGTAAAAAAAAATGGCTTTCAGATTTGCTAAAACTTTGAGATTTAGCAGGACTGTCCTCTTGAAAGTGACAGGACTGTGCAACCTTTCAGACAAAGCATGGCTGGACGGAGGCTCGGGAATGCCTTTGTTAATCCCCCCCCGGACATGTGACAAATCGTTCTGTGTATCGCGGATTAAAATGAAACCGAGAATATGCTCCACAACGTTAGATGAAAACAATCTCCAATCTGTTATCAAGGCCAGAGGTTTTCATGGAGCTATGTGTATCAACATACATCACTAAAATAAAGCTATGTGGTTTTCTGCATTACTGGCAAACCTCAGCTCCTAATGGTTTGACTGGATAAATCCAGCAGCTACATACACAAACCATTTAATAAACATTTAGAATTTGTGTTCAGCGCCACGGCCAGCGCATAGTTTCACCAAGACGTTTATACACAGGCTAAAACGTGCGGCTACCTTCAAAAAGGAGCCAAAGTAAAATAAAGAAGAGAAGATGTAGCAGTGCTGAATTTCACTTGAGGTAAAGTCGTACATTTACTGGCAGCCCTATGTAAAATTCCAGAGCAAAAATTGACACTGAAAACTTATAGAGTGCTTGGATCCATTTTTTTAATATCTTGTCATGATGGCTAACAGGTTACTGGACTTGATTTAAGCAGGTTTTCCCCTTGGACAATATAATCTATATAAAAAGTTCAGTAATAATGTATAATATTATTATTATTATTATTATTATTATTATTATTATTATTATTATCCTGTACTGGTCCTGAGTTAAAGCTTGTATTATACTCCAGAGCTGCACTCACTATTCTGCTCGTGGAGTCAATGTGTACATACTTTATTTATCCTGTACTATTCATGAGTTACATCCTGTATTATACTCCAGAGCTGCACTCACTATTCTGCTCATGGAGTCAATGTGTACATACTTTATTTATCCTGTACTATTCCTGAGTTACATCCTGTATTATACTCAGAGCTGCACTCACTATTCTACTAGCAGTGTTACGGTGGCCATACATTACATTACTAATCCTGTACTGATCCTGAGTTACATCCTGTATTTCTTTTATTAAAGGGAACCTGTCACCTCAAAAATGCATATGAAACGGCCAGCATTACCTCATAGTAGCCCCCAGTCTGTTAATAATCATATGTTTGATCCGTTAGTCTGATGCTCTATAGGTTCAAAAAACGATGTTTTAAGCGCCATCAGCGCTATCTTGCCGTTCAGCTTGAAAACATAGTTTTTTGAACCTATGGAGCATCAGACTAACGGATCAAACATATGATTATTAACAGACTGGGGGCTACTATGAGGTAATGCTGGCCGTTTTATATGCGTTTTTGAGGTGACAGGTTCCCTTTAAAATTTTAAAAACATAAATAAATACAGAAATCACACCAAAACATAACACAAAACCCAAACCAAAAATACAAGACATAATGCACCTCAGCATGGCACAGACAACACCGGTCCAGCCCAACACTCACTTCCCCATAGAACACCCACTATATACAGTATTTACAATATTTACAATTTCTATTTCATAACCTTCCTGATCCGGTTGCACCCTACGTACACACAGCAAAATGCAGAAAACTTTAAAAAAATCCCACACACCAACAGTGATGGTCAGTTTGCAGTGTTCGCCAGCGAATACATGCGGGCTGCCATCTTTAGTAAGGTAGACTCACCCGTCTGCACAGATAAGCCCTTACCTGTAAAAACAATATAACAAAAACAGACAGGTGTACTATGCAGTCTTACTAACCCTCGTACTGGTATAAAATTGAGAATTAGCCAACATGTCCTGCTTGGAGGACATGTCTGAGTCCGAGCACCGCGCCAAGGTTTCTCAAGTAGCTCGGGACCTAACGCTAAACCTACCTGGACCGTATGGGCAATACCAGGAGCCAGTGGGCGAATTACAGGGTGTTTATGACATCCACACATCCACACATTTGCTATCCTGTGTAGGATGTCGATTGTGGTACTTGCGGTCCAATGCAGGCATCCTCCATTGTATGCATTTTTGCTGGGGATTGCGATTGGCAACGGACCACAGGTGCAGGATCGGCCCCCCCGGTATAGATGCACCACTGCATATGGGGTTGAGCACTTCCTGCTTTTTAATACCACGCCAATTTGAAGCCCTTACCTGTGCATGTGCCGGGAGCCGGTCTGAAATCAAATACAGTCACCGGGAGCAGGCAGTTCCGTGAACAGCCTGATGAAGGCCCCCGGCGGCTGTTCTCAGAACTGCCTGCTCCCAGTAACTGCATTTGATTTCAGACCAGCTCCCGTCACAGGCACAGGTAAGGGCTTACCTGTGCATCGCCGGACAGGTGAGTCTACCTTACTAAAGATGGCAGCCCGCATGTGTTCGCTGGCGAACACTGCGAACTGACCATCACTGCACACCAACACCCCAATTATTTTTTATTTTTTTTATTATTATTTTTTTCTTGGCCCTGAGCTCGTCCCGCATCCCATGCCCCCAGTACATTATAACAGATGTCCATGAACCAGCCCAGAATTTCTCATATACCCCAAAAGTTACCAATGTCCCATGGAACCCTAGAACTCCCCCATTTACCCACCACCCAACCTAACACTACTCCCAGCAACTCAAATTATAAAATATATACATCACTATACAAATATACAACATATATACATACCACATACCAATATATACAAATATACATATAAACTAAAATACATGGCAGACCACCCATACCACCCACAGTGAGGCTTTTCAGCCACACACAACCATTAAAGCCCAAGTTCGGCGCCTGCAAGCCCTATGTCCACATACAGCCACCAAAACAAAACAAAAATCTAGAGTGTCAGCATCAGCCCACCACCAGGAAGGGAGACAACAGGCTAGGGTACCCTAAAGGCAAAACCCCTCCAGAAGAGAGAAGCTCTACCCGCCCCCAACCTCTTATACTCCAGAGAGTGCTTCTTCACCAGGTCTCCAAGAATGTTCCTAACCACCTCATCCACGGGGAGGATTTTGCGCTGTGTCGAGACTAAACATTGTGCATGCCACATGTAGTACCTGACCACTGAGCTGACTAGGAATAAAGTGCAACGGTCCCTACCACCCAGGTGTCTGAATGATCCATAGGCCCATTCCGCATAGGAAACGGTGACCAGCCTAGGCCAGCCGATGGAGGTCCCCACCCTGGTGTAAACCTCTGTGTTGAAAGGACAATGAAGCAGGAAGTGGTCCATGCTCTCCAGCACACCTCTCGGGACACCCCCTGTCCTCAGAGCCCCTACACTTCAGATTGTCCCTCACGCACAGGTTCCCATGGAAGCAGTGCCAAGTCAAGTAAAAAAACTTCAAAGGGATCCTAATGGAATTCAAAAGCCGTAACCCGACCCCCCAGATCCCGACTTGGGCAGTCCCTGAGGGCCAGAGGTTTCTGGAAATGGGTCAACAGAACCCTCTGGTCAAGGAGTTTCCTTAACTGAGTCCTGATTTCCCACATCCCCAGACCCCACGACGTAATACCTTCAGAACCAGGGCAGCATGAGCCGGTAGATGCCCATGTGGTGTGCGGATATCCTTCACTTGCCCCCCTGTCTCCCATTCCTGGAAGAAAGGACAAAACCATCCCTGACAGGAGACTACCCACGGAGGAGCCCTCTCTTTCCAGAGGCTTGCGAGATTAATCTTAATAAAGGTGTTCACCAGAAACACCACAGGGTTGACCATACCCAACCCTCCTGGTCTCCTCATATGGTAAGTAACCTCCCTCTTGACAAGGTTCAATCTGTTTCCCTATAATATCTGGAAGAACAGACTGTAGACCTGAGTCCAGAAAGGTTCTGGCAAGATGCACACACTGCCCATATATAAAAGCAAAGGGATCAGGTAGGTTTTGACAATGTTCACCCTTTACCTGAGGGTCAAAGACCAACCCTTCCACTGGTCCACCCTCTGAGCTGCAATCTTAAACCTGCTATCCTTTGATGGTGGTAATCCCCCTGGCCAAATTCAATGCCGCAGACTTTTGTAGACGCCTGGGACTCTGGAAGGGTGTCTGGGAGATCAAAACCAGGATCTCCACCTCCCAGCCAGAGACTCTCACACTTATCCCGGTTGATCTTGGACCCAGATGACTCTGAGTAGCATTCTACCTCCGACAGCACCCACTCTGCCTCCCCTCTCAAACACACAAAGATTGTTACATCATCAGCATACGCCACCACTCTCAGTGTGGTCTCCAGAGGTGCCCGGTCCACCCCGACACCCGCCAACGGCCCACGATCAATCAGGAAGGGATCAATCGTGAAAACGTACAATAGCGGGTTCAAAGGACAACCCTGGCGAACCCCAGATCCCACCTCAAAAAGTCAGCCAATACAACCATTCACAAGAGGCTCTTTCCTCCCGCAATCCACAAACCCCGCTGGCAGGCGATATCTCAGAAGGACAGACCAAAGGTACTCATGGTCAACGCAATCAAACTCTTTTGCCTGATCCATGGACAGCATGTACCCCTTCCAGTGACCTGCCCTGCTCCACGGCCTCCCGGACACTGAGCACAGCACTAAAAGTACTGCCAGGAAAGCCGATATCTTATCACGATCAAGATCCTTCTTCGCCATGAGATATCAGTAAAAGGATCTGACAACCTCTAAGATCCCTGATCTGGACCTTCTCAGGGAACCCGTACTATCAATCAGTCCTGACACAATCTTACTACTCACTGACATCCTGCAGTTTCTGTAAGGGTCAGGTGAGCGGTATTTTCTAATAATACCTCTGAAAAATCAAAGATACGTGTCTATCGTACTGACACCTCATAAGCAAAGACTTTACTCTGGAATTCTCCTCACGGCTACCCCCAGTCGAGACAAGACGTTTGAGTTTCCTCCTCAGGCCCTGATACAGTCGGTACCTACTCAGACTCCTGAGGCTCGAGAGCTGGCGGGAGAATCTCCCTACCCTTTCCTTGAACATCTCCCACCACTCAGACTTACTGCTGCAGAGATCCAGCAATGGTACCTGGCTCTGAACGAAATCCTCAAAGGACTGTGTTATCTCCGCTTCTTCCAAGAGAGATGAATTGAGCCTCCAGTAGCCTCTTCCCATCCGGGGGGTCTCTGTAACATTCAGAGAAAACAAAATCAAACAGTGGTCGGAGAACTCCACCTCCACAGCAGACACGGCTGAAGAGACGGCTTCCTCCTTTAAAAAAAAAAAAAATCTATTCTAGGCCTACAACTACCCCTATGTGAACCCCGTGTGGCCTGGGGTGTGCCGGATGTAGACATCCACCAGGCGAGCCTCACTAGCTATACTATTGAGCATGACGTTATCATAAGTCAGCTTGTCCCTGGAACCTCCCCTATCCTGGGGCCTCGTGACAGTATTAAAGTCGCCTTCAAAGACCACCTGCGGACTTGTAAAAAGATAGGGCTTGATCCTCATAAAGAGACACTTCTGGTCCCACTTGGACTGGGGACCATAGATGTTAATTAGACAAAGTTCTTGTCCCTTCATGAGGACATCCAAGATCAGACACCTCACAATTTCTAATTCAATAACCCGTCGGCATTCTACAGGTGCGGTAAAAAGGACCGCCACCCTGCTATACAGCTCGGCCGCAAGAGACTCCCTTTTAGCTTTAAATACAATACAAATCTGGCAGCCTGGTCTCCTGCAAAAATAAAATGTCAGCTTCAACTCGGCTGAAAAAATCAAAGGCCGCAAATCTGTCCGCATCTGACTTAATGCTGGCGACATTAATGGACGCCAGCGTCAACAGAGTGGGTGCCGCCATCATGGGTAATTGAATTAGACAGTTTTATTTTTCCTGCTGCCCATGCCATCCTTTCCATCAGATGATGGCTTACCCCTTTTCAAAGAAACAGATGTGTCCATCTCACCTCCGTCCTTGTGCTCTGACTCTAAACCAGCCCCCACCCCTGAGGACATATTTTCCCCAGGAGAAGAAGGCTCTGCTTCCCCCCCCAGGCCCCGGTGTTACCGCAACTCCCGAAACCTCTCCCCTGACTCCCTCCCCCAAAGAGGGGGAGGTGTCACCGATGGCTTGGAACCGGTTTGAGAGACTAATCAGAGGGGGGTTGGTTGTACCTTCCTTTGGCATCTGGCGGGTGGGAGAAGACCTTAAATCTTCCTTTTTCCCTATACGTTTTTTACCCTGCTTTTTCTCTTGCCATCCCCACTTTTACCGTCCATACTTTTGTCATGGGGGATATTGAGAAGATGGCACCCTCCTCTTCCTGGATTTCCTCATACAGTTCACAGTCCCTATGAGCTTCAGCAGTAGCAACAGCCTCTGGGTGGAGATCAGAGATTGTCCCAGTTTCCCCAGTTGCCTGAGGTTCCCGAGACTCGCCCGTTTTTCCTGACGCCTCAGTTGGCCAGGCGTCTTTTGCTTACTTTTCCTCGCTGGCCCCTCTGTTCCTTCACTTCTGCCAGCCACTCCCCCAGCAAAATTGGCCTCACGGCTTACTCCCGCCGGGAAGTACAGTGCAGTTAGTACTGAAGTGTGTGGGGCTGCTGCATCTGTGACAGAGCTTCGGCTGACCCTGGTAGAAAATCTGGATGCGATCCCTTCCAAGGAAGGTTGCAGATGGTATGTGGGTAACCGTGCTTCCTGAAAGCGTTTTACCACAAATTTCCAGGCCCCAGACCAGATGTTATACTCATCCCTGTTCTTCTTGGGAACCTCCACCACCTCCCCATATCGGCCAAGCCACATCATGATTTCAATGCACGAGAGTGACTCGTTACGGGTTAAAATGGTCACCCTCTTGACGTTGTTCTGACGAGACACTGCCTGGACAGCAAAGTCTCGCCAGCTGGGATCGTTCTTTGCCACCTCATAGTTAAACCAGAAGAGCTCAAGCACCTCTGGCCGAACAAAGCTGACATCGAACTCGGGGGGCCCCATAGGGGTGTATCAAGGCGTAGATGTCAGTCGCCTTGAAGCCCATCTTTAGCAGGAGCTCAACTACTTCTGACCTTGAAAGACATGTATCACTGCCCCTCCACCTCAGATGGACCAAATTCCTACGGAGACCACCGGAGACTACACTCATTCGCTCACTCATACTGGCTGAACCGGTGTGTTTTGGTGTAAGCTTTGGTACCTCAGCATCACTGGGCACTGGGGCCAGATCTGATTCCAAAAGACAGGCCGCCAGCCCCTTGTGTAGGGGCCAGTCAGCATGCTTACCCTGTTTAGAAGCAGCCACAACCCCACTTTTATTATTGCCCTCCGCTTCATCAGTACTATTCTTCACACTTTTGGGCCCCGCTGATCAATTACTGGGCGCCACTGAACTGAACCCAGATGCTACTAATCTGTTCTTTCATGGCACCGCTCATCTGGACCAGAAGCGCCAATACAAAACAAAGGTTTTAGTCCCAGTTATAGTCATTTATTGGGAGGCGTAACCATCATAGCCCCAGCAGCTCCTTCATGCCTTTGCTGCCCCGAGGGAACAGCGTCATCAATGGTCGGAGCCACCGGAGCGTCAGCAGCCAACTCTGGCGTGGAGCCGCCCCCCCCCCTCCAATCAGGGAGCAAACTCCAGTGCCAGAGCCTTTTCTCTTATCCCCCGCGGTAACCTGCCTGTCCGGCTTTTCAGCTAGTGCTGCACCAGCTCTATCCCCGTTACTGCAACCAGAGACGGAGCTCACCACCATAATCGAAACCTTACTCTGCCCTCTCTCCTGCACAGAGTCCACTGCAGGACACGGGCTGGGCTGAGAACAAAGGTTAATACAGTGAGCCGGCCCTGCAGACGACCCGAGGGTCCCAGGGAGGGGGGTGTATAAAAATCTTACCTGCTCATGGAGCTTGGTCTTCTTAGCTTTTTCTTTTTTCCTTCCCCAGGCGTCTCCTGTGGCAGCTCATCACCAAAGCACAATTCCTGGAAACGCACAGGTGACTCCAGGAGCTGGATCTCCTCCACGATATACCTGCTTCCACAAAATAATGATTAAGGGGTTTGATATACCTGCTTCCACAAAATACTGATAGAGGGGATAGATATACCGGCTTCCACCAAATATTGATTGAGGCCTGCGATACACCGGCTTCCACCAAATATTGATTAAGGGGTTTGATATGCCGGCCTCAAGCAAATAGTCAATAAGGGGTTCTATTTACCTGTTTCCACAAAATACTGATAGAGGGTATTGATATACCGGCTTCCACCAAATATTGATTGAGGCCTGTGATACACCAGCTTCCACCAAATATTGATTAAAGGGTTTGATATACCGGCTTCCAGCAAATACTCATTAAGGGGGATCTATATACCTGTTTCCACAAAATACTGATAGAGGGGATTGATATACCGGCTTCCACCAAATATTGATTGAAGCCTGCGATATACCTGCTTCCACAAATACTGCTCTTCTATAGGGACTTTGTCACAGGGTCTTTTTGAAAATGACAGGCAGAGGAAGAGGCAGGCCATTCCGCAGGGGTGGTAGGGGTCGGGCAGGTGCACCAGGCTGGAGCCTAAGTGGGAATTTGGAGAAGGTACGTGCGATTACATCAAAGGACGCACAAGAGTTAGTTGAGTGGCTCACTCAGCCTTCCGCTTCTGCACCCTCCTCATCCTCTGTATCTGCACCCTCCTCACTGTCTGCTGTGTGCACCTCCAAATACACCACCACCACCACCATAGCCCCTCCACTCGAGTCAGAGTATTTATTTTCCCATCCATTCCCAGACCTTACCGATGCACAGACATTCTTGGTATCGGATGTGGAAGAGGAGGTAGCAACGGCGGCCACCCAGCGGTCTGACAACAGTACCCAGATCAACCCAAGGACGGAGGTCCCCGCTGTTGCTGCCTATTCTGAGATCTCTAATGTCAGTGGTGGTGAAGGTGACGATGATGACGTGTTGCTGGATGTCACGTGGGTGCCCACAAGAGAGGAAGAGGAAGGGAGTTTAGAGGGAGAGACAGAGCAGCAGATAGGGAGGAGAAGGAGGAGAAGCAGGCAGAACTTGCAGTGCACAGGAGGCAAAAAGCAGACTGCAAATGTATCTAGAGCGAGCCATCCACTATGCACGGTCACATCTGGCGCTCCCAGGACGTCAGCACATGGCTCCGCAGTGTGGGAATTTTTTAACGTATCAGCTGCTGACAATAGTATTGCCATTTGCAGCCTGTTCTGTCAACGCATAAGTCGCGGTAAGTCAATCAGTGCAGTTATCGGAAAGGAGCAACCCTCGTTCTTGATAATTTCCCTTTGTGAAGGTGACGCTGATTGCCCCATGAACAAGAAAACATGCGTTCACTGGGTGAAAGTATTGTAGGTGTGGACTTCAAAATCAATGTTTCTGGGCAACAGATCATCCTGTGTAAACCTGCCCAGAAACAATGACTCTGCAGTGGGCCCGGGAGGTGAGAGGACGGGAGCTGAGGTGGTGGCAATGACTGTGTTGGTGCTGCGTTTTGGAGTGCAATGCAGGTAGACAGGGCTGGCGGAGAAGGAAATGATCAGGCCGGCTTGATGTAAATATGAGATGGAAAGATAGATAGATATACCTGTCCGGGCTCCAGCAGCGAAATCTCCCGCTTCTGTGAAACCGCTCCGGCAGAGACGTGCTGTGAAGCCACTGCCCCTAACAACAGGATGCAATCATCTGTTTCTCTCCACAGCAGGCATGTGCTGGAGGAAAGCTTGCAGTGCTTTATTATTCAGCTGTCTGAACGTGTCTGACTAATGGAGCTCAGAGTCATGGGCCTATCAGGCTATTTAAACCACTTCCTGGCCTTATACCAGTGCCAGTTGCAGCAACCGGGCAACAGGGGCAACACGTGAGCTATGGTAGGTCGATGGGGGTAGTAGTAGTTTTACTCACGGTTACCAGCGCTCCCTGGGCACTGCACAGTGATGGTCATTGACTCCCCAGCTTTGCTCTTGGTTCCGGTTCTGTGTGTGTGCATTGCTATTATTGACCTCGGCTTTCCTTTGACCACTCTCTGTCTTGTGTTTTGGTATTGTGCTTTCTGTCTGGTTCTGACTTTGGCTTAGCTGTTTGACTACCCTCTGTCTTGTGATTTCATACTGTTTTGTCCTTCCGGTTCTGACCCATGCCTATATGACGCCATCTCTGTGTTGCACTGTCTCTGTGTGTGTATGTCTTGCCGTTTAGCAGAGTAGGGAGCGTCGACCAGTTGCGGACTTGCCGCATAGGGCTTGCACTGCAATTAGGCAGGGAAAACGGGCAGGGTTCCAGTTAGGGCTCACTGTCTGTGTGTTCCTGCCTACTGTGGTAACAGATACCTATGAGATAGATAAATACAATATAGATAGATAGATAGATAGATAGATAGATAGATAGATAGAGCAAAAAATAAAAAGCATCACACTGTAATGAGGGTGCAAATCTTTCAGATAGACCAGAGACCAGGGTCCACTTAATAGTAGTAGAAAAAAAGGCAGCACTCCAGTGTAACGTGAAAAAAAGTGGATGGTTTATTAACCCATCGAGCAGCTGGGTTTATAAACCATCCACTTTTTTTCACTTTACGCTGGAGTGCTGCCTTTTTTCTACTAATAGATAGATATGAGAGAGAGAGAGAGAGAGAGATGGATAGATAGATATGAGATAGATAGATAGATAGATATGAGATAGATAGATAGATAGATAGATAGATAGATAGATAGATAGATAGATGATAGATAGATAGATAGATAGATAGATAGATAGATAGATAGATAGATAGATAGATAATAGATATGAGATAGATAATAGATGGATAGATAGATGGATATGAGATAGATAGATAGATAGATAGATAGATAGATAGATAGATAGATAGATATGAGATAGATAGATGGATATGAGATAGATAGATAGATAGATAGATAGATAGATAGATAGATAGATAGATAGATAATAGATATGAGATAGATAGATAATAGATAGATAGATAGATAGATAGATAGATAGATAGATAGATAGATAGATAATAGATATGAGATAGATAGATAATAGATAGATAGATAGATAGATAGATAGATAGATAGATAGATAGATAGATAGATAGATAGATAATAGATAGGAGATAGACAGGCAAATTGACTGTTATGGGGCTGCAATCATTGTGGAGGTGCTAGAGGCCACAAAGCAGGCCAACCTTGGGGTTAGGCTGCGTTGTCATCCATGGAATCCACCATACTTCTAATCAGTAACCATCCTGGGCATGCAACTTTTGGAATTCTTCAGCAGCACATAAAGGAGATTTTAACAAGTTGTAATTCTCCTTCCTCCAGATACAAGATATCATGCGTCATCATCGCGGCTCAAACCAAGATGTTTAAAAGATACATCAATGAGCAGGAGCAATTATTTGATGTTCTTTGCTCTAGAAGCGAGCTGCTGCTGTAGGGAAAGCCCTTGATATTTGCAGTCACAATTAACGCTCTGCCCCAGCAATGAACTTCTGCCGTCAGAAAACATCACCAGCTTGAGATTTTGTAGATATCCTATGTATGAGAATGGCGGCACAGCCACTGATGAGTGGGCAGAAATGGTGCCCCTGCGGCATCTTTATCATTGTTTGATGCCATGCTTAACTTTCTGTGCAGATGCTGCCTTCCAGACAGACTTGAATTATTTAGCAATTTAGTCTTTTCGTCGTAGTAACAGTGTTACGGAAAATTGGACGTAAGGAAAAAATGTTAAATAAAACTGATTAAAAATTTTCATGCGATCATTATACTCTATCAACTCCTATAAGAGCTATTCAAATGTGCCGACTGGCTTGATGATTATTAAAATGGTTATTTCTGCCACATCAGGATAAACTACTATTGTTGGAGTGTTTAATACTGATGTTAGTACCTGATCGGTGGAGGTCCGACACCCGGGTCCCCCCACCAATCAGCTGTTTGAGAATGCACTGGTACCCCTGGCACCATGGCCTCCTCTCAGCTTGCCAAGCACAGCGCCGTACATTGTATAGCGATTGTGTTTTGTATTAAACATGGAGGGAAATTTATCAAAACTGGTATAAAGGAAAACGGACTTAGTTGCCCATAGCAACCAATCAGATTCCACCTTTCATTTTTGACAGCTCCTTTGGAAAATGAAAGGTGAAATCTGATTGGTTGCTACGGGCAACTAAGCCAGTTCTACTTTACACCAGTTTGATAAATCTGACCCATAGTGTCTGGTGTAACAGTGAATTTCCTGGTGACGGGCAGTCTTTAAAGAGGATCTGTCAGTAGTGTTGAATCATCAAGACTGCTGACAGCACCATATGTAGATGATGGGGAGTGTGGAATGATTGTGATAGCGGTTCCCTGATGGAAAAATCAAAGGGGGTGATTTATCAAACTGGTGTAAAGTAGAACTGGCTTATTTGCCCATAGCAACCAATCAGATTCCACCTTTGATTTTGGACAGCTCCTTTGGAAAATGAAAGGTGGAATCTGATTGGTTGCTACGGGCAACCTAGCCAGTTCTACTTTATACCAGTTTGATAAATGAGCCCCCAAAGTTTTCATTGCTCCTGTGTTATGATTCCTGGAGATAAATCATTCATATTTGGAGTCCTCGGTTCTCAGTACTGATTCCATTTGTGCTTTGAGCTATGACTTTAACATTCACCAGGAAGGGGGCTACAGCATTGGGTGAAACAGTGGAGTAATCGGTGATCAGTGCAAAGAGGGCAGGGCACTCAAAATGAAGGGACTGCCTTTTGGTTACTTGTTGGTTGTGCCACTGGGTAGATAAAAACTTCAATTACCTGGTCATGAAACCATCACTCTTCACCACTCTCCCTGTTACCTATATACTGATGTCAGCAGTAGTGAACCCTCATACTGATGTAAAATTGAGAGATTAGCCAACATATCCTACTGTGGAGGACATGTTTAGCGTTAGGTCCCGAGCTATGTGAGAAACCTTGGAGCGGTGCTCGGGCTCAGACATGTCCTCCACAGTAGGATATGTTGGTTAATCTCTCAATTTTACATCAGTATGAGGGTTTAGTAAGACTGCAGAGTGCACCTGTCTTTGTAAAAGTTATTGTTATTCCACCCAGCAGAGTGTTCGGTGATGTCACCGGCTCTAATGGGCTGGCTTTAGCGCTGCCCTACCCGTTTTACAGGCTAGGGAAGCGCTAAAGCCTGCCCATCAGTGCCGGTGACGTCACCAGGCTCACTGCTGGGCAGAAGCCACCACCCGGCAGGCAGTGCGCCATTTTAAATAAAAAAAGCCCTTGCCCTGCGCGATCCTGAGTATATAGAGAAGGGAGAGGAAGTACATGTCAGAGCTCCTACACCAAGGAACCATATCTAGTTCTCCTGTGAGACCAACACTCCCCAGAAATCTTTAGAATCCAGAAAACTGCTTCCAGAAAGTATAAGTGCTACAAGACAGCAGAGTGATCTGCAAAATTATAGCTCTATAGACACTCCTGCAAGGTGAAGGACTACGACTCAGACACTCATCACCCAAACCACCTCAAGACCAGACTAACATCAAATCTGTATCACAGTGGACACCTATATCCCCAACTGCCTTCTAATGCTATGGAGTGCTATGGTGCTTGCTGTGTTATACATGATCGAGATCAGCAATGATGCGGAAACTGGTCATTTAACTCCTCGGATGCCGTGTTAAAAAACAATCGCAGTGAGGTTAGGCAAAAGGATATGGCTCCCTCTGCCTTCCGATTGGAGTCCCTACAGTGAAACTGTGGGGCTCCGAATGGTTACTATGACAGCCTGGGCCCTGCTGAAGCTTCCCAGGCCTGTCATGGTAGGCTGCCTGCTAAGCTGTGCTCGAAAATCCAATTCACTATAATAGATCTCTATTATGGTGAATAACAAACAATTCAAGCCTGTTAAGGCTAATGACCTCTCTTATCCCAGATAATAAAACTTAACTTTTATTAAGTCTACTAAGATTCCTGAGTGAAATAAATGTGAGCACTACTGAGTTAAAACTTTCTGATGTCCTGTCAGTATTTCAGCAGTAATGTCCTAACTAGCATGTGCACATCCCATTCATTCACACATTATATTGCTGTATTCACAGACACATGTAGTATCGTACTATCTATTTCGCCATGGAAGATTCCACATGCAGACACTAAATGTGTTGAAGTCTTGCTATAGCAATCTTACTGGAAGCTGACATTGACAAAGATCTCAGAACCTAAAACATGAGACTGTCCCCCAACATGTTTCGCCAGCTAACCTGGCTTCATCAGGGGTAACGGACAGAATTGAATAAAATGCTGTTTGAGGACCTTAAAAAGGCAGTCATGTGATTTGAGGCGTGTTACCAAGACCAATCACACTAAAGTGTACTGGTAGGTGAGAATCAGATAGATGCAAGTAGCCAATGAACGGCCTGTAAGTTGCCTCTGACGCTCCACTGGCCTCATCCATGTGGGAGTGTTCAGATACGTCAGATGTGCACACGCCCCCTGCACCAAGCCTTACCTTACCAGACCATTATATCAGGGCTCTGCGACTGCGCGGGGACTTAGAATGTGGCTGGGGCGCCTCTCTCAGTGCGCCTTGCCGTGTACAAAAAAAATAAAAAATCACCCCACTTTCACAATTTTACATATAAAAATATATGAACAATAAGAAAATAAACATATCAGGTATCGCCGTGTCCGAAAATGTCTGAACCATTAATATATAAAAAAAATTCTTCCTGACCAGTGAACGCCGTAATGTAAGAAAACAATAGAAACACACGATTCACTATTTTTTTGTCATCCTGTCCCCCCCAAAAAAGATGACTAACAGTGATTAAAAAGGTGTTTGTACCCCAAAGATAGTACCAATGAAAACTACAGTTTGCCCCGCAAGAAACAAGACCAAAATATTAAAATTATGGCAGTCAGATAATGGAAATTCAAAGAAAATTTAGATTTTTTTCTAAGGTTTTTAATTTTTTTAAAGTAATAAAACCAAACAAAACCAAAATACCGTATTTGGCATAGCTGTAATTGTATTGAGCCGTAGAATAAGAACGTCATATTTTTTGCGGCGATTGCACCCCCCCCCAGTCATTGTAACCCTAAGAGGCCGCGTTCATAGCTGATCATGGCATCTGATATTGATAGTAAAGTGGAGTTCGATCCGAATTTCAGGGAAAATTCGTTTCACAACGAAGCCGAATTCCCTTGTGCTTCGTGGAAGCAAATCGATTTTCCCTGAATGGCGGTAAAAAATTATAAGAATCATACTTACCTTATCCATTTGATCGCAAGAGCCGGCCGCCGCCATCTTGATTGAAGATCTAGCACAAAATATCCCAAGGCCTGTGATGATGTCTTCACGTCGGGATTTCAGGCGAGATCTTAAATCAAGATGGCGGCAGCCGGCTCTTGTGATCAAATGCATAAGGTAAGTATGATTTTTATAATTTTTTACCGCCATTCAGGGAAAATAGATTTGCTTCCACGAAGCACAAGAGAATTCGGCTTCGTTGCGAAACGAATTTTCCCTGAAATTCGCATCGAATTCCACTTTGTGGAGTTCAATTCGCTCAACACAAATTAATACTGCTGGATGTGACACAATTTATATTTCATACTAAATAAAGAGAGACTTTCATAACTGTACTTCTGGCCCGATTCTTTAAAATACATTTCCACTGCACCAGTCCCCAGGGAGCAATGGCCTGACTGAGTACAACATAGCAACTCATCAGGGCCACTACCAATCTCATCCTCTGTAACGGCTCCTCGGGGGCTCACTGCACATACCTTCTGGTGATTATTTTAAGGGTGATGTATGATTCCTACATAAGGGTGCTGCTAAATGTTGGCCAAATAACACTCCCAAATAGTTGCCTAAATAACCATGCCATCTGCCACCTCCATACACTGCAAAAATGGAGAAGTGCGACACAATGTAAATACCGCCATGCTGTGCTCAAATAATACGACATAACGGCTTCACCTATGAAATAATGTAATCACAGAGCTATAGGTTGGATCTCCACAGATTACACATTGATAGCTTATCCTATTCTAAGATAGACTGTAGGTATTACATCTCCACATGAAAATGGCCAAAAGCTCAGTGCTACATGTATAACGTGACCGTCCCCCCGATCCGGCTGCTGAGCAGTGCATTATACTTCTAGACATGATAGTGACTGAAGCCAGACTGCATAGGTTTGTGGCTCGTCTCTGATATTTCTGTTTTATTAGCAGAGAAATGCACATGGACTGCAGGCGTTCAGACTGTGTATTCGGCTCCCCTAACAACTCATTTGTCACGGCTGCCTGAATTCTGTGGCTGGTTTACACTATAGATGGCCATCAGTCTCACAGCAGAAGCGCGCTCTACTCTGCTTATCCATAGATAATAATTATGATATCCACAGACAGACATTGTCCAGAGAAGCACACCTGCTGCTTCTATTACAGATGTCATGGCTAGGATGTAGCTTAAGGAATTCATGTGAGCTTCATCTTAGATGGACTGTTATATGGACTGTTATATACCAAGTGGTCGACCTACTGCACTTGCAGAGGATAGGAGTGATAGTGGCCCTGAGGAGATGTTGTGTCCGGGTGTACTCCCTCAGGCTCCCTGGGGTTTGGTGCAGTGAAAGAGTAGTTTTAAGAATCAGGCCAGAAGTAAGTGTAGAACAGTCTCTCTTTACTAAAAAAAATATAACTTGTGGCACATCCAGCAGCAGTAAATACAAAGTGCAGTTTCTGGCACCAGATGTGGAGATATGGTGGTTGGTTGGATGGCAATAGGTTGGCCCTATATAGGTGCCCACTGTAGTACAGGCTTAATGTTAGTCTGGCCTAGCGATGGTTTAGGTAGGTGATGGTGTCTGAGTTATTGTCCCTCAACGTGCAGCAGTGTCTGTAAAGCTGTATCTCAAGTGTTTTCTTGAGGTAGGATTAAGTTGTTATCACAGGAGAAGAATATCTGGTTCCTGGTTTTCCCTCTGGAGTGTTTGTCTCACAAGGGAATTGGATACGGTTCCTGGGAGTGGGAGCTCTGACATGTGCTTCCTCACTCCCCCACTATCAGAACAGGAAATCCCTTCTCCTCTCCTTTCTCTGTCTCACTAGACTGGAGCTCCCTGTCCTGACAGGAAACAGGACCAACCCACTTCCACCAAGAGGGGAGGAGCAGGGTGGTTAGACCTGTACCTGCCAACCACTGCCAACTATTACCTCCCCTGCTGGAATAAATGGTACACTATATCATCACATTAGATTACATAACAATGCATATAAAACAGTAAACCATTACAGATATTCCCAGGTCTGGGGTACTGCACTTAGCTTATAGGCTGACTAGGGTTTGGAGTCCTATGGGTTAATCTGTTCTCTGATCATACCCTGAAAGTAGGTATGGACTTTGCTAGAATGAACTTCTAAACTGCAATCCCAAACCACTGAGATCACTAGTACGGGCAATGATTGGCTGCAGTGATCACTTTTCGAGAACAACGTCTTTGGCAGGGGAATCGGGAAGCAACAGTAGAGAACTGGTAAGGACTGGTAAGGTAAGTACGTATTCGTTTGCTTGTAAAAACAATTAATAAAGCTGAACGTTCCCTCTAACATGTGTTTTTAGCAAGGAATATTTGGGATTGCCCTCACCAATGATGCAGGTGGAGGTACTGTGTTGATCCAAATGAATGGTGTGTCGAGCATGTGTGCTGTCGTTCCATTCTTCTGCATGGGACTAGCAAAAGTTGCTGTACTTATTTTTTGTTCTGCAGAACCATAGCGAGGGGTGGATTGGCAGTCCACATTCTTGACTGCTGCTACATTCATATGGAGAGATGTTGAAGCATAGGATCCCCATTCTTGTTTACACACACACGTAACTTTGCCTGGTACCATGTGTTACAGGCGTGAGTGTAGACACACAGTACCAACCAACCAGTTTGTCTTATGGCGAACTCTAAGGGCATCACCTGTCCCCAAGTATTCACCCTTTAACTCCTATACAGGGATCTGGACTTCGCTGTGGAGGAGTTACCAGGCTTCCACCTCTTGTGATAGTCCCAGTGTGGTTGACGACTCACCCACACAGGTCAAAGACACCAATGCGAAGCATCAAATGATCAAAGCAATATGCATAGTCTGGAGATCGGCCAAGGTAAGCAGGCAGCATACAAGCGTATCCGTGAGACATGTCCATGGTCAGGATGAGCAGCAGTAGGGCAATCCGAGAAACAGGCTAAGGTCAGGACATACAGCTAGAAGTCAGAATTAGTAGTCAGGCTGGAGTGCGGTATACCGGTAGTCAGACAGAGAATGTACAGGGAGGGAACCTAAAATACCTAGAGAGGCCCTGCCGTTGGCTTGGGAAGGATGTGTGTGCCCCGGCCCTTTAAGAGGCTGTGAGTGAGCCAGCGCATGCCCTATATGGCAGGCCTGGAGGCCTCAGAAGTAGACGCACAGGCCGTGGCCTGCAGTGGATGCTGGTAGCTGAAACAGTGAGTAATGCTTCGCTTGTGCCTCAGGAAGGAGAGAGGCAGCGGTGGGCACCACGTTTTAGACTGGCAATGAAGGGTCAACCCTATTAGACCTGGCATACTGACTGGTAGGGTTGATCCTGCTGATTAAAATTATACCTGTCTTGTGAAAATTGGTTACTTTGTTTCAGACAAAAAAAACTATTATTCTTCAGGCAGCTGAGGGCTTCAGTGCACCAAGGGGAGGGGCCTAGTCTGTCTGTGCACTTCAGCACTCCAGTGCTGGCCACGCCCCTCGGTGCACTCAAGACCTCATCTGCCTAAAGAATAAAAGTATTTTTTTTCTCAGGAACGCCGCAAATGATTTTCACAAGACAGGTGTCAATATACCGGTAATCTGTATAGATGGAGGCTGGTTCCTTTGTTGGGCCCAAGAAATTCAAGTTTAACACTTTGAGGATGTGGGTTTTTACTACAGAAAAATAGGTAAGTCAGTTCTGGTTAGCTAAGGGTAACAGGTAGGGAATCGAGGGCGCTCAGCAGGCAGTGCTATATCTTTGAAAGTAAAAAAAATAAAATAATTGGCTGCACTACTGTAAGTCAAGAAGAGCATCCCCAGTCCAAAAATACTTGTGCTCGATTCACATTAGCTCATCACTGGACAGCATACAGATATTAGACATCTGATGTCATCACAGACTGTCACATGGATGATCATAAGGAGATGAAGCTCCGCTAATAATATATTGTACACTAATTTATGTTTACACTAATATGACAATTGTAAGAAAAAGTAGAAAGTGCCAAGAATATTCAGTGATTTAGTCAGACCGTCCAAGTAAACACAAGAGAGAAAGGTTCCTGGAATTTATTAACTGATTTGCCAAATAATTTCATTGTTGCATATTGAAATCTTTTTAAAGGGAGGACAAACAGATATGCTTCAGATGAATTATCAGTAACTAAATGTTTAACCCTTTCATGACCAAGGGTCATTGATGCCCCAGTGTCCAGGTCAAAATTTACAAATCTGACATGCGTCACTTTATGTGGTAATAGCTTTGGAACACTTTTATTTATCCATGCCATTCTGAGATTGTTTTCTAGTGACACATTGTACTTTGAGTCAATATTTTTCACCTTTATTTATGAAAAAAATATATAATTTACCAAAATTTTTTAAAAATTCACAATTTTCAAAATTTTTATTTCTCTGCTTCTAAAACAGAAAGTCATACCTAATAAAATATTTATTACTTAACATTCCCCATATGTATACTTTATGTTGGCATCATTTTGGAAATGTCATTTTATTTTTTTAGGACGTTAGAAGGCTTAGAAGTTTAGAAGCAATTCTTAAAATTTTTAAGAAAATTTCCAAAACCCACTTTTTAAGGACCATTTCAGGTCTGAAGTCACTTTGTGAGGCTTACATAGTGGATACCCCCCATAAATGACCCCATTGTAGAAACTAAAACCCTCAAGTTACTTAAAACTGGTTTTACAAACTTTTTTAACCCTTTAGGTGTTCCACAAGAATTAAAGGAAAATGGAGATGAAATTTCTAAATTTCACTTTTTTGGCAGATTTTTCATTTTATTACATTTTTTTCTTTAACACATTGAGGGTTAACAGCCAAACAAAACTCAATATTTATTACCATGATTCTGCGGTTTACAGAAACCACCTACATGTGGTCGTAAACTGATGTAAGGGCGCACGGCAGGGCGCAGAAGAAAAGGAGCGCCGTATGGTTTTTGGAAGGCAGATTTTGCTGGACTGGTTTTAGATGCCGTGTCCCATTTAAAGCCCCCCTGATGCACCCCTGCAGTAGAAACTCCCAAAAAGTGACCCTAATTTGGAAACTAGAGGATAAGGTGCCAGTTTTATTGGTACTATTTTGGGGTACATATGATTTTTAATTGCTCTATATTAAGTTTTTGGCTGTTTTGGCACCTTTTTTTTTTAGAAGATTCATCTGACAGGGTAGATCATGTGCTATTTTTATAGAGAAGGTTGTTACGGACGCAATGATATCAAATACAGTATGTCTACTTTGTTTGTTTGTTTGTTTCAGTTTTACATAATAAAGCATTTTTGAAAAAAAAAAATGTTTTTGTGTGTCCATTTTCTGAACGCCATATGTTTTTTATATTTCTGCCGATCATCTTGTGCAGGGGCTCGTTTTTTGCAGAAAGAGTTGAGGTTTTCATTGGTACCATTTTTGGGTACATAGGATTTTTTGATCATTCATTATTACACATTATGGGGCAAGGTGACCAAAAAATTGGCTGTTTTGGAACAGTTTTTATTTATTTATTTTTACAGCATTCATCTAAGGGGTTAGGTCATGTGACAGTTTTATAGATAAGATCGTTATGGACGTGGCAATACCTAATATGTATACTTTTTCTTATTTATTTACATTTTACACAATAATAGCATTTCTGAAACCCAAAAAATGATGTTTTAGTGTCTCCATAGTCTGAGAGCCATAGCTTTTTTATTTTTTGGGCGATTGTCTTATATAGGGTATCATTTTTTGCGGGATGAGGTGACAGTTTGTTTGGCACTATTTTGGGGGTCATAAGCCTTTTTGATCGCTTGCTGTTGCACTTTTTGTGATGTAAGGTGACAAAAATGGCTTTTTTGGCACTGTTTTATTTTTTTATTTTTTTTTACGGTGTTCATCTGAGGGGTTAGGTCATGTGATATTTTTATCGAGCAGGTTGATACGGATGCAGCGATACCTAATATGTACACTTTTTTTTATTTATTTAACTTTAACACAATAATAGCATACGGTATTTAAAATAATATCGTGTCATATATTTATAGAGACGGTTGTTACGGACGTGGTGATACCTAATATGTAGTTGTTGTTGTTTTTCTTTTTTATAGGAAAAGGCAATTTGTTTTTTTTATTTACATTTTTATTTATTTTATTATTTGTACTTTTATTATTTAAATTTGTTTTTTTTATCAAGTCCTTCTTGGATCTTGAAGATCCAGTGGGGCTGATGGCTGTACTATACTTTGCAATGCTCTTGCATTGCAAAGTATAATACTATTAGATGTCCTGTAGGTGGCAACACCGGACGCCTTTGCAAAGCGTCCGGTTGCCATGGCAACCATCGGGCACTGCCATCGCAGCGCGGCAGCCCCGATGGTTGAGAGAGGGAGCCCCCTCCCTCTATTAACCCCATGTATGCCGCTGTCGCGGCATCTAAGGGGTTACAGCAGAGTGTCAGCATAGAGCTGACACTCGCCGCTGATGGCGGCGGCTCAGGATTGGAGCCGCCGCCATCAAACACAGCAGGGGGACCGCA
The DNA here is from genome assembly GCF_905171765.1 of Bufo bufo. Classification (NCBI taxonomy): domain Eukaryota; kingdom Metazoa; phylum Chordata; class Amphibia; order Anura; family Bufonidae; genus Bufo; species Bufo bufo. The sequence goes on along the minus strand of NC_053390.1, from coordinate 789,450,805 downwards.
TCGGGGGCAGCGCTGGAAAGGGGGGAGGTATGGCCAGCATTGAGGGGGCACAAATGGGGGCAGGATGAATGTATGGGGCGGGGAGGGGGCGGACCGCATCAGGGGCAGGATACATGAATATGGATGGGGCGGGGGGGAACTGCATCAGGGGCAGGCGGGGACAGGGGGGGTTGGAGGCGCACAGGGGGGGCACAGATCGGGGGGCACAGGACACATTACCTGATTTCAGGCTCTGATCTGCCGAGCGCAGATCAGAGCCTGGAACAGGCATTTTTTCACTGCCGCGATCCGATTGGTTCCTTGCCGGCATTACTAGACTGTATGCTGTCCGTGACAGCAGCAGGACAGGGGCAGAAGCTTTAATCCAAGGGCTTTGCAGCGCTTGGATTAAAGAGCTGCCTGACGTCTATACACGTGCTAGCTGCACGGGGCATGTGCAAATAGCACGCATATAGACGGATTGCAGTCGGGAAGGGGTTAAAGTATCTATCTATCTAATATCTATCTATCTATCTAATACCTATCTATCTATCTATCTATCTATCTATTTAATATCTCATAGAGCTGAACATCATTGAAAATCTGTGAATAGACCTCAAAGGAGCAGTGCATGCAAGAAGGCCCAGGAAGAATGTATGAAAATCCGTCAAACATGAAATAAAAGACTCTTGTCTGGCTAAAAAAGGCATCTACAAGCTGTGATACTTGCCAAAGGGGGTGCTACTAGATACTAACCATGCAGGGTGCCCAAACTTTTGCTTCAGGCCGCCTTTTTTTTTATTTATTTTTTATGTAAGGGATGAAAATAAAAAATAGTTTTTGCTTAAAATACAAAGGGAATACCATCTTTTTCGATCTATAAGACGCACCGTACCGGCCCATAAGACGCACCTAGGTTTTAGAAGAGGACAATAAGAAAAAAATATTTTTCATAAGACCTCAGATCAGACCACCAATCAGACCTCGAATGTTAATAAGACTCTCAGATCAGACCCCCAATGTTAATAAGACCCCAATAAGTCCTCAGATGAAACCCCAATGTGAATGACCCCCAATCAGACCTCAGATAAGATCCCCAATATAAATAAGACCCCCCATTCAGACCACAGATGAGCCCAAAACCTCATATCAGCCCCTATGCCTCATATCAGGTCCCTGCCTCATATCAGCCCCCCATGCCTCATATCATCAGCTCCCATGCCTCATTGTCACGCCCTGCCCTGTGCGTGTTCTGAGGAGATCTATCAGAGTTGCTGCACATGACTCGATCTAAAAGTTTGTTTTGTTGTGGGTTTGAACAGAATCCCACCTCCTCCCAGGTGTTGTTCTTTAGGTAATTGGTGAGGCTATTTATTCCTCCATCTCCCTATAGCCTTTGCAGGTTATAGTTCTGCCTTGTGTGAGCTCTGGAAGTTTGGTGGATCATCTGCTCCAACACATCTCTAGATAAGTCCTTTTCCCTTTTTCCTTCTGTGTCTGCTTTGACTAGGCCTCTAGGGTGACGCTAGCTCCTTCGGTTGTTGAAGGAGCTGGGTGTCTCTTTCCCTCTTGCCTACAGATGAGGGTTTGGTTCAGTGTGTTATAGTCTTAGGTACGTGGGCATGTGCATACCTACCATCGAGATATGCACATAGGCATAGCAGCTTAGGAAAAGTGTTTTAGGGATTGCTAGGAGGTCACCCCTTTGTTCCCTAGCATTTGGGGCCTAGTCAGTTGTTTTGTTTGCTTTGCCATTGTTACGGCATACAAGGGAATGCTCCAAACTCCCGAATGGAACCTCACGAATAGCTGCTAGCAGACGAATAGGAAATGCACCCAAGCGGCTTACACTCCTAGCAATCAGTCTCTAACAGCATACAGTGAATGCCCCCAAGAACGAGACCAAGCTCTGTGTTGAGGGTAAAGCAGTGGACAGGCAGAGCTGGGTGTTTATTGTTTTTATACACATTCTTACACATTAGTACCACCCACAGGGTTTTGTAAAAACAACCAATAACCCCGTACAATACACTCAGACACTCCTACACAAAATCCTCCCCTCTGCCTGTGATACAATTACCTTACACAATGGGTTAATCTAACTATCACAGGCCGGAGAATACACAGTTTTACAGAGTCTTCTGTCCTGGAGACAATTGGGAAGTAATCCAATTTATCTCCAAGGACAGAGGCAGCAATTCAGGATACACAGACACAATACACCCCCACAATGCATCCTGGTTTCCTCCTCTCTGCCCTGGAGACAACCGAGGAGTAATTCAATTATCTCTCAGGACAAAGGGACATCGCCATTGTACACGTGGGGACAACAGGACAGAAATCACTATTCAAATATACAATGTCACAACCATTACAGTAAACACAGACATTTAACATATCCCCAGATAGCTCAGGTCTGAGTCCATATTATTAGGTGAATGGCACTCAGACTACACGAATACAATAGAAATCGCCATGGAGCCAAAGTCTTTCACATAGTCTTTTGTTATCCGAATGGGCTCCATGGCATAGCTATCTGGGGTATCACTGTTCACATAGGGCAAGTACCAAATGACTCGGCTTTCATGTCTTTGCAGGGGAAAATCAAGCGTTTCAACATGGGGCCATAGTCTAAAGGAAGCAGACGGGCAACCAGGCTTCTCCAATGCAATGTGGCGAGATTGGTCTCGTCACAGCCGTGTTCTGTTTCCTTCCCTTATCTTACCTACTGTGACACTCATATAATCAGCCCTCATGCCTCATATCATCAGTCCCCAGCCTCATATCATCAGCCCCCATGACTCATATCATCAGCCCCCATGCCTCATATAATCAGCGCCATTCCTCATATAATCAGCCCCCATGCCTCATATAATCAGCCCCCATGCCTCATATCATCAGCCCCCAGCCTCATATCATCAGCCCCCAGCCTCAATTCACAGAAAATAAAGAATCAACTTACCTCTCCTGCGCTGGACACCGCCGCTCCTCACATCCAGAGCTCTGTGTTCTTCTTTCTGCCATTGGCTGTGCTGTGACCTGATGTGCACAGCACACCTGATGGCAAAGGACCAGGAAACGGTGAGTACAGAGCCCCGGGGAGCACTGCATTCACAGCTTCCCGGTCCTCCGGTACTAATGAGCGCTTCCATAATGGAAGCGCTCATAAGTATTCACCCCATAAGATGCAGTGACATTTTTTCCCCACTTTAGGGGAAAAAAGTGTGTCTTATGGGGCAAAAAATATGGTATGTTATTATTAACTTTATGCCTTTTTAGAGATCATTTAACTTTCAACTTGATTAACTGTTCACAGTAACAGAAATTTTGGCCAGGATTTTTTGGCATGCCACTGTATCTATCAATCTGTCTAATCTATTTAGGTCTCTATACCAATATGTTAGAAATCTATAATGTTCCCCTAGACTTTTCTCTTTGGTGCTGAATAACACCACCATACTGTGCATAAATAGTAACACCATACAGTGCCAAATAACAGTACACAGTATTTAAATAATATCACTGTACAGAGATAAAATACCACAGCATAATATAAGGAAGGAAATCTAAAACAGATTGCGTGTGTAGGGGAGAGGAGGGGTCCATAAAGGGTGAAGGCCCTGTGGGAATTGCCCCATTGGCCTATGCTATACTGCCAACCCTTGTGCACATTTTACAAAATGTATACAAAGTAAATTTTAACTTTTAAAATCTTTGCATATTCAGCGACTTTTGCACCGTAAGTGAAGAATGATTTTTGTTTTGCATTTACCAGGCGATCTATCATTATTACTGACCACATTGCCACCAGTTTCTTATTCTTAGTTAACTATCACAAGGTAGAAACTATGATATTGTGAAGTTCTGGGATTGTCTCCCTCTAATCACAAAGGAACTCTATGTTCTCCTTGGTAAGTGGAGGATCAGCCTTATCCCTAATTGTAGTTTTCAGTAATATTCCCAGTTTGTTGTGGTTTTGTCATTGACATCAAACCCTTGAAACTGTAAATACAGCCAGGATTCAATTTCACGTCTCTGCGCGTTGTCCTGACCTAAACCAGTCGGACAAATGGTGAAATATTGCTCGCGAAATTGTACTGTGGTTTTATGAACGCTACTCTAAAATGATGCTTTTTGGCTTAGAAATTCGATTTTCTTAATAAATGCTTAGATCAAGACTTGTCCAAATGGAAGTCAGCAAAATGGAAAAAATGGAGTTGAAAAGCAACATCTATTGTCAGCAGTATTCTTGAAATGTAGCAGCTTGGGTTGGCTTTATGAAATATTCTTGAGCTAAGAAGCACAGTGAAACAATGAGACTTCCTGATGTAGTCCACGTCTATGTAGCACGAGAGGCAAATGTAGAAGAGTTTCATGTTTCATCAGGGGTATTGTTAGACTCTAGAAACACCAAGGGCACTGGTTATCAATGGAGGATGGGGGTTGTAGGTATTGCAAGGTTATGTAAAGGGCTATATTAATGAGTGGGCACCTGTGGGCCGGTACCAAGGGTGACAATTAGGCTACATGCACAAGACAGTGGAAAAAAAATCCGTTACAAACTGACATTTTTAACGGACGTTTTTTTCACTGATGCCTTTCTAAGAAACGGACATTAAAAATGGACCCACTCAATTGTATGGGGCCAGTCTGTCACTGAAAAACGGACAAGATAGAGCATGTTCTATTTTTTGACGTCCGTTTTTCACTGACAAAAAAAACTGCCATGTGAATAACCCCATAGACTATCATTGGTCTTAAAACGGACGTGTGATGGCCGTTAAAAACTGTACATCACATGTCCGTTTTTTTACTGTCGTGTGCATGTAGCCTAAGTTTTGAGCAAAACGAAGCATTCGAAGCAGAAATCGGTGCAAAGTTTAGGAAAACTTCAATTTGAAACTAATCCAAATTTCCTCGAGCTTCATGGTAACAAATCATGTTTTCCTAAAATGGTGGCTGCATGTGTTACAAAGCGAAACTAAGAGTAGAGGAGACAAGCCCGGGAACGCGAAGTCACCCATAATGCCGTGCAGCCAGCCAATACACAGATAGTGCAGGGAGACTTCAGGGAAAGTGCAGGGAGACTGCAGGGAGAGTGCAGGGAGACTGCAGGGAGAGTGCAGGGAGAGGGCACGGATACTTATGCTGCTTCAGTTTTATTTATTCCTACATTTACTTATTCCCACATCATCCGTAAACTAAGACATGTACTACCAACCAAGCGTGCCAACCAATACCATCCAGTCTGCACCCCTTAGGGCGGCCAGGTCTTCATGATAACCATCCTCATCTTTTTCTGGCTTTACTTCTTCCAAATCATCCTTCTTGGTCTACATGTCCTAGAAAAGTCAGCAAGATGCAGAGAGAGGAGGAGCTAGATTTTCCTGATGTTATTCTCATCAATATTAGATGATATGGAAAAGGAGGAAAAGCAGATGGCAGAAGCAGGGCTCCCACCTATAGGGCAGGAGAGCGCTGGGGTTGGAGAAGTGGGCATGCCAAAGCTGATCAACATACTGTGTTTATTGTCAAATAACTTGCAGGAGATTGCAGGCAAGAACAGCAATAATCTGCATATTGTGCCCCCACCTATCTAGCCAGACCTCATACCAGCAACAGCACCCTGCTGAGCAGCCATTAACAATGAAGAAGGACTATAAATTGCGGTCTTCATTATTAAATGGAGATCCTTGGCAAATGCATTTTGTACAAAACCATTTGGGCCCATCTGCCAAATGTCAAGACGATCTCTGTAAGACGGGAACCTAACACTAAATACTACCTGTTATGCGCCATAATGGCCACCATAAAGTTCAGGAAGTGTTGGTTCCACATGCATATGGCAGGCACAGCACTATGAAGTGTCTTTTGCACTGTGGCATTAGAAGAATTTTGATATCTCTGACTTTAAGTCGAACCAGACTGTCTATTACTCTGTAATTCCTCTAGCGCCGCTCTATGGAAACAGTAGGTTTAAAGAGCACACCAAATGCTTCAAAAAACTTCTTTATTAACTTCAACTTTTCTTCATATATAACACTGCTGCCTCCGCAGCAGATAGTCCATGTATAGTCAGGTCCATAAATATTGGGACATCGACACAATTATAAAAATTTTGGCTCTATATATCACCACAATGGATTTGAAATAAAATGAACAACTGCAGACTGCCAGCTTTAATTTGAGGGTATTTACATCCAAATCAGGTGAACGGTGTAGAAATTACAACAGTTTGCATATGTGCGGGGCGCTTTCTCATTTTCTCCAGGTCCGCTGCACCAGCTGCTCATGTAGGTTTGGCCCCTCCATTGTGACCATATTCAGGTCTGTTTGCATTTTCAGAGGTCTCACCTTATAGTACATTCTCTTTATGCTTTATATTGATATCATTATATGCTGGTTTCTATTATTTGTGCCTATGGTGGGGCAATTCAGTGGACCTGTATGTGCTGGTTATATATTATATCTATTGCATACCGCACTTTGTTCTAATTGTATACAATTTTTTAATGTGTCTGTTGGTGTGTCTATTAAACTTTATATACTTTTTATACTGATTCATTGTCGGATGTGCATTTATGGGGTGGTTCTGGTGACCCTTTCTTGGGTTAGGTTTTATTGTTTCATGCTCTTTCACCGTCCCTTGCACTCCGTATATTACTTGGTGTGCCCCCTAACCTTGTTACATAGCTCTTTGGATCTCAACTTGAGAGTTGACAGCAACAGATTCCAAATGCAAATAGCACACTGGAAATGAACTCTGGACCTTTTATCTGCTCATTGTAGTTGGGATAATGAGGGAACAACACTTACCTGGCCATGGAACAGCTGAGAAGCCAATTGTCCCATTACTTTTGGTGCCTTAACAAGTGTGAGGCATATATGCAAACTGTTGGAATTCCTACACCGTTCACCTAATTTGGATGTAAATACCCTCAAATTAAAGCTGACAGTCTGCAGTTAAAGCACATCTTGTTTGTTTCATTTCAAATCCATTGTGGTGGTGTATAGAGCCAAAAATTTTGGAATTGTGTCCATGTCCCAATATTTATGGACCTGACTGTACATAACAAATGTTGAAAAGATATCACAAAATGGCAGTATGATTAAGGGGAACCTGTCACCGGGATTTTGTGTATAGAGATGAGGACACGGGTTGCTAGATGGCCGCTAGCACATCCGCAATACCCAGTCCCCATAGCTCTGTGTGCTTTTATTGTGTAAAAAAAACTATTTGATACATATGCAAATTAACCTGAGATGAGTCCTGTCCCTGAGATGAGTCAGGGACAGGACTGATCTCAGGTTAATTTGCATATGTATCAAATCGTTTTTTTTACACAATAAAAGCACACAGAGCTATGGGCACTGGGTATTGCGGATGTGCTAGTGGCCATCTAGCAACCCATGTCCTCAGCTCTATACACAAATTCCCGGTGACAGGTTCCCTTTAAGATGGTGGTTCAACTGTTAAATCTTGTCATTCAACATAAAATGGTAGATATATTTCTCTCTTGAGTATCTGTACTCTCATTTTAAGTTATTTAAGCACTTTATGATCTCTCTAAGAGGTATATCTGAGGTCTAACTAATAGTTCACTTGCAGTATGCAGTTAGCAGTGACTATTTGCAGATTGGTTGAGTATGATCTGGTATGGTTGTATGCAATTTGGATTGCAATATAGAATCTGAATGCTTGCAATTTGTAGCTTGCAATTTGTACTTGCAATTGTATGGTTGCAATTGGTGGAACTGTAAGTAAACACATATATATCTAGTTCAGTATACAGTTCTAAACACAATACTAACAATATGAACATTATAGAACTGTTTTAAATACCTATATTGGCCTCTGGTTTTCATAAAACTCAGCTCTCAGTGGAGTGAATGTCTCTTCAGCTCATGTCTCAGGTGAATATTGATTCTAGCAGCAGGAGCTAGGGGAATTCCCAGACAGGCTGTGTGTGAGGCTGGCTGTGATTGGTGAAAACTCTTGCTGTATGAGAAGCTGGCTGTGATTGGTCTAGACTTCTGCCCAGCAACAACAGATTAACACTATACTATCTGTTGTTTCTGCTGTGTCACTGAGGTTACCTTACATTACAAAATGAATCTTAAAGGCATATTATCTTGTTATGCTTATGTGAACACAAAATATAACAGTTATATGACATCCAAAACATGATGTTACAGTAAATAACTCTGCTTTTGTCTTTAACACATAAACATAGGAACTGTATTAAGGTTATTAGCAGGTTTAGCTGTATACACATAAAAGCTATACTAGCAACCCAAGACAGGTCCTAGCTGGCCAGCTACACTCCCACCAAAATGACCTATAATTCTATGTTCTTTGTGGTAGTACTTGTACATGAATTTGAGGAATTTTCCATCAGGTTCTTAACTTCCAAGTGTCTTTTATCACTCTCAAGTAGAACAACTAACTTCTGTATAGGACGTTCCAACTTGAGTGAAGTAATGAGATGTTTTCCCTTTTTGTCAAGTTTTGAGTCTCCTATTTGTAACAACACTCTTCTTACTAGTTTGACTTCATCCTTTTAAACTTCTAGAACTTTGGCTAATTTCCATTGACTTCTAGGTAAATCTTCTTCTTTTACTAACACTTCGTCACCAACTTGGACATTTCATCTGGGTGTTTGCCATTTACTTCTTAGCATAAGATTGGCTAAGTACTCTTTCCTCCATCTATTCCAAAACTGTTCTGATAGATATTTAACTCTTCGCCATCTCCTTCTGGTATATAAATCCTCTTTGGTGAACTTGCCAGGTGGTGGCTGTATGTAATCTGAATTAAGGTGAAGTAGATGGCTGGGAGTTAAAGTGTCCAAACTTGTTGGATCATTGATGTTATCAACTGTAAATGGACAACTGTTAACAATAGACATTACTTCATAGAATAGGGTCCTAAGTGAAGCATCATCTAATCTTCCGGCGTTCTCACATTTCTCACAGTTCTGATTTGTCTTTCCCAAACTCATTCTGTATGGCTTGCATGTGGCGCATTCATGTGAAAATCACACTGTTTCTCTAACAAATACTCAGTTACTTTTTCTTTATCAATCTCTTTTAGAGCTTTCTTCAATTAATTCTTTGCTCCGACAAAATTAGATCCTTGGTCAGATCTAAGCTCTCTGACGGTACCTCTAATGGCTATAAAAGATCTTAAGGCGTTGATGAATGCGTCAGTTGACATATCCTCTAGCATTTCCAGGTGAATTGCTCTGGAGCTCAGACATGTAAATATTAGTCCGTATCTCTTGTACTCCTTGCGGTTCTGTTTGGTGATGAAAGGGCCAAAACAATCCATTCCGCTATAAAGAAATGGTGGTGATAGGTTTACATGATTTGCCGGTAAATCTGAAATTTTTTGCATTTTGGTAGGTCTACGTGCCTTTCTGCAGACTACACATTTACTTATATACTTTGCTATAACTTTGCTTCCTTTCACAATCCAGTAACCACCTTCTCTCAAACAGCTTTGGGTAAAGCTTCTTCCTTGATGCAAGGATATGTTGTGGTAGTGATCAATAATCAATCTTGTGAAGGTCGAATCTTTGGGTAGAATTGCTGGATGCTTCACTCTGCTAGATAACAATGCATTTTCCAGTCTCCCTCCCACCTTCAGTATACCATCCTGCAAAACAAGATTAAGCTTGTACAATGGGTGGTTGCCTGGAAGCCTTTTAGGTTCTTGTCTAAGTCTCTTCAACTCTTCACTGTATAATCTCTGTTGAATGAGTCTTATGACTGTTTCTTCAGCTTTCATTCTTTCTTCTTCATTCAACAATTCCTTCTTTCTGATTCCCTTTGCCAAACGTTGAATTCGAGCTACTACCTTTATGACTGTATTCCATTTTGAACATCTGGCTAGTCTTTCAAGTATGTTATCTTGACACTTGGCAGCAGTGCTCAATGTTTGTACAACTTTTACTTCTGGATCACCCATAGACAATTCTGTGTAACCTTTACTGGGCGTGATTTCCTTTTCCCAAAGGAAGTCTGGACCGGTGAACCAGTTAGAATTTTTCAATTCTGTTACATTCAGGCATCTTGAAGCATGATCTGCTGGGTTATGCTTTGTGTCAATGTGATGCCAATGTTCCGGATTTGTTATTTCCCGAATTTTCTCAACTCTTTTGGTGACAAAGATATGGAATCTTCGAGCTTAATTGTTTATGTATCCTAGGACAACTTGTGAGTCTGTCCAAAAATATTTTTCATCTATTTTCAATTCCAATTCTTCTCTCAGAAACTTGCTTAGTGCTTACTGATGCTGAAACAACAGCTGCTGTCAGTTCAAGTCTTGGTATTTTCTGAATACTGGTAGGTGCAACTCTAGCCTTCCCCATAACCAGGGCACAGTGTATTTTTTCTTCTTCTATTATTCTGATGTAGGAGCACTGACCATAACCATAACTACTGGCATCTGAAAAGTGATGAAGTTCTATTTTCTTGTACTTTCCGAAATCATGAGGTACAAAACATCTGGGTATCCAAACTTCTCTCAAGTTTTGCAAGTCTCTTATCCAACTCTCCCACCTTGGCCTCAAGTTTTCAGGTATGGGCTCATCCCATCCCAACTTATATCTGCATAATTCTTGCAGTATTTCTTTTGCTCTGAGGATTGGTGGTCAAGAATCCCAATGGATCAAATATAGAAGCCACTGCGAAAAGAATGGTTCGTCTAGTTGCAACTTTATCTTCAATAGATACTTCAAAGAAGAACTTGTATTTCTCTACATTCCATCCCAATCCAAGTACGTTCAGAACTAGAAGATGATTATAATTGAGATCTACATTCTTTATTGTTGCTGCATGTTCAGAGTCACTGATGGATTCCAGTACCTCTCTGTTGTTTGAGATAAATTTGTGAAGGCAAAGGTTTCCTCTTGCGCCTAACTTATAGCTTTCTTTCACTAGTTTGATTGCAGATTCTGAGGACTCTAGACTTATGAGACCATCATCTACATAAAAGTTTTTCTTCAGAAAATTTGCTGCTGATGGGCAATCCTTTTCATTCTGATTGGCCAGGTACTTCATACCATAATTGGCGCAACCTGGAGACGATGCTGCTCCAAATAAGTGTACTTTCATTCTGTATTCTGCTGGCTCTGAATCCGTATCTCCGTCCTCCCACCATAGAAACCTCAGGAAGTCTCTATCTTCATTTTTCACATGAAACTGGTGGAACATCTTTGCAACGTCACACATGACCGCTACGGGATAGTTTCTGAATCTACAGAGTACTCCAGGCAGAGTGTTTGTAAGATCTGGTCCTTTTAGTAGATGATCATTCAATGCAACACCATTGTACTTTGCTGAGCAATCAAATACTACTCTAATCTTATCTGTTTTCTTTGAGTGTTAAACACCTTGATGTGGGATGTACCACACTTCTCTTTCTTTAGGTTACAGTAGTTATTAACTTTCTCTGCATGTGTTTCTTAGAGGATGCCTTCCATAAATTTCAAATAATCCTGCTTGAATTTGGGATCTCTTCCCATCTTTTTCTTTAAACATTTCAATCTTGCTATGGCAAGATTTCTGTTATTTGGCAGACGAGGTCGTTCTCTAAAAGGTAAGGGCATTTTAAGATGACCTTGTTGATTCTGCTGAATACTTTTTTCTACAGTGTGTACGAACTTTATGTTTTCTTGAGATACACTCTTTTCTTTAGAACTTATGTCTGCAAAGTCGAATTCAAGGATCTTGATAAGGCTGGACTTACAGTTTGTAACTCTTGGACATATATTCAACGACACAAATCTGTCACCTGTCTTGAGTTTACAATCTGCTGTTTTCCTCCAATAAAACCCCATCATAGATCAGTTTGAACAGCGTAGGTTGGTTGTAACATGCTCCTGAGCATTGCCGTGGCATCTAGAAATAGAATCATCCGGTTCTATTTTCTCACTTACTTCTGAATAAGATTAGTCCTTTTCTTCATTTTTTTCCGGAAGAGATAGAGGGTAAATACACACACCTCTTTCCTAACATTGGACTAGGCCTCTCTTTGTTTTTCTGAGCAGGGATGGAAGGATAATAACTTATTTCTTCACTAAGTGCTGGAGATTTCCTTTCATTCTCTTGAGCGTACGAAGGAAAATAGGAGTCTTTTTCTTCACTTAGTACAGATTTGAACCTATGACTACTCTGACTCATATCCTCCTCGTGTACTCTAAGTCTGTTCCCATCCTTCCCCACTTCATAACTGGTCCACTATTTTGCCTTTCGGCCTGGCTGACATCATCATTTATTTGACCATTCTTCGGATCTGCCAGAAGGAAGGAAAAATGAGATGCACAACGGATCCTGTCTGTGTAGCCGCTGTAAGGCCTGTATGGTCCCATCAGAATTGGCTTGTGATTTCGTAGCCAAAAGCAGGAGTGGGTAGAAAACACAGAAGACATGCAAATATTCGGTTCACGTGTCATCTCTGTTTTAGATCCACTTCTGTTTTTTTTTAGCATGAGCAATACTGATGGATTACTGACCAAATGCTGACCCAGTGAAGGCAGATGCTCCACAGACAGGATTTGTTTTTTGAGGGTTATTGTTCTGACGGATCAGAGGAAGTGCAAAATAATCATTGATATCGACACAAACTTACTGCTGACACCCTCTCCACTGTGTCCGGGGGGGGGGGGGGGGGGGGGGGGGGGGGGGGGGGGGGCTCTACTTGTATAAGCATTTAATAGAACAGGTTCTGTAGACATCTATGTGGAATCAGCTGACGACGGTGTAAAAGGAGTGCCCTTCTTCTTGACGCTAACATCGACCTGTAAGGCTGAGTTGATACTTGAGTTATTTGGTCAGTTTTGGCCCCGTGACTGCCCAAATAAGTGAAGTGTGCAGTGATTCTAAGAGCGACGCCTGTCATCTGCATGTCATACGGACTCACAGTATTATTTCACTACCAAAGCAGACTCCCTATGCGTGTTACTGCAAGGCACAGTGTTCTACACCACTATAACGGTTCTCTGCAGCCAGGAAATAGCTGTTTTTAACACGATTCGTAGCGCATAAATTCTGATCGAAGCGAATTGTTCCAAAAAAAATTGGCAAACCGGCCGAATCGAATTTTTAAAAAATTCGCTCATCTCTAATGGTAACCTTCCCTAAATCTGGTATGCAGTGCTCTAAGAATTCTGATAGAACCGGGGGCGTTACACATTACTATAGGAGTAGCAGATCTTACAACTGCCTGGTGTCTGAGGACGACCCTCTTTCCAAAGGTACCATGGACCAAGGGCTGTTTAGAAACGGCACCTATCCATGTCTGCACTGTGCGCAATGTTCGCATATAATCAAGGGAGATTCTTTTCACCACCCCCATACTGGAAGGACATACAAAATTAAAGTTTTTTTTACCTGTGATTCAGCTAATGTAGTGTAAATGATCAAGTGCCCATGTGGTTTGGCCTACATAGGGGAAATGATACAATCGATTAGGGATCGCATATGTAAACACAAGTCAAACATACGTACTGGCAACTTGCTGTTACCATTGCAGCTCACTTCCATAAATCACTAGTGTTGAGCGCGAATATTCGAAAAGCAATTTTTAATCTCAAATATTGCAACTTCTGGAATTCGCGAATATTTCGAATATAGTGCTATATATTAGCTTTTCGAATATTCGTAATTTTTTTCCATCTGAAGTCATGATTCCTCCCTGCTTCTTGCTTGTGGGCCAATGAGTCATTGGCCCACAAGCAACTTAAGCAGGTAGGAATCAAGACTTCAGATGGAAAAAAATGACGAATATTCTAAAAAACGAATATATAGCACTATATTCTATAGTGCTATATATTCGTTTTTGACCCACACCTGTATTGATCGCACAATATTCACATATTACACGATCATTACCTTGCCGATTTTCGAGTAAAAAAAAAAGAATGTAGAATATAACGAATATTCTACAAAATAGTTGCAAAATATCGCTAATTCGAATATGACCCCTGCCGCTCATCACTATAAATCACGTCATTCGATCTCTCAACTTAGCTTAAAACACAACTGTTGCGCAGGAAGGCATTCTGGAATAATACCCTGGGGACATTGCAACCCAGGGGATTAAATCGAGAATATGAAATTACCCATTTGGCATAAGATCTATGTTTATTATGCCTATGAGTTAATACTTTATATTTATTTCTGGGTTATTTTGGTATTTTCTTACAGACTGTGAATTTACGATGATTTACTACAAGCAAGTGATATTTACATTGATTTTTGTTACACATCTGATCTTTATATAGATGTTATTTATTTTGCTTATTTTGTATGTTGTTCGTCTGAGGTGTCGTTACAATGGTCCGGAGCAGCAATTCATTATCATAGTAAGCTGTGGGTGTTTTATGTCAGAGAGCAGGAGGAATTTGCATAGGTTTTTAAAGTATAACTGTAATTTTTTATTTATTTTAAGTGATAGGTAACACCTTTGCAATAGACTTTATTTAGCCAAAACGTTTATTTTTGGTAGAAAACTGGGGCTGAAATGGCCCTTAGCAGCACTCTTCAAAAGAGCGTTGCTAAGGGCCACCCGTCTATTAGAAAAGACGGGCTGTGCAGACGCTGTGCTTCTGAAGCGTGCTTCCCTGGGAGACAGAAGGCTGGGCACAGGAGTCTTAGGAGTTAAAATTACATTTATATTCCCCCTTTCTATGCAATCTAATGCTCTGTTACATTCACTGACCTACGATCCCTGTGATAATAATTCATGAAACAGTCGCCGGAAGTAGAAGCACTGTGCGCAGTGAGCCGGCCGCTACATGAATTAGTATCACAGGGATCACAGCGTCTGCACAGCCCATCTCCCCTTTTCTAATAGGAGACGGATGGCCCTTAGCAACGCTCATTTGAAGAGTGCTGCTAAGGGCCATTTCAGCCCCAGTTTTCTACCAAAAATAAACGTTTTGGCTAAATAAAGTCTATTGCAAAATTGTTAAATATCACTTGCCCTACACTTTAGCAAGAATAAAAAAATAGGACAGTTATCCTTTAAGGCTACACATTACTCTGTTTGTAATGAGCTGATGAAGGCTGGACGGGCCGATATGCGTCCTTAATATGTATCTGTATTGATGAAATAAAAAAAGAGATGTTTTAAAGACGAAGAGCGTCCGCTGGGATTTTTTTGCTATATTTCCATTAGAACGTGAAGGACCCCCACCAACCTGGTTAAATCCGCAGTGGAAATCCAGCCTGGGTTTTGATACCATTGGATGTACTACAACTCCCATTCTGCACTTTAGTAAAAAGAGATGTTTATTTTCCACAACTGGCATGGTTACTAACTCCTGACCCATATTTTGGCCATTGCACCCTACACTTCCTGCCCTGCAACCACACCAAACCTACAGCCTCAAGGGCACCCCAACCACCATTAGACAGAAGCCCCGACATCAGGGTGTGCCCCGAGGGAAGAAAGGGTGGGCCATTCTTTTACTGACCTGCCCCTAGGGAGTATCAGTTTGAGGATTTCCACTGTGATTGACTGCCAGAGCCACTACTACTCCCATCCTCTGCTCCACTCCCCTTGGGCTGTGGCACAAGCGTAAATCAGTATTACATGAAAATACATGAAATACTATAATACATCTTATAAGGAGAAAGTAGTGTCTGCCCTATCGTCCAGCAACTGGTAGGTTCCCTTACATCACAAGTTCCCAACCACCAGGCCACGGACCAGTAACGGGTCGTGGATCATCTGATACTAGTTCGCGGGGAGCATGGGAGTTGAATAGCGGACACAGGAACTATTGGGCCCTGTGCCCCACCATTTAGTGACAAGGTGCAGGATCGTTGCAATGACATCATAGCGACCTTCTGCGCCGAGTCACAGGAGGCGTGACAACATCACCACCAGAGACCTGGCGCAGGAGGTCACAATGATGTTCGCGGCTGCCTGTTTTGCACCACAGGCAGCCGGGGCAGCAAGCTGGAAGAGGACAGCAGGAGGGAGGTGAATATTTAGTTCTTTTTTTGTTTTTCGGTTTGTGAACACTACTGGGGGCACTACGGGTGAGTGGTTAGTGCATTATTTACTGGGGGCATTATACATAATATTTAAACATACCACTACTGGAACGGACTATGTTTAAAGAGGCCACTACTGGGGGGGGGGGGGGGGACTATGTTTAAAGAAGCCACTACTGGGGGTCACTATATTTAAGGGGCACAATATTTAAAGAGGCCACAACTGGGGGGCACGTTATGTAAAGAGGCCACTACTGCTTGGAATTATATGTAAAGAGGACACTACTGGGGGACATTATATGTGAAGAGGCCACTATTGGGGGCATTATATGTGAAGAGGCCACTACTGGGGGCATTATATGTAAAGATGACACTACTGGGGGAATTATATGTGAAGAGGCCACTACTGGGGGCATTATATGTAAAGAGGGCACTACTGGGGGGGCATTATATGTAAAGAGGGCACTACTGGGGGGCATCATATGTACATAGGGCACTACTGGGGGGGCATTATATTTACTGGGGCCTAAATGGGGATGATTAATAAGAAGGGGCATAAAAGGAGTCATTAATACTAATAAGGTGTGTTCAATTCTGCAGAAAGAAGTTGTGGTCGGGAGAAGTCATCTGTGCAGGACTGAGAAATAGAACGGGGTAGGTGGCCTAAAGGGGATAATTTTTTTGGGATGGTCCAATATGAGGCCTTAACGGACACTGATCAACAATAAAGCAAGTTGATCGGCACTTTTTAAACCCTTCCAAACCCAACCAATTTTAATTTTCTCCTCCATGCTTTCTAAGAGCCATATCCTTTATTACTTTTCCTGTTCACATAGCCAGATAAGGGCCTGCAGTACAAGTTGTATTTTTAATGGGACCATGTAATTTGCCACATCATGTACTGAAAATGGGAAAAAATGCTTTGTGAGGAGAAATTGGAAAAAATGCAATCCTGCCATGGCTTTTGTTGTTTTGTGTTTACAACATTCACTGAGTCCTATAGGTAGCATGACAACTAGGGCTGAAATGATTACTTGATTGACTCGAAAAAATTTGGCATCGAGGATTAGCTTGTGTCATGTGCAGGGCGGTCTTTAATATTGATTGGACCCTGGGCAAGAATTTACTTGGGCTCCCTGGATCCCGCCTTCCCACACCCTAGCATGCAATCACGCCCTCCACCACAACACACACACAAAAAAATTAAAAATCCACACACCTTGTATAGTAGTAAACTTTAATAATGATGAGTGGCCACTAGAGGAGTTCCTTGGCAGTAATGTAAATACTGCCTTTTTTTCTGCAGTAAAAACTTGCAGAGACATGCTATAGACACCAGAACTACTACATTTAGCTGTTGTGGTTCTAGTGACTATAGTGTCCCTTAATATAGAGGGGGGAAAAAAAACAGCACAAAAGTATCAAATAAAATGGCTGTATCATTATTCTAAAAATTAAAAAAACACAACTTCTGACACAAATATTTAGTATTTTGTAGATTACAGTACTTTTTTTTTTTTTACAATGTGCAGATAGTACTGTACTACTAACCCCTCCATCCACCCCTACATACAGGGTAATACAGCGCCACATACCTCTTACACCCAGTGCCGTCTCTTTGATGTAGATGTTCTCTTTCCTCATCTTCTCCTTTCAGACCTTCAGACCAGACCACCATTTTTCAGCCATTTCTCGTCTGCAGTTTGACAAACAAAATCTTAGTTTACTACTTTTTCATCATCCTCCCATCTTCTGGACAAATCATCCTACCACCCCCAATACTGTGCCGCTGTGCTCCCCAATACTATACTGCAGAAACAGATAAACCCCCTGATAATAGTAGTACCATGCAGATAGTGCCCTTCAATAATAATTGGCACACAGTGCCCTAAAATAACTGCGCCCAGCAAATAGTGCCCCTGACACTAACTTCCCCAAAAAATAATTGTGGTAAGCTGATACTGTGCCAAGGTGCCCCCACAGTAATAGTGCTCCCAAATGTCCCACCAATAGGAATAATTCTCTGCTAGAGCACACATGGTAGTTATAGTGTTCCTACAATGCCCCCAACATGTCCCCACTGTGCCCCAGAAGTAATAATGCTCCCATAGTGCCCATACTAGTAATCATGTTCCCCATAGACCCCCAGTAGTAATAAAGCCTATCATAATGCCCCCCAGTAGTAATAATTCTCCTTATAATGTGCCAGTGCAAAAAATACCCCCTTTTAATGCCCCCAGTTGAGCAAATGTCCCCATAGTGCCCCCATAATGTGCCAGTATAAAATACCACTATATAGTGCCGCCAGTAAATGCCCCCATAGTGCTACTCTCCCCCTTCTTCCTAGTGCTCCCCATAATGTACCAGTATAAAATGCCCTATATATAGTGCCCCAGTAGATGCCCTCAGTGTCCCCCATAATTTGCAAGTATAAAATACCCCTTCTTAGTGCCCCCCATAGATGAGCCCATAGTACTCCTCTCTCCCCTTCCCCATAGTACCCACCATAATGTGCCCCAGTATAAAATGCTCCTATATAGAGCCCCCATATAAAATACCCCTTCTTTGTGGCCTCAGTAGAAGCCCCCATAGTGTTCCTCTCCCCCCTTCCCACATATAAAATACCCCTTCTTTGTGGCCTCACTAGATGCCCCCATAGTGCCCCCAATAATGTGCCAGTAAAAAGTGCCACCAATAATGTGCCAGTAAGAAGTGCCCCCATAGATGCCCCCACGGTGCCCCCCAATAATGTGCCAGTAAGATTTGCCCCATAGATGCCCCCAATCATGTGCCAGTAACAAGTGCCCCATAGATGCCCCCCAATCATGTGCCAGTAACAAGTGCCCCCATAGATGCCCCCAATCATGTGCCAGTAACAAGTGCCCCCATAGATGCCCCCAATCATGTGCCAGTAACAAGTGCACTCATAGATACCCCCCAATCATGTGCCAGTAACAGGTGCCCCCCATAGATGCCTCCCAATCATGTGCCAGTAACAGGTGCCCCCATAGATGCCCCCCAATCATGTGCCAGTAGTAGTACCATATAAAAAAAATAAACACTTATACTTACCTCCATCAGGATGGCAGCAATGTGATGCAGGCCTCTTCCGGCCTGTGTCCCGCGCTGTACAGCTCAGGCGGCGCGATGACGTCATCGCATCACCTGCACCGGCCACTGATAGGCTGCAGGCTTAGTGCCTGCAGCCTATAAGAGGAATGTGGAAGGGAGACGTCTCTGTCCCCCCTGCCCCGCCGCAGCACTTTCATCTGTATCGCTGTCCTGAGGACGGCGATACAAATGACTATGGAGATGAGCGCTTCCACAATGGAAGCGCTCATCTCCCTGTACCCTGACGCCGCCCCCCCTTGTCACCAGTGGCAGCTGCCTTGGGCCCCCCAGGGGCAACTGGACCCGGGGCAGCTGCCTTTTTGCCCCGCGTTATAGACGGCCCTGGTCATGTGACCATTGAGCGGGAGTGAAGTGTTTGCTATTACTCACCGCTCCATTGTCCCCCGCCGGCCCGAACCACACTGCACTGGATCCTGACACAGTATCAGGACATAGTGCAGGTAAGTGCGCACTATGACCTGACGCTATGTGGCGTCAGGTCCCAGTGCAGCGCGCGAAGAAGAAGAGGATGGAAGATTTCTGGAGTGTAGAAGAAAGGTAAGTATTTTATTTCACTGGCGCTGGGGACATTGCTAGGAGGGGGAGATGGTGGCACTGGGGGGAAGCTGATCGCACAGGGGGGTTAGGCTGATGGCACTGTGGGAGAACCTGATGGCACTGAGGGGGCAGCTGATGGCATTTTAGGGGGCAGCTGATGGCATTGGATGGGGCAGCTGATGGCACTGAGGGGTAGCTAATGACACTGGGGTGGGAAGCTGATGGCATTGGAGGGGGCAGCTGATGGCACTGAGAGGGAAGCTGATGGCACTAAGAGAGAATCTGATGGCACTGGAGGGAGCAGCTGATGCCACTGGGGGGGAGCCTGATGGCACTGGGGGGGAAGCCTGATGGCATGGGGGGGAAGCTGATGGCACTGGGGGAGGGGAAGCTGATGGCACGTGGGGCTGATGAGTTTTTATAAAGGAAAACGTTCTTTTAATTATTTTTTTGCTATTAGAGTACTTAATTAATCGTTGGATTAATCGGTAGAATACTCGATTACAAAAATAGTCGATAGCTGCAGCCCTAAGACAACCTTATTCTATGGATGGGTACGATTACAGCGATATCAAATTGATATACTGTAGTTTTTATTATGTTTTACTACTTACTGCTTAAAAAATAAAAACCTTTGAATTTTATGTGGTTTGCATAGCCAAATTCTTGCTTTTTGATCACCTATTTTTTCATTTTTTGGGGAGAGAAGCAAGGTAATTAGAATAAAAACAACAATCATTTTATTTTTTTACCATTACAGTTTTCACCGCGTGTGATAAATATATTTATATTGTAGGAAAGCGCAAGGGGCCGTCATTGACGGAAGATATGTGTCACCGAGGTTCCTGGCCTCGGTGAGGTAAGAGCCGGTAATTTTAAGTGTCAGCGGCAGCTAGTGCTGACTGACGCTATTGATTATTTAGTGTGGCTGTAAAGCCGATCTGGGCCAGCTCTTACTGGGAGCAGCCAAAGTGCAGGGTGGGTGGCTGTTCCCCACGATCCAGGCCGGGTTTTGGCTTGGGATAAAAACCCAGCCAGCAGTCTCAGCTGTGTGGATTATCCTCCATCTGATAGTGGAGCTTTGTCAGTCTGGGTGTTGGAGCCTGAGAGTTTGTGCCAGTACTAAGGTCTGCTATATTGTTTGGGAAAAACCATGTGGACTTCTGCTTCACCCAAGGACTTATGTGCTGCAGCTTGGTGTGAACAAACACCAGACTCAAGGTGACTGTTTTTCCCTGAAACTGCCTTTTTTGTTGTCACTTTACGTATGTGTGAATAAAACACTACACTGTTTAAGTTAAAGACGTTGTCATTGACTCTGTACTGCGTCTGCAAGCCTGTCTACCAGAGCAGATCCCCACAATTGGTGTCGGATGTGGGCAAACGCAGTGAGGCAGGCCTGAAGGCAGAAATTTTTTTGTTTTTTTTCACGGCACAAGTGCATTTTCTACATTAAGCCGGCAAGGTTACGACCCGTGTCCCCTGACAAAATGGAGGCGGTCGTGAAGGCCCTCGTGGAGGCTAACTTGCAGGAGCGGGAGGCTAACAAGCAGCAACAAAAAACGAACCAGCCGCTATTGCAACATGTAATGGCGTTGCAGACGGCAGGAGCATCCCAGAATGTCCACGATGCCCGGAAAGCTGTCCGCACGGCGATTCCGAAGATGAATCCCTCAGATGACGTGAGGGCTGTGAGGGAAAAGTTATCCCCAGACCAGTGGGCTGAGGTCGTTGCTCCTTTCCTGGCGTCTGGTCCCCAGCAAGTATTGTTCGATCTCCCCGTTGATCAAGCGGCCGACTACCCGGCAGTAAAAGGTGAGATCCTGGCAAGACTCGGGGTGAATGTATTGGTCTGGGCCCAGAGGGTGCATCAGTGGGAATTTAACCCGGCTGAACCCGCCAGACCACAATATTACGATCTGCTGCACCGATTGCAAAAATGGCTGCAGCCTGACATATTGACTCCCACTGCTATGTTGGATCGGCTGTTGGCGTATGTGTTTTGGAGGGCTTTGCTGTACCCTCTCCAGCACTGGATCGGCCAGGTGTCTCCAAATAATGCCTTGGAGATGGTCAACCTGGTGGAGCGTTATGAGGCCACCAGAAATCTGCAGGGGGTTCTTTTGGGAGGGGGCCAACTAAACCCCGGAAACTCCACGACAAACCCGGCGGTTGTTGCCAGCCAAACCTGCCCGGGACGTACCCCCTGCAGACCCAGCCCCGGTGGTCTGCTGGCGGTGTAACGAACCTGGACATATAAGAGCCGACTGTCCCCATCGGGGTGAACCCATGGATACCAACTATGGCTACCGCCACTCATTGTATGCCAGGAAGCTATGTGCCACAGGTACCTCCGAGACTGTAGACAATAGTCACCTGTGCCAGGTGGAAGTGGGGGACACTCTAGCGTGTGGCACTGCTGGATTCAGGGAGCCTGGTGTCCCTGGTAAGAGCTGCCCTGGTGCAGCCCGCCGAGTGTACTGGCTGAAAAGTCGGCGTTGTCTGTATTCATGGGGACTTAAAGGAGTATCCCACCACCCTGGTCTCTCTGTCAACGGTGGCAGGCAGGTGGATGCATGAGGTGGCTGTCACCACAAAGTTACCGTATGAGTTGATAATTGGGAGAGACTTCCCTGGTTTCCCGGCATTCTGGCCGGACACGAAAGTTACCGATACCTGGGAGACAGATGTAACCCTAGCAGAGTGGCCTGGCTCAGGGGGGTGGCCAGAACCTTGGGAACCTGAGTCAGAAAGGCCAGCAAGAAAGTGGGGTGACCGCCACTTTGGTGGAAGAGGGGGAGGCAACCCCTCTATGTGTGATGGTGGGAGACGTGGAGGACTTGCCTCCGGGTCCTGAGCTGGCAGACCTCAATGTCTCTGGGGATAATTTTGGTACAGCACAGCACCAGGACCCGACTCTATCCTGAGCCTGGGAGTTGAGGGTGAGCCGCAACAACCGGGGGCCGAGTCTATGTTCCCCCATTTTGGGGTTCAACAGGAGATACTGTACCGGGTAAATAAACTACGGGGTGAGCATATTAAACAGCAGGTGGTGCCCAAGGCGTATCGCAAGCTCGTGTTTGAGTTAGCCCACCAACATGTTCTTGGGGGACACCTGGGCCAGCAGAAAACGCAGGATCGTATTCTACAGCGGTTCTACTGGCCCAGTGTGTTCAGAGAGGTAGAAGAGTATTGCAAGTCTTGCCCAACCTGCCAGATAACCAGCCCCTAGCCACATTTCCGTAGTCCTCTGGTCCCTCACCCGATTATTGAGGTTCCATTCGAGCGGATCGCTATGGATCTTGTAGGCCCAGTACCGAAGTCCGCTAGAGGGCACCAACACAACTTGGTCATCCTCGACTACGCCACTCGGTACCCGGAGGCGGTGCCACTGCATCATACATCAGCCAAACTCATAGCTAAGGATTTAATGGAGATGTTTTCTCGAGTGGGTCTGCATAAGGAGGCTCTGGCTGACCAAGGGAACCAGTTTTTGTCCAAGGTCATGAGGGAACTCTGTAAGCTGCTCCATATAAAATAGTTACAGACGTCCGTGTATTATTAAAAAATATGTTAAAAAGAGTGGTGTCTATGGATGGGAGGGACTGGGACCTTATTCTGCCCTATCTCATGTTCGCAGTGCGGATAAGTGCCCCAGGCCTCTACTGGGTTCTCACCATTTGAACTGCAGACACCCTCGCGGTATGTTGGATGTCGCCAAAGAGGCATGGGAACAACAACCCATACCGTACAAAAGTGTTGTTGAGTATGTCACCCAGATGCAAGGACGGATGGAAACAGTGTTACCTCTGGTTAGGGAGCATATGAGGCAGCGCAGCGAGCCCAGAGCAGTATCTATAATCGGCAGGCTCAGGTCCGGAACTTTAACCCAGGAGATCGGGTATTGGTGCTGGTACCAACCGTAGACAGTAATTTCCTAGCTAGGTGGCAGGGGTCCTATGAGGTACTTGAAAAAATTGGAGAGGTAGATTACAAGATACACCAGCCAGGGAGGCGAAAGCCAGAACAGGTGTACCATGTGAATCTGCTCAAACCATGGAGAGATAGGGAAACCTGTACGGAAGACAGCCCACGTCCAGGGTTTCTAGGGGAAGCGGATTCGGTCCCTCTGTCTGAAGCAAGGGAAGCGGATGCCACAGTGAAAATTGCTGACATCCTCTCCTCTAAACAGGCTCAGGAGGCCAGGGAGTTCGTTAGTCGGAACACGGATGTGTTCTCGGACCTTCGTGGACGCACTTCCATAATCCAACATGACATTATCACTGAGCCTCAGGCAAAAGCTCGGTTAAAACTGTACCGGGTACCCGAGGCTCGGCGACAAGCCATCGCGGGGGAAGTGCAGCTGATGGTGCAGCTAGGTGTCATCGAGAAGTCAAAAAGTGAATGGGCCAGTCCGACAGTCTTAATACCCAAGCCGGATTGGACATTGCGCTTCTGTAACGACTTCCGCAAACTTAATGAGGTGTCCAAATTTAACGCATATCCCATGCCCCGAGTAGATGAGCTTATTGAGAAGTTAGGCCAAGCCCGGTATTTTTCTGTGTTGGACCTCACCAAAGGGTACTGGCAGGTACCCTTGACGGAGGCTGTCAAGAAAAAAACGGCTTTCATCACGCCAGAGGGGTTGTATTAGTACAAGGTATTACCCTTTGGTCTACATGGCACTCCCGCCACGTTTCAAAGGCCAATGGACATTGTACTCCGTCCACATCGTCTGTACGCTTCGGCGTATTTGGACGATATCGTTATCCACAGCACCGACTGGGAAAGTCACCTACCTAAAGTACAGGCTGTAGTGGACTCCCTTAGGAAGGCTGGCTTAACCGCTAACCCAAAAAAGTGCGCGATAGGGTTAGAAGAGACCTAGTACATGGGGTATGTAATTGGGCGTGGAATTATTAAACCTCAGGTAAACAAAATTGGGGCAATTACGAATTGGCCCCGACCTGTCACTACTCGGCAAGTAAAGTCGTTCTTGGGTATGGTGGGGTACTATATGAGGTTTGTCCCCAATTTTGCTACAGTCGCTGCACCATTGACAGGCCTTCTGAAGGGACGCAAGTCAGTGACGGTTCAGTGGAATGAACAGGCGGAAAAGGCTTTCTCCGCTCTGAAGTCGGACTGACTGACACTATTGATTATTTAGTGTAGCTGTAAAGCCGATCCGGGCCAGCTCTTACTGGGAGCAGCCAAAGTGCAGGGTGGGTGGCTGTTCCCCACGTTCCAGGCCGGGTTTTGGTTTGGGATAAAAACCCAGCCAGCAGTCTCAGCTGTGTGGATTATCCTCCATCTGATAGTGGAGCTTTGTCAGTCTGGGTGTCGGAGCCTGAGAGTTTGGGCCGGGACTAAGGCCTGCTATATTGTTTGGGGAAAAAGCATGCAGACTTCTGTTTCACCCAAGGACTTATGTGCTGCAGCCTGGTGTGAACAAACACCAGACTCAAGGTGACTGTTTTTCCCTGAAACTGCCTTTTTTTTGTTGTCACTTTACGTATGTGTGAATGAAACAATGCACTGTTTAAGTTAAAGACGTTGTCATTGCCTCTGTACTGCGTCCGCAAGCCTGTCTACCAGAGCAGATCCCCACAATATATATACAGTGCTGCCCATAATTATTCATACCCCTGGCAAATTTTGACTTAAAGTTACTTTTATTCAACCAGCAAGTAATTTTTTGACGGGAAATTAAATACTGTAGGTGTCTCCCAAAAGATAATAAGACGATGTACAAGAGGCATTATTGTGGAAAAAAAACTCAGCTTTTATTTACATTTGAGCAAAAAGTGTCCAGTTGGCGTAAAAAAGGAGAAGCCTTCAACCCAAAGAACACCACTGTCAAACATGGTGGTGGGAACCTAATGCTTTGGGGGTGTTTTTCAGCCAATGGACCAGGGAACCTAATCACAGTAAATGGCACCATGGAAAAAGAGCAATACATGAGGATTCTCAGCGACAACATCAGGCAGTCTGCAGAGAAACTTGGCCTTGGGCACCAGTGGACATTTCAGCATGACAATGACCCAAAAAATCACAGCAAAAGTGGTGAAGAAATGGTTAGCAGACAACAACATTAACGTTTTGGGGTGGCCCAGCCAGAGTTCAGACTTGAATCCAATTGAGAGTCTGTGGAGGGAGCTAAAGATCGGGGTGATGGTAAGAAGACCCTCCAACCTGAAGGATTTGGAGCTCATTGCTAAAGATGAATAGGCAAAAATACCTGTGGAGACATGCAAAAAGCTGGTCTGCAATTATAGGAAGTGTTTGATTGCTGTAATAGCCAATAAAGGCTTTTCTATTGATTATTGAGAAGGGTATGAATAATTTTGGACTGGACACTTTTTGCTCAAATGTAAATAAAAGCTGAGAAATGTTTTTTTTCCCCCACAATAATGCCTCTTGTACATCGTCTTATTATCTTTTGGGAGACACCTATGTCATTTCCCATCAAAAAATTACTTGCGGGTTTTTTCACCCATTACACCGAAACCTCCAGAAACCCTACCAGGAAATATTCTGATGCATATAAATGAGCTGTCATGGCAGTGCCGGTAATTGGTTAAGTAACAAGATTACCCTGACGGAGGTTCACGTCTTGTATTTTACAGGATGATGTGGCCAGGAACGTGGTGTGCAGCTGTTGGCTGACCTGGTATCTCTAGATTTTAGCATTTAGATTGGAATCTACACAGCTGTATCTCTGCATAATTATCATTAGCTTGTACGTAAAGCTCCGGGTATTCCTGGAGATCAATAAAACGTTGAATTACAGATTGAGACGCTGATACGAGAGCTGACATTACTGACAAGGGAATTATGTTTTATTTACGCTCCAGCTTTCGAATATTTATTCAATCAAATTTGCATCCATCATATACTTAGCATTCCGGAATAAGCTGTAAGCCGCACTGTGGAATGATTCGAACTGTGTTAGCTTGCCTTTTTTTTAAATTTAATTAAATGCTTCTCTTGATTACATCAAAGCAGGGTTGAAACAGCACCACCAACTATTGTCAGGTTGTGAGTGGTATTGCAGCTCAGTCCATATCACTTTAATAGAGTTTAATAGAGCTTAGCTGAAATTCCAAAGACAATTCATGTACAGGCATGACACTTTCTGGAGGAAAGCAGCCATGGGGGGGAAAATATTTTTGGAAATGTTAGTGTGCAACGCAACGTGCATTTTACTCCAATAGAGGGGTGAACAGGGGTAGAATTGACATTTTGAGGCCCCAACCAAACTTACGCTTCTGGGTCTCCATCGTACCTCTAAGCTCTGCCCTTTTGCACTGCAAAGCTCGACACCATTGGTCCACTAAGCCCAGCTCAGCCTGGGTACTTCTCTACTGGAAGGTTCCGATGCCCATGCAGCTGAACTGGCTGCACAGGCGGTATGTCCATATGTCCATGTCGTTTTGTAGCCAAGGGGGCCCCTAATATCTGGGAATCCAAGCATTTGCTTGGTTTGTGTTGTGGTAAAGTCTGCCACGGGGGGTGAATAAGGAAAAATCCAACCTGTTTGATCCTTGTTAGCATCATTAGCAGAAATCTGCCGATTGTCCTGCATTCCCGATGGATAGTTTGTCTATAAATCAATAGTGTAAGTGCATACAAACAACTTTGTAATATATGTTATTAGGAGGCTGTATCATCTTCTGCACCTTCCAGTGGCCTAAAGTACTCATCTGCTAGATGTCAATGCTAAGAAACTTTCTGTCCCAACGAAATCTGTTTCAATTAGTATAGTAAATAGCAGATGGGGAAGAGAGGGAGGAGGGGGATGCAGCTGCGCTTTGCTCTCATTGGGTCTGTGAAACTGTATGCTATATGAAACTGTAATGGAGAGATGACTGATGGCCTAGTGCAGTGATGGGCAACCTCCGGCACTCCAGCTGAGGTGAAACTACGACTCCCAGCATGCTCCATTCATTTCTATGGAGTTCTGAGAATCGTCAAGCAAGTGTGCATCCTGGGGGTCATAGTTTCACCACAGCTGGAGTGCCGGTGGTTGCCCATCACTGGCCTAGAGTGTTGAGCAGAACACTAGCAGGAGACCTGCCAGGAACCCATCCACTCTCACCCTGGAGGCCTGGGGAGAGATTAGGTATTATTATTATTGTTATTTTCAATGACTGGAGCGCTTTCAATTGTTTGCGAATTCTATTGATTTGTAATATGGGCTTTTGCAGTAGTGCAGAGTTGTTTCTTTGCTTCCCTGGGATCCCGGGTTCAAATGTTGCTTGGTGCAATATCTATATGGATGCTTTCACCTTGGCATTATTATTTTTTTCTCCTCTATCTTCCTCAGTAAATTAGTTCAAAGAGATGAAACGGAGCCGAGCAAGCTATCCCCGGATCGAAATCATGTACAGCTCCAGGTCTTAAACACAGTGTAGTCAATTGCTGCTCCACACAAAAGCGCTTTGCCCCAAGACTCTGCTCCTACTTCCCCTGTATTTAAACAGAGATGAGGGGCAGAGGATCGTGAAGCACCATTCGACGTCCTGCACCTAGACCTAGAGCTGTACTTGATTTCCATCTGGGGATACTCAGGCTTATCGGGAGCAGCACAGTTTCATCTCTTTGAACTTTGTCTGGTGTGAATAGGTCCCACTTCATGAGAAACATGCAGCGCTCAAAGTAGGGTATGAAATTTGGTCTTTTGATTCATTTTGACTAATTCCTCAGGCAATTACCCTAGCGTGTATGCCTGGGAGATGAGGTTGTAATATGATCCTCTTGGGGAGCAGGGAGTGATCGCAATTTGCGCTTTAGGGTGTGGCAAATTGGGCTTATGCACGGACTCCCATTTCCTAAGGGGTCTCAAGAGCTAATGTGAAAGCGGAGCAGAAAAAGATTATGTACTACTGTCATTTCCAGTAGTGTTATGTGGGCAGTATATGGTAGTTTTTTGGGGGCACTAAACAGCTTTATTGTGTAGGCAATGCATGACAGTATTCCGGTATGAAAATTTTAAGTACATCAGTGTCATAAACACACAGGGAACTTAAGTGGCCCTGGAAAAAAAAACTAAAAGTGGCCCCATTTTATAGGGAGGTCCAAATTAACAGAAGGCAGGGCAACACAATTAGGTGGAGACAACATTACCATAGTGCACAATACCATCCTAGCAGAACCAAATAAGCACAACATACTGTCCCAAAAGCTGGCCCTCTGTGGTGGCCATCAATAGCTACCATCTTCTGTCCTCCTCCAGTTGTCTATGGAGCAGGGGGCTTAGGAGGTGAGGTGCAGGCCACAGCAGTTGAATTCAGGAGGACATGTGCGGTCGCTGGCTTAGTACATAAGTACCTGATTTTCACAGCGTTAATTACTGTTAAGAGCTCATTATGTACCCGGTCAGCGGCAGAGAGGAAGACTTGGGTGGCCCCCTGGGACATCGGCCCTCCAGGGTCTATGACCAGTCTGTCCCTGCTTTCAGCCCTTGTTTTGGAATTCAGAGCCACTCTTCTGGTTCATTATCCAAATCCCTTTTATGTGACTGGACAGTAAATTAATAAGGGGGTAGATACATGGATATTGAGTAAGTAATTGCCATGCAAATCTCTCACTCTGGTAGATAGGAGGATGTTCAGTTTACACAAGCGGAGGTCCATTTGACCATTCTTTGAAGCCTGTACAGACAAGGCCTAGTTTTCAGGTCTCACACTTTGTATTGGGCAAGAGACAAAGTCACTCAGCTCTGGCCACATGGTCCACACAAAGGTTTATTGCCCATTTCACAATTTTGTGGCCTGAGACATACAGACATGTCACCTTTTCTTTACAATCATCTTATAAAATGTACCTAAAATTGCCTAAAATGGGGAACATGGAGGCCTTATCCAGTATGCTTCCCATTTCCTATAAAACCACCATTGGGTAGCACCGTTAATTTAATTTTATGCCAGTCAAAGGAAGGGGCCTTTAAAGATCATACACACGTGGATTGCTCATTGAAAAGGGTCTAAGGGTGAGGGGGGCACTTTTTTGGAATGTACCCTGTATCCTGTCATTGGAGTCTTTGTTTAGTTAATTTTTTGTTTGGAAATGGAAAACATATTGAGAAGATAATCTCAGATGAAATCTCACCATCTACTGTAATAGGTTTGGCGGTTCTTATGGGACAGGGAGATAAGAGTTGTCTTATTTTTTTGTGGTTTATTAGTCATTAAAGAGAAAACCTCTGTAGACTTTATAGTGGATTTGTGGTCAGAATATTTTACATGTTCAGGTCACTTGTTGGTGGATTGCTAAGATTTCTATGACATCCTGCATTCCTTGGTTTCAGCTATTGCATAGCGTTTAGTACATTTTTTCGCTTCAGTTATTCCTTTCAAATGGGAGAAATTTAAAGTAGAAATGTCTTAAAATATAATTATTGTCCTCGCAAGCATGTGGTGATACAAGGGTAAAACATGTAGCAATTGCCTTCAGGCTTCAGGCTGAAACCATCCAAGGAAATATTTAAGGGGTTCTCTGGGCTTTTTATATTGATGACTTATCCACAGGATAGGTCATCAATATCAGATCGGCAGGGGTCCAACTCCCGGCCGCCCGCCGATCAGCTGTATTAAGGGAAGGCGCGCGCAAAGCTCGACGCTCATTACTGCTATGTCTATGGCAAAGCTATGTCTATGGCAATTTCACCTTTTTTGGCAGATTTTCCATTTTAATCAATTTTTCTTGTAACAGCCAAACAAAATGCAATATCTATTACCCTAATTCTGCAGTTTACAGATGCACCCCATATGTGTCTGTAAACTGCTGTATGGGCACACGGAAAGGGCTCAAAAGGAAAGGAGCGCTATATGGTTTTTGGAAGATTTTGCTGGACTGGTTTTTAGACACCATGTCCCATTTGAAGACCCCCTGATGCACCCTACAGTAGAAAATCCAAAAAAGTGACCCCTTTAGGAAACTACGGGATAAGGTGACAGTTTTGTTGGTATTACTTTGGGGTTCATATGATTTTTGATCGCTCTATATTACACTTCTTGTGAGGCAAGATAACCAAAAAATGGCTGTTCTGGCACAGTTTTAATTTTTTGCTTTTTACAAAGTTCACTTGACAGGTTAGATCATGTGCTATTTTTATAGAGCAGGTTATTACAGACGTGAGAATATCAAATGTCTTTTTTATGTTTCAGTCTTACAAAATAAAGCATTTTTGAAAAAAATCATGTTTTGGTGAGACACAAAAACATGATTTTTTTTCAAAAATGCTTTATTTTGTAAGACTGAAACATATTTGATATAAAAAAAATCATATCTAACCAAAAATGGTACCAATAAAAAGACAATCGTCAGAAAAATAAAACAATTATGGGTTTCAGAAAATGGAGACCATTTTCTGAAACCCATAATTGTTTTATTTTTCTGACGATTGTCTTTTTATTGGTACCATTTTTGTTAGATATGATTTTTTTGATCATTCAATATTACATTTTTATGGGGCAAAGTGACCAAAAAAATTGTTGTTTTGGCATAGTTTTTATCTCTTTTTACGCCATTCACCTGACAGGGTAGATCACATGATATTTTTGTAGAGCAGGTTGTTACGAACACGGCGATACCTAATATATCTACCTTTTAAAATATATTTCAGTTTTACACAATAAAAGCATTCTTGGCACAGTTTCTTTTAAAACAAAAAATTACACTGTTCACGTGAGGCGGGAAGGTCATGTGATATTTTAATAGAGCAGGTCATTATGGACATGACAATATATAATATGTCTACTTTTATTAAATTTATTTCAGTTTTACACAAAAAAAGTTTTTGAAAGAAAAAAATCATGTCTTTGTGTCTCCATTTTCTGAAAGCCATATTATTATTTTTTTGGGCGATTGTGCAATGAGCAGGACACTGGGTCAGTATATATGTGTATAAGTTTGTGACGCCAGTTGCAGCTTGCGCAGGTACTGTAGCAGGGCCCTTTAAGATGTTATAGCTCACGTACCAGGTGAGGAATGCCAGAGGGGGATAATGTCTCTGTATAGCAGATATGGTAGTGTCAACGGTGTCTCCTACCTGTGGTACGGCTGGACTCCTGTATCCCGGCTCACATGCAACAAATTGAGAGTTGTTAATAGGAGTAACTGAGGAATGATGGAAATCCACACAGATAATAGGGTCCAACTTGTCTTTACTTGGTGTTATGATATGCAGCTTTGATCCATACAAGTTACAGCTTTAGTCTAGGGTCCCAGCAGGTTTTGGCAATATGTGGCAGGAATTTATATGTATTCTGCATCTGATCATATGCCTAGAGAAACTGGCAGGTATCTATCTTCTGCTCTGTCTTTAGTCTGCTTAGTTTGGGTCTGACTAGCTGGTGAGGTAATTATCTTCTCTTTGTCTTAGGATCTTTACTTACAGGACTGCTCGCAGGGTATGATGGTGGCTTCCTGGAGATCTGATAGTTCTGTGAAAGGCTGCTTTCTTGGTCTACCAGCTGAGGTAAGGGACTCAGGCTGGGAAGGTTGATCTGGGGCCTCAGCCGAGGCTTGGATACTTGGTTGGGATCCCTGTTTCTGGGAGCTCCTACTAACACAGCCTACCCCAGCAGGGGGGTGGCTCACTCTGCCTAGAACTTTCCTTCCTCCCCCTGAAGTAGGATGTGGGAACATTTCACTTCTCCTCAGAAAGGCGGGAGCTAGCCTGGAATGGACTATTCCAGCCTAGATCTATTAACTAACCATGGTCTGCTTACATATTGCTGCCACCTGCTGGTGTACATTGAGAATTACAGCAAATATACAATACAACAGGCCTGGAAAATGCACATTATGGAGAGAGTGATGCAAACTTATACCAGATGACAATATGCATATACCTAACATGTTGTAGCAGGGGAAAAAGAGTTTAGTGACATACTCTGGGATGTTACAATTGTATTATGTAGTGGCTATTTTTCTGTGGAATGAGATGACGGTTTGATGGGTGCTATTTTGTTTTTTTGATCGCTTGATATAACACTTTGCGATGTAAGGTGACATAAATGGCTTTTTTGGCACAGTTTTTATTTATTTTCTTTTACGGCATTCACTTGATGGGGTAGATTCTGTGATATTTCTATAGAGACAGTCGTTACGGACGCGGCGATTCCTAATATGTCGGTTTTTCTTTCCTTTTTTTACAACTTTTTATGTTATTTATTTATATTTTTTACTTTTTTTTTTTACTGTATAGTAATGAATTGTGTGTGAGCACTGCCTTAACAGTTGCCTAGGAGACCTAGCCTAATAAGGCTCGATCTCATAGGCTATGTGGAAGGCAAGCCCCGATGCCTGTGTAAGGCCCTGTGTAGGCCACAGTGGCTGTAAACAGTGATGTCGGCAGATACAGCAGGGGTCTGGCTGTCAGTGACTGCCCGGCTCCTGCATTGATCGCGCGCGCACCACTCCGGTGTCATCATATTAACATACTAGTCTGTCATGGGTCTCTAAGGCTTCTTTCACACTGGCGTTAGGTTTGTGCAGCAGACTGTTACGGCAAGAGAACAGCCTGTCGGATCTGTACTAACGTTTACACACGTCTGCTGCCAGAAGTCCGCCCCGGCCCCATTCACTATATTGGGGATGGGTCGGAGATGCGGCCGCAGCAAGGCAAACATGCCGAGAGGCGGCTAGACAAAAAGCGCAGCACGCCTAAAGCCAGTAACAGTACGTCATGGGTTGCCAAGGGGTTAATTCCATCCTCAATATCATTAATAAATAAATAAAAAATTAGAGGACCCAGCACTGAACCTTGGCTACACCACTTATAACCCGGGACCGTTCTAAATAGGAATCATTGACCACAACTCTTGGGGCACGGTCCTTCAACCAGTTTTCAATACAAACTATACTTTCCAAGTCTATAGACCTTACTTTACCTATAAGGGCTCTTTCACACTTGCGTTATTGTCTTCCGGCATAGAGTTCCGTCGTCGGGACTCTATGCCGGAAGAATACTGATCAGGATTATCCTAATGCATTCTGAATGGAGAGTAATCCGTTCAGGATGCATCAGGATGTCTTCAGTTCCGGTACGGAACGTTTTTTGGCCGGAGAAAATACCGCAGCATGCTGCGCTTTTTGCTCCGGCCAAAAATCCTGAAGACTTGCCGCAAGGCCGGATCCGGGATCAATGCCCATTGAAAGGCATTGATCCGGATCCGGCCTTAAGCTAAACGTCGTTTCGGCGCATTGCCGGACCCGACGTTTAGCTTTTTCTGAATGGTTACCATGGCTACCGGGACGCTAAAGTCCTGACAGCCATGGTAAGTGTAGCGGGGAGCAGGGGAGCAGCATACTTACCGTCCGTGCGGCTCCCCGGGCGCTCCAGAGTGACGTCAGGGCGCCCCAAGCGCATGGATCACATGATCACATGGATCACGTCATCCATGCGCATGGGGCGCTCTGACGTCATTCTGGAGCGCCCGGGGAGCCGCACGGACTGTAAGTATACCGCTCCCCCGCTCCCCGCTCCTACTATGGCAACCAGGACTTTAATAGCGTCCTGGGTGCCATAGTAACACTGAAAGCATTTGGAAGACGGTTCCGTCTTCAAATGCTTTCAGTACACTTGCGTTGTTACGGATCCGGCAGGCACCTCCGGCAACGGAAGTGCATGCCGGATCCCAACAACGCAAGTGTGAAAGAGGCCTTAAACGTCTATAAGGGACAGGATCAAATGCTTTTGCAAAATCCAGAAACATTACATCCATAGCCGCCCCTCTGTCCAGGCTTCTACTCACCTCCTCATAAAAAAATATAAAAAAATTCATTGGAGCCTTAAGTATCCAACTAGGCTGCATCCTAAAAGGGTTAAGTCAAGGATCCAAAGTTCTACTGACATCCACTGTAAACAAGGGATTTAGTTCAAGGGGATAACTGTAAGAGCTGCAGAGGCTCTGACAGCACGCCCAAAAAAAACACACCCGCTTTTTCTAAAAAAGAAACAAAACACAATACCTCATCTAGCAATATACCCTAAGGCCTCATGTACACGACCGTTGTTGTGTTCCGTGTCCGTTGTTCCATTTTCCGTGATTTTCTGTGGACCCATTGACTTTCAATGGGTCCGTTGAAAACTCGGCTAAAGCACTGTTTGTCATCCGCGTCCGTGATCCGTGGTTCCAGTCCTGTCCTGTCCTATTTTTTTCACGGAAAGCGGTTCACGGACCCATTCAAGTCAATAGGACCGTGAAAAAACGCGGAGGCACACAAGATTGTCGTCCGCGTCCGTTTTTTTCCTATCATTTGCATGGCAAACCTGTCTTAGATTTTTTTTTACTTTCTTTCATGTCTGGTGATCCTCCAAAAATAAAGGAAGACACACGGAAACAAAAACGGAAACGGATCACGGAACAACGGACCCCTATTTTGCGGAACGGAAAACAACAACGGTCGTGTGCATGAGGCCTAAACCTGTCAGTAATTTGGATTGAAGCCCAATGGCTTCAATTTACACCTCTATTTATTTTATTATCTTTCCACTGTGTGCCGTGATTATCACTGCTAAATGATATGGTTCAATGCTAAAGGGATAATGTTATGGTTCACACATTTGCAAGCTGTTAACATTTTTTATGAAATGATTTGTATATTATGTATCCCAAAAGCCTCTGTATAGGTAGGAAATAGTTACCTAGCAGTTGCCTCCTGATCCCTTGGTTAGTTGGTAGAAAGTCTGCTACTGAATAGGCAAGAAACAAGACCTGTTATGTGTGTGCTACTGAAAAGTGGTCCAAGACGGAAATTATCCAGGAAAACACTATTTCTGAAAGCGAAAAATTTCCAGAAAAGCAATTTTGCTAATCATTATTCCCTGTGAGAAGGAAACACTTAATATTTACAGAAGGTTGAGGACCGTTAAGGCCATACTAGACTGAGAGAGTAAGGTAAACATACATTTATGGCAATAGACTTTTCTGCTTGTTGAAAGGGTTATAATTGCTTCTGGCACTCGCCACATTTCTGAGATGGACTGGCCATCCGTTGAAGGGGCTGCACCCAGCAACTAGGTACAACAGAAAGTATATTGAGAGTGATTGTACGCCTCTTGTCAATTCGGATAGATTGCTAGTAGCTATAGAAAGAGACTCAGGGAGAACCATCATTACAGATACCTTCTCTATACAGCTTTTGGGAAAAAAAAACTCTGCTCTGTGCAATATCTGAGAAGTGTGCCTGCTGCTTACATTTATACTGTCACTCCCATCATCTATTCAGTAAAGAGAAACTCTGTTTATTTTGGCAAAATGGGCCTGATCATTGCCTTCACCATCCACCGGTCCTGCACCTGTTCTCCTGCCTTGCACCCCTGACACTGTGGCCACCACCAGGCAGGGGACCCCAGATCTAGGGTGTGTCCGGGGGGGGGGGGGGGAAGAAGGGTTGCGTCCTTCTATTTAATGCCAGCATGGCCTGGCAGAGCACTGGAGCCAGGATTATCCACCGTGAGGACTACGACCACCCTCTTTGCTTCAGCCACCACTTTCATCCAGCTCCACTCCCTACACCTACTGTATATCTATATTTCCAGGGTGTATATTTACACAGGAGCCCATTTGAAGACTGTAATTACGGTTTCCCACAATCTTCACACAATGACTGTAGGAACTCCCAGGGCCTTATTTATTTTCTGTTTATATTGAATCCTGTTGTGACCTGACATGTGTAAGCCCGGTGAATTACCACTTGCGCTGAATGAATAGCAGGGCATTTAGAGGAGAATAATAGTGATTGTGCAGTTCTGTTTGAGACAGTAAATCAGGTGTGAGTCTGTGGTCAGAGGCAGATGAACGTGTGAAACATTACAGGGAGGATGACGTAGTCCCTATCCCAGCAGCTACACGGGAATCAAGAGTTTTCATTATGTTCTTCAAGTGTTTTATTTGTCAGGAAAAACAGAACCTTCATGAGGTGAGAACAAGGAGTGCAGAGGAATAATGGACAAAAAACATACACTGCACCAAAATATCAGTTATGATAATATTAAAAAGGTACGCAGAATAAAAAAAAGAATCACTAACTGCAAAGAATGTGATAAAAGTAAAATGCCTTCAGCATTACTGCTTTAGGTGTCATTTTTATTGTATCATATTTTCTACTTTGAATTTCTTAAAACACTGGACGACCCATTTAAAGGGAATTTATCAAGTCCAAAACACGCTACAAACTAGAGTAAGCGATGTATAGTGTAAGTGATGCTGGGTCCAGTGATGTCATTTTTAACTTCATACTCACTTGCATTCTGAAGCTGTGCTCCAACAAACCAGCAGTAAAATGCATTGAGAGGACTCCTGAGCTCACGCACATAAAGGAGAGGACTCAAAGAGAATCCCTCTCAATGCATTTTCATAAACAGACTCAGCATCACTTACAGTATAGGCTGCTTACTTTGGGGGGTGTTTCAGAGTGGACAGACTCCCTTTAAGAGGTGATAAATTTAATGTCTGCTAGTGGAACTTGAGATGTCTTACATCTTATAAACAAAGGGGTTGTCCGTCTTTACATTTAAAAAAAACGGCCTTAAGAAAGTAAAAGAAGTCGTACTCACTTCACCCATCCCCCACCACTCCTCTTCTGCCTCTAATGGTCCCTGTCACACAGGAATTGTGACCACACAATCAATGACCACAGTAGTGGTCCATCTTAGCCACTGATTGGCTGAAGAGTCACTTGTCCGTGTCAAGTGTGTCCAGGAAATAGAGACCAGTAGGAGACCTGGGAAGTATCACAATGGGAATTACAAGGTGAGGTGAGTATAATTTCTTTTATTTTTTTTCTAAGCTATTCTGACCCTTTAATAAAAAAAAATGTACCAACCACACAACTCTTTTAACACATTGTAAAACTGGAGGTGTTTATAATGTAGGAAAATGAAGTTTCTTCTTCATTAAATGTCTCTTGAAGACAAGCCCTGCCCATATGACCTATTAGGGCATATGAACATTATTACGGATATCCTTAATGATTTATGATGGAGGTGATCCTGCTTGATATGCAGCGAGTACTGGCTGTATAATACAGCTGATACCCAGCCTCCAGGGTTGCCAACTGTCCAGAAATGTCTGGACAGTCCGTAAAAATAGGTGACTTTTTTTCCTGTGTCTGTGAAAAAAACAGAAGTGTCTGTGATTTTTTTTTTGAGGCTGGTGGTACTTTAATAGATCATAATCATTTACAGCTCACAGGAAATGCTAGTAATAAGTTCTTAGAAATATATTGAGCTATAGACCTGTATTAATTATCATCTTTATCATTAGTTATGGTTTTCCAATTTGTCTGTAAAATATCTTAACTGTCTGTGATTTTGGTTGTCCAGAAAACCGAAAAATTCTGGATGACTCCAATCCTAGTAATTTAACCCCTCAGGTGGTGCAGTCAATAGTGACTGAGGCATCTGAAAGGTTAGACAGAGGGAGAGGGCTCCCTCTGTTCTCTTATAGAAGCACTCGCGGAAAAATCTCACAGGGCTCCATTCAGTTGCTGGGGCTTTGTCATACTGAGCTCCCTGCTAAGATGTGACTTAAGCACTTGTAATGCTACCAAACCACAGGGGAAACACGTGAGGCTCACGGTGGACCGATGGGTGTAATAGTTCATCTACTCACGGTTAGCAGATGCCTCCCTGGTCTGGCGTACAGTGGATGGGAAGACAGCACGAAATCCTCCGGGCAGTCTCCGTTGCAGGGAACACTAGCCAGATGTTCGTTGAGGTGCCCTTGATGGTAGTTGGTATTTAAGGTGCTTTGGTGGCTGGGCCCCTGGTTCGTGGTGCCAGCACCATAAGTCCAAACTATAGCACACTGGAACTAAATATGCTGTTTTGTACTTATCTTGAGCTATCCAATAAGGGCGTTCCCCTTGCGGCAGGCATCAGTCTTCTGCTACATTATTTGCAGGATGCTCCACTAAAAAGGTTTAGGTTTTTCCACTATGTCCCGGAAGACTTGTGTAGTGGATAGCGACAATTCTGCGCAATAATTATCCATACATGTCCCGGCACTTAGAAAGTTACTCTCAGGCACTGGTGCTGATGAGGTCCATAAGCTAGATTCAGCTGTAACCCTCACTAGGCTTGCTTCATATTTAGACATAGACTTACTGTCTGATGCTTGGCTGCTGTAGATAAATGTTAGATGTACTCCCTTAGCCTGGCCATGACCAAGGGGTAGAAATAGCAGACTACATGGTGGATGATGCCTGTCTCCTTCATACACTTGCTTTTCCTCCTCTCACTAACTACTAACTTCCTGTTCTTATTTCAGCTAGACACACCCAAGCCAAATATTATGTGATGACAGCACTACCTAGGGGCGACTGGGTGTAATGACATTGCCAGCCTGATAATAGGAAATACTATACAATGCAAATACATAGGCAGATGTTTAAAGTGTCCCATTTACACACTGATGTGGGTCGCCGCACACTGCCTGACAGGTAACCTGTAGAAATCTCATAGACTACAATAGTATTCTGCTGCTGTCTCTGATACAATCAGTGGATTCCATTTATAAGTCCCCTAAGGGGACTAAAAAAAAGTGAAAAAAGTTTCTTAAAATACAAAATATAAAAAATTCAAATCACCCCCCTTTCCCAAAGATATGTATCACTGCATCCTAAAATATCCAAACTATTAAAATATAAAAATGTTTACTATGCACGGTAAATGCAATAAATAAATAAAATGACTTATTTGCTGTTCTTTGGTCACCTTGCCTTCTCAAAAACAACTGAATAAAAAGAGATTAAAAAGCCATATGGTATCAATAAAAACCACCGCTCGCCCCACAAAAAAACAAGCCCTCGCACAATTCTTTAGACGGAAATACTAAAAAGTTATAACTGTCACTGTCAGAATATAAAGATGCAAAAATGTTTTACATTTTAAAAGTAGTAAAGCATTATGGAAACTACATACATTTAGCATCTCCATTATCGTATTGACCTACAGAAGACGGCTGTAATGTCATTTTTAGCACACAATGAACACTGTAAAAATAAGGCCCAAAAACCAATGGTGGAATTGCTGTTTTTTTTTATTCAATTTTTATTTTTTCCCCCCATTTTCCAATACAAGTTATAACAAATTGAATTCTGCCTTTAAAAAAAAACATGGTCCTTGTTTGTGGCAGAAGTGCCATATGTTGAGTAGGGTACACAAGGCACTAAAGGGGCAAGTCAGTGACTATTGCTGCTGTTTTCCTCTTTGTGACTTATCTGATATGTTCTTCCCGATAGATGAATTACCTATCTCTCATTTAGTCACCCACCTATTCAAAAATATTGTACAAATGAATCTGCCCAGGAAGCAAATCTTCAGAAATCTGCAGAGTCTGCACGCAGGAGGAAATTTTGTTGAGTTTACTAACGCATCCAACCATCCAAGATAAGCAAAGTGATTGGGTTCTTTAATTCTATGCAGCAATTTATGCAAACCTCAAGTGTCAGGTACAAGCCAATAAAAGAGACGCGTTGGCTTTCTCAGATTTCAGTCACTTCTAGAAATGGAGTACGTTAAGAAACAATATTTGCAGAAATTGACCAGAATGCCACTGTATTTACTGTCACGAAAAAGCCAGCCAAGAAATTCATTTTTACTATCCTGCGTCTTGGGAAAACAAATTCAGAAGAAAACATATTCCAGCGATGCCAGCTGTTACATCTTCACTGCATCAATGTTAGAACACAGAATTAGTTAGAAAAACATCCATTTGGTCAGCTAAGAAAGTGACACTGGCAATGGGCTGACAAACAGTTTTGGCACCTACCATGAATTTGGCAAACAGTGAACGACATTAGCCATTTCCAAAGCAACTTCATACACAGTGCTCAATGCTTCCCTCGCTCAGTAGAGACAGGACCAGAGGCGGACATACCGCCTGTGCAGCCGGTTCGGCTGCACAAGGGCCCAGTGCAGTAGAGGGGCCCGTGAGAGGTGGCAGGGCAGGGAGAGATGAGCGCTTCCATTGTGCAATTGTTCATCTCTATATTCATCTGTATCGCCGTCCTCAGGACAGCGATACAGATGAATGCTGCAGCGGGGCAGGGAAGAGGTGTTTCCCTTACCCATCCTCTGATAGGCTGCAGGCCTAGTGCCTGCAGCCTATCAGAGGCCAGTGCAGGCGGCACTATGACGTCATCGCGCCGCCTGAGCCGTACAGCACGGCACACATGGGGAGAGGAGCACTATGGGCGCATCTACTAGGGGGCTTTATACTGGCACACATGGGGGGAGAGGAGCACTATGGGGGCATCTACTAGGGGGCTTTATACTGGCACACATGGGGGGAGAGGAGCACTATAGAGGCATCTACTAGGGGGCATGATACTGGCACACATGGGGGGAGAGGAGCACTATGGGGGCATCTACTAGGGGGCATTATACTGGCACACATGGGGGAGAGGAGCACTATGGAGGAATCTACTAGAGGGCATTATACTGGCACACATGGGGGGAGAGGAGCACTATGGAGGCATGTACTAGGGGGCATTATTTACTGGCACACATGGGGGAGAGGAGCATTATGGAGGCATCTACTAGGGAGCATTATTTTCTGGCACAAATGGTAGTGAGCACTATGGGGGCATCTACAAGGGGGCATTATTTACTGGCACACATGGAAGGGAGGAGCACTATGGGGGCATCTACTAGGGGGCATTATTTACTGGCACACATTGGGAGAGGAGCACTATGGGGCATCTACTGGGAGCCCTATATATTAGAATTATACTGGCACTATGGGGGGGAGAGGAGCCATATTTGGGCATCTACTGGGGGCCCTATATATTGGCATTATATACTGTCACACATTGGGGACACTATGGAGAAGTGGGGGAGAGGAGCACTATGGGGGCATCTGCTGGGGGGGGCTTTATATAGGGGCATTTTATACTGGCACAAACTATATGTGCAATATGGGGGTGGGGATGAGTACCATAGTGGCATTTTATACTGGCATACATTATATGGGCACTATGGGGAAGGGGGGAGAGGAACATTATCAGGGCATCTACTTGCGGCACTCTATAGGGGCATTTGGCACATTATGTCAGGCACCATGGAACGGGGGAAGGAGCACTATGGGGGCATCTACTGGGGGCACAATATAGGAGTATTTTATACTGGTGCAAAATTATGGGGCACTATGGGGACATTAGCTCAACTGGGGGCACTAAGAGGGTTTTTTTGGGGCACACAGTAGGGGGCATTGGCACACAATATGAGGGCACTATAGGGACATTGGCTCTACTAGGGGCACTAAGAGGAGGTTGTTTTTTTTACTGCCACACAACAGGGCATTTTTTTGTATCATTATTTTTGGGGGACATTATGTTTATTAGTGTCAGGGACACTATTTGCTGAGTGCAGTTATTTTTTAGGGCACTGTGTGCAAATGATTATTGAAGGGGCACTATCTGGTACTAGTATTTTCAGGGGGTTTATCTGTTTCTGCAGTATAGTATTGGGGAGCACAGCAGGCACAGGATGGGGTGTTCAGAAGTTTGGAGGATGTTGGAAAAGTAGGAAACTAAGATGTCTGTCTGTCAAACTCTGCAGAGAGAAGAGACGGCTGAAAGGAATCATCATGGTGGTCTGGTCTGAAAGGAGAAGATGAGGAAAGAGAAGATCTAAGAAGACGTCACTGGATGTGCAAGGTATGTGGCACTGTATTAGGCTACTTTCCCATCTGCGTTAGTGATTGTGGCAGGCTGTTCCAGCTGAGAACAGCCTGCCGGAATTCACTGCATCTGGCACTGATAGGGTACGGTAGAGATCCGGCCATAATCTGGCAAAAATGCAGAGAATCAGCGAGACATAAACCTCTAAATGCTGTGGTTTGTGTCCGGATCGTAGTGCCGCGGGTGTGAAAGTAGCCTTACCTTGTATGTTTTGTATTGCTGCATGTAATATTAGGAGGGAATAGGTTAGGTTGAGAATTTGGCATGGGGGGTGGAGGGGCCCAGGCACATTCTTTGCACAGGGGCCCTCTTCTCTCTGTGTCCTCCCCTGGACAGGACAATGGGGGCGATTTAAAAAGTTGGACTTTTTTTTTTCATTGTTAAGATTAAGGCCAGTTTCACACCAGTATTGGAGTCCTCTGGATTCGGCATAGCTAGAAAGCGCTGCCTGTCGGCCAGACTACATTGGCTATAATGGGAACCGATGGATACTCGGCTCCTCCCTTGCATACTATATATGGGATTTGGCTAGATAAAAATTGCTGCATGCCACTGTTTTTGTCTGGCCGAATCCCAGCATATAGTCAATGGGGTCTGGCTGGCAGGCAGCACTATTAGGCTATGCTGGATCTGGAAAACTCCAGCAGGCTTTTCTCTGCTGAAACAGCCTGCAGGGTTTCTCCTAATGCTGGTGTGAAAGTACACAAGATTTAAAAAATTTAAGTTGTGTTTCCACCATTTACTACCCTACCTTAAACTGATGTTTCTGTCTCACAGTGTTGCACTACTATAACTTCCAAGGCAGCATGCTCGCTGTCATGGATTTACCGAGCCACAATCCAGTGCACAGCTGTTCTAGGAAGGTTGCTATGTCAGCCAGCCAAGCCCTGTCTGGTCATCTTATCTATGAGCCTGGATGAGGAGCCAGTCAAATTCCTGGCTCAGTGTCCAATCTTAGGACCTGGTGGGGGAATTGAAGTTTGGCATTGACTGTCTTTGCCTGTGATTTGGATTCCTGTGACTTTCCTGACCCCTGTTTTGAGCTGAGAGTTCGGTCAGCTTGTTTCTGGATTTTCCCCTTGCCTACTGATTAACCTTCTACTGAGTCTCCTTGCTTAGATTCCTGGCTCTTTTCTGGCTTAAATCCTTGTCTTCTAATTTGGATTCTAGTGACTCTCCTATCTTAGACTGGATTAACCCTTGTCTACTGATTTGGCTTCTACTCTCTCTCCTGGCTTTGACTCTGACGTGTACTTCTCTCCTGCTACTCCTTGGCATCTGATAGGTCTGCTACCAATGAGTTTGCACCTGTTTTCTGCTGCCTTACTCTACAGATATAACTTGAGCCCTTAGCAAACAATTTCAACCTGCTTTGCAGCAGGCTCTGGTGAGCACTTAGGAGTAGCCTTAGAATTGCCAACCAGAACGGTGAAGGAAGATAGGTAGCAGATAGGTAGTTGAGGACAGTGTCTTCTGTATTTTTCCTCGCCTCTACCTCATAGCAAGATTTTTCCCTCATT
Organism: Bufo bufo; assembly: GCF_905171765.1. Taxonomy (NCBI): domain Eukaryota; kingdom Metazoa; phylum Chordata; class Amphibia; order Anura; family Bufonidae; genus Bufo; species Bufo bufo. Next base: position 789,406,931 of record NC_053390.1, on the reverse strand, counting down.
CCCTCATTCTCTATATGTTTTCTTACTGTGGAAACAGCAAAACCTCTTATTGTTGCTCTGATCCACTCTAGTCTTAAATGATGTAACTTACTAATTGGTCTTCCCCCTCTAAACTCTCCTCTGTCCAATCTATCCTTACTGTTGCAGGAAAGCTCACCTTCTGAATGCTACGCCAATGCCTCCTCCCTGTGTCAGTCACTGCACTGGTTGCCCGTACAATATACAACACAATATACACAATATATTTGCAGTTATAAGTGAGAATTGTCCTACTATCCTTCATTACCAAGTTCAATAGATGTTATGTTTCTTTATATGTGATTATATGCTAGTGTGGTACTGTTGCTATATTATGTCAATTTTTGGCTGGTACATCGAAGGTTAACTCTTGCTGCTTTATGGTTGCCAGACAAGAGTGGGCCAATTCCCCTGAGTTTATTTTCCACCCTGAGGAGTCTAGAGTTGGTAAGCAAGCAGTGAGCAGCTCTACAGGAACCAGAGTCCTGAGTGAAAAACAGCCTAGTAATTGGGGCCAAGCACAGATGGAAAACGTGGAAAGCCATTTTATTGACGATTTAGCAGCCATACTGGTTGGTGAAGGATGACTGCATGTGAAGGTAACGCACATATACTGGCCTCAGACTTCACAGCATTTTGACTAGAAGTAGAAACCTCAGGTCTCTAGTCATACTGGAATGAGACAGATTGCGAGTGTCTCTTAAAGAACTATACCTCGCAGAAGGCACTTTAGAACCACATTGTGAGAAGATATTGACTTTGAGAATATAGTACACCACCAAAGCTGGACTAGATTGGAAACATGGCTATTCTAAGAGAATGTATCTGGATGTGGCAAGTGGAGTTCACAATTGTTTTCTGCTGTAAGTTCATGGGAAAGAGTTAAAAAGAATTGTACCTACCCCTAACAGTACATGTTTGCATAACCTGCCAAAATTTTCAGTAAAGAACTGGTTGCTGTTTTCAAACAAATCATTGTAATCCCTTCCTTTTGGCCTCATCTACCTGCCTTACATCCCACAACGCTTCATCAAGGGCACCCCAATCACCACTAGGCAGGAGACCCTCAAACCATGGTGTGCCACGAGGGATAGAAAGGATACCTCTCTTCCCATAACTGTGTGCAACAAGGGGAGCGCTGGAGAAGGACCCACACCACCATGAGTAAAACTATCCTGTCATGAGCATTACCATTCCCATCCTCTCTGTTTAACCGTGCTAGCAAATCCATATACTTCTCAGTCTCACCCACAAAGCTCTCTAGAGTGGTGCACCTCCCTACATCTCCCCTCTCATCTCTGTTTACAACACTACCCATGCCCTCCGTTCTGCCAATGATCTAATACTAACCTCCTCTGTAATCCAAATCTCCCATCTCTAGGACTTCCCTTGTGCTGCACCAGTGTTCTGGAATGCGCTACCCCAGACAATCAGGTCAAATTGCAACATCTATAATTTTAAGATTGCGCTAAATAGTCCTGAGTCTTTGAGAAAAGATTGGAGTAAAAAAGACTATATAAAGATAAAAGCCAGAGAACTTTGACATGGGGTGGTCTAAGTATCAATTTTGAATTGAAGTGCTTTTGAAAATTCATTTTTTTGGAGCATTTAGGCCAATAGGAATAATATAGCCTGCTATGATCTACTGAGTGCATATATAGTTAGACTTGTAGAAAGTAAGGACATTTTTCCCTTTAGGAGTTTAGCATTTTTTTCCATTCTAAGGTTGGGACAACTTGCAAGTCACACTGTGACCCCATTCCATTCAATGGATGCAGTGCTACGCAGCAATCTTTGGTCATGCGATGGCTGTCACGGCCAAGATTCCTATGTAGCCCTAGCCTTAGTCTGTAGTAAACGTGACATAACACACTTTTAGGTATTACTGATTAATGTATGGTGATTTTATTATGGACGCAAGCTGAAGGAGCGTTAGGGATGTAACTGGCCAGTGGGGATCATATGATTTTTATGAATTGGTGTTTTGATTTCAATAGCGATTGGTTAGGAAAGAACATAGGACATGATTACATGCAAATGTATGAACGAGAGGGTTTGTAATTGATGTGGAAAAGTCACATGATTTGGGAAATCTGAGATACTTAGGGGTTGCAGAGAAACTTTATGATTCCGAGTCCGGAATGTTCAACTCACTCGTCTGAAAGCGGCCTATGTGTCACTCACTAGCTCCTCGTAGAGTGTAGGCTATATATATATATATATATATATATATATATATATATATATAATGTTTACGATTATTATTGGCTGACTGACCAGCACAGTGAAGTGGCTTCTGCCAGCGATCCAGGGCCTCTAACAGCAGTACCACCAGTACCTACTGTTCATGAAATAAGTGTCAGGACAGAGTTGAATGAAAAACAGATATATGTCAATAAAGTTCCAGAGAGAGTAAAAAATATTGAACATCATATTAACCACCATAGTAATACAAATAGCAAAAATGCCCAAACCGTATATCAAGAAATAAAAATGTATGACAGTTAAAAAATAATACATTGTCTTTTATTGGTTCTTTGAATTGTGGGCGTAAAACACGGACAGAGTTCACCGCTGAGAATAATTAACTTGACCTAAATTTCCTGCAGCTCCTTACTTTATGAAGTGGAACGGAGAGCGAATTGGGAAATAATTTCATCTAATTTGATACATTGAGCAGTAAATCACATTAATGTAGTGTATGATATTGATTCTTTGAAAATCAAGTCGCTTCCATAGGAATATGGATCCAAGGCTCTCATAATTATTTCCCTTAGCTTTTTCCCAGTCTCATCTAACATTTAGATTATAGCCGGTGACAGCAAATAATCATATTTTCATCACCAATCACATTAACGACTATGGCTGGAAGATACTGTCCACTGAGAAGAATGTAAATTTCAGTGAGGGGCTTGAAAAATTTGACACAGAGACAGTAAAGAGTTATATTGTACTTTTATACAGAATCTCACAAAAGTGAGTACACCCCTCACATTTTTGTAAATATTTTATTCTATCTTTTCATAGGACAACTCTGAAGATATGACACTTTCATACAATGTAAAGTACAGTAGTCGATGTACAGCTTATATAACATTATAAATTTGGTGTGCCCTCAAAATAACTCACAGCCATTAATGTCTAAACCGCTGGCAACGAAAGTGAGTACACCTCCTTAGTGAAAATGGCCAAATTGTGCCCAATTAGCCATTTTCCCTCCCCGTTGTCATGTGACTCGCTAGTGTTACAAGGTCTCAGGTGTGAATGGGGAGCAGGTGTATTAAACTTGGTGTTACCGCTCTCACACTCTCTCATACTGGTCATTGGAAGTTCAACATGGCACCTCATGGCAAAGAAGTCTCTGAGGTTCTGAAATAAAGAATTGTTGCTCTACATAAAGATGGCCTAGGCTATAAGAAGATTGCCAACACCCTGAAACTGAGCTGCAGCACACTGGCAAAGACCATACAGCTGTTTAAAAAGACAGGTTCCACTCCCAACAGGCCTTGCCACGGTCAACCAAAGAAGTTGAGTGCACGTGCTCAGTGTAATATCCAGAGGTTGTCTTTTCAAAATAGACGTATGAGTGCCAACAACATTGCTGCAGAGGTTAAAGGGGTGGGCATCAGCCTGTCATTGCTCAGACCATACGCCGCACACTGCATCAAATTGGTCTGCATGGCTGTCGTCCCGGCCTCTTCTAAAGATGATGCACAAGAAAGCCTGCAAACAGTTTGCTGAAGACAAGCAGACTAAGGACATGGATTACTGGAACCATATCCTATGGTCTGATTGGTTCAGATGGTGTCAAGCGTGTGTGGCAGCAACCAAGTGAGGAGTACAAAGACAAGTGTGTCATGCCTACAGTCAAGCATGGTGGTGGGAGTGTCATGGTTTGGAGCTGCATGAGTGCTGCCGGCTGTGGGGAGCTACAGTTCATTAAGGGAACCATGAATGCCAGATCATGATCCCCTCCCTTTGAAATATTGGAATACTGGGCCGCAATGCAGTATTCCACCATGATAACGACCCCAAACACACCTCCAAGATGATCACTACCTTGCTAAAGAAACTGAGGGTAAAGGTGCTCGACTGGCCAAGCAGGTCTCTAGACCTAAACCCTATTGAGCATCTGTGGAGCATCCTTAAACGGAAGGTGGAGGCGCGCAAGCGCTCTAACATCCACCATCTCTGTGATGTCGTCATGAAGAATGGAAGAGAATTCCAGTGACAACCTGTGAAGCTCTAGTGAACTCCAGGCCCAAGAGAGTTAAGGCACTGCAGGAAAATAATGGTGACCACACAAAATATTTATACTTTGGGCACAATTTAGCCATTTTCACTTAGGGGTATACTCACTTTTGTTGTCAGCAGTTTAGACATTAATGGCTGTGTGTTGAGTTATTTTGAGGGCACACCAAATTTACACTGTTATACAAGCCGGACACTAACTACTTTACATTGTATCAAAGTTTCAGATCTACAGTCGTGGCCAAAAGTTTTGAGAATGACAAAAATATTAGTTTTCACAAAGTTTGCTGCTAAACTGCTTTTTGATCTTTGTTTCAGTTGTTTCTGTGATGTAGTGAAATATAATTACACGCACTTTATACGTTTCAAAGGCTTTTATCGACAATTACATGACATTTATGCAAAGAGTCAGTATTTGCAGTGTTGGCCCTTCTTTTTCAGGACCTCTGCAATTCGACTGGGCATGCTCTCAATCAACTTCTGGGCCAATTTCTGACTGATAGCAACCCATTCTTTCATAATCACTTCTTGGAGTTTGTCACAATTAGTGGGTTTTGTTTGTCCACCCGCCTCTTGAGGATTGACCACAAGTTCTCAATGGGATTAAGATCTGGGGAGTTTCCAGGCCATGGACCCAAAATGTCAACGTTTTGGTCCCCGAGCCACTTAGTTATCACTTTTGCCTTATGGCACGGTGCTCCAAAATGCATTGTTGGAAGAAGTTGCTGTTGGAGGGTGTTTTGGTACCATTCTTTATTCATGGCTGTGTTTTGGGGCGAAATTGTGAGTGAGCCCACTCCCTTGGATGAGAAGCAACCCCACACATGAATGGTCTCAGGATGCTTTACTGTTGGCATGACACAGGACTGATGGTAGCGCTCACCTTTCCTTCCCTGTACAAGCCTTTTTCCAGATGCCCCAAACAATCGTAAAGAGGCTTCATCGGAGAATATGACTTTGCCCCAGTCCTCAGCAGTCCATTCACCATACTTTCTGCAGAAGATCAATCTGTCCCTGATGGTGTTTTTGGAGAGAAGTGGCTTCTTTGCTGCCCTTCTTGACACTAGGCCATGTTCCAAAAGTCTTCGCCTCACTGTGCGTGCAGATGCGCTCACACCTGCCTGCTGCCATTCCTGAGCAAGCTCTGCACTGGTGGCACCCCGATCCCGCAGCTGAAGCCTCTTTAGGAGACGATCCTGGCGCTTGCTGGACTTTCTTGGACGCCCTGAAGCCTTCTTAACAAGAATTGAACCTCTTTCCTTGAAGTTCTTGATGATCCTATAAATTGTTGATTGAGGTGCAATCTTAGTAGCCACAATATCCTTGCCTGTGAAGCCATTTTTATTCAACACAATGATGGCTGCACGCGTTTCTTTGCAGGTCACCATGGTTAACAATGAAAGAACAATGATTTCAAGCATCACCCTCCTTTCAACATGTCAAGCCATTTTAACCCAATCAGCAAGACATAATGATCTCCAGCCTTGTGCTCGTCAACATTCTCACCTGAGTTAACAAGACGATTACTGAAATGATCTCAGCAGGTCCTTTAATGACAGCAATGAAATGCAGTGGAAAGGTTTTTTTGGGATTAAGTTAATTTTCATGGCAAAGAAGGACTATGCAATTCATCTGATCACTCTTCATAACATTCTGGAGTATATGCAAATTGCTATTATAAAAACTTAAGCAGCAACTTTTCCAATTTCCAATATTTATGTAATTCTCAAAACTTTTGGCCACGACTGTACAGTGTCGCCCCATGAAAAGACATAATATATTTACAAAAATGTGAGGGGTGTACTCACTTTTGCAAGATACTGTATCTATGGAAATATTTATGTTCAGCCTTGGAGAACATGACCTCAGGGACATGTAGTATATAAAAGTAAAATATAAAATCAAAGACTCTATGACTATCCCATATATAAAGAATCAGGAAATATTGCAGCCACAATTTGCTGACAATCACTGGTTTCTCTAGATTACGTGTCAGCTTTGCTGTATAGGCTGGGACAGAATGATCAGATTCATCTCAATGTTATTATGGATGGATGAGCTAATGAAAACTCTATTGTACAGCCGCAGGCTTAGATAAGGTAGGATAGCAACACCATACACAGATAAGGCTCTGTCTGCAGTGCCCTGTCATTGCATCCTCGTTTGGGGGAGGGGCTACAGTATAACAGTATTCGAGCCCTCACCTATCCCTTGGTTGAACTTGATGGACTTATGTCTTTTTTCAACTGTATTAACTATGTAAGTAACAAATATTAAAAGAAAATAAATGAGACATTCCCTTTAATAAGCAGCAGATATATGTACTATTAACAGTAAGTCTAGGGGGTAAAATTATCCTTACAAGGATCCAGTTGGAGTAAGTAAGCATATAATACTCCTACATGTGATCAGAATAACATAACTATATATAGTTCCTGGAATGGTGGCTGTCCATTTGCAAATGAGCAGTTAAAGGGGTTTTCCAGGCTTTTAATATTGATGAGCTATCCTCAGGATAGGTCATCAATATCAGATTGGTGGGGATCGGACACACGGTACCCCCGCTGATCAGCTGTATGAGGAGAAGGCATGTGCCCTCTCCTGTCTGTCTTGGTTGCAATAGCAGCAGTGAGCAGGAAGAGAGACAGGAGACGGCACACACGCTACTCTATTGTTCTGACCTCCCATGTCCAGCCTCTGCCTGTTTACGGACTGACCTTGTGGTGCCTGTCCTGACTCCTGCCTGATCGCCATATTGACCCTGTGCCGCCTGCCCCAACAGATTGCTTGACTATTCTACTGTATAAATTCTGTCCCTCCTAACTTCAGTTTGTCCACTGACCATGCTCTTTCCTGTCCCCTTGGTGTAATGCATCAGTGTCTCTTGACTCACCTGAGTCAGCAGCCTCCTAGAAGTAGTGATTTGGTGGCCCCTGCAGAGAATCACAGCTCTGTGTAGGGGAGTGAAAACCAGTGGTTCACCTTGACAATGCCTTCAAGAGTAGTGAAGTGTCCTACTATGTGTGAAAAGGGGACACTTTAAACTTTTGCATATGTATGGAATGTATTTATAATCCCCTTTAACAGGCTGGTGCTGGCACCACTTATATATATAGTCTGGGGTTTGCTAATTAGTTGGTTGGTTGTTAAGAGGAGAACAGAGGAGAATGTAGGAAGTTAATGGAGGAGCAGAACAGGCTTAGTACACAATGTAGATGCTATGTTAGCCCCTTGGCTCTGGCCAGGCTAAGGGAGTACAGAGAACAGTATTACAGCAGCACAGACCAGTGAGTCTACGTCTGAATATAGAGAAAGTCTAGTGGAGGTTAAAGCTAAATAAGCCAATGGACTTCACCAGCACCAGTGACCAGGAGGAACCTAAAAGTACCTAGACACAGCCGGATGATTAATGCACAAGATTATCCTTTACCACATACCTCTATGGACATAGTGGACCGTAATTCTTCAGTGAGCATCCTTTCCAAAGAATGGAGCTGAAGACTGATGCCTGAGCATTTTTCTTGCGTGTTAAAGTAAAAGTCTTAGGAAAACTCCTTAACTGACAACTGTCCAGCCTGTTATAAGGATTAAAGCTAAACCAATATCTGAGTCATATCTTTATGCCATATAGATGAACTGTACTGACTACCTGGAGACAAGTGATTTAAGTAAAAGTTCAACTGTTTTACTACAACCGACTCCTCATCTTTTCCACCACCAACCTTTGCACCTAACAGTGCTGGCGTTACGAACAACCGGGGTCCCTGCCTCAAAAGCACCCTAAACACCTATACCATCAAGGCCACCTCAACTATTATCTGGCTGGTGATCCCCGTACTAGAGAGTGCCTCGGAGGATTTAGTGCTGTCTTCCCCATCACTGCATGCTGGCCCAGGGAGGCTCTGCTAACCGTGAGTGAATCGACTACTACCCCCATCGGCCCACCGTAGCTCACGTGTTGCCCCTGAGGCCGGGTCGCTGCAATAGCACCAAGACAAATCTGTTCAGTAGGCACAGTGGATCCATACCCACTGTGTTACGCATTGTGTCTAGTTTAACAGTGAATTTCCTGGTGACAGATTTTCTTTGAATGCTTCTCTTTTGAGGGTTGAAATATTTTTCTAAAGGAAATCTCAAAAGCTTACCAAGCACCATTTAAGAGGATAAATAAAGTGGTAGGGATACTATTAAAAGCTAATGTTGAAATCTACTGAAAAAATATGCCAGCCGGTGGGTTTCACCTTCTGGAAGTGCAATCCTTACAAGTACTGCCAGCCCCATGATCACCCAGAGAGCTTCCGCCTACAACATCTTCCAGTGGGCAAAGAGGAGGACAGCACGTTGTCACTTAATAATATGTGGCTTGTGTACTTTGATCCGAAACCTGCTACCAAGCATGAACCTCTTAGTAGACCCACGATCTAGAACTAAGAAGACTTGTACAGGTCCATATGTGGTATCAGCCACCCAAGGTGTAGATACAAGCATCCTTCTGAAGTCTTATTATGTAGTACTCTGGAAATGACACCCTGTGGTTAAGACATTTTCTGGGCATCCGAGTAGGTTTTACCACTTCAATGAAGCCCAACGGTTGTAAATTCAAATGTGTTGAAAATATTTCTGTCTTATTCACTTTATTAAACAGATCTCACTTTTCTTTTATATGGTTCTAACACGAGCCCTGGTAATACAGGCAGCAAAACTAATAATTATACATATGATACATTTTATGGCCCTCCAATGGGTTAAGAATTTAGCTATGTTTGCTAAAGTCGACCAGCTGTGCTAGTAGACCTGAATCAGTGCAAATAGAAGGAGATGGAAGTTATAGACTGGTCATCCAAAAATTTTATTTTATTTCATTGACAGACTTTTAGACTGAGGTTCTATGTCAAAAAGGAACTGGAAATGCTCTCTTGGACCCTGAGGCAAGTGTATAAAGATACCCCTTCCCCAGGTCCCTGATGTTCATTACTATAGCTGTTGGCTGGGCAATCGTTCAATTAATTGTGCCACCTTTCCCTAGTGTTCTTATTTTGAAAGGGTTTTCTGATTCTTAGAGGTTGATGACCTCTCCACAGGAAAGCTAATCAATATATGATCAGCAGCAGTCTGAAACTCTGCCAACCCACCAATCAGCTGTTTCTGGCAGTCTCTGGTGCTAGAAGCAGAAGGTTCCGTCCACTGTGTAGCGGCTGTGCCGAGAGGATAAGTCATCGATGTTAACGGCTGGACAACCCCGTTAAAAAAAAGGGGAAATGTAATAATTATGTATCAGTATAGCAAAGGTCAATACAGAGATCTCTCCTATCATCCATTTATACCAAGGACTGTAACGGGACATTGCGCAACTTTACGGAAAATAAGGTTTCTACATCAGCAAAGAAGGGGATTCTTTAATGTAAGAGCAGTAAGAATATGGAACTCTCTGCCAGAGGAGGTTGAAACTAGAGATGAGCGAATCTAACTTGATGTAGTGGAATTCGATCCGAATTTCAGGAAGATTTTGATTCGACCCGAAGTCAAATTTCCTCACGCTTCGTGGTAACGAATTGTATTTTTACTAAAATGGCAGCTGCACATGTTAGAAAGAGAAAGTACTGGGAACGAGGGACCCATAATGCCATGCAGACAGCCAATCAGCAGATAGCCAGCATCTGTGATGTCACAGCCCTATAAAAAGCCTCGGCCCTCTCTGTCTGCGCCATTTAACAGTGAACTCAGTGCAGGGAGAGACGTGACAGGCACTAGGGACAGTGATTAGGAAAGATTTTATTTTAAAAAATTACTATTGAACTTTTCAAGGAAAGTATATTCATAGTGCAGGGAAAGGATAGGGAGGCATCATCTACACTATAAAAGGAGAACAGGGTGCAATACGAGAGTGTACAGCCTGGGTAAAAGGAGCGATTCTATTACACCTTGCTGCACTAATTGGGGTTACAAAGTGCTCTAATACTACAGATTTAGGCTGTTTGCATTCTTTGACACATCAGTAATTACAGTAATCTGTAATTCTTTTATTGGGGTGAAACTGCAGTCTGATACTACAGAATTTGGGGGGTTCATGTTCTTTTATATATCTTTCAATCCGTTAATCCATGATTGTCTAATTGGGGTGAAATTGCGGCTTGACACTACAGATTTTAGGGTCTTCACATTCTTTTTTATATAATTCAATCCCTTAATCCTTGATTCTCTACTTGGGGTGAAATTGTGACTTGATTTTGGGGTACTCACGTTCTCATATATACTGTAAGTACATCCATTCATCCTTGTTTCAGAGGTGAAATTGCGGCCTGACACTCCTGCTTTTTTACCCCTACAGTTACAGTACAGTAAGTCCAACAGACAGATGACAGGCCCTTCTAAGGGAACAGGCAGTGGCCAAAATGTTGGGGGCTGGTAGAAGCAGTCGCTGCGACAGGCCAGAGCTGCCAGTGTCATCCAGCGGTCATGTTTTGACCAGCAACCAAGCTGTCCTTGAAAGGTTGACTCGGTCTTCTACCTCATCTCACGGGACATCAGACACCCCCAGCCAGGAGTCGGTGGGTTCCTCTGACACCATGCTTAGTTGGCATGGCCAGGGAAGAAGCTCTGTGCCCCCACCTGTGCTGAACCTGCCTTTTTAATTTTCGGTTCCTTCTGCTTGAGAAGTATTGTATGCCGTCAGGACAGCTCCACTTTTCAGCAAAGACAAACTTATAGAGGACAGTCAGCAGCTACTGGCCAGTCAAGATGTGGAGGAGAGATCAGCTGCTTTCTCCGGTAGGTGGGCAAGATGAGAGTCGCATGGGAGCTGGTGTTGCGAGTGGTCAGGCACGCGGCCCTGAGACTAGTGAGGTTGACATCAGTGACGTGCAGACAGTAGCAGATGATGATGTAGCCGATCGCATGTGGGAGCCGGGTGAAGAGTGGGCTTCATCATCATCATCAGAAGAGGGGGCAGCTTGCGCATTAGGCCACCAACAGCAGCAAGACATGAAGCAGAACCTGAACCAGCAGGTGGTGGCATACTTGGACTGCACCCTGTCACATGACATCCAAGATCCCCTGGACTACTGGGCAGTCAAACTTGATTTGTGGCCATAACTGGCTGAGTTTGCCCTTGACAAGCTTTCCTACCCGGCCAGTAGTGCGGCATCAGAACAGGTGTTTAGTGCGGCTGGGTGCATAGTTACCCCAAGGAGAACTCACCTTTCCCCCTAAAATGTGGAGAGACTAACCTTTGTGAAAATGAATCAGCTAGGATTTCTACATGCCAGTGCCTGATGCATCAGACTAGATCATTCTAGATGTCACACCCAAACTTTGTGAAAAGAGACCTGTTTCTTCTGGCAACCTGCTTCACACATTGTTCTGATGGTGCCACCTGCCTGATGCCACACACATGCTGCCTCTGCTGCCATGTTCTCCTACTGCCACTCACCATCTTGTGCTGTTACTGCCACTGCTATTGCCCCTCTCCCTTTGACTGGAACACTATGTTGACTCCTCATGCGGTTGCCACCTCATCAATCTGTGACTGGGCCACTATGTTGACTCCTCATGCATTTGCCACCCTCACCACTCTGTGACTGACCACTATGTTGACTCCTCATGCAGTGGACACCCTCCCCATAATGTATCTGGGCCACTGTGTTGACTCTTCATGCAGTTTCCATCTCACCATTCTGTTTAACTGGGACACTATGTTGACTCCTAATGCGTTTTCCCCCCTCATTACTATGTGACTGACCCCTATGTCGACTCCTTATGCGGTTGACACTCTCCCCATAATGTAACTGGGCTACTGTGCTGACTCCTCATGCGGTTGACACTCTCCCCATAATGTAACTGGGCCACTGTGTTGACTCCTCATGCGGTTTCCACCCTCCCCACTCTATGCCACTATTGTCACTGTTTGGTCTTGTTTATCCAACAATGGTGCAGTCGGCAGTCCGTATTCAGTGGCGTGGTGCATGTGTCCCGGATCAGTCTCCCATGTACGCTATACAAGACAAGACCGGCACGGATGCTCCAAAGACAGGATCCATTGTGTTTCTCATTTTTCCATTCTTCTGACAGATCAGAAGAAGGGTCAAATAAATAGTGATGTCAACAAGGCCAAACATGCTATACAAGACAAGACCGGTACTCACTGGATGCGATATCTTTCTCTTTTTTATTTGTCACATGAAGAACAACTGTGACGGCTCGTAAGGTGAGCCTGTCAGACCTGTTTGAGAGAGGCTCACCTTACGAGCCGAAACGCATCAAAGTTGTTCTTCATGTGACAAATAAAAAAGAGAAAGATATTGCATCCAGTGAGTACCGGTCTTGTCTTGTATAGCATGTTTGGCCTTGTTGACATCACTATTTATTTGACCCTTCTTCTGATCTGTCAGAAGATTGGAAAAATGAGAAACACAATGGATCCTGTCTTTGGACCATCCATAAGGCCTGTATCATACGGTCCCTATTTTGCATCAGGATATGCTCATGATTTGGAAGCCAAAAGCAGGAGTGGGTACAAAAAACCGAAGACATGCAAACTTTCCAATCACATGTCTTCTCTGTTTTGGATCCACTCCTGTTTTATTTTGGCCTTAGCAATACTGATGGATTACTGACAAAATGCTGACCGTGTGAAGGCGGATGTTCAAAAGACGGGATCTGTTTTTTGGGGGTTGTTCATATGACCGATCAGAAGGGCAAAATAAACAGTGACGCACACTTATTGCTGACACCCCTCCACTCTGTCAGGGGGGCTCTACTTGTTTCAGCGTGTAACAGAACAGCTTCTGTAGAAATCTATGTGGAATCAGCTGAAGACGGTGTAAAAGGAGTGCACTCTTTCACACTATAGTACAATCTTGGGCCACTGCACAGTTCTTTATACTTGACGCTAACATTAACCTAAAAGGTTAAGTTCACACTTGAGTTATTTGGTCAGTTTTGGCCCTGTAACTGACTAAATAAGTGAAGTGTGCAGTGATTCTAAGAGTGACGCCTGTCATCTGCCTGTCGTTCAGACGCAAAGTAACTGTTTCACTAGCACAGCGGACTCCCTATGCATATTTCTGCAATGCACAGTGTTCTACACCAATATACAGGCTCTCTGAAGCCGGAAAACAGCTGTTATTTAAAACGATTTGTCATGAATAAATTTGGATCGAATCAAATTTTTGTAGTTCTGACTGTGAACTCACTAAAAGAGTTAAAAAAAATGGACCTGGATACCATTCTTGTTTGTAATAATATAAAAAAGATGGCTACTAGATTTATGGAGATGAGTCAGGTGATTTAATCTGGAAGTTATTCATTATTCATTATGCAGGCTAGATTGAATTAAGTAATGAAAATTGGCTTGTCTCATGAGAGTTTTCACCTTCTTCTGAAAATTTGTAAAATAGGTTAAACTTCATGAACTTATGCCTTTTTTCAATCTTACTATAATACTTTTATTCTAAGCATGTTCTTGTAGGACCAGACATCATCTTATTAATCCTACATGGTTCTTACAAGCTATAACAATAGCAGTACCTATAAAATTGAACTACTTTGGAGGTCAAGAAAGTGCTTTGGATCTATTCTGTATTAAAGTGTAGACAGTGTGAGGGTGGCAATACAGACTTCAGGTGCTGTTGGCTAAGTTCTCATTAGAAGAGCTTGACTTGCCATTCCAAAAACTAGATCTGTTATTGTTGTCGCCTGTTCAAGATCAACTCTGTGGTCCTGTTATATTTGTTGCATGGCCAGGTGGTCTTGGGGCTACTGCTCTGTTGTTTGTCTTACATCTTGTCAAAACCATTTATTTGTCTTAGAAAGCCAAGTATTTGTTAGTCTTATGCCATGGGCTCTGCTGTGTATTCACGCTGCGCACTGTGTGGTAGATGCTAATGGTTTGCGCAGTATCTGTTGACTTTGAGGAACCTTGCAGGAAAGTATTCAACAAAACGTACTCATGTGGTCTCTTCCTCCAAGCAACTCTGCCTTCCTTCACTTCTATGTTGTTTTTTGCCTTGAACAGTCCGTTCTCTGATCCTCTAGATTCTTTATGGGAACATCAGGAACAGAAGACAAATGAAAGCAGCACAGTTATCTAATTTTTGGTTTATATACATTATTAGTTGTGTATCTTCCATATTAAAAACTATAACTATGACGCCCGCATCAATTGCTTGATTATTATAAGGGTACTGCCTCATATTCAGGTTTTTTTATTGCAGTTTTTGAAGCCAAGATTAGGAGTGGATTCAAAAACTGTGTGCTGTCCGCATTCATTTCTGCCCCTCAGAGAATGAATGCGTTCGCATCCATTCCGCAATTTGCGGAACGGATGCGGACCCATTATTACAGACGTGTGAATGGAGCCTTACTGGAAACTTTGACAGTTCATAAATACACGTACTAGCAAAGGGTAGGCACAATTGGGCTCATTCATCAAACTTAGCTTAGATTAGCTTAGTTGCCCATAGCAACCAATCAGATTCCACCTTTCATTTTTGACAGCTCCATTGGAAAATGAAAGGTGAAATCTGATTGGTTGCTATGGGCAACTAAGCCAGTTCTACTTTAAACCAGTTTGGTAAATGACCCCAAATCTTTTCAAGTTTCATCAAGTAGTTTTACCAAGGCTGCACATATAGAGGAACAGGCAAATGGTGGTTCTCTCTAAGTCCCTTTTTCAGTTAATTCGACCAAGGGGTAAAAATTACCTCTCTCACTCTATATTCTCTTGTTCAGTCTGGATTTCTACAATACCCAGCTGTGGGGTGTAGTCGTTTAACAGATGACCAATCTGTGTCCTAAATATGGAAGGGGACCTGCAGCTTTAAACCCCAACCAAAATACTGTGAAGTCTACAGCTAACATATATTTGTTAGCTTCAATGGCTTTAGTTTTCCAGCACTCTTCCTGTATGGCATCTAAACCTTCTATTAGGCTCAACACATCTCTGCCTTCGAGGCTGGCAGTTATTTCAGTCACTTTTTTTGCTGCTCTTGGCTCACAGGATTTGTATCTGTTTGTCTGCTGCTTCTTCACTCGCTCTAGCTTTTACAATATACAGACTACACACACTGGCTCTGACTACACACTTCGCAGCAGCTTTCAACTACCTGATGACTATCTCTAAGACTAATTAACCCTATCTCCTTCATGGACACTAAGTCCTGTGGGACACAGTGCAAAAGTACAATTTAACCCCTTTAACAGTGAACCAGCGGGTCACTGAATACTCAGCTGTCACAGTGTCTTAGGCCCCTCTAGTCTGCTCGCTAATGTGAGTTAATGGGGGAACCAGACCGAAAGTAAGTAGGGTAAGAGATACAGTTGCTTCGGGCAAGCTGAAAGAACACAAGCTGGTTGTGGCAGCGTAATGGTCTGGGGAATATTTTCATGCCATTCTCTGGGCCCACTCATCCATGTAAAGGGCACTCTCAGATCACATACACTCATACATGCTGATTGTCTTCCCTGGGGCACATGGGATCTTCAAGCAACATTCATTGGAAGAGCATGACAAAGACTTCCAAGAACTACCTTGGCCCCTAATCCCCCATATTTGAACCCAATTGAGCATTTGTGGGACCACCTCGTGTTCTCTCTATGGATCCTCCCGCATGTACCCTCCAGCAGTTGTGGGATGCATTGCAGTCAGCATAGCTCCTGATACCTGTGACAACCTACCAGGACCTTATTGAGTAACTCCCAGCCCATCTAGCTGCTGTCCAGTGATTATTCTGGATACAGTGGTCCCTCAAGATACAATGGTCTTTTCTGACCCATTGTAAGTTGAAACTAGACTCAACATATAATGCCTCAGATTCAGATCCAACCAGCTATTCCTGAGTATTATATGTAAGGACTTATTTTATCTGTCTTAGTTATCTGCTTATTTTTCTTAAATCTTCATTTTCTCTTTTCTTGGATGACATTTTGAGGCTTTGGAACCAATTACTCAAGTTACAGTGGTTTCAACATACAATGGTCGTCCTGGAACCAATTAATATTGTAACTTGAGGGACCACTGTATTAGCTGGTGGACATAATAATGTAACTCGACTGTGTAGACACAGTTTTGAGAGGACCACCCTTTATTTAGGCTAGCTCTTCCCTCTTTCACATATAATATACTATGCGAGGATAATCCTGCTCTTTAATGCAATTTTGGATGGTCCTCTAAGACGTTTCACTGTATATGATACATAACATTGGATTTTTCTTCAGGTTCCTTGGATTCTTCCTTTTGATGTCTGTGCAAAACTGAAGGCACATGAAGATACAATATGGGTCCATATTAGAGATCTGTACCACGTAGATAAGTAATATGGTCACGTGCATGAGTCTTTATGCTGATTGCATACATACATAAGTACATTAGGGCAGGAAATGCTCTCTAATAAGTCATCTTAGATTGTTTCATCCTGATATGTACTTTCACTTGGAGTCATTTCCGTTTTTCTTCCCTTCATCTTGGTTTGAGTGACAGATTATTTACTGTGCATTAAGCCACTCTCCTCGGGAACAGCTTTTATTCATGAGTGCTTCTCAACAACTTCTCCTGAACCTGGTTGCACATGATGGAGACTAAGTGACTTTTTTATACTTCGTAAATGTAGTCCTGTATCAAATTAAAGGCTTTGAATTGACAGATTTATGGTGACCTGGCAAAACATTCCTCACTAATCTCCTAATTTGCAGCAGATCTTTTTACTGTACTAGAGCTTTGCTGGCTGGAAGGAAAATACAAAATGTTCATTCCCAAACCGGGATGTTTCTTATAGACCAAGTCATAACATGAGCTCCTTCCTACCTCAAACTGGCTTATCCCTGAGGATCTATTTCCATCATGTAGCAACTGGTTTCTCTACGCTATGTCCTACTTCATGGTGCCAGGAAGAAAATCATTAAGAGAAACATTTTGGAGTATGGATAGGTATATCATATTTTATTATCTACCTAAAACCTTGTCCTTCTGCACAACACCTCCGCATGAGCAGGCTGGGGTCATATTACCTTGAAAATACTTTAAAGTGACCCCTGGCAGATCTCTTAAAATGGGGTCACGCAATAATAAATGTCAGCATGCAATATATCTGCACACTGAAGCAGAGGCATAGTTATCGGCCATGCAAAAGCATCAGTAATACCTTGGCTCTGGTGCCTGAGGGGCTTACAAGGTTCTTTGCTACTGTACATAGCAAGATGCAGTTATTATAAATGGTATATGGTAGGTGAGGACCTCATTATAGGTTTTACATTGGGTCCCAGGAACTTCAAAATAGGCTATGGCTTAAAGCAGAGACAGACCTTTATCATAGATATCTATAGATCTATTTGAGCTGTCTGCTCATAGATATTAATAAAATGTTTTTTATATCCTCTATTAGGGAATTCTGAGGTAATAATTAGCATCCTCAATTCCGAATGTCTCTTGACCAGAACGAAGAGTGGCTGCAAAGAGCATCTCTTGCACTGGAGGACCTGTCCTGCATTACATAGTCAACCCATTGATTTGAATGGACAAAGCCAGCCCTACACAATACCTATAGCCTAATTCACATACTTGCTCAGTTCAAAGATTAAAAATATAAAGGGGTAGGGGAAGCTACCTATGACATGTGTCTGCAGTGGAGTTTAACAAAAAGCAGGAGGCACTTGGTGTATCAAGACTTCAGAGACTGTGGGTTGTTATAATTCAGTAAAGAGGCTATGTTGTCTGGAGAACTCAAAAGATGGTAAAAGGTGCAATGCACTTGAGAACCCTGATGCTTACTTGACTTTTTTTCTAAACCTGTTTGCGCCATTACCACTCTTTTGCACTTTTCTACTATCTCTAATACGCTAACTTATGCCATCCAAATGTATTTTGTGTCATCCCTGTGTAATGTGCATATTTACCTCTATGAAACTGTTCATGTTCACGCAATTGCCTGGTTCACCAGCAGGTGGCAGCAACATTGGAAGTGTGATAGTTTCCCTGGAGAGGAGCCTTCCACTTCCTACCAGCCCTCTCTACAGAGGGAGGAGTTTAGTGTTAGTGAGTGAGTCTATAGTCTACCCTCCTAAGGGAGAGGTTGTATGTCGGCCAGCAGAGCATTGTCTGTTCTGCTGGGCCCGCAGGCCCTGCCTGCAAAGTGCTACATGGTTGCTTGTTCCCTCCTGGGCTTACATTGCCTATAACCCCAAGCCAAGTAAGCTTGAAGCCAGAAAAAAAGTTCCTAGGATTAAAGTAAGAGACAGCCTACTGAAAACTAAGTTCCAGCAGAAGAGGAAAAGTTCCTATTTACTCCAGATAACATAGCAGAGCTGAGAAAGCTACAGCATAGAAGAGCTGAGATTTTTGCAGAAGTGTTTGCCTGCCAAAGTTAAGCCAATTCCTGCTGATTACCAAGATACAATTTGGAAACTGTTTGGATTACCGTTTATGCCAAGTAAAGCTGTGTTCAATGTTACTACAAGTAATTCATCATCCAAGTTATTCATTCCCTTTTTGCACTGCTTCGGACCACCACGTCTGGGATCCAAGAATATCCAGCTAGGAGCACCGTGACACGTGCTTATAACATCTACAGAGACAATGTAGGCCACTCTACACCACTCTGGCAATCCTACACCTGGGTACCCACACTACCATCTACAAAGGGGACTCCATGTCCTCGTTGCTTAACTGCAACTGGCGTCACAATTACTTGCTCTATAAGAGGGACATATTTCATAGAAACCTCCTTAGGGGCAAGGAATACCCCAGACACCCCCCGATGGGCTTGTTGCATATGCTGCAAAAGAGACATGGAGTGACGAGTAAAGCATTTCTGCTTTGAAACTCTGGTGTCTGCAATATTTCTTAAAAAAAAAAAAAAAAAAAAGAACCTAACACTAAATCCTACCTGTTATGTGTCATAACGGCCACCATAAAATTCAGGGAGTGCAGGTTGCCCAATCCTGCTGGGTCCACTTTACCATTTTTGGTGCCATAATGGCCTCCATTAAATCCAGGGAATGCAGGTACCAACATGCCTTTTATGGCACATAACAGGTAATATTTAGTGTTAGGTTCCCGTCTTATAGAGATCGCCTTGACGTTTGGCAGACGGGCCCAAATAATTTTGTACAAATTGTATTTGCCAAGAATCTCAAATTCACAAAATATGCATAGCATTAGCACCAGAATATTTTCTATAATTATGGTATTATTGTACGTTATTTGTGTTTGCAGAGTGCTGTTGCATTGTGTACTTTTTGTTTGTGTTTCTAGCCATGGCGGCGTGCACCTACGCATTGGGATGTGCTGACTGACCCCCTTTTTTGTAGTTGTACTGGAGCTGGAGGTGTGGCTGACTCCAGTTGGTCTTGCGCCCCTGACTAGCCTGTCTGCCCTATAGGCTGATATTAATTACAGTAAGAATAAAGCTGTAGCCTGCTCTCATTGCATTCATTGGAAGTCGTCTGGCAACAGGAGAGGTATAGAGTGGGCTCAGTATGCATGTTGGTACTTGCATTTCCTGGATTTGATGGAGATCACTATAGCACCAAAAATGGTAAAAGGCCGAGTGGACCCAGTCTGCATGTGGAACCTGCATTCCCTGAATTTTATGGTGGCCAGTATGGCACTATAACAAGTAGTATTTAGTGTTAGGTACGCGTCTTATACAGATTGCTTTGATGTGTGGCAGACGGGCCCGAATAATTTTGTACAAAATGTATTTGCCAAGAATCTCAAATTTACTAAATAAGCGTAGGATTAGCACCAGAATATTTTCAATAACTATGGCATTATTGTCCGTTATTTGTGTTTGCAGAGCGCTGTTGCATTGTCTTTTTTTTTTTTTTCGTGCAATATTTCTTACCACATTTCCATCTAGTCCCACCACGTATCACGTCCAGTAGAGGTAAGTGCAACCCCTGTTCTAATATTGTACCACTGTCCTTGCCTATTTGTACGATCCACCCTAAATGGCCGCCTTCAACTGCATTGCGGTCCCTTCCTCATTAAGTGCACAGGGCCTATAGTTAAAAACTAAAGTCCAGGAAAATAAATAACAAACTGCACAAGTCAGACAAGCCGAAGTCACACACAGAGGATCGCGTCAGAGACAAAATCAGAGACGCGGGACATAGTCACAACAGTCAGGAGTCAAATACCAGAAGGTCACATCAAAGTCCAAAAATGTCAGGCAGAAAAACAAGTCACTGCAAAGCAGTAAATCAGGGTTTCCACAACAGCATTAAGAGGCTAGTATGGTGCAGAGGACTAAATCACAGGCAACAAACAGTGGTTCTTACCAGTTTAAATAGGCCACTGCATAGGCTTGAGATGGCGGCGCAGACATGGATTGGCCCGGAGGGTCCGATATACGGTAGTGCATACCTCCGAACTATAAAAGAACAATGAGCGACAATATGTGCAGCTCACATATGGTGCAGAGGCAAAAATTTTTATACTAGGTCACACCTCTGCCCAAAACATAACTATACACACCCAATCCCACCCAGTACCCTTAATGTCACCACATAGTAATTATTCCCTCTTTGTGCCAACACACAGTAATTATGCCCACATTGTGCCCCGTCACAGTAGTAGTAGTGCCCATAATTTGCCCCTCACAGTAGCAATATCCACATTGTGCCCCTCACAGTAGTAATGCCCACATTGTGCCCCTCACAGTAGCAATGCCCACATTGTACCCCTCACAGTAGCAATGCCACATTGTGTCCTTCACAGTAGTAATGCCCACATTGTGCCTCCTAACAGTATAGTCCACACGTGCCACTTAACAGTAGTTGTGCACAGATATGCCCCTTTCACAGTAGTTATGCCCACAAGTACCTCCTCCACAGTAGTTATGCCCACATGTGCCCCCTTCACAGTAATTATTCCCAGATACAGTATGTGCCCCTTTCACAGTAGTTCTGCCCAGATATCTGCCCCTTCACAAAAAGAAAAAATAGTAAATTCTCACCTAGTTTCTCCAATGATCATCACTAGAAATGAGCAAATTATTGAAAAGTTCAATTTGGCTGATTCGCCGAATTTGACAAAAAAATTCACTTCGTGACAGTAGCGGGTGCAATGACAGGGAGCTGCGACAGCACTGCTCCCCATCATTGTACCCCTCAGATACCGCGTTCATACAGTACATGATCACGACATCTGAGTGAAAAAACGGTGTAAAATTAACTTTTTATTTTTCAAACTTACCGCCTCCATTTGCTCACGAAGGCCCCACGTGAGCAAAAGAGGGGGTAAGTTCGAATTATTATTTTTTTTTACACAATTTCAGGTTAAATCGATTCGCTACCACGAAGCACGAGGAAATTCGCTAATCTCTCATCATCACAGCACACCCTGCGCTCCCCAGCAGCAGGCAGGATACTGTTACACATCACACTGCTGGGCTGTGTAGGGGGAGCACAGGCTGATTCCTGGGCCTGCATCATTCCTCCCACAAAGCCCAGCAGTAGGACCACATCCTGCCTGTTGCTGCTAGGGACCGCCGGTAGCTGAGCTCCCAGCTTCACCATTATAGGCAACCATCCATAGGACGCAGAGACAGCTGTGAGCGGGACATACCTTTGCCGTTTCAGGACCACAGGACAGCCACCGAAATGTGGCACTGTCCCACCATATCTGTGACGGTTGGGAGGTATGGCACCAAAGCATGCCGGAGTTGTTGCCAGGAGGTCGGAGGACATAGGCTCCAATGAAGGAACGTGGACGGTGCATACACTTACATACTTGCATCAAATACACAGCCTTTTATTTGAATGCCATATTTCTCCTGCAGTGGCCGCTCCAGGGAAAATGTATGTTTAGTCAAAACATCCCCTGGTCATGGCAGCTGAATGCAAGGGATTATCTGGTGTTATTTGTAGAGATGTCGCGAACATACATTTTTCCGTTCGCAAACGGCGAACGCGAATTTCCGCAAATGTTGGCGAACGGGCGAACCGCCATAGACTTCAATAGACAGGCGAATTTTAAAACCCACAGGGACTCTTTCTGGCCACAATAGTGATGGAAAAGTTGTTTCAAGGGGTCTAACACCTGGACTGTGGCATGCCGGAGGGAGATCCATGGCAAAACTCCCATGGAAAATTACGTAGTTGACGCAGAGTGTGGTAAGTTAAATTCGCAATGCGATTAATATAACCTGTATTAATCGCATTGCGATTACAACTTAGATCTGAGTTCCTAATGGTTGTATTGCTCGAATTGACGAATATAACGAATATAGCACTATATTCTTAATCTTCGTTATATTCTAGCAATACAGCCATTAGGAACCCAGCTCTAAGTTGTAATCGCAATGAGATTAATATAACCTGTATTAATCGCATTGCGATTACTACTTAGATCCAGTGGCGTTGCGAAGGGGGGGGAAGTGGGTACGGGCCGCACCGGGTGACACCAGTCTGATGGGCTGTCACCCGTGGCCCGCCGGCGCAGGAGTTCTCACTCACAAGTTCAACTTCTAAACTTCGCAAGCAAGCAAGCACGTCGCGCCGTCACGTGGTAAAGGGGGGCGGGGGTGTGACTCACTGTAGCCTGGTGAGTGGTGGGGCGCCGCGGCAGCTGCCCTGCAGGAGTCTCTGGTGCCGGGAGGAGGAGGTAGGTAGAGCGGCTCTGACTTTATAGACCAAATTATTTTAATAATACCCCAATAATAATAAGTTAATAACCTAACTCAATTCATAAATTACTGGTGGATTATTATAGAGACGGCCCCAGGCTGGAGACATAAGGGGTTGGGTTGAACTGTGGGCTGGGGCCACCCGGCCACATTTACTAATCTTTGCTCAGGGGGGCCCTCATGAATATAGACCCACATGGTGTGGACTGGTCATTTTTACTAAGGAATATAGTTTAAACATTTATGTGCAAAAGAGAAAATAAGAAGTCAGCTCCAATCAGATATC
This sequence comes from Bufo bufo, assembly GCF_905171765.1. NCBI lineage: Eukaryota > Metazoa > Chordata > Amphibia > Anura > Bufonidae > Bufo > Bufo bufo. The sequence continues at coordinate 789,383,756 of NC_053390.1, read as the reverse complement.
TGTACATAGACCAAGACTCTGGGTCTATGCAGATATCTGATTGGAGCTGACTTAGTGACTTCTTTTTTTTTCTCTTTATCTCTTTATTATGGCTTTGGGGGGGGGCAGGGGTGACACCATTTTCTACAGCACCGGGTGACACCAGCAATAGCAACGCCAACCATTAGGAACCCAGCTCTAAGTTGAATTCGCAATGCGATTAATATAACCTGTATTAATCGCATTGCGATTACAACTTAGATCTGAGTTCCTAATGGTTGTATTGCTCGAATTGACGAATATAACGAATATAGCACTATATTCTTAATCTTCGTTATATTCTAGCAATACAGCCATTAGGAACCCAGCTCTAAGTTGTAATCGCAATGAGATTAATATAACCTGTATTAATCGCATTGCGATTACTACTTAGATCCAGTGGCGTTGCGAAGGGGGGTGCAGTGGGTACGGGCCGCACCGGGTGACACCAGTCTGATGGGCTGTCACCCGCGGCCCGCCGGCGCATGAGTTCTCACTCACAAGTTCAACTTCTAAACTTCGCAAGCAAGCAAGCACGTCGCGCCGTCACGTGGTAAAGGGGGGCGGGGGTGTGACTCACTGTAGCCTGGTGAGTGGTGGGGCGCCGCGGCAGCTGCCCTGCAGGAGTCTCTGGTGCCGGGAGGAGGAGGTAGGTAGAGCGGCTCTGACTTTATAGACCAAATTATTTTAATAATACCCCAATAATAATAAGTTAATAACCTAACTCAATTCATAAATTACTGGTGGATTATTATAGAGACGGCCCCAGGCTGGAGACATAAGGGGTTGGGTTGAACTGTGGGCTGGGGCCACCCGGCCACATTTACTAATCTTTGCTCAGGGGGGCCCTCATGAATATAGACCCACATGGTGTGGACTGGTCATTTTTACTAAGGAATATAGTTTAAACATTTATGTGCAAAAGAGAAAATAAGAAGTCAGCTCCAATCAGATATCTGCACATAGACCAAGACTCTGGGTCTATGCAGATATCTGATTGGAGCTGACTTAGTGACTTCTTTTTTTTCCTCTTTATCTCTTTATTATGGCTTTGGGGGGGGGGGGCAGGGGTGACACCATTTTCTACAGCACCGGGTGACACCAGCCATAGCAACGCCAACCATTAGGAACCCAGCTCTAAGTTGAATTCGCAATGCGATTAATATAACCTGTATTAATCGCATTGCGATTACAACTTAGTCAAATTTGTGACACTGCAGCTTCAGAATGAATCTAAAATGGATGCTGTTCAGGAGGTGGGAGGGTCTGGGAGGGAGGGTATGATGCTGATTGGCTGGAATGTGTCTGCTGACTGTGAGGTACAGGGTCAAAGTTTACACAATGATAACGAATAGGGGGCGGACCGAACATCGCATATGTTCGCCCGCCGCGGCGAACGCGAACAAGCGATGTTCGCCGGGAACTATTCACCGGCGAATAGTTCGGGACATCTCTAGTTATTTGTTGTAAAAAAATAAAAAAAATAAAAAAAACTTGGGGAATGCTTAGTTAAAAGGAGAGGGGATCTTAATTCAAAACCTGTATCAATTAGCAAGAGTGGAGAGCAGCTACAAAAAGTTTCTTTCTCTAGAGTCCACTGATTTGAGAGGGCACCTTGTCACACCATGTAATGCTGCCTTCCTGGAGCCATTACTTTATTTTTCAGTTCACATAGTCGTATGATGGCTTGATTTTTTGCAGGAAGTTGAACTTTCTAAAGGCACCATTTACTATTGCATATGATGTAGTGGGTAGCTGGAAAAATTGGGTGAAAAAGAAAAAAAAATGCAATTCTGCAACAGTTTTATGATTTTTGTTTTTACAGCATATATGTAACGTGCGCCTTTCCCCAGGGCCCTCATATATAGTGAGGAACAGAAGTATTTGAACGCCTTGCGATTTTGCAAGTTCTCCCACTTAGAAATCATGGAGGGGTCTGAAATTCACATTGTAGGTGCATTCCCACTCTGAGAGACAGAATTAAAAATAAAAATAAAATCAGGAAATCACATTGTATGATTTTTAAAGAATTTGTTTGTCTTGCACGGCTGAACATAAGTATTTGAACACCTGAGAGAATTAGTGTTAATATTTGGTACAGAAGCCTTTGTTTGCAATTACAGAGGTCAGACGTTTCCTGTAGTTCTTGACCAGGTTTGCACACACTGCAACAGGGATTTTGGCCCACTCCTGCACACAGATCTCCTCTAAATCTGTCAGGTTTCAGGGCTGTCGTTGCAGTTTCAGCTCCCTCTAAAGATGTTCTATTGGATTTAGGTCTGGAGACTGGCTAGGCCACTCCAGAACCTTGATATGCTTCTTACGGAGCCCCTCCTTGGTTATCCTGGCTGTGTGCTTCTGGTCGTTGTCATGTTGGAAGACCCAGCCACGACCCATCTTCAATGCTCTAACTGAGGGAGGGAGGTTGTTGATCAAAATCTCACAATAAATTGCCCCATTCATCCTCTCCTTAATACAGTGCAGTCGTCCTGTCCCATTCGCTTAAAAGCACCCCCAAAGCATGATGTTACCACCCCATGCTTCACAGTAGGGATGGTGTTCTTGGGATGCAACTCATCCTTCTTTTACCTCCAAACAAGACGAGTGAAGTTTAGACCAAAAAGTTCTATTTTAGTCTCATCTGACCACATGACTTTCTCCCATGCCTCCTCTGGATCATCCAGATGGTCATTGGCAAACTTCAGACGGGCCTGGACATGTGATGACTTGAGCAGGGAACCTTCGGTGCAATGCATGATTTGAAACAATGACGGCGTAGTGTACTACCGACAGTGACCTTTGAAACAGTGGTCCCAGCTCTCTTCATGTCATTGACCAGCTCCTCCCTTGGCGTTCTGGGCTGATTCCTCACCTTTCTTATCACCAGTAATACCCCACGAGGTGAGATCTTGCATGTAGCCCCAGTCAGAGGGAGACTGACAGTTGTCTTTAGCCTCTTCCATTTTCTAACAATTGCTCCAACAGTTGATCTATTTTCACCAAGCTGCTTGGCAATTGCCCGTAGCCCTTTGCCGCCTTGTGGAGGTCCACAATTTTATCTCTGGTGTCTTTTGACATCTCTTTGGTCTTGCCCATGGTAGTAGTTGGCGTCTGACTGACTGTGGGGTGGACAGGTGTCTTTAAAGAGCTCAGACAGGTGCTACTAAGTTAGATTAATGAGTGGGGTAGAGGGGTGGACTTTTTAAAGGCACAGTAACAGGTCTTTGAGAGCCAGAATTCTTGCTGATTCTCAGGTGTTCAAATACTTATGTTCAGCAGTGCAAGACAAATAAATTGTTTAAAAATCATACAATGTGATTTCCTGATTTTTTTAATTTTTATATTCTGTCTCTCAGAGTGGGAATGCACCTACAATGTAAATTTCCGACCCCTCCATGATTTCTAAGTGGGAGAACTTGCAAAATCGCAGGGTGTTCAAATACTTTTGTTCCTCACTGTCTATATCGCGTCCCAGGTACTCCTACCTGGATATTGCTGGACCCCAGGCTTTGGCTCCAAAGCAATAAATAGGGGGAATAATTGAGGGATTGGAAAGAATAACTTGAGTCCAGACCTTGAGATGAAGTTCAATGGCAGCTTTATTTGATTAAACGTTTCTCCAAACAGTTTCAAACTTTGTCTTAGTTCCAGCAGGCTTTAGCATTAAACTGGCAGGCAAACTCAACTCTGATATGTCTCTGTTTCTCTCTGACTCTGCTGTACTGACAGGCTGGCTGTATAACTCAGCTTCTTCTGTATGCTGCACTTCTTCTTTGTAGTCTGACTCTAGGTTATGCCAGGGAACTTTCCTCCTGGCTCCTGAGGCTTTAAGCTTTGGCCTCCAGAGGTCCAGAGGCTTAAGGTGCTCTGGTTGGCTTGGGCACGTCCAACAGAGACGTGCTCCTGCACACCTTTCCCCTAGCAGGGGGTAAGCTAGCACTAACTCTAACTGGTCCCCACCTTTCCTGAAGGAAGTAGGACTAGCTCACGTCTCTCCAGGGGAGGGTTAGAATGGAATGGTAAGTTCTGTTCTATTCTATCTAAGATAGTTCTGCCATATTTGCTGCCACCTGCTGGTGAACCAGGCATATTACATGAACATAACAGTTGACCTGGACAAATTACATAGATGGCATTGGTGTTAGCCCATTAAAGACAGCTACATATACTGTGCGGGAAAACTGACATGTGCCCTTCATTCTCTGGGTCAGTATGATTACAACAATATAAATTTATATAGTTCCAAAAAACTTTGAAAAAATAATTATTTTTTCTTTTCATCACCATATTCTGAACCCATAACATTTTTATAGTTATGCCTACGGAGCTGTATGATGGCTTATTTTTTGTGGGATGATCTGTAGTTTTTATTGATTACATTCTGGAGTGTGTATGCCTTTTTGATCACTTTTTATTCATTTTTTTGAATGGCGAAGTGACGAAAAAAATGCTGAATTGGCCATATGTTTCCTGTTACACCATTTGCCATGTGAGATAAATATTTTTATATTTTAATAGTGTGGGAGTTTGCGGACACGTTGATGCCTCTGAGGTTTAATTCTTTTTTTTTATTCTAGGAAAAGGTGGGTGATTTGAATTTATATATATATATATTTTTTTTTTACTTTTTTCGCTTTTTTAAAGTCACCGTAGGTGACTTTAACATGCAATCATTAGATTGCAACTTGTGTTCTGTAATGCATATCTATGAATTACAAAATACACGATTCAATTCCAATGATGTCCTGCCACCTGCAGGCCAGCATTGACACATACTAGTAATTGCCTTGGAATTCTTATACAGGCTCAGGCCTATTACTAGTACCTGGCTGAGATCAGGGAAGGCGACCTGGACCGGGGAGCGTGCAGCTCCCGGTTTTAGCGTTCCCAAATGCCGAGGTCACATTTGACCACGGCATCTGATGGGTTAAATGGTTGTGATCGGCATTTCCGCCAATCCTAGACATTAGCCCTAGGCCTCTGCTGTTAAAAACAACAGAAACCTAGCAGTTAAGGTGCCCGCTGCTCTTGCGAGCGAGCGCCATCTTTAAAACCGGACGTCTGCTGTACATGTAAGGGGTTAACAATCCAAAACACAAATTTGGAACAAACTAAAAATGGTGCAGGTACAATATAATAGCGCAAAATAAACCTGTCTTAATAAAACTGCCCCAATGTTCCTATTAATATAAAAATCTGAAATTATTCCAGTGCTGTTGTCATGGTAGATGCGTTTCCACCTTTATTTTACCCACGTTTATACATGGCTGACGTTACAACCCTAAACACAGCTCTCGGAGCTCTTTGTTCTGCGATTAATATTCCTGTACAGTAATCCGTTAAAATCCCATATGACAATCCGTATATCATTTTTGTTATTTTGAATTATTCTGTCTAAACGTTCACAGTTTCTGTTTTGGAGACGGACGCTATACACCGGACATCAAAGGAAGCTTCCTTTGGGTCCAAAAGTAATCGTCACTGTTTTTCTTCCTGCTTAACTATTTGGAGGGAATACATTTCTTGAAGAATTTTTCCTATAAACAAACGTAACACCTACCCACAGAATCTCAGTTACTTCCGTAAGTCCCATAGACAGTGAATGGAGAAGAGGTCATGCTCACACAGTACTTCTCCAGTCACACAGGGGACTAAGGGACCCCCATTCTCATTATCTGTGGGGTCCCAGTGGTCTGTCCTCCAGTGATCATACATTTATCACCTATCCTGTGAACAGATGATATACCCTGTATGTTTAAGATTTTGGGGCTTGGTTGACATTAAATACCAAAGTTATCATTTCGTGATCACTGGGGTTCAAACCTCTGGTACCCTCAAACAAGCTGCTGTTGACAGATCTTGTATTGTTATTTATTAGTTTAAGTAAAAGATTAAGATATCCAGATGTAAATAAGTTTGTCCGGCTTCAGAAACCCTTGGAGATCGTGTTGTCCCCACAGCCATCAGCTTTATCTGCAGCGCCACTCCAGGGGAAATGTGGTATTACATGGCGGACATTCAACTACATGGATGACTACTGTATGTAATATATGGAGAGTTTGGCTCGGCCACAGTGTGAGACGCTCCTTGTGAATTGTTCTCCCTTGTGGTTCTGGATGGAGGTGGAAGGAGGAGGAGGAGGATGAATATGTCCTAATGGGATGTTATTAAGACAAGCAGTTCTGGGTATTCTTACAAGCTATAATGTAAGGCTCTGTTCAGATCTTGGAGCCATGACTGAGTGCTGGATCTATTGTATTCCAATGACGCCTGATGAGCCCAGTTGATGTACAATGTAGCCAATCTAGTTTGGCCATTTTGAGCATTTTTTCCACATCAAATCTGATGGAATTGTAGCAAGAGGCTTTGAATGGAACGTCCAATATCGCCTATTGAACGTCATCCAGATCAGTCAACAGCAGTGAAGCGTTTTGCGTTCACCGCACAACATAAAAACAAAGTAAAACTGAAAAGTGAAAAAAACAAAAACTGTAACTTCATTAATGTATCGCAAAGATACTAGATTGAGTACTTATTTACTGACAATGGAAGTCAAAGTTGAAGCCAAGTAAGGTTTGTTACCATAGAACCAAACTGAAAGATTGCTCATCCTGCAGCGGTAATCTAAGAGGGGAGAAGCTGACATCAGTAGGTTACCTTGAGAGAATTTTACGTATTCTTCATCATATGAATCACCCCACCTGTCAGGTCCGCCTGTCGGCCCAAAAGATCGATACCTCTCTTCAGGAACATTATGCGTCTCCTGACCGTTTTCTAGGGAGCAAAAGATGACTTATAAATGGCTTAACAATGAAGTCAAGGTGATACTGGACTCACTGCCACATGACCAAGACAGCCATCCATTACATGAAGTCATGGAACAGAGTCGGTGTAATTGCTGGAAGCATGAATCACAGAATGAGTTAATGTTAACACAGAATTTTTCATTGTAAGGATTTTTGTGAATTTCTGTGAATTTCTATCTATCCAAATAGGTCTGTGTAACTGTACACGAGTTACAGTGTATCATTCATTATACTGTAAAGGGGATCACCAGCAAAACACTGAATGCGGAAAATATTTGTATTATTAATGCTGCAGCTACTGAAAGAAAGAAAAGGATGGGAACGGAGAGGAAGGATGAGGGGAAGGGAGAGAAAGAAAGGAAGGAAGAATGAAGCTGTACTTGTGAATATAATAATAATGCATTAATATAAACACGGTCCTATATACAAGATGGGGGCATTTACCAAGGAAATTGCACCTAGACTTTGTCCTAAATTGTGGCACATCTAGTTTTGGAGAGCTTGACTTTGCCTAGTCTGATAAGGGGATGTGACTTAGGGTGTGTGGCTTAGAAGCGAAGGGCATAGTCTAAGATAGGAAATTATGGGGGTCATTTATTAAGAAATATAAGCCAAGGCACAGATTTTGTCGCAAAGTTTTTTTGCGGCAAAATCTGCGACTTCTCCCCACTCACGCCACTTTTCCGAGGTGGCGGAAAAAGGTGGCATAGGGGGGCGGGGAAGAGGACTGGCAGGCCTGTCATAAACTGGTGAAGAAAATGGTTGTAAACTATGTCAGCAAGGGAGCTGCTGTAGTTTAAACCATGCCGCACGGCCGGCGGCACCAAGCGCCAGAGTTATGTAAAAGCCTGCGTCTTTACATAACTTTGTCGCATCTGCCAGCAGCGCAGGGGGATTAAGACCGGCATATAAATTGCCAGTCTTAATAAATGACCCCCTATGTGCCAATTTTAGAGCAAAATTCTGACATAAATTCTGTCTAAATGTAAGTCAGTATTTGGTATACCGTCAGAGAAAAGTGTCCCTTCACCAGATATATCCTCCAGCCTGAGCCCCTGTGACAAATCTGGTGTAGGTGTAGCGTGCTGCCCCTCAGGGCCGATCGTTTCCCAGGTGTCAGGAATGCTGAGTGGTGATGCAACCTTATTAGTTTTTTGTGTGTCACGGTGCTCCTACCTGGATGTCGTCGCTCCCCAGCTTTAGGCTTCACAGCAATAAAGTGGAGAGTTATAGTAGGTTGAGTAAGACTCCAGACTTGGTAAGAGTTCAACAGCTTTACTTGAGTAAACTTGTATCCAGACAATAAGTGTTCTTTCTCTTGGCTCCAGCAAGTTCTAGTGTAAACTGGCAGGCAAACTTGGATACCTTGCTTTATCTTTCTCTGCTGTGCTAGACTCTGGCTTCTGTCTGGTAGCTGGACTTTGTAGCAGTTCTAGTACCGATGAGTGGGGTGCCTTTGGCTGTTGACCCCCCTCGTAATACTCTGTATCTGTAAGGAGTCATGGTGCTATATAAGCTGCTTTCCTTTGGAGACTCCTGTTGCAGGAGGGGGGGGCATTCCCCTTACTACGCCATCTCTTGTGTCGTCTGCTTCTAACAATAGACTACATTAAACTAGACTAGACTAGACTCTTCCTGCAACCCCTCCCTTGGTAGGAAGAAGGACTAGCCCACTTGTGCCCAAAAGGGTGGAGAATGGAAAGGTAAGTTCCATTCTATCTAAAGATCTCTCTCTGACAGATACACTGACACCTGCTGGTGAACCAGGCACAGTGCATGTAATACAATACATAACAGTTACATACCAATATTAGAAATGCACAGCATAAAAGGACCTGGAATAAATACACAGATTACATTATTGGTTAGCCATTAGAGACAGTAGCTGGGTGCAGGAATCGTAGTGCCCACTCTGGGGTACTACACAGGTCTACACAACCTTTAGCGGGTTGTACAGCTACAGATAAAAAACTTGTTTAAAGGGAACCTGGACCATGGAAAATGCAGTGCAATCTGCAGACAGCATGTTACAGAGCAGGAGGAGCTGAGCAGATGGATACAGAATCTTGTTTTAAAAAATTCCACTAGTCATTTATCTGTTGAATCTATGCTCATTCTGAGCTTAGTAGTCACATGGGCGGTCCTACTCGGTGACTGACAGCTTTCCCTGTATTGCCTGTCAATCAGTAATTAGGACCGCCCACATGACTACTAAGCTCAGAATGAGCAGAGATTCGATGGATAAAAGACGAGTTATAACAGATATCAGTCTGCTCAGCTCTTCCTGCTCTATAAAAGGCTACCATACCACCCTGTGAATTTTCCATGTGACCGGTTCCCTCAAAAATAACTTTGGTCTCTGGCTGGGCAATCCCTTTAAACAAGCTCCTGCACTATTACTCCTGCAGTATTAAAAAAAAACATAAAATAAAAAACACATAGTTAATTAAAACTCATAGTCACAGAGCTATTCTCTGTTGGTCATCTTCTCCAGCGGCATGGAGATATGCAGATCCATCATTGTTAAGAAAAATCTCATTTTATTCAGATGCTGCAACTGCCCAAGGGTCTATTCACCCGTCCCTGTGAAATTGCATTATTTGTTGTGATTTTTGAAAAATCGCATTAAAATAACACTTTAATTTGGTGATTTATTTTGTGAAATCTGCAATAATGCCATGATTTGTCTGCTAAGTGAATGTGAAATCTCTGATAACGCTTTTCCTCATTGACCAGTCGTCATTTCTTAATTTCTCCATTTTAATCTAAACCGTTCCCACCACAATTCCCAAGGATCTTAATGCGACGGGTCGTACGGAAGAAGCGTAAGGAGGAGAACCCAAGGAGTTTCTGACTTTTTAATTAAGTTTCTCAAGATAAGCAGAGTGGAACCTTCATTTCTCACAGAAGTCCTCTTGGTGATAAGAAGTAGCTTGAGATGGTGTAAAGACTCTGGAGGCAGCGGACGTCGAGCCCTTGACTGCAGAGGAGTGGTGCAGTAATTAAACGTGAATGGGACTGTTTGCTGTTGGTACAGGAGCCAACATTAATCAGGACTGTCTACGCTCTATATAATGCTTCTTACACTTTCCCAGGCTCTCACATGGAGCCTAAGTAACCATGCAGAATTGTGCTTTGATAGAACTGATTGAATCAGGCAGATTGCTGGCCCTTACACTTCAATCCTCAGTCTCGGGCGGTACAGTCCAGTTTGTCTCCAGAATATATTAGAGCTACGTCTCTCAGATTATCCATACTGCGAAAATAATACATAGACGAGAACATTATAGCAATTAAAAGCTATAGTATATAACAGTGTCCTCCAACTGGGCTCTACAATTAACGATAAAAACTACAACTTCCAGCATGCCCTGTTCTTGCCAGCTACAGCACCGCACATTTGGTAGTGGCTGTGCCTGTTATTGCAACTTAGACCCATTTGTAGTACCCCAGAGCGGGCACTAGCATTCCTATACCATGCTATTGTCTATAATGGCAAAAAATAATGTCATCTGTATATTTAATTCCAGGTCCTCTGATATTGCGCCTTAATGACATTGCTATGTAACTTATGTATTGCATTTCATACACTATGCCTGGTTATTCAGCATGTGACACTGTATCTGGCAGAGAATATCTTTAGATAGAATGGCACTTACCATTCTATTCTCCCCCCTTTTTGGCGGAAGTAGGGTAGTCCCGCTTCCTACCAAGGGAAGGGTTGCAAGAAGCTATAGTCAGTCTAGAGTGGGAGTCAATAGTTGAGAGTTGGAAAGAGAATAGACATGTCACAGTGAGGGGAATAGCTCCCCCTCCTGCAGCAGGAGTCTTCCAGGGGAAGCAGCTCATAGAGCACCATGATTCCTTACAGTTTATAGACAGAGTATTACAAGGGGGTCAACAGCCAAAGGCACCCCACTCAAAGGTACCAGAACTGTCATAAAGTCCATCTACCAGACCAAAGCCAGAGAAAGATAAAGCAAGCCGCAGTTGCAGTCACAGCCACTACGTAACATAGGGCGCTGTGCCTGGAGTCCCCTCAGTCCGCTAATCAGCAGCAATATCAGGAGTCAGACCCCCTCCATTCAGATACTAGGAACAACCCATCAATATAGTTCGCCTTTAAAGGGAGGCTGTCAGCAGAAACTGACAAAGCAGGAACAATGCCCGAAGGTCTACTTCAGCAGAATGTAATGATACCTTTCACTTAGCGATCCATTGTTTCATTCTGGAAAAAATTAATTTATAATCCATATGCAAATGAGTAGTTAAGTGCAATGAGGGTGGGCTCAAGGCTCTCTGTGCACCTTTGTTCCTCCTGCTACATCTGCCAGCCCCTCCCTCTCCTTGATTTACAGGACCTAGCGAGATGACTATGCAGGAACCTAACCCTGTCAGTCAAGAAGAGAGAGGGTGTATTGTCGGTCTTCATTATTAATGGCCGCGTGGAATTAAAGTTGCGGTTCTTGACCACAGCACGGCTGCAACCAGACCGGATCACGGGCCACTCCATGTGGTCACATCCTAACAAATCTAGAACCAGCCCTGTACCTCACATGGATCCAGACATCTCCCCATTCATTGCTGCAATTGCTCTGCTAGATTTATATCAAGCTGCCAGCTCAATGGATGTGTCCTTTCTCAGGAGGCGCTTCCTTTCTGCTGCAACTAGTGGCCGTTCATGGATGGAACTGAGCATATGCTTCCATCTCAGTGAGATGGACAGAGAAATTAGAAAAAGAGCAGACAGCAGGTGGCGCTATACAAATAGATTTCAGTGAATAACTCAGTAGCTATAATACATTTTGAATTACATGCAATTACAAAAGTATTCAGATCTAGGTGCTGGTTTGAAAACTAGAATATTATTCATTGGACAACCCCTTTAAGTTAATCATTGAAGCTCCATTTTTTCATCTCCAAGAGGTTCGGCAGCAGCTGGAGCCTGCATTAAGAACCACTTACGCCTGCATTGCACCATAATACACACGAGCAGATCAAATACTGATATGTAGCAGCTTCCTCTTTCACAGCCCCCTAAACTGCTTATTATAAGTATCTACCCCCCTATTGTAAATTATAAGAATATTACAAGACGTCTCATCATTTTCTATCATGCACCGCTATAAAAATGTATGGTTGCCAATGCGAATCTCACATATATCCTTTTGTAAATACAAAGATGTGGCGCCGGTGAAATCGTATCTGGTTTTATTCCCACGTCTGCTGTGCTCGTTGCATTATATCATCCTGCTGCTGCTGCGCATTACTGCACCCCGGCCTGTAGACAATTGCAGGAGATGTGCCAGGATGATTGTATTGTAGTTAGCATTCCCATCCCAGCTATAAAAAGGTAGGTACTAAGGAAACACTTATCTGGGAAAGATATGAAATCCAGGTCAATGTCACTGTGCTCTAAATACGTCACTGTAACATAACGCTGAGGTCAGCGCGCACACACACAATAATCCTGCCGCTTGCACAGGAGGAAAATGCATCAATACGTTGTCCGTAAATCAAGTCTTTGTAAAAGAAATATGCAGGTCAGATAAAGAAGATGAAAGGAGGTTTATAGGATTTTTTTGGACTTCTCTAGATGCTGGATTCTGGCACGGAGAGCCCTCGAAATCTTTCACAACTTCATCCATAAAATTGGTGACATTTATTCAGCCCAAAGGGTGTCCCCATCTTAAAGGGGTTCTCGGTGCTTTTAATATTGATGACCTATCCTCAGGATACTGTAGGCCATTAGTGTTGAGCGAAATTCAGCGAGTTCAGGTTCGGGTATGTTCTCAATTGCGTTATGGATTCCGTTACCACAGACCATAACGCAATTCTTTAACGGAATGCCTTTAGAGGTATTCCGTTATGAGTTCTAATAATAGAAGTTTATGGCCTGCATAACGGATGCGTCCGGTTTCCGTTATACAGGAGAGGACGGATCTGTTATGCTGGCCATAGACTTCTATTATGATGGAATGCAAAACGGAATGCCTCTAAAGGCATTGCGTTATGGTCTGTGGTAACGGAATCCATAACGCAATTGAGAACATACCCGAACCTGAACTCGCTGAATTTCGCTCAACACTAATGACCTACAGTATCCTGAGGATAGGTCATCAATATTAAAAGCACCGAGAACCCCTTTAAGATGGGGACACCCTTTGGGCAATTCGGAACATACCTGAACTCAAACTTACAAAACTGAAATTCGCTCAACACTATAGGTCATCAATATCAGATCGGTTGAGGTCCGACCTTCGGGACCCCCGCCGATCAGCAGTATGAAGGGAAGGCGCACGCAGTGCGTGCGTGCCATCTCCCCTCTCTTCCAGCTCGCCATAGACATAGCAGCAGCGAGCATGGCACGTGCGCACTGTGCGCGGCTTGCCTTCATACAGCTGATCAGCAGGGGTCTGATATTGATGACCTATCCTATCAATATTAAAAGCCTGGTGAATTTCTTTATATATTCATAGTACATCCATAGAATATGCCATTATTGTGTGATAGGTAAGGTTTCCATTACGTAAACCTCACCCAATAGCAAAACAGGGGTCCCTAACCCCTCAATTTGCTACTTTTGAACTTACCACTTTGCCACTCTTACCCCATTGAAGTCCCATTAAGTTAAAAAAAAGAGCGTTTTTGCATTCTGGATTTTTCCTCCCTACATTCCAATAACCATAACTTTTTTAATTTTCCATTCACATAGCCATACGAGGGTTTATTGTTTTGCAGGACATATGCATTTTTTTATGGCGCCATTTAATTTACCGCATCTTGTATTGGAAATTGGGTCAATACGATTACAGCAATACCAAATTTGTATAGTTTTAAGTTGTTTCTTTTAATAAAAACCTTAGAAAAAAAATCTAAATTTCAATCTACAGAGCTGTATGAGGCTACTTACACATCTGCGTTTTCCTTTCCAGTTTTCAGATCTAGCAGAGAATTTCAAAACCGGAGGAAAATGCTTCAATTTTGTCCCCATAATTTTGTCCCGATTCATTGTCAATGGGGACAAAACTGAACAAACCGGGACGGAGGGCACCAGAATCCTTCCGTTCCGGTTTGTTGCATTCCCATGCCGGACGCAAAACCGCTGCAAGCTGAAAATGCAGAATAAAAAAAACAATGTAAAAACATGTAAGTCAATGGTGCCGAATCGTTATTTTTTCAGTGCCCATTAACTTGGTTTTACTGCCCCAATAGTTTAAGTGCCGGATACGGTTTCTTCATTTTCGATGTAATACAACATGATCCGTTTTGAACGGATGCAGCCGGTTGTATTATTCAAACGGAAGTGTTTTGCTGTGGTTTTGAGATCCCATGCCGGATCTAAAACCAGACAGCAAAAACGCAGATGTGAAAGTAGACTGAGGGCTTGTTTTTTGTGGGACGAACTGTAGTTTTTATTGGTATCTTTTTGCGCTACGTACAACTTTTTGATCACTGCTAAGTCAATTTTTGGGGGGACAAGTTGACCAAAAAATGGCATATTGCGTTTACTTTTTTTCCATTGCAAAAAAAATAAATAATGTAGCTCAGTTATATATGTGCATGCTTTGTTTCAAACCTTTAGCATCAGGACAGCAAACAGGACTGTTTACAGAGTAAGAGCACCAGGGGGTTGTAGAAAAAAAATGATCAAGAACAGAGCTCTCCTGTCTTATACAACTTTTTGTACACACAATAGCTAAGCTCGAGAAGACACGAAAGGTCGAGAGCTCCAAGTAGCTTAGTATTCCAGTGTATAACCTGAATTAATGTTAGTGCCCAGTGAATTGCTCTACAGACTAGTAATGAGCAAACCGATTCTGAATGAATATCACAGAAATTCTACTGCCAAATGAATCCGAAGTTTTGGCAGTTCGCTTTGGACGAATTCCGCGAAACCACCCCACACCATTTTACAGTGAATATTTGTGGGGAAAAATGACAGGAAGGAAGAGGATGGAGGGAAGGGACCTGTCCCGATTGGCTTAGAGGCTAACAGACATGCTGTCAACCAATCAGGAGGCAAGGTTCTAGGAGGTCCTTGTGTTGAGGAAGCCATACATGACATTCTGTGCGTAGCTTGCAATCTGAGAGCATGAGTGTTGGCTGTGTCTGCCAAAAAGGCAGTCTGTATGTGGTAGGGAAAGTATAGGGACAGTATAGGGACATTAGATTGATTTAGAGTTTTATCAGAGAAAGAATAGAGAGGAAGGGACTTGTCACTAAGAGTTGTGTATTTCACGCTACTGACAAGTGACAAGTGTGTGTTGCACTGCAAATCCTACAATCAAATTGAGAAGTCCTACAACAACCTCCATTTTTTCTGTTGGACAGCCAGCCAACACATTGCACTGCAATAATAGCATTTATATACAAGTTTCCGGTAATGCATTGTATTACCATTGTGAATTGTCAATACCAGTGTGCAGTGTGTTTGTGCAGAAGGGGAGGGACATTTAATTGTGCCTCTGTCTTATATTCCAGTCTCAGTTAACACAAATGGCGTCAAGCTACCATGCATTAAGAACGAACATGTTGTGCTGCAATAACAGCACTTACATACCTGTTTGAGTTAATGCATTTTATAACCATTTTGAACTGTCAATACCAGTGTGCAGTGTATTTGTAAATTGCAGGGGAAAAATGTAATTTTTTTTTAAGTACTGTTTAATAATCTTTATCTCAAACTATGAGACTTTTCATTTATTAAACTTTTAATAAAATGTCTGGTAAGTGGAAGAGTGGAAAACGACTCAGGCCTCGTCATTCTAGAGTCAGAATGTGGGTGACTGTAGCATTGCAAACAGCATTAGCAGCACCAGCTATCTAGCCAGTAGTAGTAGTAGTAGTAGCAGCAGGTTGCAGTTCTCCCTGGCTTCCGGTAGGCACCACATTATTATTGAGGGAAAAGAGGATAAGATTATGGAGGGGATGGCTCACTCCTCCCCTCAGTCAGAACAGGATAATGTTGAGGTCACTTCTCAATCTGACACTGTGCCTTAGAGCCAGTGGTCGCAACAGCATTCCTCCTGCTTCTCCTCCTTGCAACCCCAGGGAAACCTTTCAGTTGCATCCTATCTGTCTTCGCTGCCCCTCCTAGTGGGGCCCCTTCTTTTTTCCTAAGAGCAAGCAACAAAACCCCACTCGCTATAGAAGATACTCAAGAGAGTCCCTGTTGATGATTTGTGTGAGAACAATCAGCGTTTCAACTGCCATGAGGAGAAGGTTTAAGGGGAGGTAGGGGACACCATACATAGCTGACACAAATAGCAACCCTGAAAATAATTTTGTACATAGTGCCCCCAGAGAGAATTAGTGCCACTCACAGTGCCTGCAACAATAATGGTATCATGTAGATAGCGCCTTAGCATAAGTGCTAAGCAAATTCTTTGAAATTTTATTCCGGCAAGTCGGTGAGGTGATTCAAATCAGGTACAAATAAATATGACCCAAATGGAATGTGCTCCAATTGCCCTAAAAAGTTGTGGATGATACTCTGGGGTGCCCTGGGACTGTATGCAACTAATTTCAAACTCTTTAATGTCAAAACAGCTTTAGTCATCTTAAAGTGACAGTGATATATATCTCTATGGGTAAACACATGGTCACAGGTGGCAACAGACAGCCTATATAAAAACAAACTGCACTTTAGGATTTTTTTTGCTTAAAAATTTTCACTTTTTGGTGGCAAATGCTTGCCGATGTGTATACATACACACACCGCTTGATGTCATGTGATCCTTCTTCATCTTTCCTGTCTTCTGGGCTGAAAAATGATTGATATTTTGAGAAATTTGCCTGAATCGAATCGCCAAAAATTCAGGTTTGACCAGAATTTTTGGAAAATTAGGAACAAATTAGATTAATTTAGAATAGATTCTCTCATCTCTACTCCACAGTATTAGTGCCCCCAACAATACCCCTAGCAAGCAGATAGTGCCCCCAACATGAACTCTGCCACACACTGTCAACCATGTTTAAAGAAATGGCAGCACTGCTCACTATAAACTTATGGCACAAGGGATGCTACACATGTAAGGCTAGTTGCACACTAGTATCAGAGATCCCTCCCAGAACAGCCTGCCTGACCTCTGCGCACTCCAGCATTTCCAGGCTCCATCTGGCCCCATTCACTATAATGGGGACTAGAGATGAGCGAATCTCCCAAGATGTTCCGAACTAAAGTTGTTTCAATTGCCCTGGAAATTGGTATTTAACCCTCTCTAGTCCCCTAAAACACAGATTTTTTAATGAAAAGCTCTAGCCTATCTAGTTTCGTTAAGTTTTCACTTTTATCGTTGCAGCCGCAAACTGCGGTTACTGCTGGGCCGCAACTGACTGCAATTGCCTGCTGGTGACAGAACACTATTGATTGCTTATGCACTGGGTGCTGGTTTACAAGATTTGTTTGAATCGAACCAGAAAAGATTTGGTTTCGATTAGGTGCCTAAAAAATCTGAGATTCAGAACGAATCTCTGAATCTGCAAATAGATTCCCTCATCTCTAATGGGGACCGGCGTAGACCCAGCCGCTTTCAGGCAAATATGCCAAGAATCAGCCGAAAGAAAACTGCAAACAGCCTGCCAGATCTCTGAAGCTAGTGTGCACCTAGCCTTAGGAAAATCTCAGTAACCACGAAACTCAGTAAGACATAAAATACGCCCGCACACCAAAGGGTTAGAAATAATACATTTTACACGTTTTTCAGACATATATTACAGAAATAAATCAATTAAACCATGTCCAGGGTCACTGAAAATATAGATTGTGGCCCTCATGCAGAGCAGACCTACAGTACGGTGGGGTCAAAGTTAAAAATACTTAAAACAAGGTCTCACCCTATTGATCCTGAACCAGAGAGCCACAAACAAATTCATAAGGAAAGTACCAAGTGCATTATATATATATATATATATATATATATATAAAATAATAATTGCAAAATCAGTATATTAGTAACGAAGAACAAGGAAATAAACACACATCCGAGAGAAAAATAATGAAAGCTAAAAAGAATTTATGCAACGGCAGAAAAATTAGCACAAATTAGCACAAAAACTAGAAATGTGCCCTCATCAGTGAGTGCCCGCATAATGTCCCCCAAAAATGATCATGTCCACATGATTGCCGTAACATTGATACTGTCAATAGTGTCCCACAAAATAACTTTGCAAAGCATAGTGCTCCCATAGTGGCTCAACATTAATAGTGCCTACATAGGGAGATATTTATTAACACTGGTGTAAAGTAAAACTGGCTTAGTAGTTCATAGCAACCAATCAGATTCCAATTTTCATTTTCCAGAGGAACTCTGAAAAATGAAAGGTGGAATCTGATTGGTTGCTAGTTTTTATAAATCTTCCCCTATATAGTGCCTGTAACATTAATAGTCCCCCCAGCATTAAAAATGGCTACACAGTGGCCCCAACCCTAATAATGCCTACATAGTGCTCCCAAAAGAGTTGTGCTAAAGCAGAGGTCTGCTATAGAGCCCACAACATTAATAGTGAACATATACAGTGCCTTCAAAAAGTATTCATATCTCTTGAACTTTTTCACATTTTTTAACGTTACACCTACGAACGTAAATGCATTTTATTGGGAATTTATGTGATAGACCCACACAAAGTAGCAAGTATGTGTGAAGTAAAAAGAAAATGATACATGGTTTTCATAATGTTTAATAAATAAAAATCTGGAAAGTGTGGCATGTATTTGCATTCAGCCGCCTGTACTCTGATACCCCTAAATAAAATCCAGTGTAACCAATTGCCTTCAGAAGTCACCTAATTAGTAAATAGAGTTCACCTGTGTGTAATTTATTCTCAGAGGTTTGTTAGTGAACATTAGTTTAAAAAAAAACAGCATGATGAAAACCAAGGAACACACCAGACAGGTCAGGGATAAAGTGAAGTGTAAAGCAGATTTAGGTTATAAAAAAATATCCCAAGTTCTGAACATCTCACAAAGCACTGTTTAATCCATTATCCAAAAATGGAAGGAGTTTGGCACAACTGCAAACCTACCAAGATGGGTCATCCAGCTAAACTGACAGCCCAGGCAAGGAGAGCACTAATTAGAGAAGCGGCCAAGAGGCCCATGGTCACTCTGGAGAAGCTGCAGAGATCCACAGCTTAGGTGGGAAAACCTCTCCACAGGACAACTATTAGTCCACAAATATGGCTTTTATGGAAGAGTGGCAAGAAGAAAGCCATTTTTGAAATCCAGCCATAAGAAGTCCCACTTGCAGTTTGCCACAAGCCATGTAAGATACACAGCAAACATATGGAAGAAAGTGCTTTGGTCAGTTGAAATTTTTGGCCTAAATGCAAAACAATATGTATGGTGGAAAACTAAGTGCATATCACCCTGAACACACCCTCCCCACTGTGAAATATGGTGGTGGCAGCATCATGCTGCGGGGATGCTTTTCTTCAGCAGGGGCAGTCAAGCTTGTCAGAGTTGATGGGAAGATGGATGGAGCTAAATACAGGGCAAATACAGCATGAAGCTAAATACAGGGCAATCCTGGAGACTGCAAAAGAGGCTGCAAAAGACTTGAGACTGGGTGGGATGTTCACCTTCCAGCAGGACAACGACCCTAAACATTCAGCCAGAGCTAAAATAGAATAGTTTCGATCAAAGCATATCCATGTGTTAGAAGGGCCCAGTCAAAGTCTAGACCTAAATCCCATTGAGAATCTGTGGCAAGACTTGAAAATTGATGGAAGTGCAATGAGCCTGTGAGGAGCCGGTGTAAAGGATGGGAGTGGTAGTGGCCCTGATGAGATGTTGTGTCACAGTGTACTTCCTCAGGCCATCAATTCTTGGGGATCTGTGCAGTGGAAATGTTGATTGAAGGATCAGGTCAGAAGTAAATGTATAAAAGTCTCTTTTTACTGAGTGCAAGATATAACTTGTGGCACATCCAGCAGTATGAAGTACAAAGTGCAGTTTCTGGCACCAGATGAGGAGGTATGGTAGCTGGTTAGATAGCAATAGGTTGGCACTATCAAGCACTTATGGATATTGGTGCTCACTGTACACTTTTAAACACTTTATTGATAATCCAACAATATCCATTATATCAAACATATAATTATTATCATATATCAGCATATTTTCCTTTAACCCCCCCAAAAAACCCTCCCCCCTGCGATGCGTCTTCCTTCAACCCCACCCTTCCGTTCTGAGACCGAGGAGTGGGGTTGATGGGTAAAGAGCGGAGGAAGCTTCTATAAGATCCAATCTCCCCAGATTCTAATCCATTTTTCTCAGTATTTCTCTGCTTATACAAAGTGTATTCATATCTCTTAGTAGTACTCACCAGCTTTAATCATGTATTCACAGTGGGACTGTTTCGCGAAAACCAAGAACGTGCTATCAAAAGTCTTGCCAAAAACATTATCTTAAATAAAAGATTTTTTCTGTATTGCTGACAGCTCACCTTGTCCAGCTCACCTAATATCCAACATTCCGGGGGAAAAGGGATCCGCACCTTCAATTTTCCCTCAGTATATTTATGAATAGCCCCCCAATAGGGTTTCAACTCTGCACAACTCTGCACAGGACCAGAACATGTGCAAATAGTCTGCTTCAGGAGCATCGCACCTAGGGCAGTTGGAGTCGTTCCTAATCCCACATCTATTAAGCCAGAGAGGTGTAAGATAAAGTCTATGTAAAATATTAAACTGCACCACCACGTGATTAAAATTATGTGAAACCGGTTTTAAATTCAGAGTTACCTTCTGCTGGGTATCCAAATGAATCATTGGACACTCATTTTGCCAAGTCCTCTGGCCAGCAGAAGAAACCCCTCCAAATCGAGTTATAAGTAAATTTTTATAAAAGTGAGAAATCTTCAACTTGTGTTCCGAGTTCCCTATCCACTCATTAAACTGTGCTGAAGTGTGTATATGAAACCAATTTTTTTCCTTTAGTGACGCTCTTAACTGTAAATACCGAAACCATAATAATTTCTGTGATTTTTCTCTCTGTGATAATTCTGCAAATGAAATAATATCTCCATTACTTACTACCTGTGTCAAATTTTTTTGCCAAAATTGTTCCTTAGCTAATTCATCTAAAGTCCGAAAGTGCTGGTTATGCCATAAGGGAGTGTAATGAACCTTTCACTCCACACCATTGTCTAATAGAATACCAAGACTTCCTAAAAAGATTCCTAGCTGATCTAAATTCCCTATCGGAGTTGATTAATTGATCAGACTCCAGAAGAGTAAAAAAATTATCATATGGAGATCTGTTCACTAAGTCCCTGCAAAGTGGGCTATCTTTCCATTCACGGAGAAAACAAAACTGTGCAGCTAGAAAATATCCCCTGAAACAGGGGAGGTTAACTCATCCCCTCTCCAGGGGCTTATACCAATGCTCTAACTTAAGTCTTACCTGTTTCCTCCCCCAGAGTAGATCATTAATAATCCCTTCGATTACCTTAAAATACCTATCAGGGATTCAAACTGGAGAGTTCCTAAAGAGATAGACTAACTGAGGGAGAATCACCATCTTAACTAAAGATATTCTATCCGCTTTTGATAAAGGTAAACGTAACCACGTTGTTATTTTTAACCTTAACTTATTTATCAATGGCATCAAGTTAAGCGGGATAAAATCTTCCACCCTAGGGGAGACTGGATACTCAAAGGAGTCCGCAATTTTTAGAGTATTCAAAGGGCTGTCATTGGAGAATGAAAATGTATCTAAAGGCATAGTTATTGTATCTAGTGGCATAATCGTGGTTTTATCCCAATTTACGTCCAGACCTGAGGCTTCTCCAAAGGAATTTATTATTTGCATAATAGTTAACAGGGTAGATTTTGTCTGTTGAACATAAAATAAAATATCATCAGCGTATAGAGAAATGCGATCTTCCGTTCCCAATACCCCAAACCCTAGAATCCCAGGATCTTGTCTGACCCTGGCAGCCAAGGGTTCAATATAAATATCAAATAAAAGAGGAGAAAGAGGACATCCCTGGCGAGTCCCCCTAGTCATGGGAAAACTTCTTGTAAGATGTCCATTTATATTTAGTCTTGCAGTAGGAGATCTATAAAGAAGTTTAACCATATTAATAAACATAGGGCCAAAGCCCATCTTATGAAGCACACTCCATAGAAATCCCCACTCAACTCTATCAAAGGCCTTAGACGCATCTATAGACAAAATAGATCATGAAGGCCCTCCAGAAGTCTGTATATTAGAGAAAAGACGATGTAGATTATAATGAGTCCCCTTGTTGGGAATAAAGCCATTTTGGTCTGGATGTATAATTGACGTCATAACACTAGATAGCCTCATAGCCAAGATTTTAGAATAAAGTTTAACATCTGTATTAAGGAGAGAAATCGGTCTATAGGATCCCAGCTCATTAGGGTCTTTACCCTTCTTTAATATTACTATTATCGCAGCCTCTGTCATTCTTTCTGGGAGGGCTCCCTCTTTTATTGAATCAGAGAATGTTCTCCACAAATGGGGAAAAACAACCTCCCCATATTTACGATGAAACTCATACGGGAGTCCATCCAATCCGGGGGAAGAGTTACCTGAACAGGCCTTCAGTGCATCCACTATCTCTTGAGGGCAAAGGTCCATCTCCAGACGTTCCTTTTGCCCGTCTGTGAGAACCGGAAGGAAAATAGAGTCCAAATATGAGTCCATCGCAGTCTCTGAGAGGGCACCCTCTGATTCATATAATTCAGAAAAGTATTTTATAAATACTTCTAATATTCCCTCCTGATCTTCCACAATAGTACCATCAGGCGTATGAATACTACGGATCTCTTTCTTTGAGTCCTGGCTTGCTATTACTCTAGCCAACATCTGTCCAGGGCGGCCTGCCTCTGAAAAATATTTTTGTCCTCTAAAAAACAGCCTCTGTTGTGCTTTATCCAGAAGAAAATCTGAAAGAGCCGACCTTCCTCTGTTTTTCCCTTGACATACCTAGCCATTCCTACAGCGGCTGCTTCCTCTAGTTCTTTCTCCTTCATACCATAGCGTTTGCTCAAGTTTGCAATTGTACTAATAAAAATCCCTCTCATAAATTCTTT
Source organism: Bufo bufo (assembly GCF_905171765.1). NCBI lineage: Eukaryota > Metazoa > Chordata > Amphibia > Anura > Bufonidae > Bufo > Bufo bufo. Next base: position 789,360,867 of record NC_053390.1, on the reverse strand, counting down.
GAACGCGTCCCAAATATATTGAGATTTAGCTGAGGCATAATTCCTATCCCAAAAGGCAGTAATCTCCTTTTCTATCTGATTGTGGTTATCAATTATTAATAGCCAATGGGGATTCAATGGGGGTTTCACTCTAGAGTCATTCCCACCCATACATAGCTCTATTGAGAAGGGAACATGGTCTGAAACGGATCTGGCCTCATATTTCATACGTTTGACACAGTTTAGATAGCCTTTGTTTATCAGGGCCAGATCAATTCTAGACAGAGAGCTTCCTGATTTACTGACACAGGAAAAAGCTCTTTTCTCCTTAAATAGATATTCCCAGACATCCATGAGGCCCACCTCTTGGCAAAAATGAGCCAGGTGGGACCCCTGGACGGGGGAACACTTATTCCCTCCAGAACAAATCCTATCCACCTCTGGATTCATCACACAGTTGAAATCCCCATTGACTATCACCAAGCAATCAGGCCACTGATCCATAAAGGCCATCAAACAATTCAGTACCTGCCTAGAAAACGGAGGGGGGATATAGATAAACGCCAAAATACATAGCTTTCCCTCAAGCCTGCCATGAAGAAAAACATATCTCCCCTGTTTATCCATTGAAGATGCCAAACATAAAAAATGTATCTGTTTGTGAATCAGTACTGTAACTCCTCTGGAATAGGTAGTGTATGTGTGGAGTTATAGACCTGTGTAGCCCACTTCCCACCAAGTCGGGGTATCCTCTCCTGTGAGAAATGAGTTTCAACCAAACAGACAATAGCTGGCAGATGTCTCCTTATCAGATCTAATACCGCCTGTCTTTTTACCTTATCCCTTGACCTCGAATATTCCATGTGAGTATTCTTATAATCATTAGTTAATCCTAGGATGCCCAAGTACCACCCTCCCCACGCCTCACTCCGCTCCCCACCTCAGCGTTGGACGCATCGCAGCAACCCCTCTCAGCCACCCTCCCCTTTAATTTCCCCCCCCCTCCCCCCAGTCCCAAACCTCGATTCCCCTTTGATCCGTGACTAAAAGAAAGAGACCTCTTAACTAGGACCATCCCTCCCCCACTCCCCCCGCGGAACCTCCGACAATCAAAATAAAAAATTAAAAAAAGAGAAAGAAGAAAAGCAAATTTTTAAACATTATTACTATCCAGCCAATCAGTGGCCAGCTCTGGAGTATCAAAAAAACCCACAGAATCATTAAACTTAATCCTTAACTTAGCCGGATACAAAAAAGTACTTCATGTCCTTGCCCTGAAGGCGTTTTTTAACTTCCATGAATGTACGCCTCTTATCTTGAACGTCTTTGGAGAAATCAGGGAAGAAGAGGAGTTTACCCCCATTATACAAAATTGGAGGGGAATCCCGTGCTCGCCTCAAGATCATATCTCTATCACTGGCGGCTAGCATCTTAATAATTACCGTCCTTGGCGACCTCCCCGGGATCCATTTACCACCAGGGATTCGATGGGCCCTTTCAATAAGAAACAATGGTGAAAAATGTTCTTTCCCAAAATTATCAAAAATTATAGATTGCATCGTTCCTACTAAGTCTTTTTCATACAGGGATTCTATTAAGCCAATAATTCGTACATTGTATCTTCTTGAGCGATCTTCTAAGTTCACCATTTTTTTTTTTAGGAAGTTATAATCCATTTTTACTGTAGAATTCTCCTCTTTTAATACCTTCACTTCTTGCTCCAAATTATTCACTGTGTTTTTAAAATCTTTGATTCTATCTCGTATCTTTCTCAAGTCATCTTTAACAATAAGAATGTCTGTCTGTACTGACCCCAATTGAACCGTAATATTTTGTATCGCTTTTACATTGTTTTTAACAATGGATAAAATCTCGTCTAATGGGGAGGAGTTGTCCGTAGACGTCTCCCCGTCTCCAGGGATTCGCCCTCAGGTGTCTCCTCCAGCCTGGGTTCAGGATTGTTTTTTTCTTGTATTAATGTCCTGCCTCCCTTTTGGACCCGACCTGGTACTTAAATTTGGTGATCTCAAATATTGATCAATTCTGGAGGACTCTGCTTGTTTCTGTCCTAACTTAACCATAGTCAAGTCAGTTGAACGTCTATTTTGTTTAGGAGCCATCCCCCCTTTTTTTTTTTTTCCCGTTATCCTCTTTTCTTCTCTTCTTTTTTCTTTCTCTTCTCCTTTCTTCTTATCCCCTTCCTCCCTCCTTCTTGAATCTTTCTTTTTTTTTTTTTCTCCTCACTACCACTTTTTTTTTTCTTTTTTTCTTTTTGCAGCCTTTTTTGTAACCTATTTGTAGCCTTTTTTTTTTTTTTTTTTACAAAAAGTGAATGATATTGACGGCTCTACTGTTCAAGCAAATGGTAGAGGTGCAGAGCTGCTAAGTCTGACTCACCCACTCAGGACAGTAATAAATGGAAGGTAAGAAGGTAAGCAGGCACACTCATATAAGGGTAGTATTATAGCTAATTTATTAATGGGAATAATATGGGTTTAGGTATATGTGGAATTTCTTGGTGATGAAATTGATTCAATAAATATTCCAAAATATAAGTCAATGAAAATGTGCCTTGGAATAAAAGATCAAAAATAAAAAATGAGGAATACAAATAAAATAGAATATAATATGATAAAATTGCCACATATGCATATAGATATGATAAAAATAATAATAATAAAAATAGTCCTCCGTGGAATAGTCCTTCACAAATGAAGATATGCAGTAATTAATACAGGAACAATCTTCCTTAACCTAAGGCTGTATGTATGGATGCAATACAGTCAATTGCTGTGATCCTGCACGGTGCTGTGGGAAAAAAAGAGAGGTGCTCTCACTGCTCTGTGCCTGAGCGCGGCGTGCCACGCTGTCTGCGGCTGCAGAGATCACTTACCCACCGGCGCTGTTGGAATAGGTCCTCCTATGGCGGTCAGCTGTTACTGGGAGAATTCGCAAGGTCTGACGCGATCTGATGGTAAAAAGGGAAAACGCGTCTAACCAGAAGCCTATAGAGGATTGTCAAGGACTAACCTAGGTGCACCATTTTCTCTACATCACAAGGAGCGCTCCAAAAAAATCGCAAAGATTGCCATCACGTGATCATCCGCGTCATACTGCAGACGCGCGAACCACACCCGGGCACCACGAGGAACGCTGAAGATCTTACCATCAGATCGCGTCAGACCTCGTGAATTCTCCCAGTAACAGCTGACCGCCATAGGAGGACCTTTTACAACAGCGCCGGTGGGTGGGTAAGTGATCTCTGCAGCCGCAGACAGCGTGGGACGCCGCGCTCAGGCACAGAGCAGTGAGAGCACCTCTCTTTTTTTCCCACAGCACCGTGCAGGATCACAGCAATTGACTGTATTGCATCCATACATACAGCCTTAGGTTAAGGAAGAATGTTCCTGTATTAATTACTGCATATCTTCATTTGTGAAGGACTATTCCACGGAGGACTATTTTTATTATTATTATTTTTATCATATCTATATGCATATGTGGCAATTTTATCATATTATATTCTATTTTATTTGTATTCCTCATTTTTTATTTTTGATCTTTCATTCCAAGGCACATTTTCATATTTCTTATATTTTGGAATATTTATTGAATCAATTTCATCACCAAGAAATTCCACATATACCTAAACCCATATTATTCCCATTAATAAATTAGCTATAATACTACCCTTATATGAATGTGCCTGCTTACCTTCTTACCTTCCTTTTTTTTTTTTGTTACCCCTTTTAGCCCCCTTTTTTTCCGCCTATCCCAGTATAGCTTTTATTATCTTTTTTTTTTTTTTTTTCTTCACCCTCAATCTTCAATCTTCCATAGAGAATGTTAGTTTTTGATGATTAGTTGGAGGGAACTGGGAAATAGGGATTAAGACTACTGTCCAGTGGGGTTAATTGGAAATTAGTGGGTTTAGGCGAGTCAGAGAAACATCACAGGGAACCAGGAGAGAGGGGATAAACAAAGAAAGGATCCAGGAAGGGGAGATTAACAAGGATAGGTCTCACCAGTCCGGGGGGGGGGGGGGGTTCCACTGTGGTTCAGCCACAGTCCACGTCGAGAAGAGACCCACAGGACAGCTACAAACAGCCGGTCGATCAAGCCGAAAGCAGGATATGAGGGGAGGAGGAGAACGGTCCACCACTAGTGCAGATCGCAAAGCTATGAAGCCGGATTTTCAAGCAGAACCAGCATCACATCACCCCACCACACTGCTTAGTTGAAAAAGCGGAGCGACCGATGGAACAATCAGAAGGCTGTGGAGCCGAGATCCAGCGCCGCTGTAGGGCTCCAGCTGGAGAAGTCCAGGAGGCTCGCAATCCAAGGCGAGCAGAGGCAGTCCGGCAGTCTACTCTTTTCCAATGCGGTGGCAGCGGTGACGGCTCCAGGAGACACAGCAGGAAGGGGTCAGGAGATTCTGCAAAGTTAGATCCTTCGATCAGCCGGCGTCCGCTTTATGCTGGGGAGGTAATCCGGCGTTGAGGGAGGAGAGAGGGCGCGACGCATCGTGATCACGTCATGATGTCCTGCACACCCCTCAGACTTAATTTTAGTCTTGCCTAGCAATGGTTTAGGTAGGTGGTGGTGTCTGAGCTCACTTTGCAGCAGTGTCTGGATTTCACTGATCATTCATAGTCTGGTCTCTCTGATGCTTTCTGGAAGCAGAATCTGCTGATCTCTGATGGTCTCACAGAAGAAGAAAATCAGATTCCTAGTAGTAGGAGCTCTGGCATGTGCTTCCTCTAACCTTTCTAGCTAGACTTGACCTCCTCCTCCTGGCAGGAAACAGAACCACCCACCAGGGTGGTTAGCCAACTATTGCCAACCATTACCTCCTCTGCTGGAACACACGGAAAAAACAATACATCACAGAATATTACACAACTATATACAATTTGCAGATACCCCCAGGTCTGGGGTATTGCACAAGCCAGTAGAATATATGACCTGTGTAAACGAGGGACCTGGTATAGACTTTTCCTTGTGACCCACGTGATTCATCTTAAAGAGGTTTTTCAGGGCTTAAAAATTGATTGGCACACCATATCTGAGTAGTGGGGGTCTGACTACTGGCAAGCTTTTGAAATGGCTGAATGCTGAAGCCTCTTCCTCAATGTCACGTTCATCAGTCACATGACTTTCTTCTAGCAAATGGGACTGAGTTGCCATACCAAGCACAACCACTATACAACATATGGTTCTGTGCTTGATATACTATAAATAGGCCGTAGCCCTCGTTCGGTCCATAAAACAGCTGATCAGCGGGGAGTCATACTTCCACCGATCTGAAATTGAGGACCTATCCTGAAAATTTTAAATCCCAGAAAACCCCTCTAAACCTCTGGTGTCCGACAGTCTTTTTTTTTTTCTAAAAACTACACAATATAAGCAAGCCTTGCCCATTGATTTATTTAATTAGGTAAGTGTACAATCCCCAAGAGACAGTGTAATTGTGACCAAATTTGGACATTTCCATACCTAGTGTGGTTCTGCAGAGATTCCTCTTCCCCTCTGCATATGAAATGTATAGTTACTACAACAGGTGAGCACATAAATACTGTCACTTCACTGGTAAGAAATCAAACATTTATATTCCTGGCGATGGTCCCAAGAGGTCTCCTCAAATAACATAAAGTTATAAAAATGTACATTCAGAAGGTAATGTGCATGGTTCTCTGGAGTCTAAGAGACAGAGATTTTTGCTTTTCTCTTACCTTTTTTTGGGGGGTTTGGACATATTGATGTATATTGAATATGGGCCGCAGACTGTGGTTATGTGTCATAGGCTTTCTTGAAATAAGAAGAGTTTTCAAGGCGAGCTTAAAACTGGGAATTTTTACGAGCAAGTCTAAGCCCACGAGTGGGTTCAACAGAAGTGGTGAAGCACCAGAGAAGTCCCATGCAGCTTCTGAGCAGCAGATGGCTCGCCCTCAGAGGGTATTTACACAAATATTAAGAGTTTCAGATAAATTGACTCCGTAGGTGGATCTCTTCATGTAGCACTTTATGTAGTACAAATTTTAAAAACAAGTTTTCAGATTTTCAATATTATTTAATATTATCATTCATGTACTTTTTTTTTTTTTTCTCTTAAAGGGATAGTTTCATAGTCAATGGGTTCTGGCGGAAAAAGGCACTCTCTGGCAATGTCGAATACAACGAATTCTGGCAGGCTGTTCCTCTGCCGGAGTAACCTGATGGATAGTTTTAATGCTAGTGTTAAAACTGGCCTTAACGATTTACTATCGCAATAATTAACCTTTTGCAGTGATCCTCTTCTGGGATAGTGCAGCAGCAGCAGAAAGGTCACGCTCTCTGGGCTGTGATAGTAGGAAATCTGCAGCAGAAAGGACATCCCCTTGAGTAGAGATGAGTGAATCGAATCCCACAAAGAGGAATGCGACCCGAATTTCAGGATAAATTCGATTCGCCTCGAAGCTTCGTGTAAGCGAATCGATTTAATCTGAAATAGTGTAAAAAATAAAATCATACTTACCACCTCCATTTGCTCGCGACGGGCCACCAGCTGCCATCTTGATTGAGGATCTTGGCCGAAATCCTGTGCATGGTGACGTAATCTTGCGCCGTGCGAGATTTCGCGCCAGATCTTCAAGCAAGATGACGGTGGGCGGCCCGTCGCGAGCAAATGGAGGCGGTAAGTTTGATTTCATTTTTTTAATGTTAATTTTAAACTCAGATACCGCAATCATGTATGAACGCAGGTACAATGACGGGTGGGCGGCGCTATCGCAGCTCCCTGTCACTGCACCCACTACTTACAATTTTTTATTTTTTGAACTTTTGAAAAATTTGCTCATGTCTACCCTTGAGTCATAATAGGAAGAAAGCTGCAGCCAAAAGGACATGCCCCCTGAGCTGTGATAGGAAGAGAAGCACAGCAGAAAGGACACACCACCTGAGCTGTGATAGGGAGAGTGCTGCAGCAGCAAGGACACACGTGCTGAGCTGCCAGCTTGAAATAAATCTAGCAGAGTAATGAATGTGAAGATCTGTGGATCATGTGAGGTACAGGGCTGGTTCTAGCTTTATTCTTGATTCATATCTACTATATTATGTTTTACTTTTAATTTAATCAAGGCATAACCCATTTAAGATTAGTTTTCAATACAAAAAGTTTTCAAAATAAATTGTTTTTCCATAAAACAAATGTGCTAAATCCCAGTTTGCTCCATCACTGTTTCACCCTATGTAGTAAAGCCATCTGAACGCTTTTGAGATTGGTTTCTCAGTACGGTCCGGTTCCTGTGGGTTTATTCATTATTGTATTTCCAGAATCACCCTGGGCTTTCTATCTATGGTGGGAGGTCCACAAAAAAAGACAATCGACAACGCACAACCCTGAAGTTTATTTTCTGACTGCTGGACTGTGGGTATTTCTGTATTCAGGTCCTGTGGTTATACGTATATGTTCCTGGTCAATGAATCTGCTCTTGTTTGTCAGTCAGAGGGCTCCTCTGGTATGGCGGGGTCGGGATAAATGAGGTCCTCTGTGTGTAATCCTGGTTGCAATGTCTGAAAGCTTGTAATTTATATCCTTCGCTTTCCAGAGTTCATAAACATATAACAAATATAGGAACACTGCTGGAAAGAAGTGTAATGAGAGTAAATACACGGTGAGGTCACACCTGACATCATTTCACTGGCGGGCGTCCGTTTTATTTATTGCACAAACGGGCGGTTGTTTAGGTGTTGTACACTTGGATTAAATCAAAGCAATTTCATAAAAGGAGATTCGTCTGCTACGCAATTGTCAGTGAATTAAGGTACGTACTGTATAACCTGTGTTTTGACCCTGACTCTGGCCCAGATGTTAGCCTTACTTCTGGATATCGCCTTTATTTAGCTTTTTTTGGATTTGTTATCTAGTCCTTGTGGTTAAACCTAATTTTTTCGAGCCCTGGTCTGTTTTCTGGTTACGTTTTCATCTAATCCTTTTGCTTGTTATCAGGGAGCGTCCACAGATCTCATAGGGCCCCGTAGCAAAATGTAGTAAGGGCACCCCTACCCTGTCCAGATACTTGGCACACCTGTGTCAAACACAGGCGATGCGGAAACCAAACCGCGATGCTCCAGATTTCTGACAAATGTATGATTTTTTTTTTATTAATAGGAAGAAATTTTAAGTACCCCTTCGCCACACCTGCTTTATCCAACTTCTATGTAAAAAAAGTAGAACAGGTGCTTCGTAAATATGGCACTCACTCTGAACACCATAATTATAAATGTATTTATACCAGACATAATTACATTAATAAATGTAGGCCCTCACCCACAAATGGGTGTTCCCATGTAGGTTTGGTGCATTCGGGAGGTGGGGCTTGCATGGCCATTGATGAACCGGCACGTGTCCATCCTGGATAACTGAAATAAGATGGTTCCATTATGCTTGGCCATAGACCTCTATTATAACGGAACAAAATGGAATGCTTCTAAAGGTTTCCGTTTTGAATCCCATTTTTTAGAATTCTGTCATAACCATGTTATAACGGAAAACAATAACGGCACCACACTAGCATAATTTAAAGCTTCTAGGCCCTAATGCAAAAGCTGTAACATGTGCCATAAGCCACAGCCAATTATAATATTGGTGTCTACTCATATGGAAGATGAGCCTCTTGGCCCATTAAGTCACTGGGGCCTGGGTGTGACTGCCACCTCGACACCCCTTATAGCTATGCCCCTGGTGAACCCCCAATTAGTTAAATTAAGGTTCGCATTTGTGAGCGTAAAATTGCACACATTTTTTGCACCCTACTTTGTTGGAGGGTATTACCAAAAAAGTCCCTACCTTAAACACAAAAAACTACCAAACATATGAAACACAAAAGATTGTAAGTTCTAACGGCTTGAAGAGAGGTTTAGGAAAGACCGAGCACATTGATCTCTGATGTATTCATATCTCCATTAATTTTTTCTGCTGAAGTTGATATAATTTGGTAGAAAATGCAGCTTTTCCCATTCTTTAGGTAAATAATGATGAGGCATTTAAATTCCAATTGAGTTAGTCCATCGTAAAGCGTAGCTACAGCTAGCACAGGAAGAATAATAGGGACTAAGGATGAGGGGGGGGTACCAAAGTTCAAGACCCCCCGGGATGGGGCTGCAAGTTTCTTGCATGCATTCCCATCTCCATAGTGATGCAAATCATGAAAATGAAGGGAGGGGTTAAAAGGGTGTTTATATAAAGAAAGAGCAAAATGAATTAAGTTGTGTTGAGTTCCGAGACAAGGATCAGCTATACAAGACTACTTTTAAATAGCTGTGAAATCTGGAATTGAGCCATCAAAACACGTCTCAGACGCATGTGAACCAAGCTGATTGTCTTCGGCAGGCACCTGATTTCCACTGTTGGCTTCGTGCTCAGACTCAGAATTTCAGCTTGACTGTCAGCATCTTGGCGCATCTTGGTTTCTGTAGGGTCTTTTTGAATAGTGAAGACTGATGAACACCAAGTAGTGACAGATAAAGAGACCAGATGCTCTGACACAGGGTCTTCTGAGTGACCTACAGGTTTTCTCAGTGTCAATGTGGTCTTCAAAAGCTTTGTAGACTCTTTGGATTTGAAGGGGAAAGAAAAGTTTAGGAGGGAAAGGCCATCTGGCTGCAAAGATTCCCATAAGAATATAGGAATATATATAGGAATATAATAAGATATGTGATGCTCTAATAGCACTGATTTATGGGGCACAAGTAAGGGAGAAGTAAGAGGCTAGATAGTGGCAGGTTGTCATGGTATGTGCCCAAAGTTCTAGCAAGGTGTGGGTGAAGATGTTAGAAGGTAGCTATAAGTAGGGTGTTGGGGTATGTGCCCTAAGTGCTAGTAAGATGTGGGGGAAGATATCAGAGGGTAGATAGTGGTGGGCAAATATCTTCACAATCTACCCTCTGATGTCTTCCCAACATCTTACTAGCACTAACTAATGATCTTTGTCGCACTCTGTAGGCTGTATGCTGTGTATAGGGTTCCCACCCCAGTTATAAGTATTTATAAACCACATCAAATGTTATCTTGATCAACATATCTTTCTTTTATTTCAGAAAAACAGTTTAAGCGGCACATACTGCCGCTTAACCAGTTTTTCTGAAAACAAAAAGAAAGATACGTTGATCAAGATAATATTTGCTGTGATTTATAAATACTTATATCTTACTAGCACTTAGGGGACATGGGGTATACGCCCTAAGGGCTAGTAAGGCATGGGCAAGATGTCTGTTGGGGTATCTGCCCTAAATACTAGTAAGGGTGTAGGAAGATGTCAATGGGTAACTAGTGGAGGTATGTGCCCTAAGTGGTAGAAAGTTGTGGGGGAGACACCAGAGGGTAGCTAGTGATGGGGTGTTGTAGTATGTGTCTTAAAGTGCTAGTAGGTTATGGAGGAAGACGTCAAAGGGTAACTAAAGGGTATGGAGGTGGGGAGTATGTTAGCATACAGGAATTAGTTAAATTACTTTAGTGTGGAGAGGTACCAGGTCCATCCTTACAGGTGTGCAAACAGTGCTGAGGAGAGTGGCCTGAAATCCGAGGCTTGTGACCACCATGAATTTCAGTATTAACCAAGTCCCGACATTGAACATACATGTACATCATAAAACTCAAGGGATTGCATGGAGCAGATTCAAGAACTGAGCCCACTTGTGTACACGGCTTGTGGCAGTTGTTAAATACAGCAGAAACCTGCCTGCAAAGGCTGGTATTGGGGAAAACTCTTATGTACCCCAGAATAAATGTAGATTCCAAAATAGCTCTTGTAAACAGATACAGACCTACACCACCTAAATAAATACAGACCCATACCCTAAACAAACACAGACTCCCAGATCCCTTTAATGCACTGTAGCCCTTAAGACAAATACAGACTCCAGATCAGATTACATTCGATAACATAGTGGATCAGCCTCTCCTCTGTGACTTGAGGACCTTCCGGGCATCTGGCTTGAGGACCTTCACAGATCTGGCTATGGGACTTTATCTAGAGGGTCCTTCACCAGTTACAAGGCCTGCAGAGGAGATGGCTGGAGTATTGCTGGGCACTCCCCCTGTCTTCAACCATGCCAATAGAGGCAGGGTGTTGGGGTATGTGCCCTGAACAAACACAGACTCCCAGAACCCTTTAATACACAAGATTAGCCTTTAAAACAAATACAGACTCCAGATCAGATTACAGTTGATTACATAGTGGCTCACCCTCTCCTCTGTGGCTTGAGGACCTGCACAGATCTGGCTGTGGGACCTTATCTAGTGGGTCCTTAACCAGTAACAAGGCCTGCAGAGGAGAGGGAGGAGTATTGCTGGGCTCTCTCCCTGTCTTCAACCATGCCAATTGTGACAATTATTAGTATGCCCAGTGGGAGCTAGGGGGATGGGGGGGTGTTACTGGGGCAGTTTTCAACTATATCTGTGTCCAGAGGAGGAAAACATGGTTGGAAATGGTGCTATTTGACCTATGATTAAGGTGGTCCTGGATAGAGGGTAATGTAACTGTAGGGGTTTGTTTATAGTCTGTTACTATGGAAACGGATAGGCCTGAATAAGAGCTGCACATACAACATTTTTATTTAAGACAGGTTGCTTCTTTTTTCATTTAATATATAGTGAAACAATTTTAAAAAATTGCTCCAAAGGTGGGCGTAGATTTTAACAGTAATTGCCAGATATTAAATGTACTCTTACATCCAGTACAAAGAAAATTAAAATTTTAACAAACCTTTGGTAGTTTAGCAGTAAGAAGTGGACAGACAGATGGCAATATGACTGCATAATCAGACTACACAGAGTTTGTTGTCTGTTACCACGGAAACATATAGTAGCTTTCGAAACAGTACAATAGGAGATTTTTAAATTGAAACAAAGTTGCAGAGTTTTGAACTTAGGAACATGTAAAAAAAAAAAACATGGCAAAAAAAGTTTAAACAAAGTAGAAAAAAAACTACATCATGCATAGTAATGGGCCCTTTTTGTCCAGGGATTGAAACAGTTCCCACTCTGGCCCTGGTTCGTCTCCCCTACACCACTTTTCATACCTCCGTAAAAAAAAGTCACAAGCACAGTGTTTGCTACACTTTAAACACCACTTGCAACAAATTTTGCCACAAAATGCGTTTTTTACGCCGCCTTCACCACTTTCTTGAGGAAAAAAGTGGCCAAAGGAGGAAAAAGGCGCTCATAGGGTGAGTAGGTTCAGAACAAACTTCCAAATACAGAAAGAGTGGTACTGCTCACCTGTTGTTGTTGCACCTAATGTTCGGTGCAACTGTACTGGAGGCGAGTAAGAGTGGTTTAAGTGTTGCTGGTTGGTGCTGCCGGTTACGTCCGTGTTCACCTTTGGCGGGGGCCAGGCCGCCGTCTGGGTCAGTGTATGAAGTATGTATCCACTGGACTCTGGGGTCGAGTGGAGGGTGGACCATAGGCGCAAAACACAACCAGAGTTTGTTTCAAACCAATAGGTTTTTTTTATTATTTTTGTTATCGTGACAACGCGTTTCGGGGTTCTGTGGACCCCTTTTTCAAGTCGGTGAATATGCTGCTGATGGAAATTGCGCTGCTCCCCGCACGTGCCAGAAGCTGGGAGCAGCGCAATTTCCATCAGCAGCATATTCACCGACTTGAAAAAGGGGTCCACAGAACCCCGAAACGCGTTGTCACGATAACAAAAATAATAAAAAAACCTATTGGTTTGAAACAAACTCTGGTTGTGTTTTGCGCCTATGGTCCACCCTCCACTCGACCCCAGAGTCCAGTGGATACATACCTCAAACACTTTCATGAGGGTGGGGCCAGTGGGCCTGGCACATTTATCTTCACTTGTGCCAATTTTTCTGGTGCAAATGCAGTCAGAAATTTCATTCTGACACACGAGCTGCTGGAGGATGAGCCTAATTTATGACGAGACCTGCGCCTAGCACATAAATTACTCCTAAGATTTTGGGGTATTTCCTCGTTTGGGTCAGAATGGGTATTAAAATCCTATTAGTCCCCCTATTTGCTTTATTTGCACATAAATTAGGCGCATCTGCTGGTGAAGTAGGAGAATTTAAATATCTACCAGTATATTTATTATTGTTTATGGTAATCCGATAAAATGTTATGTAACCAAAAATTATAGGAGATGACATGTGCCCTCCAAACTAAAAAGTGCGCGAGATCTGTATAACCGCCATGTATTCGCCAATCTATGCCTTCTAGAGATGAGCGAATTTCTTAAAAGTTTGATTCGGCTGATTCGCCGAATTTCACCCCAAAATCTGGTTTGTGACGAGTTACTTGTAGTGGGTGCAGTGACTGGGAGCTGCGATAGCGCCGCCCCCGTCATTGTACTCCTCAGATGCCGCATTCATACATGATCGCGGCATCTGAGTGTAAAATTATCAATAACAAATTTTTTTAATCAAACTTACCGCCTCCATTTGCTCGCGACGGGCCGGCTGCCGCCATCTTGCTTGAAGCTCTCATCTCTAATGCCTTCTCAAAATACTATAAAACTGAGTACAACCCATAAAAAAAGTGGTTTTGGGCTGAATGCTTCTCACATAGTTAAACCATCTGAAGCATCCCGTATTTTTTATGTCTCTGGCTCAGGAGTTCATATGTCGGAGGGAATTACAGAAACAAGTTCAGCTGTTAATCACAATGAAGACTTTTATTGATCCATAATGCATTTTATATGGCTCGATGACGAGGCGTCATGTCTGCACATTTTTATTTTAACAGCTTGTAGATCAGGCTCTATGTTCTTAACTGTGTATTGTAACCTGGTCTCCATCCAAATTAGGCAACTGCTCCCTCCGGGTCCAGATGCTTCGCTTGTAAAGTGATGTATCTGCGTCCCGTCTGACATATAGGCACCTTTTTTATTTGCTTTTCTCCATGGTTCTTATTTCATTTAGAAGACATTATCCTACCATTGACCTATTCACATAGCTAATGCTATACATCTACATCCTGATGTAAATCCACTGTATAATTCAAGTCCTGCCGATCCTCCGGCAGCAATGGCAGAAGTGAATTTTGAGGTCCAATAGTCTGTGCTGATTGGCCCTTTATCATAGCTATTAGAGATGAGCGAAATTCGATTCGGCTGCTTCGACGAAGTGCATTTTTTTGTAAGTAGCAGGTGCAATGACAGGGAGCGGTGATTGCGTTAACCCCCCGTCATTGAACTCCTCAAATGCCGCGTTCATCGCTGTTCACGGCATCTGAGATCAATATTAAAGCATTTTAGGGGTTGCTCATAAACAAAAAAATAATCAACTCATGCTTACCTCATTCATTTGAGCGCGAAGAGGCAACTGTGGTCATCTTGCTTGAAGATCCAGCGCAAAAACTTCTGCAGCGCATGATGACGTCATCACGCCATACACTTCAACACAAAAGTATTGCAGTGTATATGGTATAAGTGATGACATGATGAATAATAAAAAAAGTTATAAATTCTTTTTATTTTTTTTTAACTATTAGTATTTAATATTATACATATAAAAATAAACAATGAGTAAAAATATAAACATAATTGGTACTGTCACATCAGAAAATGTATAATTTATTAAAATATAAAGGTATTTAGCCAGTACATGCTTTCAAACGCTGTAACGTAAAAAAGGAAAAATGGCTGAATCACTGTTTGCTCTCTTGAAAAAATAAATAATAATAAAACATGATAAAAAAAAAGTCATATGTAACTTAAAAATGGTACCAGTAAGTGTGAGTTCACATCACCGTTTAGCTTTCCGTTCTTCTGATCCGTCAGGAAAAAACAAAACAGGATCCATTAAAAACGGATCCTGTTGCATCAGTTATGCATAGGATTGCAACAGGATCCGTTTTTCTACAGGATCCATTTTTTTCACTCTCTCTCTCTTCTTCTGACGGATCAGAAGAACGGAAAGCTAAACGGGGATGTGAACTCACCCTCACCACGCTAAAAAAAACAAGCCATCACATAGCCCTTTAGATAAAAATTTCAAAAACAATTATGGCTGTCACAGCCCTCGTATAACTATGTGAACGGAAAAATAAAAAAGTTATGGCTCTTGTAAGGTGGGATGGTATAAACGAAAACATGAAAATTGGATGGGTCCTCAACCCATTCCCGACATTTGCAGTACATTTTGGGTCTATAACCCCTTTAGGCCATTTTTCACCTTCCTGAGCGGCCTATTTTTGCATATCTGAAATGTGTCACTTTGTGGTAATAACTTGGGAACGCTTTTACTTATCCAAGCGAGTCTGAGATTGTTTTCTGGTGACACATTGTACTTAATGTTAAAGGTAAATTTTAGTTGATATGTTTTACCTTTATTTATTAAAAAATTCAAAATTTACCATACAGAAAATTTGAAAAATTATATAATTATTTCAAAATTTGAATTTCTCTGCTTTTAAGGCCTCATGCACACGACCGTTGTGTGCATCCGTGGCCGTTGTGCCGTTTTCCGTTTTTTTTTCGTGGACCCATTGACTTTCAATGGGTCCGTGGAAAAATCGGAAAATGCACCGTTTTGCAGCCGCATCCGTGATCCGTGTTTCCTGTCCGTCAAGAAAATAGGACCTGTCCTATTTTTTTGACGGACAATGGTTCACGGACCCATTCAAGTCAATGGGTCCGTGAAAGAACACGGATGCACACAAGATTGGCATCCGCGTCCGTGATCCGTGGCCGTAGGTTACTTTCATACAGACGGATCCGAAGATCCGTCTGCATAAAAGCTTTTGCAGAGCTGAGTTTTCACTTCGTGAAAACTCAGAACCGACAGTATATTCTAACACAGAGGCGTTCCCATAGTGATGGGGACGCTTCTAGTTAGAATATACTATGAACTGTGTACATGACTGCCCCCTGCTGCCTGGCAGCACCCGATCTGCACCTGAGGGGTTAATTGTGCATATCATAGCCCCCTATAAGAGATCAGGGGCTGCCAGGCAGCAGGGGGCAGACCCCCCTCCCTCCCCAGTTTGAATATCATTGGTGGCCAGTGTGCGGCCCCACCCCCCCATTGTAATATCATTGGTGGCCAGTGTGCGGCCTCCCCCGGCCCCCCCCCTCCCTCTATTGTATTATCATTGGTGGCTAGTGTGCGCCCCCCCTCCTATTGTAATATCATTGGTGGCCAGTGTGCGGCCCCCCCCCCGCCCCCCCCTATTGTAATATCATTGGTGGCCAGTGTGCCACATCACATCATAGAAGCATCATACTTACCTGCTGCGCTGTCTGTGACCGGCCGGGAGCTCCTCCTACTGGTAAGTGACAGATCATTAAGCAATGCGCCGCACAGACCTGTCACTTACCAGTAGGAGGAGCTCCCGGCCGGACACAGACAGCGCAGCAGGTAAGTATGATGCTTCTAATATTGTAATATTGCTAAGTAACCATGGCAACCAGGCCTGCAGTGGCGTCCTGGTTGCCATGGTTACCGATTGGAGCCCCAGAGCGATTAAACTGGGACTCCGATCGGAACTCTCCGCTGCCACCAATGATCGGGCAGGGGGGGGAGGGAGAGGGGAGGCCGCACACTGGCCACCAATGAAATTACAATAGAGGGGGGGAGGGGGGCCGACGGAGGCCGCACACTGGCCACCAATGATATTACAATAGAGGGGGGGCGGGGGGGCCGCACACTGGCCACCAATGATATTCAAACTGGGGAGGGAGGGGTGTCTGCCCCCTGCTGCCTGGCAGCCCCTGATCTCTTACAGGGGGCTATGATACGCACAATTAACCCCTTCAGGTGCGGCACCAGAAGGGTTAATTGTGCTGATCACAGCCCCCTGTAAAAGATCGGGTGCTGCCAGGCAGCAGGGGGAAGTCATGTACACAGTTCTCAGTATATTCTAACTAGAAGCGTCCCCATCACTATGGGAACGCCTCTGTGTTAGTATATACTGTCGGATCTGAGTTTCACGATGTAACTCAAATCCGATGGTATATTCTAACATAGAGGCGTTCCCATGGTGATGGGGACGCTTCAAGTTAAAATATACCATCGGATTGGAGAAAACTCCGATCCTATGGTATATTAACTCCTGACTTTACATTGAAAGTCAATGGGGGACGGATCCGTTTGAAATTGCACCATATTGTGTCAACGTCAAACGGATCCGTCCCCATTAACTTGCATTGTTATTCAGGACGGATCCGTTTGGCTCCGCACGGCCAGGCGGACACCAAAACGACTTTTTTTTTCATGTCCGTGGATCCTCCATAAATCAAGGAAGACCCACGGACGAAAAAACTGTCACGGATCACGGACCAACGGAACCCCGTTTTGCGGACCGTGAAAAAATACGGTCGTGTGCATGAGGCCTAAGACGGATAGTGATACCTCATAAAATAGTTCTTAATTAACATTCCCCATATGTCTACTTAAGGGCCAGTCCATACAATTTTGAAATAGACGCTTAAAAAATCAGTGCAGAATACACGTGTATTTTTTCAGCACAACAAAAAAGTGTTCACTTCAATACAAAGCTGGAATTTCAGTTTGAGGTTTTTGAAGCAGATTTGAAGCAGATCTGCGCAAAAAACACGTGGAAAATGCACAAAAAACTCAAGATAGAGGTCGCTGCTTCTTTTTTACATGTGCTGCTTCCCATTGTAATGAATAGGAGGCTGTTTTTGGAGCTGATTTGAAGCTGATTCTGAGGCAGAAACACTCCAAGATCTGTGCCAAAAAACTCAGTGTGAACTGGCCCTTATGTTGGCATCAATTTGAAAATGTCATTTTATTTTTAGGATGTTAGAAGGTTTAGAATTTTAGTAACAATTTTTCACATTTTAAGGAAAATGTCCAAAATCCACTTTTCTAAGGACCAATTCAGTTTTGAAGTCACTTTGTAGGGCTTGACCCCATTTTAGAAACTACACCCCTCAAGTTATTCAAAACTAATTTTACAAACGTTGTTAACCCTTTACATGTTTCTCAAGAATTAAAGGAAAATGGCGAAGTGAGGGAGAGCAAAATGCGCAGGCGCAGCTGCTATATGACTTCCAAAAATAGCTGAGCATACACTCTCAGGTATTTTTGGAAATCCCATAGCAGTGAATGCAGAGTAAGATGTACAAGCGCTGCATGCTGTCCACTCACCACTTTAGGACTGTTGAAAATAGCCAAGCCAGAGCTCAGTTATTTTTGGAACTCCCATAGTGGTAAATTGACGGTGACCGCCAGGGCCGGACTGGCCTACCGGGATACCGGGAAATTTCCCGGTGGGCCGCCGGCCCTGGGGCCGCTTTAAGATGTGCCTGCACTTTTTCTGCGGCCGGCGGGCCGAATCCGAAAGCTAGCCTCAGTCTGATGTAGTGGAGTGGTGGCCGCACTGGCAAGTGGGTGGAGCTGAGCAGGCCAGCAGGCCGGCCTCCGTGGGAGCGGCACTGCTCCCTCCAACCACCTGGTGTCGCTGTGAGCGGCAGCCCGTGATCCTGAGGATCTGGCTGTCCTGTGTGTGGCCGCCACTCTCTTCCTGCAAGTGGCCTCAGGCTCAGTGGCGTATAATAAACATTGAGTGCGGCCCCCCCCAGTATAATAAACATTGAGTGCGGCCCCCCCCAGTATAATAAACATTGAGTGCGGCCCCCCCCCAGTATAATAAACATTGAGTGCGCCCCCCCCCCAGTATAATAAACATTGAGTGCGCCCCCCCCCCCAGTATAATAAACATTGGTGGGCATTGCCAATGAGGGTTAAAAAATAAAAAATTAACTCACCTCCTCCAATTGATCGCGTAGCTGCTGCCGGTCTCCAGTCCTGTACTTTCTTCAGGTCCTGTGGTGACATCACTGAGCTCCAGCCTCCATCACATGGTCCATTACCATGGTGATGGATCATGTGATGTATCATGTGATGAGCTCAGTGACATCACCACAGGTCCTTTGACAGGTCCTAAAGAAAGTACATGAGACCGGCTGCTACGCGATCAATTGGAGGAGGTGAGTTAATTTTTATTTATTTTTTTAACCCTCATTGGCACTGCCCACCAATGTTTATTATGTTGGGGGGGGCGCACTATGCCACTGCCACCAATGTTTATTATACTGGGGTGTTGGGGGGGGGGGCGCACTGCACCACCAATGTTTATTATACTGGGGTGTTGGGGGGGCACTGCACCACCAATGTTTATTATACTGGGGTGTTGGGGGGGGGGGGGCGCACTGCACCACCAATGTTTATTATGTTGGGGGGGGGGCGCACACCACACTATTAAATAATGCAGCTGCGCCTGCCAGGCTTGAGCAGGTATATGTGTGAATAGGGAAGATGCTGAGATCCGGCTGTACCTCAAAGTGAGGGGGGGGGGGGGGCGCACTATGCCACTGCCACCAATGTTTATTATACTGGGGTGTTGGGGGGGGGGGCGCACTGCACCACCAATGTTTATATGTTTATTATACTAGGGAGGGGGGGCGCACTGCGCCACCAATGTTTATTATGTTGGGGGGGGGCGCACTGTGCCACCAATGTTTATTATACTGGGGTGTTGGGGGGGCACTGCACCACCAATGTTTATATGTTTATTATACTAGGGAGGGGGGTGCACTGTGCCACCAATGTTTATTATGTTGGGGGGGGCGCACTGCGCCACCAATGTTTATTATACTGGGGTGTTGGGGGGGGCGCACTGCGCCACCAATGTTTATTATGTTGGGGGGGCGCACTGCGCCACCAATGTTTATTATACTGGGGTGTTGGGGGGGGGGCGCACTGCACCACCAATGTTTATTATGTTGGGGGGGGGGGGGGGCGCACACCACACTATTAAATAATGCAGCTGCGCCTGCCAGGCTTGAGCAGGTATATGTGTGAATAGGGAAGATGCTGAGATCCGGCTGCCAGATCTCAGCATCTTCCCTTATCCATATTCACACATATACCTGCTCAAGCCTGGCAGGCGCAGCTGCATTATTTAAAGGGATTCTGTCAGATTTAACCCCTCTAACCTAAGCATATGCTCATGTCCAGACTAATAAGAAGAAACCTAAGCTGGCTTTATTAAACCTCACTGTGGCTCTATTTGCCCAAAAAACTGGTTTTTATAACCTGTCAATCACTTACTTAAGGTGCCCAAGGGGAGGTCCGTTAATACAGGGTGCCCGACCGCACCCCTTGCCGTCTGGGACGGGGAGGATTGCGGAGGCGGCGCTGAGCTGTAGAAGGCGGCACTGAACACAGGGAAGGCGGCGCTGGGCAACGGACAGCAAGGGGTGTGGTCGGGCACCCTGTATTAACGGACCTCACTTTGGGCACCTTAAGTAAGTGATTGACAGGTTATAAAAACCTGTTTTTTGGGCAAATAGAGCCTCAGTGAGGTTTAATAAGACCAGCTTAGGATTCTTCTTATTAGTCTGGACATGAGCATATGTTTAGGTTAGAGGGGTTAAATCTGATGACAGAATCCCTTTAATAGTGTGGTGTGGGGATGTTGGGGTGGGAGGTCCGATAGGTATGTGGGGGTGGGAGATCCGGGAGGGGGGGGCCCATAAATTTTTTTTGCTATGAGGCCCAGTCATTTCTAGCTACGCCCCTGCTCAGGCTCCCGCCGCCTCACCAGATTCAAATATGCCGGGCCCAGGCCGCAGACCGGAAGCAGAGCCCGACCCCTGTGTATGCCGCCGTCACCGATGTAAACAGCCCTGGGGGTAAGAAGGGGCCAAGCTGTGCCCACATATGACTGTGCAGTCTGTCAGGGTTATGTAGTGTACATTATTTACATACAGTCTTATAAATTATAAGACTGTATGTACACTAATATACACTACATAACCCTGACAGACTGCACAGTCATATGTGGGCACAGCCCTGGCATCCAATACATATCACAGAGAGCTATACTGTGCATTATAAGCTATACTGCACAGTATAGCTCTCTGTGACATGTATTGGATGCCAGGGCTGTGCCCACATGTGACTGTGCAGGCTGTCAGGGTTATGTAGTGTATACTATTAGTTTACATACAGTCTCCAGTTTACAGGAATCTCCAGGAGTGACATCGGCTGGGCAGATCAGCTTCTAGGATCTGGGCTCCAAGATGTTCTCCCCTCCCAGCCCCTGACAACCTGTGTGACAACCTTTCACAAAGTGCTACCTCCAGCCAGAGCCCTGCTGTCAACTGCCCCAATCATCTCCTTGCAGTGATGCATGTGAGGGCCACAGAGGGCCCATGGAGCCCATATCCTAGAAGCTGATCTGCCCAGCTGATGCCACTCCTGGAGAGTCCCTTGCTGCTCTCTGTACAGGAGGGGACAGTGATCACACAGCTCTCTGCATCCAGCAGGCTGCTCAGCCTCCACACAGGCAGCTCCCAGCAGTCTACTGTGCCTTCATACATAGAAGCCTGGAGGTCACTTCCAGGCAGCTGAAACTCCATGCATGGTGGTCAGAGTGGCTGTGAGAAGCTTGGAGCCCACCACCTCCAGGCAGCTGCACTTCAACAACTTTTCCAGGAGAATCCAGCAACTCTGTGACAGGCGGAAGGGGTTGCCAGTCACTCACTTGTCCCTGTGCAGCCTGCAGCTCCAGTCCTTCTCCTGGTGCTGCTGCTGACATACATTCAAGGGGGACAGAAGGGGAAGGGGGGTAAGGAAGAGGGGGAAGGCCAGGTACTTACAGGAGGACTATATCAATCTGAGTATAAATTAAAGGGGTTGTTCGGGTTCAGAGCTGAACCCGGACATACCTCCATTTTGACCCAGGCAGCCCCCCTGACTTGAGCATCGGAGCAGTTCATGCTCCGATGCTCTCCTTTGCCCTGCGCTAAATCGCGCAGGGCAAAGGCATTTTTTGAAGATCTGGTGACGTACTGGGGCTCTCCATGGGGCTGCCAGGAAGCCCAGTGACGTCACTGATGGCCGGGATTTAGTGCTGCCCTAGCCAGTAAAACGGTAATATGAACAATGGGGTTCTACAAAAGAGCTATCGAGGGGCAAAGTTCATATTCGTGTTTACACACGTGTTTTAAAATGAATGCTTTCCCCTTTTATAAACAAGTAAATAATGACGCAACGCTGTGGGGCTGGTGTGCAACTTTTTCCAGGGCTGGTTTTTATCCCCAGTCCGGCCCTGGTGACCGCGCATGTATGGTTGCTCTCCCCTTGACTTCAGAGGACTCATTCTAGAGATAGGAGCAGGTCCCAGGGGTTAGACCTACAGAAGCATTACTTGAAGCTTCTAGGCTCAATGAAAAATCTTTAACAGACCCACCACCTACCAAGTACCATTTATGGTACTGGTGTCTTCTTCTGTGTCAGAAAAACCTTTGGACCTTGTTTGACTCTCTACATCTTCTTCCCTGGGGCCTACTTGGATGCCAGGCACCATAGCAGCCACTCTGGCAACCATCGATGCCTGGCACATAGTTTTCCCTTGGAATCTAATTTTCTCAAGATAGAATAACGTTCCTCTCTTACAACATATGTCCAGGTAAGCACTTCAGATTCTTTGGAAACACCCTTAAAAAACCTAAAAAAGAAAATCAGTCTTGAAATAACACATACACGTCACTTGCCAAATATCTACCGTCTCCACTATTTGCTTACACTTTAGGGAGTGCTCTTTTGTGGCTGCTCCAGACGAGTCAGGTCACAGACATGTCAGGATTCAGTCTCATGTTTTCTTGTTTGCCTCAAGAGTTCATCACCTTGGGTGCAAAAAGGAGCCGCACATGCTGCTGTACACAGAATATCAGATGCAGGATTTTTATCATCGCCATTAAGCGATCTAGAGTATATGGTGGTATGATAAAACAAATTTAATTACAAATATTTGACCTTCTTTTAGAGAACTTGTGAGTCATGATTCTAGAAAGGTTTTAATGACCCCTGTCCATTGACAAGATATGTAGGTATATACCGTAGGTGGACTCCCACCCTCCTAAGCTCTCCTCAGTCCTGACATCTCCTATGGTTCTCCCGAGCATGTACAGTAGGTGTTCTGAATAGGGAGAGGGGATTAAGTTGCTGCTAGACACCTCGTTTGGTGGCTTCTCTCCCGTGAAAACAAAGAACTGGGCATGTTGAAAGTCAACATGGCCAGTTCTTATTCCCCTCCATCTAACAGGGGAGTCGGGACACCCCCATACAAATAAGATAGAAATCGATCAGCTTCTAGAAGAAAGACATGCAGTGTAGGTTCAGATGGCTAAAGGGGTTTGTTTCATGAAAAAAATCCTGCACCTGGATCAGAATTCTTTTCTAATTTCATGTAATTACTGTAAAAATGTAGTATAGCCACTGAGTTATTAAATAAAATATATTGGTGAAGCGCCACCTGCTGTTTGTTCTTTCCCTTATTTCTCTGTCATCTCAGTAACATTGCTGAGATGGTTGCACGTGCTCAGTTTCATCCTGCCACCAGCTGGATCCACTGTTAGAAAGTTACAGTAACAGAGTGAGGGCTGTAGAAGAAAGAACGCTCCCCATGAGCTCTGATAGGGAGACAGCTGCAGCAGAAAGGACACACACCCTGAGCTGTGAAAGGGAGAGAGCTGCAGCAATAAGGACATGCCACCTGAGCTGTGATAGGGAGAGAGCTTTATCAGAAAGGATATGTGCAATGAGCAGGACCGTGGTACGGTTACACGGACGCCAAATTATGCAGTGGGTCCTGATATGGGTATATAAGTCTATAGTTTTTGTTCGTGACGCCAATTGCAGCATGCGCAGGGTACTAACACAGGGCCCTTTAAGGTGTTGCAACCCACGTACCAGGTGAGGAATGCCAGAGTGGGGTAATGTTTCTGTGTAGTGTCAACGGTGTCTCCTACCTTGGTACGGCTGGACTCCTGGATGGCTCACTTGCAATAAATGAGTGTTGCTAGTAGGAGTAATTGAGGGTTTTAGTAGCAGTAAATGAGATCCAGACTTGAAATATAATTCAACTTGTCTTTACTGAAGGCAGCATTAATCCATATGAGTTACAGCAATAGTCTTGGGTCCCAGCAGGTATTGGCAATGTAGGGCAGGGATCAATATCTCTTCTGCTCCTATCATGTGCCTGGAGAATATGGCAGGAATCTGTCTTCTGCTCTGTCTATCTTCTGCTGTGTATGGGACTGACTAGCTGAGGAGGAATTTGGCTTCTTCTGGTCTCTGGATGGTACTCATGGTTCGTCCTGGAGATGGCTGCTTGCTTGTCACCAGCTGAGGCTGTAAGGCTCAGACTGGGAATAGTGATCTTTGGTCTCAACGGAGACAAGATCCTGGTTTGGGATCCCTATTTCTGGGAGCTCCAACTTGCACAGCCTTCCCCGAGCCGGGGTGGCTGGCACACTAACTGAACTTCCTTTCCTCCCCATGAGGCAGGACATGGGCCAGCCCACTTCTGCTCATAGAGGGGGGGAGCTAAACTGGAATAAACTATTCCAGTCTAGATATACTAAACTGTTGCTAAGGTCCTGATAAACATTGATGCCACCTGCTGGTGTACATGGAAATTACAGCAAATATATTTAACAAGCTTAGAATATGCACATTTGTGAGAATGTGATATTAAATTATACAAGATGACAAGATAAATACACTTATCAGGACGTAGTGGGGAGAGAGTTTAGTAACATAACTCTGGGATGTTATACATGCCCCCTGTGCTTTGATAGGAAGAGATCTGCATCAGAAAGAAGACACCCCCTGAGACCCGAGAGGAAGAGAGAGAGAGCTGCAGCAGAAAGGACATGCCACCTGAGCTTTGATAGGAAGAGATATGCAGCAATAAGGACATGCCCCTGTGCTGTGATAGGGAGAGAGTTGCAGCACAAAGGACATGCCACCTGAGTTGTGATCTCAGGATCTATGTGAGGTACAGGGCTGGCTGTAGCTTATTTGGAAAAAAAATTGTTGTATATTATATCATGTATGATTTTAATTTTTACTTATTGTAACTATGCAAAAACCTCTCTAAATTATGCTAATGGTTACAAACATGACCTGCCTCACAATGGATAGTGCCATTCTGAGAAATATCCCACAGAACTGTTTACCACCTATCCATTGGATAGATAATAAGTATCAGATCCAATCTCTGGAACTCTGTGGGATCCTGACCACAAGGGGTCTTTGAATGGAGTGGAGCAGTAGTGTGCTTGTCAGTCCACCATCCCGTCTACGTCTATGGGACCAACAAAGTACTGTCTACATCAGCCCCATAGATGTGAAAGGATTGGAGGACCAACAGGATTGTAGAGGGTCCCTGCTGTCAAATCTCCTGTCATCCAATGTTTATAACCTATTCTGTAGATGGGTGATCATTTTCGTGGAACAACCCTTTAATAGTAGAAATGGTGGTCACCTGTTCAGAACACTCATCCATCAGCCAGTGGAGAAAGAGGCTAAATGTAACTCATCTTGCTCTAGAGGACCCAAAACAACTGTGCGTTACATTTCTCATGTGGTGGCACTAAAGGGGAATTTAGACTTATCCCCAAATTCTTCTATAATGTGCAGCAGATCAGTGGGGGCCCAAGCAGCGGGACACCTTGTGATCTGCATATTGATAGGCATAGCTTAAAGTTTGTGGGCTCCAATGCAAAATTGGTAAGGCTCTGTTCACTTTTCCATTTATGCTTAGCCGCCCCAAGGAAATCTCCACAAGTATACAATGAATATAAAGGCATGACATATGCCATACATCACCCTATAGGCTGCCATGTTAAAAAAAAGTATACCGTGCAATATATATACCATTTT
Organism: Bufo bufo; assembly: GCF_905171765.1. NCBI lineage: Eukaryota > Metazoa > Chordata > Amphibia > Anura > Bufonidae > Bufo > Bufo bufo. The sequence goes on along the minus strand of NC_053390.1, from coordinate 789,335,181 downwards.
TTCTGGTGGCCCACTATATAGGAAGATGCATCAGACTACACTTTCCTACACAGAAGAAAATAAAGTATAAAAATGTATACCTGCCCAACAGATGCCAAAAGGACACTATTATGGACTCTCTTAGGCTAGTTTTACACTAGTGTTCTGACAGGCGGTTTTTGTCTGGCCGAATCCTGGCATATTTGCTGGGTAGTGGCAGAGTCAACAGGCATTGCAGTAACATTTGGCAATGCCGGACCCAGACACCTCCGGTAGGCTGTTCTTGCCTTATTTTATTTTATTAATGTGGCAGGCAGCAGCTGGGCAGGAGTGGAGATGAGCGCTTCCCAGTGGCGTGACTATCAGGGAAGCAGCTGCTTCGGGGCCCGAGAGCAGTTACTGTACTTCGTCACCCCGGGCCCCTGTCAGAGCAGCTGACTTCTCCTGCACGGGTCCAGAGTCCTGCACTTGCACCTCTGTCACTGACCTCCTGACATCAGTGACATTGCTCCGCCTCTCCCCTCCTTAGTTCTTATGGTGGACAGTGGTGACCAGCAACCGGACGGCCCGATGTGGGTGGAGCTATAATAGCCCCGCCCCTTTTCTGCCCGCGAAGCGATTCCTGCAGCCTGAACCTTTCCTGTCCACCATGCTGAACATCAGTTGGATTGTCACAACTGCACCAGTTATGTAAGTAGCAGGGGAACTACTGCGGTTATATTCAGCTTTCCCAGACTGTGCACATGTGACCTGCAGTACAGTAGGAAAGCTGGGTGAATTATATCATGAAATGTCATCCAGCTTCCCTGCTATCCTGCATGGCACAAGTGCAGAGGCATTAGTGTATGCGGGAGAGGCACATGTGTGCGTCCATGTATGTGGTGACTGTGTGCATGAATGCATCCATGTATGTGGAGAGTGTGTGTATGAGTGCATCTATGTATATGGTGAGCACATGTATGAGTGCGTCCATGTATGTGGAGAGTGCATCCATGTATGTGGAGAGTATGTGTATGACTGCGTCCATGTATGTGGAGACTGCGCCCATGTATGTGGAGAGTGCGTGTATGACTGCGTCCATGTATGTGGAGAGTGCGTGTATGACTGTATCCATGTATGTGGAGAGTGCGTGTATGACTGCATCCATGTATGTGGAGAGTGCGTGTATGACTGCGTCCATGTATCTGGAGACTGCATTCATGTATGTGGAGAGTGCGTGTATGACTGCGTCCATGTATGTGGAGAGTGCGTGTATGACTGCGTCCATGTATGTGGAGAGTGCGTGTATGACTGCGTCCATGTATGTGGAGAGTGCGTGTATGACTGCGTCCATGTATGTGGAGAGTGCGTGTATGACTGCGTCCATGTATGTGGTGACTGTGTGCATGAATGCATCCATGTATGTGGAGAGTGTGTGTATGAGTGCGTCCATGTATGTGGAGAGTGTGTGTATGAGTGCGTCCATGTATGTGGAGAGTGTGTGTATAAGTGCATCTATGTATATGGTGAGCGCATGTATGAGTGCGTCCATGTATGTGGAGAGTGCGTCCATGTATGTGGAGAGTGCGTGTATGACTGCGTCCATGTATGTGGAGAGTGCGTGTATGACTGCGTCCATGTATGTGGAGAGTGTGTGTATGACTGCGTCCATTTATGTGGAGAGTGCGTGTATGACTGCGTCCATGTACGTGGAGACTGCGTGTATGACTGCGTCCATGTATGTGGAGAGTGCGTGTATGACTGCGTCCATTTATGTGGAGAGTGCGTGTATGACTGCGTCCATGTATCTGGAGAGTGCGTGTATGACTGCGTCCATGTATCTGGAGAGTGCGTGTATGACTGCATCCATGAATGTGGAGAGTGTGTGTATGACTGCGTCCATGTATCTGGAGAGTGCGTGTATGACTGCCTCCATGTATGTGGAGAGTGTGTGTATGACTGCCTCCATGTATGTGGAGAGTGTGTGTATGAGTGCGTCCATGTATGTGGAGAGTGCGTGTATGACTGCGTCCATGTATCTGGAGAGTGCGTGTATGACTGCGTCCATGTATGTGGAGAGTGCGTGTATGACTGCGTCCATGTATGTGGAGAGTGCGTGTATGACTGCGTCCATGTATGTGGAGAGTGCGTGTATGACTGCGTCCATGTATGTGGAGAGTGCGTGTATGACTGCGTCCATGTATGTGGTGACTGTGTGCATGAATGCATCCATGTATGTGGAGAGTGTGTGTATGAGTGCGTCCATGTATGTGGAGAGTGTGTGTATGAGTGCGTCCATGTATGTGGAGAGTGCGTCCATGTATGTGGAGAGTGCGTGTATGACTGCGTCCATGTATGTGGAGAGTGCGTGTATGACTGCGTCCATGTATGTGGAGAGTGTGTGTATGACTGCGTCCATTTATGTGGAGAGTGCGTGTATGACTGCGTCCATGTACGTGGAGACTGCGTGTATGACTGCGTCCATGTATGTGGAGAGTGCGTGTATGACTGCGTCCATTTATGTGGAGAGTGCGTGTATGACTGCGTCCATGTATCTGGAGAGTGCGTGTATGACTGCGTCCATGTATCTGGAGAGTGCGTGTATGACTGCATCCATGAATGTGGAGAGTGTGTGTATGAGTGCGTCCATGTATCTGGAGAGTGCGTGTATGACTGCCTCCATGTATGTGGAGAGTGTGTGTATGAGTGCGTCCATGTATGTGGAGAGTGCGTGTATGACTGCGTCCATGTATCTGGAGAGTGCGTGTATGACTGCGTCCATGTATCTGGAGAGTGCGTGTATGACTGCGTCCATGTATCTGGAGAGTGCGTGTATGACTGCGTCCATGTATGTGGAGAGTGCGTGTATGACTGTGTCCATGTACACCCTGTACAGAATTATTAGGCAAATGAGTATTTTGACCACATCATCCTCTTTATGCATGTTGTCTTACTCCAAGCTGTATAGGCTCGAAAGCCTACTACCAATTAAGCATATTAGGTGATGTGCATCTCTGTAATGAGAAGGGGTGTGGTCTAATGACATCAACACCCTATATCAGGTGTGCATAATTATTAGGCAACTTCCTTTCCTTTGGCAAAATGGGTCAAAAGAAGGACTTGACAGGCTCAGAAAAGTCAAAAATAGTGAGATATCTTGCAGAGGGATGCAGCACTCTTAAAATTGCAAAGCTTCTGAAGCGTGATCATCGAACAATCAAGCGTTTCATTCAAAATAGTCAACAGGGTCGCAAGAAGCGTGTGGAAAAACCAAGGCGCAAAATAACTGCCCATGAACTGAGAAAAGTCAAGCGTGCAGCTGCCAAGATGCCACTTGCCACCAGTTTGGCCATATTTCAGAGCTGCAACATCACTGGAGTGCCCAAAAGCACAAGGTGTGCAATACTCAGAGACATGGCCAAGGTAAGAAAGGCTGAAAGACGACCACCACTGAACAAGACACACAAGCTGAAACGTCAAGACTGGGCCAAGAAATATCTCAAGACTGATTTTTCTAAGGTTTTATGGACTGATGAAATGAGAGTGAGTCTTGATGGGCCAGATGGATGGGCCCGTGGCTGGATTGGTAAAGGGCAGAGAGCTCCAGTCCAACTCAGACGCCAGCAAGGTGGAGGTGGAGTACTGGTTTGGGCTGGTATCATCAAAGATGAGCTTGTGGGGCCTTTTCGGGTTGAGGATGGAGTCAAGCTCAACTCCCAGTCCTACTGCCAGTTTCTGGAAGACACCTTCTTCAAGCAGTGGTACATGAAGAAGTCTGCATCCTTCAAGAAAAACATGAATTTCATGCAGGACAATGCTTCATCACACGCGTCCAAGTACTCCACAGCGTGGCTGGCAAGAAAGGGTATAAAAGAAGAAAATCTAATGACATGGCCTCCTTGTTCACCTGATCTGAACCCCATTGAGAACCTGTGGTCCATCATCAAATGTGAGATTTACAAGGAGGGAAAACAGTACACCTCTCTGAACAGTGTCTGGGAGGCTGTGGTTGCTGCTGCACGCAATGTTGATGGTGAACAGATCAAAACACTGACAGAATCCATGGATGGCAGGCTTTTGAGTGTCCTTGCAAAGAAAGGTGGCTATATTGGTCACTGATTTGTTTTTGAATGTCAGAAATGTATATTTGTGAATGTTGAGATGTTATATTGGTTTCACTGGTAAAAATAAATAATTTAAATGGGTATATATTTGTTTTTTGTTAAGTTGCCTAATAATTATGCACAGTAATAGTCACCTGCACACACAGATATCCCCCTAAAATAGCTAAAACTAAAAACAAACTAAAAACTACTTCCAAAAATATTCAGCTTTGATATTAATGAGTTTTTTGGGTTCATTGAGAACATGGTTGTTGTTCAATAACAAAATGAATCCTCAAAAATACAACTTGCCTAATAATTCTGCACTCCCTGTATGTAGAGAGTGCGTGTATGACTGCACTATGGAGGCATCTACTGGGGGCCCAGTATACTGGCACGCATTATAGGTGGGCACTATGGAGAAGTGGGGGACAAGAGCACTATGAGGGCATTATATAGGTGCATTTAATACTGGCACCCATTTTGATGCCACTATGGGGAAGGGAGGAAAGGAGCATTATGGGGGTATCTATGTGGGGCAGTCTATAGGGGCATTTTATAGTGCCACATTGTGGAGGGCACTATGGAGACGGAGAAGGAGCACTATGGGGGCATCTTCTGGGGGGACTATATGGGAGTATTTTATACTGGCACAAATTATAAGGTCACTATGGGCACCTAAGCTCAACTGGGGGCACTAAGTGTTTTTTGTAGTGGCACACAGTACAGGTCATTGGAACACATGAGGGCACTCTGGGGACATTGGCTCTACTGGGGGCACTAAGAGGAGGTATTTCTTTTTTTACTGCCACACGACGGGGCATTTTTTGTACTGGCGCACATTATAAGGGGGGGGGGTTCTACTGTCACACATTATAAAGAGAATTATTACTATCGGGGCATTATGGTGGGCTTTATTACAACTGGGGGACTATGGGAGCATTATTACTTGTGGGACACAATTACTGTTGGGGGCACTGTAGGAGCACTATTACTACTAAATGCACTCTGGCAAAGAAATAATTACTATTGTTGGGACTTTGGGAGCCCGATTACTTTGGGGGCGCCCTGGCACAGCATCAGCTTACCACAGTTCTTTTTGCAGTATAGTTTTGGGGAGCACAGCTTCTCAGTATTGGGGGTGCATGATGGGATGTTAATTGGAGGATGATGGAAAAGTAGGAAACTAAGATGTCTGTCAAACTCTGCAGAGACGTGAGATGGCTGAAAGAAATTTTCACGGTGGTCTGGTCTGAATGGAGAAGATGAAGAAAGAGAACATCTACATCAGAGGAGACGTCGCTGGATATAAGAGGTATGGGGCGCTGTATGAGGCTACTTTCACATCTGCGATAGTGATCCTGGCAGGCTGTTCCAGCTGAGAATTCACTGGATCCGGCACTGCTGGATGCAGACAGAATGCCCGCCAGCCCCATTAACTATAATGGGGTACGGCAGAGATCCGGCCACAATCTGGGAAAAATACAGAGAATCAGCGGGACATAAACCGCTGCATGCTGTGCTTTGTCTCCAGTCGATTCCTTACATTTTCTGCCGGATTAGGTGGCCGGATCGTACTAAGACCCCTAATGTCACTTGGGGACCCCCAAAGAAGCTTGTGTGTTGGCTGAAGCCTTCCTATCTTACTGGTGGCTGGCCCTGCCTCTCAATTGTGCTTCCGGTTTTGGCTCCGCCCCTAGACTGCAAGGGGATGGGGCCTGTTGGGGTCATGTGATTGGGCTGCTCAGTCAAAAATGCCCGGGCCTATTTTTTGTCCCAGTCCGGCCCTGTGTGCCATGTATAGTACTGGTGTCTTGCTATGTGATAGACAGGTGTGTGGACCTCCTCAAGCATCAAGCGTGCTCGGCACTCCTGGGAGACCAAAAGAATCAGGCCAAAAAATATATAATTTGCCTGATCCTTCTTTCCTCTGACAGATGATATTGGGAGTTTCTCATAAACATTAGACTGTTAAACAAGGCCTTAAAGGATAAGTACACCTTTGGGGGCAATTCTTTTGTTAGTGCGTTGTACTTATTATCAGCTAAAAATCATTTTTCAATTGGCCTTTATTAAAAAAAAAATATAGAGTCCTTTTCTCTGTACAGAGCTGAGATGCTCTAGTAGTAGTAACTGAATTTTCTCTCTGCTCTGTCAGGCAGGGAGCTGACGGCTCCTTATCTCTGCTCTCTGACCTTATAAACAGTCATTAAAGCCCAATCCTTATCTTACTGATAACAATTTGGCTTAAAGAGGACCTTTCATCTGTTTAGCCCTAGTCTAATTAGAGTCTTACTTTACAGGGCGGCCCCCACTGATGTCATCGCACTTTTTTTTTGTTGTCCCCCATTGATTTTGGCGCCTTATATTCTAATTAGCCGACTTGTTTATACTAGGTGGAGACTGGAGCGGTTCTCTTCTCCCTGGCTGTGAGCGCATCCAATCAGAGCGCACCGCTCATAGCGATGACATTAGTGGGGGTAGCCCTATAAGGTAAGACCCTAATTAGACTCGGGTTAAACAGATGAAAGGTCCTCTTTAAATAAGTGTTTAAAAGCTAGAAAAAAAGTTAACCCTTTGTGACAGAATGGCTCAATATTTTTAATAAAACTTTTTTATCCCCAAATGAGTAAAATGCAATCATTAAAAAATTTACCCAAAGGTGTATGTGATGAATACCACCCCTCGTGCCCGCTGACGTCAACCACGCCGAGCTCACGAGACCTGGTATGATCACAGGGTTTACCAAAAACGTGAAGTTACGCCCTCCAGAGGAGCACGTAAGGTCAGGCTGGTATACTTTACGCACCCACCTCCTGTCCACGCGGGCACAGAGAGGCAACAAGCTGAGAGAGCCTTTTCACTGCCGGAGTGAAAACAGCGTGTCCTCAGCCCTGGTAACTGCCACCAGTTTCTCGTTTGATATAAGCCCGGTCCGCTAACGGGATTATATAGGGTCAGAAACCAACCCGCGGTAGCTTATAACTAGGCCAAAACACGGACGTGGGGATTCGTGATCGAGATACAAGATAGCACAATATTAAATTATAGATTTAATAGCCGTATGGGCACACTAGAGTTAACACAATATACACTAAGAATATATACAGTGGTCTGAGGTTACAGATTACAGGTTATATGGTTACAACAGGGTTAAGCAGTGGAAAAGTCAGTTACCGAGTATGATGAAAGTTCCTTTGAGATGTTCTTTGCTGCAGTCCACATGAAGGGCCGTGAACTCAGCTATTTCCTGGGTCCCTCTAAACACATGTGTAAGATGTGACCCCTTCTTCAGAGAAAGACGCGCCTACTTGCTGGCACCAGACTTTTAACCTGTAGCCGGCCCCTCCCCTCCCGGCCTCAGGGAGGGGTCCACTCCCCCTCTTCTGGGCTGGCAGCAAATGACCCACAAAACCCTTTAGGGTTCATAGCTCCAGACCAGAGGGTCATAGGGAGATGGTTCTGGGACCAATGGACCTGCCTGGGTTCTGGCTACAAGTAGAGCCCAAACCTGGTACCGTTATGTGGTTTCTATGGGGAGATATGGATCTCTCTCTACCCTGACCTCGTCTCATTAAACAAAGACCATGGGAACGTACCTCGTGGCCACCGGGACACAAATATGTATCCGGTTTGCGCCTGCGATGGCCAGGCGGTTCATAATTCCTTATGAAAGGTAGGTGCCAACATGTCTGGGAGGTCTCATTGATCCTGGGCAAAGGCAGATACCCCCTGCTGGGGGTTTTCCTGCAATATTCCGTTGGCTCCAAACTGGTGGAGGTGAGGTGTGACCTTCTCCTTGAAGCCTGGACCCCCTGGGGGGGGGGGGGGGGGGGAAACTAATTTTGCATGTACACTGAGTATGCCAAGAGGCCTGGGGCTTTGAAGCAGGGAAGTAGGGCCCTCCTGTGGAGTTCACTACCTCCGCTATCTGTCAGCACCTGGGGGTGTGAGGACATGGCTGACAGTAAATATTAATCCATATTCCTCACAGTGTACATAGCTTTTAAATGTCTTTTTACCAGGTAGCCTATCCTTTTGAAGGAAGGCCTCCGCCATACTAAAGGAGGTAATATAATACCACAGTGAACAATAAATAACCAAGTAACTATGCAATTAGACATCATGTAAATAAATGACTAAAGTCTTCATACAACAACATCACTTTTTGCTATGAGAGTATTGACTTTTCCCTGACTAATTCCACTTCAGATGATGTTAGAGGAGCCTCAGCCTCTTGTGTACAATAGTTTTCGCAGAAGGGTAGACTCCGATAAAGCACAAGGTAAGTAGTTCCCCACTTGTCTCTGAGGAGGGAACTTTCAGCAATTCTTTACTCTCTAGATATTAATGGTGTTTCTTCAGCTATAATTGGTGATGATGGGCAAACAGATGAAATGTTCTCCTCCTACCTCTAACCGCTAAGAGAGGAAAGAAGCTTATTAGTGTTTAATACAAATAATAAAAGCTTTATTCTGTGTAATGTTGTTATCTCTCTCTCTCTCTCTGTGAGACCAAGGCTAGATCATGGCACATGTGAGGGCACCAGGGGCACATGTGCTAAGGAACAATGGAAGGGTTTTAGGTGGTTTCCGCCACCCACTCTATCAACCAACACCAATCTATCTATCCATAACTACCATAGCGGCAGACCATGCTATGGGGCCCAGGGCAAGAGGGGGCCCAGTCTTAGTTGGGATTATCTCTTCTTCTACTGGAGGTGAAAACTTGGTCAGGACTCTACCCTCTAAAGGAACAACTTTTAGCAAATGAGGCCCAAGGGTCATTGAAAAGGGTTTAGGCAAAACCTTTCTGTCCTGTGTGGGGGGGCTGGTTTGATCATTGCTATGGGGTCCTTACTTCTCTATGTACGCCACTTTATCTATCTATCATACATACATACATGTCACTGAAGCCAGCCAACCAATGTATCAGTGATATTGTGTTCTCACATGGCACGTGACCATTGACATTGCTGAGGCCATTAATTGGCCAGTGGCAGTGATATGCAAGTAGACAGCATGACAAACCCTGGACCAGCAGTGACCGGGAGTGGAGAAGAATGGAGCTCAGAGTGCCTGTAACAGGTGAGACTATTTTTGTTTTTACTTTTGCACCCTGCCTTGAAAGGGTATATCCAGGAGTATAACATTGATGGCCAACCAAAGGTCATTAGATCACCCCAATAAAGCATTAATAGCCTATATCTACGGTACATAGGAGGTCGGATCCACACCAATAAAACATTAATGACCCACTATGGGTCAATAGGAGGTCAGACTAGCACCAAACATCGATGGCCTATTGGGCGTCAATAAGAGGTTGGACCAAAACCAATCAAACCTGATGGCACTAATCAAGCAAAGATGGTTTATTGGGGTTTAATAGGAGGTTGGACCCCAACCGATTGGCCACAGATGGCCTATCCTAGTGATATACCATTGGGGAACACCTTTAATGTATGTAGCTTTAGCATATATTTTTGTGTGGCTTTGTACTGGTTGAGCAAGGTTTGGCACAGAAGGACAGCAACCTGGGTAGTGGTGTCCAGACTACAAATCTCATACCATTGCCCAGTATGTCCTGTATGTCAAGGAATTAATTTTGGATTATATACATGAGTCTATGGTACTAAGCACTAAGTCAGGCACGTCTGTGATTCCCTCTAAAAACGGTGCACAGTGATAACACGTGCACCATTGTTGGAGGCAGTAAATGGCCCCTTTGTATTCTGATGGTAGATGATTTGCCTTGATTAGAAATTCGTATGACACAACAACTGTAAATGTGTCATAAATTCAAAATTAAGTAAAAAAAAATCACAAATTATGAGGCTATAAAAGGCGGTTATCTCTTACCCGGACATACACAAACACAGTCAAATGCCTGACAAACAGCAGCTGTGAACTGCTTCATTACTTGCTTACTGTGTAACTAGATATAGATAGGGTTTCTATCTGTTATGTCCTTCCATGCAGTAAACTTGAGTTACATTTACTGTTCTTATCTGTCACATTATAGATGGAAAACTCGTACTTTTGGTAAACATGAACCTTGAACAGTAACATATGGCAAGCGGCAGGAATTAGCACGATCAAATCTTAAATTGGCCTTAATAAACTTATTTATATGTTAGCAGGGCAAAGGCAGTTCCTTCGAAGACATGGGCATGGACTTTAGTATTCGGCTTCTACCTACCATGTGTCATTTCTCATACTGGTATCTTCTTATGTGAATGATGGACTTTGGAAGGACATTTTTCACTGCAACTGCTGCCTAGGCACAACATATAGTTAAACCACGAGGTATTGCAATACAATGGAGAATCCACTATGTTTTAGGCCATCCAGTAATGGTACCAAAAGTCAAACAATACTTGTTTCTACATTTGTTTTGTTCAAGATCCTATGGACATAGTATTCTTGGTGTCTTCCTTTGGCCGGCCATACACATTAGATGAATGTTGACTACACCCAATGATTTTTCCAGGATCGGTTGACCATCTAATAAATTTGGTGATTATCTGACTTTATACCAATTGCATATGGTTGGGGAAAAAAGAGTTGAGCGTGTACCATTTTAACATGCCTAAAACTTTTGTTCTCAGAGGAGATACGCTGCCAGAGGTATCTGGTAATATCTTACTCCCCAATGAACCAAGAGGGGATGTTTGTAGGTAGTCAGAGGGGATAGCTTTCAGCATATTGAGCATTCATCTGACTTCTTTTGAAAGTGTATGGGCGAAAAGTGTTGTCCAGCCTTTTTTAAGTGATGACTTATCCTCAGTATAGACAATCACTAGCTGATCAATGGGAGTCTGGCACCCAATCCTGAGGATAGGCCATCACTTAAAAAAAGACTCAACTCTCTCAATGTTGCCAATTAGCTTCTCTATTTCGACCGACCATGCCTATACATTCCTCCATGGCATGTCAACTTGGCTAGTCAACCTGGCATTCTAGGAATAGGCAATAATTCATTGGGTTCCCATTCAGTGTTCAGTAGACTCTCTGTGCCCACAGCCTCCTCCACATTATGCCAGTTTGGCCAATCATTATGAATAACTACAAACCGGATTCCAAAAAAGTTGGGACACTAAACAAATTGTGAATAAAAACTGAATGCAATGATGTGGAGATGGCAAATGTCAATATTTTATTTGTAATAGAACGTAGATGACAGATCAAACGTTTAATCCGAGTAAATGTATCATTTTAAAGAAAAAATACGTTGATTCCAATTCTCACAGTGTCAACAAATCCCAAAAAAGTTGGGACAAGTAGCAATAAGAGGCTGGAAAAAGTAAATTTGAGCATAACGAAGAGCTGGAAGACCAATTAACACTAATTAGGTCAATTGGCAACATGATTGGGTATAAAAAGAGCTTCTCAGAGTGGCAGTGTCTCTCAGAAGCCAAGATGGGTAGAGGATCACCAATTCCCACAATGTTGCGCAGAAAGATAGTGGAGCAATATCAGAAAGGTGTTACCCAGTGAAAAATTGCAAAGACTTTGCATCTATCATCATCAACTGTGCAAAACATCATCCGAAGATTCAGAGAATCTGGAACAATCTCTGTGCGTAAGGGTCAAGGCCGTAAAACCATACTGGATGCCCGTGATCTCCGGGCCCTTAAATGACACTGCACCACAAACAGGAATGCTACTGTAAAGGAAATCACAGAATGGACTGAGGAATACTTCCAGAAACCATTGTCAGTGAACACAATCCACCGTGCCATCCGCCGTTGCCAGCTGAAACTCTACAGTGCAATGAAGAAGCCATTTCTAAGCAAGATCCACAAGCTCAGGCATTTTCTCTGGGCCAGGGATCATTTAAAATGGAGTGTGGCAAAATGGAAGACTGTTCTGTGGTCAGACGAGTCACGATTCGAAGTTCTTTTTGGAAATCTGGGACGCCATGTCATCCGGACCATAGAGCACAAGGACAACCCAAGTTGTTATCAACGCTCAGTTCAGAAGCCTGCATCTCTGATGGTATGGGGTTGCATGAGTGCGTGTGGCATGGGCAGCTTGCATGTCTGGAAAGGCACCATCAATGCAGAAAAATATATTCAGGTTCTAGAACAACATATGCTCCCATCCAGACGTCATCTCTTTCAGGGAAGACCCTGCATTTTTCAACAAGATAATGCCAGACCACATTCTGCATCAATCACAACATCATGGCTGCGTAGGAGAAGGATCCGGGTACTGAAATGGCCAGTCTGCAGTCCAGATCTTTCACCTATAGAGAACATTTGGTGCATCATAAAGAGGAAGGTGCAACAAAGAAGGCCCAAGAAGATTGAACAGTTAGAGGCCAGTATTAGACAAGAATGGGAGAGCATTCCTATTTCTAAACTTGAGAAACTGGTCTCCTCGGTCCCCAGACGTCTGTTGAGTGTTGTAAGAAGAAGGGGAGATGCCACACAGTGGTGAAAATGGCCTTGTCCCAACTTTTTGGGGATTTGTTGACACCATGAAATTTTGATTCAACATATTTTTCCCTTAAAATGGTACATTTTCTCAGTTTAAACTTTTGTTCAGTGATTTATGTTCTATTCTGAATAAAATATTAGAAGTTGGCACCTCCACATCATTGCATTCAGTTTTTATGTACGATTTGTAAAGTGTCCCAACTTTTTTGGAATCCAGTTTGTAAAAATACGAGAATATATGAGAAATGAGCAGCAGTTATGTATCTGGAAGTCTTTGTGCCCATAAACTTTTGGATAAATATTATATATGATTCATAAAGTTTTCCTGCGTAGTGAGTATGTCGATGTATAAAGCAATCACAGCCCCCATTCCCCCGCTTAAGTGTTTATATTATCACAGACAGTGCGTGGGATGTTGGACGGCAACCACAATGAAACAAACAGAACATACAGTAGCGGGAAGATTCTCTTCTCCTCATGTAAACTGCGAGCAAATACGTTTTTGCTTAATTTTGCAACCTTCAGACTTTGCATTTGTTACAAACGTTAAATATCAGCTTTTCACATGTGGATGTCTACGTCACATAAATACGCTATATTATAAAGGTTCTTCCAGAGCTTTAACTTTTATAATACTTCTGCCTTCTCATGCGGTCGTTTGGACCCCCTCAGGCAGTAGATAAAGCAGGCGCTTGTCGGGAACGAAGTATTCCATCCTGACAATCACCTGCTCACTAGCGGAGGAGACCGCTGCTATTACATGCAGCGATCTCCTCCTCAGTATGGGGAGCAGTGATCGCTTATTCTATTGCTCGTCTCTATATTGATTCACTGTTTGCCAAACGAGAATTTTTACACCTGCTAAAAGATTACGACTACCCAATGAACAAGCGTTTGCTCATTCATCGGGTAATCGGTGGCAGATCCTGCATAAACGCTTGTTAGGGCGGGTTCGCATTAGCGTTATTAAATTCCGTTATAGGTTCCGTTATAACAGAGTTATAATGGAATATAACGGAATTCTAGGACAGAATGCAAAACGGAAGCCGGCATTCCATTTTTCTCCGTCCTAATACATGTCTATGGGGACAAATAACGTTCCGTTATAAATGATGGAAAAAGTAGTCCTGTCGACAGGACAGTTTTTTTCCGTCATGTATAATGGAACCAAACTGACTTCTTAAAGGCTTCCGTTTCGCATTCCGCCCTAGAATTCCGATAAAGGAATTCCCTAATGCCAATGCCAACCCGCCCTTAGTGATCTGAACGATTATCTTCAGGTGAAATAGGGCCTTAAGTTCAGGGTCTTATAGGGAAAGATTTAGCAATTTAGTCCGACTGATAATTGTTTGATAGAGAGGTTTTATCTCGGTACAGAACATGGGTCATTTAGTAGGCTAGGCGAAGTATGATTTCAGTATTCTGCTCTGGTGTAGAAACAGAATATCTGAACCTCTGAACATATGTCGGACAATGCCAGCGCCTGCCGGATCCCATTCACATTCAAGTGGTCCATCGGATTTCCAGTGTGAATACTGACATTTCACTGAATGCTCGCATTGCATATCAATATTTAAAGTTACAGTACAGTTTTTCTAATGTGCAGAAGCCAGCCAGCGATCCAATTAAAATTTCATAAAAAGTATTGACTGATGATTTTTTTAAGCATCATAGTTGCGCTGGACACTGTCCTGTTATGCGTGTTACAAACTGAGTGTACCGAATGGGACGCATTGTGCAGCATCATGGTAAGAGTATATTTTTTCAGCAGACTCAGTTCAATTGTGCATTTTTCTTTCAAATGTAATTGCAAAAATTCCATCACAGATTAGTGTCCCTGACCTGAGTGTTATGTGCGTCACTCAGTGCTATAGTGTAGTGTCCAGCAATAGTGTGACTTCCCATTGTTTAAACAGTGGCAATGAGCCGGAGATGGGGGGGGGGGGGGGGGATCATAGAAATCTGCAGGGTTATGCAGTTATATTTCCACTACTTCCTCTCTCCTACTGCTGTTTCTCTGTGTCAGTCTTTACTCTAGCTCTGGCATTCTATTCATGATCCAACAAACTCATTATGACCAGAGCTATAAGGTCTATCCATATAGGAGAATGTTTCCAAGAATCTTCATTCATGGATGTAACCAATAATACATCCACTGGAATAACGCCATAAATATAGGTTCATCTTTATTTCTTAGTATAAATGCAAAGTTACAACTATAAATTTTTGAAAAATGAAATAGTTAATGGTTCTCTTGGCATCGGTGAGCTCACACAGCGCTCCATCTGTTTGTTTGTTTGAGCCTTGCCAAATGGTGTCCTGAATGTCATATTGCTGTACTAATATACGCGTCGGAGTTTAGGGTCTATGTACATAGACAGAAATGTTGACGTACAAGGCTAAAAGAGAGTGTGGTCTATGCCCTAGACTCCAGGGTACATTATAGATGTACAATGCCTTGACAAAATATTCATACCCCTTGAATGCTCCCACATTTTTTTTATGTTACACTCACAAACCGAAATGTATTTTATTGGAATTTTATGTGATAGACCAATATAAAGTAGCAAATATATGTAAAGTGAAAAGAAAATCATACATAGTTTTCAAAAATTTTAATAAATAAAAATTTGAAAAGTATGGCATGCATTTGTATTCAGTCCTCTGTATGCTGATAGCCCTAAATAAAATCCAGTGTGACCAATTACCTTCAGAAGTCACCAAATTTGTAAATAGAGTCAACCTGTGAGTAATATATTCTCAGTATAACTACAGCTGTTCTGTGAAAGCCTCAGAGGTTTGTTAGAGAACATTAGTGATCAAAAAGCTTCATGAAAACCAAGGAACACACCAGACAGGTCAAGTTGTGGAGAAGTGTAAGGTTAGGTTATAAAAATATATTCCAAGCACTGATCAATCCATCATCTGAAAATAAAATGAGTATGGCACAATGTGACGAATACCACACCTCGTGCCCGCTTGACGTCGCCTATGTCGAGCTCACAAGACGCGGTATGGTCACGGGTTACCAAAAAACGTGACGTTGCACCCTCCAGAGGAGCAGGTAAGGTCAGCTTGGTACAGTTTACACACACACCTCCTGTCCATGCGGGCACAGAGAGGCAACAAGCTGAGAGAGCCTTTTCACTGCCGCAGTGAAAACAGCGCTGTCTCAGCCCGGGTATCTGCCACCAGCTTCTCGTTTGATATAAGCCCGGTCCGCTAACGGGATTATATAGGGTGAGAAACCAACCCGCGGTAGCTTATAACTAGGCCAAAACATGGACGTGGGGATTTGTGATCGAGATACAAGATAGCACAAGATTAAATTATATATTTAATCGCCTTAAGAGCACACTAGCTATAACACAATATACACAGAGAATATATACAGTGGTTTGAGGTTACAGATACAGGTTATATGGGTACAACAGGGTTAAGCAGAGCAAAAGTCAGTTACCAGGTAAGATGAAAGTTCCTTTGAGGTTGTGATGTGTTCTTTGCTGTAGTCGCATGAAGGGCAGTGATCTCAGCTAGTTCCTGGGTCCCCCTAATTACATTACACGATGTGACCCTTCTTCAGAGAAAGACACGCCCGCTTCCTGGCACAAGCCTGTTAACCTGTAGCCACCCCCCCCCCCCCTCTTGGGTCCACCTCTCACCCCCTCTGCTGGACTGGCTGCAAATGACCCACAAAAACCTTTAGGGTTTATAGCTCCAGTCCAGAAAGTCACAGGGAGATGTTTCTGGGACCAACAGATCCGCCTGGGTTCCGGCTACAACTAGAGTCCAAACATGGTGCAGCTATTGGGCTTCTGTGGGGAGATATGGATATCTCCCTTCCTTGGCATGCCACCATCAAACAAAGCCTATGGGCATGTTCACCGTGGCCACCGGGACACAAATATGTATCCAGTTTGCGCCTGCGATGGCCGGGCGATTCATAATTCCTTATGAAATGTAGGTGCCAACATGTCTGGGAGGTATCATTGATCTTGGGCAAGAGTTGAGATCCCCAGCTGTGGGTTTTCCTGCAGATTTGGTTGCCTCCAAACTGGCTGGTTGAGGTGTGACATTATCCACCTGGGGCCTCCTTGATGCCTTGACCCCTGGGGCTTTCTCCCTTGCTAGCTGACAATCAGATGGCTGGGGGGTGGGAACATATTTTGCATGTACACTGACTGTGTACAAGCCAAAAGGTGAATCAACTGACAATCAGGGCTACCAGTAAATAATAATCCATATTTCTGACACACAACTACAAACCTGACAGCCTAGGCAAGGAGAGCACTAATTAGAGAAGCAGCCAAGAGACCCATGGTCACTCTGGAGGAGCTGCAGAGATCCTCAGCTCAGATGGGAGAATCTGTCCACAGGACAACTATTAGTCGTGCACTCCAAAAATCTGCCCTTTATGAAAGAGTGGCAAGAAAATGCCATATTTGAGAGCGAGCCATAAGAAGTCGCATTTGCGGTTTGCCACAAGCAACTAGGCATAGACATAAGATGACTGTTGGATGACCAATTGTTCTATCTTTCCTGATCTTTCTGCAGCGCACTGGCTCACTGGAACTCGTGCTGGATGAGAGTCGTGAGGTGACAATTGGGGTGGTTGTAGTCTTCATAGTGGCAAGTCCCTCTCTGGGCCACGCATGCAGTGAGTGGAGGGTGCACTCTTTCTTTGCCCCGGGGCACCCTCTGGCCTTTTTGGAGGCCCCTGCCTGGTGGTAGTTGAGAGGCAGGAGAGCAGGTATAGGGCCAGCGGATGGATGGTGGAGTCAATGACCAGGTCTGTTTGATTAGAATAAAATAAAAAACCCTCTTTACTGAATAGATGATAGGAGTTCCAGTACATATAGAAACTCTAAACAGAGTACTAAAATATATTACAAAGCAGTCTCTTTGAAATAGCTGTCTATAAGGAGCAGCAATGATGGTAGAGTCTCTCTCTCTCTCTAGATAACCTTTGCAATCCTCCCAAATAACTACAGGCGTGCAATCCCATTTTCATCAACACTTTATGAAATTCGCAGGCTGAGGGGTGTACAGTCGTGGCCAAAAGTTTTGAGAATTACATAAATATTGGAAATTGGAAAAGTTGCTGCTTAAGTTTTTATAATAGCAATTTGCATATACTCCAGAATGTTATGAAGATTGATCAGATGAATTGCATAGTCCTTCTTTGCCATGAAAATGAACTTAATCCCAAAAAAAACTTTCCACTGCATTTCATTGCTGTCATTAAAGGACCTGCTGAGATCATTTCAGTAATCGTCTTGTTAACTCAGGAGAGAATGTTGACGAGCACAAGGCTGGAGATCATTATGTCAGGCTGATTGGGTTAAAATGGCAGACTTGACATGTTAAAAGGAGGGTGATGCTTGAAATCATTGTTCTTCCATTGTTAACCATGGTGACCTGCAAAGAAACGCGTGCAGCCATCATTGCGTTGCATAAAAATGGCTTCACAGGCAAGGATATTGTGGATACTAAATCAACAATTTATAGGATCATCAAGAACTTCAAGGAAAGAGGTTCAATTCTTGTTAAGAAGGCTTCAGGGCGTCCAAGAAAGTCCAGCAAGCGCCAGGATCGTCTCCTAAAGAGGATTCAGCTGCGGGATCGGAGTGCAGAGCTTGCTCAGGAATGGCAGCAGGCAGGTGTGAGCACATCTGCACGCACAGTGAGGCGAAGACTTTTGGAAGATGGCCTGGTGTCAAGAAGGGCAGCAAAGAAGCCACTTCTCTCCAAAAAAAACATCAGGGACAGATTGATCTTCTGCAGAAAGTATGGTGAATGAACTGCTGAGGACTGGGGCAAAGTCATATTCTCCGATGAAGCCTCTTTCCAATTGTTTGGGGCATCTGGAAAAAGGCTAGTCCGGAGAAGAAAAGGTGAGCGCTACCATCAGTCCTGTGTCATGCCAACAGTAAAGCATTCTGAGACCATTCATGTGTGGGGTTGCTTCTCATCCAAGGGAGTGGGCTCACTCACAATTTTGCCCAAAAAAACAGCCATGAATAAAGAATGGCACCAAAACACCCTCCAACAGCAACTTCTTCCAACAATCCAACAACAGTTTGGTGAAGAACAATGCATTTTCCAGCACGATGGAGCACCGTGCCATAAGCCAAAAGTGATAACTAAGTGGCTCGGGGACCAAAATGTTGACAATTTGGGTCCATGGCCTGGAAACTCCCCAGATCTTAATCCCATTGAGAACTTGTGGTCAATCCTCAAGAGGCGGGTGGACAAACAAAAACCCACTAATTCTGACAAACTCCAAGAAGTGATTATGAAAGAATGGGTTGCTATCAGTCAGGAATTGGCCCAGAAGTTGATTGAGAGCATGCCCAGTCGGATTGCAGAGGTCCTGAAAAAGAAGGGCCAACACTGCAAATACTGACTCTTTGCATAAATGTCATGTAATTGTCGATAAAAGCCTTTGAAACGTATAAATTGCGTGTAATTATATTTCACTACATCACAGAAACAACTGAAACAAAGATATAAAAGCAGTTTAGCAGCAAACTTTGTGAAAACTAATATTTGTGTCATTCTCAAAACTTTTGGCCACGACTGTAGACTTATCTGATATTGACTTATCCGTGAAGAACAAAAGGAAAAGGCAGTTGAAATCAATTGTGCCCGATCCTTATCTCGTCCAACATCAGAGGAGAATGGGGTAGCCCCATCCAGATTAGATGGTTGGCCGAACGAACCAAAATTGGAGGGTTTGGTAGGCATAGATCTAATGTGTATGGCACCAGCAGAGATGAAACTACAGAGTGGGCTCATTATATATGTGGAACCTGCCTTCCCTAAAATTTATTGAAGGCAGTTTGGCACCAAAATAGGTAGAATTTATTGTAGGTTGCTGTCCAAAAGAGGTCACCTTGCTGTGGTGTATGGGCACAAATGATTTTGATTGAAGTATACTTGCTAGGAACCTCTTGATTATTCACATAGTCAGTTTAGCTAGTTTATATATTCTGTGTTAGCAGAGTGCTGTTGTATTATGTTTGATTTTGTATTTTCAGCCATGGCGACGTGCACCTGTGCACTAGGATGTGCTGACTTTGTTTTTTTTTTTGTCTATGCAGTAGGGCCAGATTAAGACTTGGCTCCCCCATAAGCTACCTAGAGCGGTTAATTTTTTTTTTTTATGGAATAAAAATTAAAAGTAAAAAAACTTATTATTTTCTTACATAAAATATATATAAAAACGTAATCTGTATTGCCACGTCTGTAAAAGTTCAAACTATTAAAATATCTCCTTTTTTATCTGAGCAGTCACTAAGGTGAAAAAAAAATACCCACTTTTTTTGTCACTTCATTACCTCAAGAAAAATGATCAAAGCATTGTGTGTACCACAACTATAGCTCATGCCATGAAAAACTATCCCTCAACCAGTTCAGGGGATGGAAAATAATAAGTATGGGTGAATCCACCTATCATGTATAATATTGTCCTTTTCTAATATTGCCCCCTCAGGCACCAGAGCCTTGGTGTGACTGCTACCCCCTGAATACGGTAATTCACACAGATCCATAAACGGACTTTCTATATTCAGTACATTAGTTGGAAACTCAGGTCTCTCCATATACATGTAATAATATACTTTTTCTCTAACATACATGGTAGCAACAAAGCACACCCTGTGTTAGGATATTTGTCACCTAGCGAAACTTAATTTAATCCCCCCGGTAGCCAAGAAAAAATATTTATGGTTTCATATGTAAATCTGGAATTTTCTTAAATGTAATCGTTATTTGTTCGGAGATCTAGAGAGATACAGATTCGGCAGACTCCCTTGGCTACTGGTCAGGGTTCTCACCGAACTCCGACCACAGCTAAAATGCTATAATTTTCATCGAGACAGACTGTACTTTATGCTCCGGAGTTACAATCACAACCCTCTCTTTATGTTGGCAGAGGCGCGGAAAAAATAGGAATCCATTGCTTTCCAGAGCCTCTTGTTTATGGTTTGTTTAGGCAGGGCTTACTAAGTGTGACCCCATGGCTGGTCATGAAAATGCCATTCGAGACCTCACACCTACACACATTTGATATAGCTGGGACTTATAAATCAGGCCTCTCATGTACAGAAACTAAACCGTTACCACTAGCAAAAATTGCACAATGCGTCTTATTAGTGCCACGTTTATTTATCCAGGAGCTGATGTCGAGGTTTAGCCTCCCGCGGGACGGGTATGAAAAAGATTATTTAAAGGTGTCATCAATCTTGGTTCATGACTCATAGAACCTGTAATTCGACTGTATGAAGCTATTGGCAGGGGTGTTGCTGTAGGGAGTGTAAAGGTTGCTGTTGAACCTGGGTTCTGGATCTGGGTGAAAGGGTTAAAAGCCACCAGTATTTTAAAGGGGTTTTCCAAGACTTTGATATTGATGACATATGCTCAGGATAGGCCATACCAGATTTGTGGTATTACGGAGCTCCTGTAAGCCGCTTCTTCCTAGGTTAGTAACGTTACATTCATCAGTCACGTGGCCTAGGCGCAGCTCAGTCCCATTCAAGTGAATGGGGCTGAGCTGCAATACCAAGCACAGTCCCTATACAATGTACTGTGCTGCGCTTGGTCAGAATAGAGAAGGTGGGGGCACTCTCAGGAGCCCCAGTGCCTTCTCAAACTGCTGATTGGTGAGGGTCCTGGGTGTCAGGCCCCCACTGATCAGATACTGATGACCTATCCTGATAGGTCATCAGTAGTAAAATCCCGGGAACCCCTTTAAACATGCTGAAGTTGCTACTACATCTGTTTTGAGGGGTTTTATTCCAGCGTTGTTGAGTCAGCTTTAGCCCTTATTTGTTAACACTCTCAATATTTCTGGGAGACTTCCAAGAAAGAGAAGACCTGCTGTACTCTGCAAATCTCTCCCCATTCCTGCTCTTCCCTTACCTGCCAGGTGCCGCCGGAAACAACATCTATGCACTTGACACTTTCCATTGAGGGAGTCTGGCAGGATGTAAACAGGAAAGAAGGGAAGGGAAAAAGAACAGGAAGAGAGGTCTAGTCTGGAGTCTGGATTTTTTGGGGATCTAATGTCTGTAAATTGGGAGTTGTAGCCTAAGGTATGTATTAAGCGCTGGTCTGAGGTCAAAATAATGAGGAGTCTGGCTTGGGGTCTATATGCAGCATGCCGCAGGTGCGTGCATGAGTGGGTGGCCGGATGGTAGTACACCGGTCTTGACGCTACCTAGGCTCATGCAGTAATGTAGAAGGGCGAATCTTTCTTCCCTTTGGACAACATTCTTGTTCTGGTGTTCTCCTGCCTGGTAATAGTTGAGGTGCCCATAATTTTTTTGGTTGCTTTGCAGTGTAGTAGTGCAAGAAGTGTTGAGGAGGCAATTGTGCAGCAGAACAGTTTACTGAAGAATTCAAATGCAAACAGAATAGGACAGTTCTTAGCATACAATGGACTGGCAATTGGCACACAAAATGCACTTTCCACAGATGTTAAAGGTTTCACTGCTGCACGGGTAGTTAACTTAATAGGCCAAATTGTCTCTTTTAGAGTAGTCTTCCTCACATAAACATCCAGCCATGGAGTGTAACATTTCTTATAAAGCAATGCAACCAACAGTACGGTCCCTCTAACGTTACACTATGCTTTGCACCTTTTTTGAACAGGTTTCAGTACTTACAATCATGTCCACAATTGTCCACTGTGGGATGTGGGTACTTTTCATGCAGGCCATCAAGCCACTTAAATGCACATTTAGATACTGGAGGCAAACTCCTGAACACATGTGCGTTAGAGCCAATGTGTCCTTTTCAGACAGTTTATCTCTACTGGAATTTCACTAAACCTCTCTTTCCATCTGGCCCACTTTTGTAGATTTTCCTGTCCTTGTCCCACCTGGTACCTGAATTCTGAACAAGTAATACTCTCTGCCCTGAGCATTAGCTAGTCTAAGCAGTGTCAGACTGGGGTTCCTTGGACCCATCAGAGAAAATTATTCGTGGTACCCAATGCCCAATGCCCATATCATCAATAAAGTCTAATACATTTTAAATCAAAGAAATACACCCTAGAGGCAAGTGATTGGCTCCAAAGTCAGCTCCAAAAGTTTTTTTTTCTCACCTGTACCTTTGGGACCCACTTTGGTATCAGAGCCTGGCAGACCAGAGATTCCTCTGGTGAGCCAGTCCAAGGGTGACACAAGCCCCATCTAGTGGCGGCTGAGAATATCACCTATTAATACCTTGTGCACTTATATACAGTAAAGACATATTTTACACAGAAATACATTCTTTTGCACTTTGCAGTGCACTGCTACTGCTTACATATATATTAGTGAAGTCTGGTGTGTGCTCTATATTTCTTTAGGGGGCAGGTATGTACTGTAATAATTTTGGGGTGTGCTGAAGGTAGCCATATGTACAATTTGTGATTCAAATGGCGTAGCTTGAGGGTGTGTCCTATATAAATGGGCGTGCATAAGGAAACAGTTTTGCCTTTTGTCGCTCTCTTCTCAATCTCTGATGTCACTTCTCAAGAACTAAGTATGGTTTACAAAAAATAAGAGAAACATGGATCACACAGCCACATGCATTCATCTATCATGGCTTCTTAGCACAATTCACATAGTTTCTCATGATACTTTTTGATCAAAATGCATAAGCCCACTCACCACATCAAGGTTGCTTCTACAAGTGGGTACCTACTCTAATTTGGCAGAGCACCACGTGACGACCACTGCCCGCACAAAACCATGCCAGCAGGTGGCACTACTCAGCAGTTCAACAGCACCCCAGCTGTCAGACAAAGTCTCCTTGGCACTGGGACCCACCAACCCACAGGCACGGCACCACAGCAACAATGGCAAGCACGCGGTACCGCACCTTGAGAACAGATGTCAAAAGCTCACCCTACCATGTGGTCTCAGGCGCTGTACACTATTAATTAAGCTGAGATGCGATAATAGATCCAGGCATAGCATATGGATGTGCTATCCACGTTTCTCCTTTTTTTTGTATCTAAATATGATTGAGCCGAAAATCATGTTTGGTTAAAATTCTCACACTCTTACATCTCAAGGTCGGGGAGGGCAACTCATTCATCACTCCTCCACCATAAAACTGTGAGAATTTTAACTTAGCATGTAAACATAATTGGGGGAAGAAAAAAAACAAACATATGAGTTAGGACCAACCACGATTCTCTGGTGCTACGCTCTTTTTACAATTATATATTGGTGCTTTAAACCTTTCTATGAGTATTTTCTATAGAGACGACCACATGCTCCTGGTAGAAAGAATTTACAGAATTTAAACCGGCACTTTAGCCAAAAAAACAATCAACGAGCTACAAACATAGAGTAGTAAGGCTTGCACGATTTATGTAATGGACAAGTAGCCCAGATCAGACAGGCCCTGCTGTTCACCTTGGTCCCTGGTGATATTTGGTAATATAATCGCACAGCGTTCTCTTAGGACTGCATTGCGAAGCAGCCAGGCAAAACGTTTTATATTGGTAGCGTATACCTTTTTCATGACTGTGTGTTAGGTTTTATGTGTTTTAGTTTTAATTCACTTCTTCTGCCAAGAAATGCTTGCAGGAGGCAGTTTCAGCCTAAGGAGGTGTTACCAAGCTGTAGATTGCAGTATTTTATTCTTAAAGGAGCTTTCTAGGCTTCTGATATTGATGACCTATCCTTGGGAGAGGTCATTAATATCTGTTCGGTAAGGGTCCGACATCTTGTGCCCCGAACGATCAACTGTTCCCTTTAGCCTCTTACTCTGGAACCAGCTCTTGAATGGAGCAGGAAGCTCTCTTCAAAGTGTAGTGGTTGGGTTGAGTTACTGCAGCTCATAGAAATAAATGCGGGCTGATTTTCAGTAATCCGGCAAAGTCACTACACTTTGAAGGAGCTGTGCTTCCTGTTCCATTCAGAGTACTAGTTCCAGTGCTGAAGGTTTCAAGGAACAGCTGATCAATGGGGTGTGGGGCGTTCTGTTTCCAATAATGAATATCCTGAGGATATTCAGTCAATATCAGGAGCCTGGAAACCCACTTTAGGAAGAAAATGACTATGTTCTCCACATAGTGATGTTGCTCTCTTACGTAGCGGTGAGGACCCTGAGCACTTAGAAGTGTGCAATTTAGTTCATGAGCTAATTTGCATACTGTTTTTCCCAGGGAGCACTGCCTGAAAATAAGTCTACATACACCCCCAGGGTCTCATTAATGAGAACCAATAACCCTGAACCCCTGGGAGTAGGAGAATTGTTGAATCTGTAGTTCTGCAAACCTATGTAGCTGCACTGCTGTGTGCACTCTGGGCATCCTAACGAAAACCAGGAAGATCTTTTTCTTTTATCTTAACCACTGACTAGAATAATGTGTTGACCCTGTAGTATATTCTGGGTAACAATGTGTTACTGTGTTATATGCAGCCAATGGCCTTTCACTTGTACCATTTTGTACCGTCCTTGCCAGCGTCAGTTGCTTGTGGGTTTGGATTTGTGCCAGGGATGTAAGTACCATAGCAGCAGACCCGTAACGTGCCTGTATCCTGCTTGTATGGTGGTTAGCACTGGTGCCTTGCAACACTGAGCTAAAATCCAACAAAGGATAACGTCTGCATAGAGTTTGGATGTTCTCTCTGTGTTTGCGTGGGTTTCCTCCAGGTACTCTGGTTTCCGGTTTCCTCCCACACTTTAAACACATACTGATATGGAACTTAAAGGCTATGTACATCATTTGGGGAATTTCTTTTTTTACTATTGCATTGTACTCATTTTGAGCTAAAAAAATGTTTTTCAATTGGTCTTTATTAAAAATATGGCGTTCTTTTTTCTGTACAGAGCTGAGATGCTCTAGCAACAGCCTTTGAATTTCTGTCTTTTCCATCAGACCAGGAGCAGAAGGACTCCTTATCTCTGCTCTCTGACATTATAAACACTCATTATAGCTCAGTTCTTATCTTATCTGATAAGAATGTGGCTTAAATAGGTGTTTATGACCTCTAAGGCTGAGTTCACATCAGCATTCAGCCTTTCCATTCTCCTGCTCCGTTATAGGGGCAGGAGAACAGAAAGGACGGATTCGGCACATAACTGAGCCGAACGGAGCCTACGGACCCCACGGACTATAATGGGGTCCTGCACGCACAACTTTTGTCTCCGCTCCAAAATCATCTTCTGAGCGAAAACCTAACGGACCCCATTATAGTCTATGGGGTCCGTAGGCTCCGTTCGGCTCAGCTATGTGCCGAATCCGTCCTTTTGGTTCTCCTGCTCCTATAACGGAGCAGGAGAACGGAAAGGCTGAACGCTGATATGAACTCAGCCTAAATAGTTTATAGATAAGGTTTATTGGCACAAAGCAAAAGTGAAAGTACCAGTTACACAGCTAGAAAAACTGTTAATCCTTTATGACAGAACGGCTCAATATTTTTAATAAAGGCCAATTGAAAAAATTATTTTTAGCCAAAAATGAATAAAATGCAATCATTAAAAAAAATTGTTTCCAAAGGTGTACATAGCCTTCAAATTGTGAGCTCCACTGGGGACCTCAAGTGATGATACTGTCTGTACAGTGCTGCAGAATATGTCAGTGTGATATAAACAAGCAAAATACAAATAATCTCTCTATTTATTACGTGGGAATCCCTCGGTTCATTCTCAACTTGAATGAATCAGCCAATGGCCACCTCAACAGATGGAATTAATGGCAGGGGATCCCCGTTCTCAACATAGGTGCTGATTTCACCCAATGTGTATATGCTATAAATGTCTGAGATGAGAATACCACTTCAACATAAAATTAATTGCACAAGCATACACCACTATTGTAGTAAATCCTACAATAATTGGCTGTCTTCAATGGTATGGAAAAAAGTGGAGGTCACCCAGAGTGGAGTAACGTGAACCTCCTGAGCTCCAACTCCTACTTCTGAACCTCCTAAAGCCATGCCCCTAGGGATATCATAAACATTGTAATCACACCTGAGCTCCAATGTGTAGTAGTGTGTATTACCATTGTTACTTGCAGTTTACTAAGGCCTCATGCACACGACCGTTGTGTGCATCCGTGGCCGTTGTGCCGTTTTCATTTTTTTTTCGCGGGCCCATTGACTTTCAATGGGTCCGTGGAAAAATCGGAAAATGCACCGTTTTGCAGCCGCATCCGTGATCCGGGTTTCCTGTCCGTCAAAAAATATGACCTGTCCTATTTTTTTGACGGACAACGGTTCACGGACCCATTCAAGTCAATGGGTCCGTGAAAGAACACGGATGCACACAAGATTGGCATCCGCGTCCGTGATCCGTGGCCGTAGGTTACTTTTTATACAGACGGATCCGAAGATCCGTCTGCATAAAAGCTTTTTCAGAGATGAGTTTTCACTTCGTGGAGGCCGCACACTGGCCACCAATGATATTACAATAGAGGGGGGGAGGGGGGCCGATGGAGGGGGGGCGGGGAAGGGGAGGCCGCACATTGGCCACCAATGATATTCAAACTGGGGATGGTGGGGGGTCTGCCCCCTGCTGCCTGGCAGCCCCTGATCTCTTACAGGGGGCTATGATACGCACAATTAACCCCTTCAGGTGTGGCACCTGAAGGGTTAATTGTGCTGATCACAGCCCCCTGTAAAAGATCGGGTGCTGCCAGGCAGCAGGGGGCAGTCATGTACACAGTTTGTAGTATATTCTAACTAGAAGCGTCCCCATCACTATGGGAATGCATCTGTGTTAGAATATACTGTCGGATATGAGGTTCACGATGTAACTCATATCCGACAGTATATTCTAACATAGAGGCGTTCCCATGGTGATGGGGACGCTTCAAGTTAAAATATACCATCGGATTGGAGAAAACTCCGATCCTATGGTATATTAAGACTTTACATTGAAAGTCAATGGGGGACGGATCCGTTTGAAATTGCACCATATTGTGTCAACGTCAAAGGGATCCGTCCCCATTGACTTGCATTGTAATTCAGGACGGATCCGTTTGGCTCCGCACGGCCAGGCGGACACCAAAACGACTGTTTTTTCATGTCCGTGGATCCTCCAAAACTCAAGGAAGACTCACGGACGAAAAAACGGTCACGGATCACGGACCTACGGACCCCGTTTTTGCAGACCGTAAAAAAAAACGGTCGTGTGCATGAGGCCTAACTTTTGCATTTGCAAAGAGGTATCTCCCAAGAAAGAGAACCATCTCACCTGGTCTTTTTAAGGAGATGCAGTACCCTCGCTTAAGCCTTTTCCATGAGGAGCAAACACCCTGGAACAGCTGTGTACAGATGGATATTTAGCTTGGCTAGTCTTTCATTGTGAAATCCCAGGGCTCATTGGAAAGTCGGATCTTGACTCATAGGGAACCACTTCACTTCCAATAGGTGGTGTTGGCAAAATGGTTCTATTTCTTAAATGTTCATTTCCCATGGACCATTGCCAAATAGCCTCCATACCCTGGAGTACTCCAGTAAGTCTCCATGCAGGACTGGTCTCTTTAAGGAGATACCGCACCCTGCCTAAGTTAGCTTTTGCTTTAAGGACCATGAGGCTCAAGCGTCATCTTTAATTGCATCCACTGGTTGGTATAACCAGATCTGACCTGCTTTAAACCCTGGAAAGCGTCATCATGTGAAAAGAACCAATGTGATCATGTAATGTGAAATTCAACAGAAACATATCATGGACACTGAAGGACAAAAAGGTCAAAGAACATGCTCAAAACAGGTCAGGACCTTTAATTCATCCGTGCCTTGTACATATTTCTACTTTCCATTGAAAAGGCCACACAAGAAGTCTCGGAAGTTTCTATTAACATTCGTGAAAGTTCTCTTTGAAGCCTTATGAAACCGTAAGACGCTAAGAAGCTCTGCACTGATTGTATTAACATACCTAATGCAAGTCCAGGCATTTCCCTTTGTTGTTGATTACTTGACTTTAATTACCGCTTATTCTCATGTTTTTGGGGTACATGTTTGTCGTTCATCGTGATGCGTCCAAGATGTTTCCATAAAAGGAGGAATGACAAAAAAAAATAGAAAACAAACAGAGCCTGTACCGGGAAGAATGCCACCTGCTGCTTCACTTATTGTCTTGGCATCTCTTAGCCTCCATTTCTGCTTTTGTTTCCTTAAGATTAGCTGTTCCCACTAGAGCGGCGTGGCCAGGATGAGACGGTTTGTATACAATGTCCTCAGCTTTTGTATATTTTCATCTACCATTGAGGCTATTGTTATTAAAGATATCAAGTCATATCAATGCATAAGGAAGAGGTTGGTGCAGGGTGGGAGGGTGAAGTAACCAAGGTGTGCCTTGTATGCAAGGTATGTACGGTAATCCATTAAAAGGAAACATTAACCCCTTGCCACTACATGATGTATTAGCACATCATGGGCGAGTGAGATATAACGCAAATACTATTACGGAATCACAATGGTGTGGGCTCAGGAGCTGAAGCCACTCTAACTGATCCTGACTGTTTAATCCTTGAGATGCTGTAGTCAATCGGTTTTTAGGGAGAAGGGGCAAAACAGTCTCTACACCCCTAGATTAATTCCATAATGGGTGTAGTCTCCAAAATGGGGTTTTATGCTTTGACACCTCAAGATCAAAACCTGAAATGGTGACTATGAAACATCCTAGTAAGAAGATCTCGAAATCCATAAGGTGCTCCTTCAGTTCTGCGGCCTGTGTTTGGGTCAGTTAGCCCACGAGGGCCGCGTAAGGGGTATTTCTAATAATTGTAGAATCAGGAAAATAAATAATACATTTTGTGCCTCAGTTGACACCTGTTTTCAAAAAAAAAAGAAAAGATCAAAAATGGAAATCATTAAAAAAAAGTTTCAATTTTCTCTACATTCCATCTTCTTTAATTCCTGTTGTGTGCAAAACCTCCTGAATGTATTTTTGAATTCTTTGAGGAGTGCAGTTTTTAAAATAAGGGGATTTATGGAGGGTTTCTATATAATCCTTTTAAAGTATTTTCAGAACCAAACTGAAAAGAATGGCGTGGTATTAAACAAGCAGGAAGTGCTCAAACCCACATGCAGTT
Organism: Bufo bufo; assembly: GCF_905171765.1. Lineage (NCBI taxonomy): Eukaryota > Metazoa > Chordata > Amphibia > Anura > Bufonidae > Bufo > Bufo bufo. The sequence continues at coordinate 789,305,636 of NC_053390.1, read as the reverse complement.
GTGCATATATATACAGGGAAGCAAATCCTGCACTTGTGGCCCGTTGCTAATGACGATCCCCAGGCAAAATGCATACAGTGGAGGATGACCGCAGCGAACCATAAGTACCACAATAGACATCCTACACAAGATAGCAATTATGTGGATGTGATAATCATGCTGGAGGTAACTGGTGAGTTGTTTGTGAGTCGGCCTCATGCTCCTGTAATTTGCCCACTGGCTCCTGGTATTGCCCACATAGGCACAGGTAGGTGAGTGTTAGGTCCCGAGCTACTTGAGAAACCTTGGCGCGGTGCTCGGGCTCAGACATGTCCTACACCATAGGACATGTTGGCTAATCTCTCAATTTTAAAATCAGTTTGAGGGTTTAGTAAGACCGCAGAGTGCACCTGTCTTTGCTATTATTTTATTATATTGTTATATTGATTATCACATCCACATAATTGCTATCTTGTGTAGGATGTCTATTGTGGTACTTGTGGTTCGCTGCGGTCATCCTCCACTGTATGCATTTTGGCTGGGGATCGTCATTAGCAACGGGCCACAAGTGCAGGATTTGCTCCCCTGTATATATATGCACAACTGCATGTGGGTTTGAGCACTTCATGCTTGTTTAATACCACGCCATTCTTTTCAGTTTGTATATATAGAGATGCCTGGAGGTGTATAAACTCCAATTTAAATGTGCCTGCTTTCCATCTACAGGCTACATTTAGGTGCACCTGTGAGGCCTGGGCCTTATCAGCCAGTCTTGAGTGGGACTCGCAGACTCCTCCCTCCTCCCATTGCAAGCATGGCTACATGCTGGAGGTAACTGGTGAGTTGTTTGTGAGTCGGCCTCATGCTCCTGTAATTTGCCCACTGGCTCCTGGTATTGCCCACATAGGCACAGGTAGGTGAGTGTTAGGTCCCGAGCTACTTGAGAAACCTTGGCGCGGTGCTCGAGCTCAGACATGTCCTACACCGTAGGACATGTTGGCTAATCTCTCAATTTTAAAATCAGTTTGAGGGTTTAGTAAGACCGCAGAGTGCACCTGTCTTTGCTATTATTTTGTTATATTATTTTCAGAACCAACCAAATCTGTCTTTCAAGAAGAAGAAATCACATTTTTAAAATTCCAACTTTTTCCAAATACACTGCCTGTCCCAAAAAAAAGTTGCCACCAAAATACTAAAAAAAAAATATTCTCAATGGGGTTAAGGTCTGGACTCTGTGGTGGCCAATCCATGTGTGAAAATGATGTCTCATGCTCCCTGAACCACCCTTTCACAATTTGAGCCCGATGAATGCTGGCATTGTCATCTTGGAATATGCCCGTGCCATCAGGGAAGAACAAATCCATTGATGGAATAACCTGGTCAGTCAGTATGTTCAGGTAGTCAGCTGACCTCATTCTTGGAGCACATATTGTTGCTGAACCTAGACCTGACCAACTGCAGCAACCCCAGATCATAGCACTGCCCCCACAGGCTTGTACAGGAGGCACTAGGCATGATGGGTGCCTCACTTCATCTGCCTCTATTCTTACCCTGGTGCGCCCATCACTGTGGAACAGGGTAAATCTGGACTCATCAGACCACATCACCTTCTTCTATTACTCCAGAGTCCAATCTTTATGCTCCCTAGCAAATTGAAGCCTTTCTTTCTGGTTTGACTCACTGATTAGTGGTTTTCTTACGGCTACAAAGCTGTTCAGTCCCAATCCCTTGAGCTCCCTTCGACATTGTGCGTGTGGAAATGCTCTTACTTTCACTATTAAACATAGCCCTGAGTTCTACTGTTGTTTTTCTCCGATTTGATTTCACCAAACGTTTAAGTGATCGCCGATCACGATCATTCAGGATTTTTTTCCAGCCACATTTCTTCCTCAAATACGATGAGTCCTCACTGTCCTTCCAGTTTTTAATAATGCGTTGGACAGTTCTTAACCCAATTTTAGTAGTTTCTGCAATCTCCTTAGATGTTTTCTCTGCTTGATGCATGCCAATGATTTGACCCTTCTTAAACAGACTAACATCTTTTCCACGACCACGAGATGTGTCTTTCGACATGGTTGTTTAAGAAATGAGAAGCAACTCATTGCACCAGTTGGGGTTAAGTAACTTGTTGCCAGCTGAAAGATAATCGCCCATGCAGTAATTATCCAATAGGAGGCTCATAACTGTTTGCTTAGTTAAATCCAGGTGGCGACTTTTTTTTTGGACAGGTAGTGTATTTAAATGTGTCAATTTTTGATTATTTTACATATAAACCCAAAAAATATTGACCAGAATTCACCACTAGCATGATGTACAATCAGTCATGAAAATATAGTCTCAGAATCACTTGGATAAGTAAAAGTTATTCTCCCATAAAGTGACACCTGTTATATTTGAAAAATTGGGCTGCATTCTGAAGGCCAAAATACACTGGGGGAGATTTATACAGACCGGTGCTTTCTGCACCAGTCTTGATATCCCCTGCACTGCCGGAGGATGCACCACATTTATTATGGCTCAGCCCTCATCGTAAATTAGGTGCATCCTCCGGCAGTCCGTGCACCTAAACTGAAGATTTCTAGCTTCATTTGCGCCAGAAAACTGGAGTAAATAAAGATAAATGTGTAGCGGCCATGCCCCCTTCCTTCCCTTGATACGCCCCCTTTCTGAAAAGTGGCGAGGGCAGTGGAAAATTGGGAGATGCGACAATTATTTTAAATGTTGCAGCAAAAAAGTTGTAAATATAGTTTGCAATTTTTTAACGCCACTTTTCAGACACAAGGGAGATTATAAATCTCCCCCATTATGTCCTTAAGGGGTTAAAGGGGTTTTCCAGAATAAGAAAATATTTCAAATATTTTTTTTCCAAATACAGCACCACCCGGCCCCTATTGAAGTTTATGGCGCTGAGTTGCAATGCCACATATAACCTGTGAACATTTGTGCAGCTATTTTTGAAAGTAAGTAACTATGTTTTTCTAATCTTGTACAACCCCTTTAATTAAAGGTTTTGTCTGTCTAGTAAACAGATTTTTACTGGTTTAAAAAATAAATAAAAGTCATACTCACGGATCTCTTGGCGCTCCCGTTCTGACTCTGCCAAAGTCGTCCACCATGCTCTACTTCCTGATCCCTCTCAGCACCGAATTGTGACTATCCAGCCAATCATTGGCACAGGCAGGTGACTGTTGCAGGGTATGGTGGCTACACATGATAAATCTTGGAGACGACTGTGTGAAGGTCAGATAAGAGGAGAGCAAAGATGGAGATCATGAAAGAATCAGAGATTGTGGATGTACTGGGAAGACATGTATGGAAGGGAGAGGTTATGGAAAGCCTTGTATACTGTTGTTAATATTTTAAACTGGGAAATGGGGAGGCAGTAAAGGTGTCACGACAGAGGGGAGGGATAAGTGCTGCCCTAAACTCCATCCCACCTCCGTCCCTGCCTACTTGCATGGCCCGTCCTAACTGACGGCGTACAACTTGGCGGCAGTGCCTTGCTTAGATATGTGCAGGGGCCTAAGAAGATAAGAGAAATACTGTAACAGAGTCAGGCAACCGAAAGTCAATGCCAGGAGGTCATGCAGGTACACAGGGAGCAATACAATAACAAGGTCAAAACACAATCCGGAATAAGAAGCCAAGAGGTCTCGTCAAATCTAGGGAGGTCACAAGGTTGAGACCAAAAACAGAGCCAAGGTCCAAGAACACAGAAATGCACAATAGGAAACTGCTAGTGAGGGTAGCAAGACCAATCACACGCAACCTGTGGCCAGCAGGTTACCTATTTGAATAGGTCCTCCTGAAGGCCAACGTCACATGACCCGTCCCCCGCAACTCAGAACAGCTGAGTGCCGACTCATCAATATCGGCGCTTAGTTCCCCACATGCTCGTTGCCTAGGGGATGGAGGACGCCGGCCACGTCCTCGCTCCTGTTCACTAGCGGGATGCCGGTGGCGCTGCCAGAGGGGAAGCACGTCGCCAGCTCCCCGTTACAGTACCCCCCCTTCCATGAGGGGCCACCGGACCCATATTCACTGGAAACAGTTTTTCCGGGTGAGCTAAATGGAATCTCCTCACCAACCTTGTAGCATGCATTTTACTCGCTTGTACCCAAGATCTTTCCTCGGGACCAAAACCCTTCCAGTGAACTAAATATTGCAAAGAATTACAAACCTTTCTCACATCAATAATCCTAGAAACCTTGAATTCTAGTTGACCGGCAACCTCCACTGACGTCAGAGGTTCCTGTGCAGGGGATACAGGAGACACATACTTCTTGAGTAAGGCTTTGTGAAAAACATTATGGATGCGAAATGAGTCAGGTAACCGTAACTTAAAAGACACTGGATTAATGATATTAATAATTTCATAAGGACCAATAAATTGAGGTGCAAATTTACCCAAAGGTACTTGTAGAGATAAATTCCTGGTAGATAACCACACCTTATCTCCCAACCCGAAATCTACCCCTCGAGAGCGCCTCTTGTCAGCATAAATTTTTTGAACCTCCTGGGCTTTTTTCAGGTTCGACTGAACCTGTGCCCAAACTGTGCACAGTTCCTTACCCACTAGATCGGCTTCCGGAATCTGAGAGGAAGACGGCGAAAATGAGTTAAAACGCAGATGAAACCCAAGATTACAAAAGAAAGGAGACATACTAGTAGACAAGTTCACCTGATTATTAATGGCGAATTCAGCCAAGGACAAATGTTTCATCCAAAGATGTTAGTTGTCGGAGACGTAACACCTCAAATACTGTTCAAGAGACTGAGTAAGACGTTCAGTTTGACCGTTGGTTTCCGGGTGAAGAAAAAGACAGAGAGATATAACATTTATGACAAAAGGCCCTCCAAAACTTTGAGACTAATTGAACGCCTCTCTCCGAAACTACATTCTCCAGAATTCCATGTAAATGTATTACATGATCCACAAAGAGGGAAGCTCGAGTCTTAGCATTAGTTAATTTTGCCAGAGGAACGAAATGAACCATTTTGCTAAATCTGTCAACGATTACCCACACAACTAATTTACCCTCTGAAACCAGTAGGTCGGTGACAAAATCCATGGAAATATGAGACCACGGTCTACTAGGGATGGGCAGCGGTCGTAACTAACCCATCGGACGGGACCTAGGAGTCTTGGACCTGGCACAAACTTCACAGGAGGATACATACAGTGCTGCCCATAATTATTCATACCCCTGGCAAATTTTGACTTAAAGTTACTTTTATTCAACCAGCAAGTTTGCTCAAATGTAAATAAAAGCTGAGAATCCCCCCCCCCCCCCCCCACAATAATGCCTCTTGTACATCGTCTTATTATCTTTTGGGAGACACCTATGTCATTTCCTGTCCAAAAATTACTTGCTGGTTGAATAAAAGTAACTTTAAGTCAAAATTTGCCAGGGGTATGAATAATTATGGGCAGCACTGTATGACTGGATATCTATAGACAAAGAGGGCCACCAGTAAAACCTGGACACTAGTTCCTTGGTGTCATTAATACCTTGATGCCCACTGAAAACAGAATTGTGGCACTCACCTAGCAGCCGGAGACACAAACAACTTATCTTTAGGGGATTGTACTGGAGCCAAATGTTGTCCCGCAGTGATCTCGGTCGTCAAATTGAAGGAGACCGAAGCCACAATGATACTTGCCGGCAAAATATGTTCTGGTGGAGTATCAGGAGAGTGAAAGGCACAAAAACTCCGGAATAGGGCATCAGCTTTAACATTTGACTCTACAGAGACTCCAGCCTGAATAACAGGTAGAAAACATAAATCACATTTTACTCCCCACTTCTCTAATTCAACCGTGGACCAGTTGATGACTGGATTATGAACCTGGAGCCAAGGTATACCCAGAACTACCTCAACTCCAAATGACAGACCCCCACAGTCAAGGTTACTTCCGGAGTACAATTTTCTACTGTCCCGCCTACTAACAGTGTGGAATGGATAGCAATGATTAGAGTTGAGCGGACACCTGGATGTCAATGGGGACCTGAACTTTTGGGCACTAAAATGGCTCTAAAATAGTCCTGGAAAGGGCTAGAGGGCTGCAAAAGGCATCAAAATGTGCTTAAGAGCATGACAACTGCTCTGCAAATAAATGTGGATAGGGAAATGACTTAAAATAACATAAAATACAGAAAAATTTAAAATAACAATCTGGATCTAGGAGTAGGAGGTTGAGGAGGCGGTGGATGGGTGGATGTGGCGGTGTAGGTTGACGTGGCGGTGTAGGTGGAAGCGGCGGTGAAGGAGGAATAGGTAGCCAACACTGATTTGTGTTATTTTTTATTTTTAAATTGGGGTATCCCCCAAAATATTGGGACATATAACAAAATAAAACAAAGAATAAGTGCACTTGAGTACAAGAATGAATGGTTAAGGCTGGAATAAATGTCTATTCTGCACAAGGTACGGACAAGTCCTGTGGGATCCATGCCTGGTTCATTTTAATAAACGTAAGCTTGTCCACATTGGCTGCGGCCTGTGATAATGCTCTCTGCCGTGCTAAACACACGTTCACACTATACACAGGCTGCAGGGCAGGTCAGCACCTCCAAGGCTGACAAAGCTTTTCCACATTTTGGCCATGCTAACCCTGCCTTCTCAGGTGCTGGCGGTGCCCCAGCTGCGTTAGCGACCTCTTACTCCTCCTCTGCCTTCGCCTTGTGCTTCCACTGTGCCCCCGCTATCAGGTGGGAATGCCATCATCAGCGTGCGCTTGTAGTCGCGCATCTTCCGATCAGTAACAGATGTTTTCACTAAATTTAGTTCCCTGTCAGCAATGCAGAGCAGGGGTTCATTCACGGCAAAAGGGGGTTCTTGTCACCCAGCAATAGAACAGAGGATTTTGAAAGATTTAGGCCCCTGTCACCCAGGCACAGCAGGGGTTCATTCACGGCAAAAGGGGGTTCTTGTCACCCAGCAATACAACAGAGGATTTTGAGAGATTTAGGCCCTTGTCACCCAGGCACAGCAGGGGTTCATTCACGGCAAAAGGGGGTTCATGTCACCCAGCAATAGAACAGAGGATTTTGAGAGATTTAGGCCCTTGTCACCCAGGCACAGCAGGGGTTCATTCACGGCAAAAGGGGGTTCTTGTCACCCAGCAATACAACAGAGGATTTTGAGAGATTTAGGCCCTTGTCACCCAGGCACAGCAGGGGTTCATTCACGGCAAAAGGGGGTTCTTGTCACCCAGCAATAGAACAGAGTATTTTGAGAGATTTAGGCCCCTGTCACCCAGGCACAGCAAGGGTTCATTCACGGCAAAAGGGGGTTCTTGTCACCCAGCAATACAACAGAGGATTTTCAGAAATTTAGGCCCCTATCACCCAGGCACAGCAGGGGTTTGTATACGCCAAAAATTGTAAAATGTCACCCGACAACTGAAAATACGATTTTTTTTAATTTAGGGCACTAAAATTGGCACTTTTTTTTATTAAAATGGCTCTAAAATAGTCCTTGAAAAGGCTAGAGGGATGTAAAGAACATGGCAACTGCTCTGCAAACAAATGTGGATAGGAAAATAACTTAAAATTAAATAAAATAACTAAAAATTACAAATTATTAACCTGCAACTCAGAGAAGGAGGTGGATATGGAGTCGGAGGTTGAGGAGGCAGTGAATGTGGTGTTGTAGGTGGAGGAAGCAATGGAGGAGGAACAGGTAGCCAACAATGTTTTGTTTTTGTTTTTTTATTGGGGTAGGTAGCCCCCAAAATATTGGGACAAATAAAAAAAAAGAAAACAAAGAATCATTGCACTTGACTTGAGTACAAGAATGTATGTTTGATAGTGGTATAAATGTCTATTCTGCACAAGGTACAGACAAGTCTTGTGGGATCCAAGCCTGGTTCATTTTAATGAACGTGAGCTTGTCCACGTTGGCTGTGGACAGGCGGCTGCGTCTATCTGTAATGACGCCTCCTGCCGTGCTAAACACACGTTCAGAGAGTACACTGGCTGCAGGACAGGCCAGCACCTCCAAGGCATACAGGGCAAGCTCTGGCCATGTGGACAATTTGGAGACCCAGAAGTTGAATGGGGCAGAACCATCAGTCAGTACGTGTAGTCGTGTGCACAGGTACTGTTCCACCATGTTGTTCAAATGCTGCCTCCTGCTAACACGCTTCATATCAGCAGTTGGGGCCGGTTATTGCGGCGAGGTGACAAAGCTTTTCCACATGTCGGCCATGCTAACCCTGCCTTCTGAGGTGCTGGCGCTGACATAGCTGCGTTGGCGACCTCTTCCTCCTCCCCTGCCTTCACCTTGTGCTTCCACTTGTCCCCCGCCATCAGTCGGGAATGCTCTCAGGAGCACGTCTACCAGTGTGCGCCTGTAGTCGCGCATCTTCCGATCATGCTCCAGTGAGGGAATTAAGGACGGCACATTGTCTTTGTAACGGGGATCCAGCAGGGTGGCCACCCAGTAGGCAGCACACGTTAAAATGTGGGCAACTCTGCAGTCATTGCGCAGGCACTGCAGCATGTAGTCGCTCATGTGTGCCAGGCTGCCCAGAGGTAAGGACAAGCTGTCCTCTGTGGGAGGCGTATCGTCTGCGTACTCAGTATCCCCCCAGCCACGCACCAGTGATGGGCCCGAGCTGCGTTGGATGCCACCCCGCTGTGAACATGCATCATCCCCATCCTCCTCCTCATCCTCCTCCTCCTCGTCCTCCAGTAGTGGGCCCTAACTGGCCAAATTTGTACCTGGCCTCTGCTGTTGCAAAAATCCTCTTTCTGAGCCACTTCTAAAAGACTGGCCTGAAAGTGTTAGAGATGACCCCTCTTCCTCCTCCTCGTCCTGGGCCACATCCTCTTTCATCATCGCCCTAAGTGTTTTCTCAAGGAGACATAGAAGTGGTATTGTAACGCTGATAACGGCGTCATCGCCACTGGCCATGTTGGTGGAGTACTCGAAACAGCGCAACAGAGCACACAGGTCTCGCATGGAGGCCCAGTCATTGGTGGTGAAGTGGTGCTGTTCCGCAGTGCGACTCACCCGTGCGTGCTGCAGCTGAAACTCCACTATGGCCTGCTGCTGCTCGCACAGTCTCTCCAGCATGTGTAAGGTGGAGTTCCACCTGGTGGGCACGTCGCATATGAGGCGGTGAGCGGGAAGGCCGAAGTTACGCTGTAGAGCAGACAGCCGAGCGACGGCAGGATGAGAACGCCGGAAGCGCGCACAGACGGCCCGCAATTTATGCAGCAGCTCAGACATGTTGGAGTAGTTGTGAATGAATTTCAGCACCACCAAATTCAGCACATGCGCCAGGCAAGGGATGTGCGTCAAACCGGCTAGTCCCAGAGCTGCAATGAGATTTCGCCCATTATCGCACACCACCAGGCCGGGCTTGAGGCTCACTTGAAGCAACCACTCGTCGGTCTGTTGTTCTATACCCTGCCACAACTCCTGCGCAGTGTGGGGCCTGTCCCCTAAACACATTAGTTTCAGAACGGCCTGCTGACGTTTACCCCTGGCTGTGCTGAAGTTGGTGGTGAAGGTCTGTCGCTGACCGGATGAGGAGGTGGTAGAAGAGGAGGAGGAAGCCGAGTAGGAAGAGGAGGCAACAGGAGGCAAAGAATGATGCCCTGCGATCCTTGGCGGCGGAAGGACGTGCGCCAAACAGCTCTCCGCCTGGGGCCCAGCCGCCACTACATTTACCCAGTGTGCAGTTAGGGAGATATAGCATCCCTGGCCGTGCTTACTGGTCCACGTATCTGTGGTAAGGTGGACCTTGCCACAGATGGCGTTGCGCAGTGCACACTTGATTTTATCCGATACTTGGTTGTGCAGGGAGGGCACGGCTCTCCTGGAGAAGTAGTGGCGGCTGGGAACGACATACTGTGGGACAGCAAGCGACATGAGCTGTTTGAAGCTGTCCGTCTCTACCAGCCTGAATGACAGCATTTCAAAGGCCAGTAGTTTAGAAATGCTGGCATTCAGGGCCAGGAATCGAGGGTGGCTAGGTGGGAATTTACGCTTTCTCTCAAAGGTTTGTGAGATGGAACGCTTCCGTGTGACATGGTGGAGATGCTTGGTGACGGAGGTGGTGTTGTTGGCGGCAGATCCCCTGTTTGCTGGGCGGCAGGTGCCAACGTTCCTCCAGAGGCGGAGGAAGAGGCCGAGGCAGCAGCAGAAGAGGGAGCAGGAGGGGCCTGAGCCCTTTCTTGGTTTTGAAGGTGGTTACTCCACTGCAGCGCGTGTCTCGCATGTAGATGCCTGGTCATGCAGGTTGTGCTAAGGTTCAGAACGTTAATGCCTCGCTTCAAGCTCTGATGGCACAGCGTGAAAACCACTCGGGTCTTGTCGTCAGCACATTGTGTGAAGAAGTGCCATGCCAGGGAACTCCTTGAAGCTGCCTTTGGTGTGCTCGGTCCCTGTTGACAGTGGCCAGTAGCAGGCGAACTGTTTTGGCGACGGCTGCTCTGCTTTTGCACCCTGCTCCCGCTTTTGCTACGCTGTTGGCTCAGTCTCACCACTGCCTCTTCCTCCGAACTCTGAAAGTCAGTGGCATGACCTTCATTCCATGTGGGGTCTAGGACCTCATCATCCCCTGCATCGTCTTCCACCCAGTCTTACTCCCTGACCTCCTTTTCGGTCTGCACACTGCAGAAAGACGCAGCAGTTGGCACCTGTGTTTCGTCACCATCAGAGACTTGCTGAGGTGGTATTCCCATGTCCTCATCAGGAAACATAAGTGGTTGTGCGTCAGTGCATTCTATGTCTTCCACCCCTGGGGAAGGGCTAGGTGGATGCCCTTGGGAAACCCTGCCAGCAGAGTTTTCAAACAGCATAAGAGACTGCTGCATGACTTGAGGCTCAGACAGGTTCCCCGATATGCACGGGGGTGATGTGACAGACTGATGGGCATGGGTTTCAGGCGCCACCTGTGCGCTTTCTGCAGAAGACTGGGTGGGAGATAATGTGAACGTGCTGGATCCACTGTCGGCCACCCAATTGACTAGCGCCTGTACTTGCTCAGGCCTTACCATCCTTAGAACGGCATTAGGCCCGACCAAATATCGCTGTAGATTCTGGCGGCTACTAGGACCTGAGGTCGTAGGTTCAGTAGGATGTGTAGCTGTGGCAGAACGGCCACGTCCTCTCCCTGCACCAGAGGCTCCACCAACACCACCACCACGACCATGAACGCATAAAAAGTGGTTAAGTCTGTTAAAAATAATTAACCGCCAATAAAAACCCTGATGTAGGGTATTGCACTCAATATTATTTTTTTAAACTCTATATGACAGCGGTATTTGTGGCCTAAATGTGACAGTCACCTATGCAAGTGTAATCACAGATGTGCAGTATATGAAAAAAAGTTTTTTTTTCACCACAGTATGCTAAAAGCCTTATTTGTGGCCTAAATGTGGCAGTCACCTATGCACGTGTAATCACAGATGTGCAGTATATGAAAAAAAGGTTTTTTTTCCCCACAGTATCCTAAAAGCCTTATTTGTGGCCAAAATGTGACAGTCACCTATGCAAGTGTAATCCCAGATTTGCAGTATATCAGAGGGATTTTTCACCACAGTATCCTAAAAGCCTTATTTGTGGCCAAAATGTGACAGTCACCTATGCACGTGTAATCACAGATGTGCAGTATATGAAAAAAATGTTTTTTTTTTAACAACAGTAACCTAATAGCCGTATTTGTGGCCTAAATGTGACAGTCACTTATGCTTGTCTAATCCCAGATGTGCAGTATGTTAGAGGGTTTTTTCACCCCAGTAACCAAAAAGCCGTATTTCTGGCCTAAATGTGACAGTCACTTATGCACGTGTAATCCCAGATGTGCAGTATATCAGAGGCTTTTTTAACCCCAGTATGCCAAAGCCGTATTTATGGCCTAAATGTGACAGTCACTTATGCACGTGTAATCCCAGATGTGCAATATATTAGAGGCTTTTTTCACCCCAGTATGCCAAAGCCGTATTTATGGCCTAAATGTGACAGTCACTTATGCACGTGTAATCCCAGATGTGCAGTATATCACAGGCTTTTTTCACCCCAGTAACCAAAAAGCCATATTTCTGGCCTAAATATTTTTTTAACCCCAGTAAGCAAAAAGCTGTATTTCTGGACTTGCAGACATGCAGATAGCCTGTGCTGGTGCACTATCATTGCATAAAATGGCTGACGATTATGTATTGATATTGACTAACTGAAGAAATCAAAGTTCGTTTTCAGCAGTAGTTGGCTCAGGGCAGGCTTAAAAAAATTGTGCACTGCACCCACAAAACACTTTTTCTGTAGATCGCTGAGTACATAAACCAGTTCTTGATAATATTTCTCCCGGACCTCTCCCTCACAGCAGCTGCAGCCTCTCCCTACACTAATCCGAGCAGAGTGTCGGGCGGCGCTACGTGACTCCAGCTTAAATTGAGGCTGGGTCACATGCTGCAGTTGGCCAATCACAGCCATGCCAATAGTAGGCATGGCTGTGATGGCCTTTTGGGGCAAGTAGTATGACGCTTGTTGATTGGCTGCTGTTCAGCCTTTCAAAAAGCGCCATAAAAATCGCCAAACACCGAACCCGATCCCGAACTTTTACGTAAATGCTCGGGTTCAGGTCCAGGTGCTGAAAACCCTAAACTTTACAGTTCGGGTTTGCGCAACTCTAGCAATGATATGAATAGGGTTAGCAAGGGACAACATGGGCATGCCAGGGGAAACAGCAAAGTTATGGTCAATAAAATTAGCGGCAGATCCAGAATCCACAAATGCCTTCCCAAAGCCCTTACTGGAGCCAAAAGAAACAACCACCGGCAACAACACTTTCTCTTTAACTACCTTGGGAAATACCTTCTCCTTCTGGGCATCAGGACGTGGAGATCTCCCATAAGGAGGAGCTTTAGGACATTGTTGCAACCAGTGGTCCGATTTTCTGCAGTAGAAGCAGGAACTCTTTTGACATCTCAGATCCCTCCTGGTCATTCCAAGCTGCATGGGCTCTTCTGGATGATTTTCCAATTGAACTCTTGAGGGTAAGGGGTCGAGTGTGACCACCACCAGTGGAGACATCAGTTGTTCTCTTTGTCTTTCCCTAATTTGTCGGTCCAGTCTAACAGCTAGAGTCATAGTCTGTTCTAAAGTGTCAGGGAGAGAGTAACTGACCAACATATCTTTCAAGTCTCCTGAGAGCCCCAACCGAAACTGACATCTCAGTGCTGGATCATTCCAACCAGAGGAAACGCACCATTTCCCGGATTTGGTGCAATATTCCTTCTCGGGTCTGTCTCCCTGACTAAAAGACCTTAATTGACTCTCAGCTACAGTCGCCTTATCAGGTTCATCATACAGTACAATAAGGCCTGAAAAAATGCTTCAACATTAGCTAGATAAGGGGAATCCGTGGGGAGAGAGTAAGCCCATTCTTGCGGGTCTCCCTGCAACAAGGAGATAACAATGCCTACCCTTTGCTGTTCAGAGCCCTAGAATGTGGACGTAAACTAAAATAAAGCTTGCTGTTTTCTTTAAATCTCAGGAAATACTTTTTATCCCCTGAAAAACGCTCAGGCAGTTTGACATGAGGTTCAATATTTTGAGCTGAGGAAATTTCTACAGGTGGGGTTGATGCAATTCCTGCTGCTGTAGCCTCTCTGCCAAATCCTGCACTATTTGAGCGAGACTATGTACCTGATCCGTAAGGACTCGTGCAGTACGCAGCCCTGCAGGGTGAGCGAGTGTGAGGTCACGGTTACTAGGCAGAACAAGGGTTTGCTTTTGTTACTCACAGTTTATATAAGACCCTGGGCAGGCGTACAGCAGTGATGGAGAGGCTGGCACATGGATCCTCTGGGGCACTCTCTGTATATATGGACCAGGCCAGGTGGTAGGTTGTTGCAGGTTTAATGTGCCGGTGGCAAGATCCCTTTAAGTTCGTGACGCCAGTGCCGGTAACGGTGGCACACTGATTTATTATAGTAATAATGGAGGAACACACGTTGCAGTGAACCAAAACTTCCTTTTACTGGAACAGTTAACTATTTACAGTCTTTGGTCAAAGTTCCATATGAAAGCAGTAACATGCAGGCTTTATAGCAATTGGCAGGCACAATGTTCTTGCAAGATACTCAGAGGGTTAAACACTTACAGATCAGGCTGCACTTTTCCTCAGAATCCTGTCTGTCTTTATCCCACGGCCCATATGCCCTATTGCTGGCTTTATCCTTGGTTAGGGAAACTTCCTCAGGTATATGTCTCCTTGCTTTAAATAGATCCTTCTGCCCTTCAGCTCTCTGTTTGGCTGGAATAAACCTTGGCTCTGCACTGTCCTCTGTTATAGGAACTTCAGGTTTCTCAGGAGGTAAAACCCTCTCCTGGTGGCAAACTTCTGAGCTTGCTTTGCTCAGGAACCTCAGGCAGGCTAGACTGAACTCACTAGCCTCCTGGACTACACTGCCTTCCCCTTTCCTGTCTGAACCTAACTATATACCAGGGGTTCCCTAGCTCCCTCTACTGTCTAGGAGGAGGAACTACCCCTAACAGGTCGGATACAGGAAATACACAGGGAAAATCACATGAAACATCATAAAAAGTACAATGGCCATATTCCACAGGAGGTGGAGAATAACGTGACCATATTAACCCTTGTGTAGTGCCCACCTTTACCTAGTGGGACACTACACTCGCATAGGGTCCATGGTTTTAGGTAAGGCCTGTGATTCTGTCACGACAGAGGGGAGGGACAAGTGTTTCCCTAAACTCCACCAAATAAATGAATGGTATCTAGTGTTGGGCAAGCATGCTCGGCCGAACACTTTTTTACTCGAGCATCGTAATGCTCGGCACATCGCGGTGCTACGCAGCCAATAAACGTGCGCGGAGGTACTGGCACTCACTGTAATGCCGTAGCCATGTTGGCTACTGGCATTACAGTGATGGGCTGGCCGTAACGCATCATCGGGTGCTATATAGCACCCGATGACATGTGGTTCGGCTCAGTCTTAGTCAGGGAGAGCTTCAGCAGAAGGGACAGGAATTGGTTTGTTTGTTAGGCAGATTTTACTGGTGAAAGGTGTTAGAGACCCAAAAGTCTTTTTAAGAACTATTGTTTTATCTGGCTGCCATATATATTATTAGCGCAACCTGCGCTAAATTGCGTGCAATTGTTTGGCCGCTGCTGACAGTGACACAACCTCTGCTACATCTGTTGTGAAATTCAGCGCAATTGTTTGGCCGCTATTGACAGTGACATTACCTGCGCTACATCTCCAGTATAACGTTAGCGCATCCTAAATATCAGTGACATTCAGTCAATTTTTTTCACTGCTGGTGGCAGCGACATTACCTGTGCTACATCTCCTATATAACGCTTGCCCATCCTAAATATCAGTGACATTCAGTCAGATTTTTTCGCTTTTGGTGGCAGCGACATTACCTGTGCTACATCTGTAACATCCCAGAGTTATGTTACGAAACTCTTTTACCCCGCTACAACCTGTTAAGGGCATTAACATTGTCATCTTGTGTAATTTCATGTAATTTCCTCACAAATGTGCATTAAAATCCTTGTTACATATGTATTGCTGTAATTTCCTTGTTCACCAGCAGGTGGCAGCAATGTTAGCGAGGACTTAGCTACAGTTTAGTGTTTCTGATTCGGAATAGTTCATTCCAGTTCAGCTCCCACCTCTTTGAGCAGAGTGGGCTCGCCCATATCCTGCCTCATGGGAAGAGAAGGAAGTTAAAGTTAGTGTAGCCCACCCCCTGCTAGGGGTTGGGTGTACGAGTAGGAGCTCCCAGATATAGGGATCCAAAGCCAGGATCTTGTCTCGGCTGAGACATTGATCATCATCCCCAGCCTGAGCCTTGCAGCCTCAAGTGTAAAATGCAAGCAGCCACCTCCAGTTACAGGAAGAAGCATACCCTGAGACAATAACTGTGAGTACCGTCCAGAGACCAGGAGAAGCCAAATTCCTCCTCAGCAAGTCAGTTCCCAAGGCAGCAGATGATAGATAGTGCAGAAGATATATTCCTGCCACATTACAGAGCAACAAGCAGACGTCCTTTTCCTGCAAAAGCTCCAGGCAAATGATAGAGCAGAAGATAGATTCCTGCCACACATTGCCAATACCTGCTGGGACTTCAGACTAATGCTGTATCTCACTTGGATGAAAGCTGCATCTAGTAAAGGCAAGATTGAACTTTATTCCAAGTCTGGATCTCAATTATTGCTGCAAATCCCTCAATTACTCCTACTAGCAACACACTCATTTTATTGCAAGTGAGCCAGGATCCAGGAGTCCAGCCGTACCCAGGTAGTAGACACAGTTGACACTATTGCCACTACTATACAGAGACATTACACCACTCTGGCATTCCTAACCTGGTACGTGAGCTACAACACCTTAAAGGGCCCTGTGTCAGAACCCTGCGCACACTGCAATTGGCATCACAAACAAAACTATAAACTATCACCTACACCTGACCCAGCAATTGCATATTATTGGCGTCAGAGTGCATATGTCAACCCGGCTCTACTGCACATCTCAGTGTATAACGTTTGCCCATCCTAAATATCAGTGACATTCAGTCTAATTTATTTGCGCATACACTTACAAAACCTGTGCTACTGTACGTGTGACATACTTGCAAGCATATATACCATTTAATATGCTGAAGGCGAGCAGTAAGGGACGAGGAAGTGTCCGTGTTGCTGATGGTGCACGCAGGGGCCGTGAAACTGTGTCTGCTGCCAGAGCACAAGAAACACACTCATCCACGATACCTAGCTTCATGTACCAGTTTGCTGGGCGGCACAGGACACCACTATCGACGTCACACCAGTGCGACCAGGTGGTCGGTTGGATTGCAGCAGATAATGCTTCCAGTCGGTTAAGCACCACCCTGTCTTCCACAAAGTACAGTCTCAGTAGCCAAGAGTCTGGTAAAAAGAATCCTCATCCTGATCCTCCTTCCTCCCACCATGGAGAGTCTTGGCAAACAAGTGATTCCACACTCGGATATTCCGAGGAGCTTTTTTCATCGCCATTCCTTGATTTGGCCCTCTCGCCAAGCCCGCTTGAAGAGGGACATGAGGAGATCTTGTGCACTGATTCCCAAACTCTTGAGCATCCACAGTCAGAAAAAGATGACGGTGGGGAACAGCAATTAGTGTTTCACGAGGTGGATGATGATGATGAGACACAGTTGCCAATAAGTCAACGGCAATTAACGTATCAAGAGGATTATGATGAGGATGAGACACAGTTGTCAATAACTGAGGTTGTTGTTAGGTCAACAAGTCCAGGAGGATGACCATAGTGAGGAAGTGGAAGAGGAGGTGGTGGACGATGAAATCACTGACCCAACCTGGGAAGGTGGCAAGCCTAGCGAGGACAGCAGTACAGAGGGGGAGGGATCCGCAGCACCGCAACAGGCTGTAAGAGGCAGTGGGGTCACAAAAGGGAGAAGGCGGGCCACACCAAACAGGCCTGCAACTGTTCCCCGGAGCACCCCCTTGCGGCAATCTCCCTTGCCAAGGGGTAGGTGTTCCGCAGTTTGGCGCTCTTTGAGGAAAGTGCGGACGATAAAAGAATTGTCATTTGCAACCTGTGCCGTACCAAAATGAGCAGGGGCGTGAACACTAGCAACCTCACCACCCCCAGCATGATCCGCCACATGGCATCAAAGCACCCTAATAGGTGGGCCAAACGCCTGGGTCCACAATCAGTGTCTGCGGGTCACGCCACTACCTCCTCTTCCCCTGTGTTACGTGCTGGCCAATCCCCTGTCCAAGACGCAAGCCCTGATGCCTCCTGCCCTACACCTTGACCTTTGCAAATACCATCATCTACCACATCCACTTCTGTGTTCCAGCGCAGCGTACAGATGTCCATACCCCAGGCATTTGAACAAAATTGCAAATACCCAGCCACCCACCCACAGGCCATAGCACTCAATGTGCACCTTTCCAAATTGCTGGCCCTGGAAATGTTGCCATTTAGGCTTGTGGATACTGAGGCTTTCCGCAGCCTGATGGCGGCGGCCGTCCCTCGTTACTCAGTCCCCAGCCATCACTATTTTTCTCGGTGTGCTGTCCCCGCCTTACACCAGCATGTGTCCCGTAACATCACCCGTGCCCTGACCAACGCAGTTATTGGGAAGGTTCACTTAACGACTGACACATGGACAAGTGCTTGTGGCCAGGGATGCTACATTTCACTGACGGCACACTGGGTGAACGCTGTGGAGGCTGGGAGTGAGTCATACCCTGGGATGGCACAGGTGCCTCAGATGCCAAGGATTGCGGGCCCTACTTCCATTAGGATTTCCGCCACCACCTACATTAGTGGCTGCAACCCCCCTTCTCCTCCTCCACCTTCTCCTCCACTTCCACCTCTGAACTCTCATCTTGCAGCACCAGTCAGCCATCAGTCAGTAGCTGGAAGCAGTGTAGTACTGGAGTGGGGAAGCGGCAACAGTCCGTGCTGAAACTTATTTGCTTAGGTGACAAACAACACACCACCGCAAAGCTGTGGCAGGGTATAAGGGACCAGACTGTGGCTCTTGCCACTCAACCTACAACCAGGCATGGTTGTGTCTGATTATGGCCGTAATTTTGTGGCGGCTTTGGAGCTCGGCAAGCTCACACACATACCATGCCTAGTCCACGTGTTCAACTTAGTGGTTCAGTGGTTTCTCAAAACCTACCCCAATTTGCCTGAGCTACTAGTAAAGGTGCGCTGCGTGTGTGCCCATTTC
Organism: Bufo bufo; assembly: GCF_905171765.1. Lineage (NCBI taxonomy): Eukaryota > Metazoa > Chordata > Amphibia > Anura > Bufonidae > Bufo > Bufo bufo. The sequence goes on along the minus strand of NC_053390.1, from coordinate 789,286,922 downwards.
CAGAAGTCATCTACAGCTGACGCCGGTCTGGCAACGCTGCAGCAGCGCTTGCAATTGCCAGTTCACCGACTGTTGTGCGACGTGAGCACACGATGGAACTCCACGTTCCACATGTTGGCCAGGCTTTGTGAGCAGCAGAGGGCAGTACTGGAATACCAGCTGCAATATGGTCGTCGTCTTTCCAGTCAGCTTCCGCTCTTCACAAGCGACGAGTGGGCATGGATGTCTGACCTCTGGAAGAGGTGGAAATGGGGATAGACAGTACAGAGGGTGATAGCCAGACCACCCTCATTTCATCTTCACGAATTGGATGATGATGAGGAGGAGAAGCAGGAGACAGTTGCCTCTGCTACAGCGGGTAGTACCCATAGCAGGTTTATTCCATCTGTTCAGCATGGATGGGCTGAAGAGGAGGAAGAGGATGAGGAGATTGAGAGTCATCCTCCTGATGAGGACAGCGAAGTCTTGCCTGTTGGGACTCTTGCACACATGGCTGACTTTATGTTATGCTGCCTTTCCCATGACCCTCGCGTTATACGCATTTTGGCCAACACTGATTACTGGTTGTTCACCCTTCTCGACCCCCGCTACAAAGAGAACTTTTCATCTCTCATTCCTGTGGTGGAGAGGACGAGCAAAATGGTGCAATACCAGAAGGCCCTTGTGGAAAAATTGCTCTAAAAATTTCCAGCTGACAACGCTGGCGGCAGAGTACGTAGTTCATTGGGAAACCGAGGAGGGGAGATGAGGGGAACACACAGCAGAGGCAAGGCAACACTCTCCAAGGCCTGGGACAGTTTCATGACACCCTGCCAGCACCCTCACCCTGATGTGCGACCTAGTGTCACAAGGAAAGAAAAGTTTTCGAAGTTGGCGAAGGAGTAGGTAGCAGACCGTGTCAGCGTCCTCAATGATCTCTCTGTGCCTTACAGCTATTGGGTGTCCAAGCTGGACACGTGGCACGAACTGGTGCACTACGCCTTGGAGGTGCTGGCCTGCCCTGCCGCCAGCGTTTTGTCAGAGCGGGTATTTAGTGCTGCTGGGGGCATAATAACTGATAAGCGCATCCGACTGTCAACTGAAAATGCTGACAGGTTGACTCATATCAAAATGAACAAGGCCTGGATTGCCCCTGACTTCTCTACTCCACCAGAGGAAAGCGGCTGAACATAAAGGAACCTTAAATGTGGCTTTTATGGTGTATTGAATACACCACAAAAAAGGGTATATGGTTCAATCTTCCTTTTCTTGTCCTCCTCCTCCTCCATCATATCAACATGCTTATTAGGCTGCCCTCGCTCCTAATGTTTTTGAGGGTCAGCTCAGCAGCAGTCCCTCACCCCTAATGTTTTAAAGGGTCACCAGCAGGCCCTTGCCCATAATGTTTTAGATGGTCAGCTCAGCAGCAAACTCTCACCCCTAATGTTTTAGAAGGTCAAATCAGCAGCAGACCCTCACCCCTAATGTTTTATATAGTCAGCTCAGCAGCAGATCCTCACCCCTAGTTTTTTAGATGGTCAGATCAGCAGCAGGCCTTCGTCCCTAATGTTTTGGATGGTCAGCTCAGCAGCAGACCCTCACCCCTAATGTTTTAGAAGGTCACATCAGCAGCAGACTCTCACCCCTAATGTTTTAGATTTTTAGATCAGCAGCAGGCCCTCGCCCCTAATATTTTAGAGGGTCATCAGCAGGCCCTTGCTTCAATAGTTTTAGAGGGTCACCAGCAGGTCATCAATCATAATTTTTCAAGAGTGTGTATGATGCCCCCCTTTATGTGTAATAAAGGGTGTATTGGAGTGCCAGTTCCTTGTAATTTTTGGCAGCCCTGTAGAAGTCCCACTACTTGAACAATTGTACCGCAATGTGAATGAGGCTCTCCTTTATGTGATATACAGGTTGTATCGGAGTGCCTCTTCCTTGTAATTTTTGGCAGCACTTGCACTTTATATACAAGTAAATATACAGGAAAAAATGTTTCCTAACAATTTTTCCTCTAAAATCAATTTTATCTTCGGTTTTGTGCGTATTATTGTCAGTCTGTAAAAGTGCCGTACTACTCGGACAACATCGTTCTCAGCAGCGACCTGGGAGTCCAAGATGCATCCAGACATCCTCCCCATGCTGTTCCCGAACCATTTCAGTGGTGTTTCCATCAATTTCTGACCTTTTTCTATGAACCAGACACCCTCCACTCTTCAGAGCAGGGGGTGGCCTGGTTTAATGCTCGGGTTCTCCCATTGACTTCCATTGTGCTCGGGTGCTCTGCCAAGCACCCGAGCATCCCAAAGTGTTCTACTCGAGCACCCGAGCACTTTGGTGCTCGATCAACACTAATGGTATCCTATTTCGTCTGGAGACATTTATACTGTATATGTTGTGCACTTATAGAAGCCTTATTAACAATGGATGAACTTGTAGTTGTCAGCCAAGGGACCATCAGACTGAGAAACACATTGTGGATCATATTCATTAGTGACTTATAGTTCAGCTATCCTCCTGAGCTTCCCATTACATTGAGTCTTGTTAGCTGGAGAAATGTAATGTCTTGAATGTCCATCAATGTTTCTTTATCTGTTTCTAGGAAATATAAGAATTCTCAGACAGAAACATAAATCACATATCCACCTTTAGAGATACATATTCGAGTCACATTATTATGAACACTTCCTACTTTTGATGTCGGCAGCGCGTAGTTCATGAAGGAGGTCACATGTGGTGAGCTGGCTTGGTGGGTATATAAGGTGTGTGATAGGCTGTCTGCTCACATATTTCTTGTTTCTGTCATAGGTAAAAGGGTTGATTTAACAGAATTGGAAGAAGGGATGATTATTGACTTTAGGGCTGAGGGAGGCGGTATTTCTGAAACTGTGCAGTTTGTGTGCTGTTCTCGTGCTGCTGTGGTGAAAGTGTATGGTGAGTGGACAAATAGCACCATTGTGAATAAGCAATGTGGAAACTGCGGAGCACCACCTGCCACTGATGTGAGGGGTGAACGTTGGCTATGAAGGTGCATGAGGGCAGACTGACTCACTTTAGTGGAGCAGCTCTCATCCAAAAAGAACCAGGAAGCTACCAGTTGGGTGTCTAAACCAACAGTTCCGCGAACCCTACTGCATTTGGGGCTCTGAAGCAGACGGATGGTCACAGTCACTGAACCTCTGCTAACCAAGTTGAATCGGCTTTAAATTTGTGGTAGTACCAGGATTGGACCTCCACTGATTGTCAAAAGGTTACCTTCTCCGATGAGTCTGGTTTTCTGTTTCATTGAACGAATGGACGTTGGCGTGTCAGGCAAGAATTTTTTGAGAACAAACATCCTGCAACCACTGCTGGAAGAATACAAGTTGGTGGTGGCAGAATTATGGTCTGGAAAATGTTTTCTTGGCATCCATATTGAAGGCACTGTCATTTGATTTGGGTATGACTCCATCCTTGCAGATCACGTACACCCATACATGCTGATTGTCTACCCTGGGCCAGATGGGATCTTCCAGCAAGACAATGCGACCTCACATGGTTAGAAATGTCTGACATTGGCTGGAAGAGCATGACCAAGGCTTTAAAAGTACTACCTTCACAGATGTAATATTGCGTGTGAAGATTCTTGGCTTGGATTAATGTGAAGCCCTCAGGAACTAATTTACTAAATAAATACATATAATAACAATAAACTGCAACGGTTTCACAGAATTTTACTATCCTGAGACCAATTTGCCAATAATTGAGGCACAGATTGCTTTTTCTGAATGTATAGATGAATAAAATACACATCACAATACCTTGAGTTATTGGAAATTCATGTCTAGATATATCTATAGGATTCTGGTTCGTAGGTAATTTATGTGAAAGGGTCTTTGTTAAAACCCAAACTTGGGGTGCAAACAAGCATTTATGACTTACTTACTGGAATGCATGCGATATATTTTATTTTTTTATTTTATTTTTTTGTTATTTAGAAATGAGAAGGTCGAATAACAACCTGAAAAACACTCTAAGTTTTCACCTAGGTATATCTGGGGATTCAAGGGCTAAGTGTCAAAATCATGGTAGGATTCTGCAAGAAGGACTGTATGTGTTAAGTCAGCAGTCTCTGTCTGCCACTGCCCTGCTCTCCACTGCAGGCATGATACCCATGCTACACACCATGTTGGTGCCTCCATACTTCTGCTTGGTGCTCCAGCCTCTGTCTCCTTAGGGCACGCGCGCTCACCTCCAGCCTCTTAAAGGGCCAGTGGGCACTCTTCCAAATTCTTCCTCAGCCAATGGCTGGGGGTCCCGACCTATTTTAGGCACCCTTTCCAGGCAGAGGGTGTCTAAGCTTTAGGTTCCCTGGTGGCCAGCAAAAGTGTTATTGTGCTATTGCGATTTACCTATGTTTATCCTGCGGTTGTTCCTGTCTATGCTGCAACTTGTCTGTCTGTCTGCCTCATCTGAGTTCCTGCCAAACATCCAGTCTACCTGCCTCATCTGCATCTTCACTATCACCCACCTGTCTGTTTATCCTGTGTCTCCCACCATCTATGCTTCAAGTGTGCTGTCTGGATCCCTAAAACCTGCATTCAAGTCTTAGTGACTGTTCAGAGTATACACATGGTTTTCCTGCATTTTTGGACCGTGTGGTGTCAGTTGCCAACTACACTGGAAGTATACCAGGGGGTAGCGGTCCGGTTGCTTCCCTGCAGTGAAGGTACAGGGATTAAAGGGTGAAAAACAGTATGTCCTTGAAGCAGCACCTTTGGGTGCTATGCATTTTCCATAGGTGGGAAACACTTCAGTTGACCCAAACAATGTGGGATTTTAACCTGCTGTGTGCCCCTCTTCACCAGGAGACTCATGGGGACTAAGGGGTATAGATTGGACCTCCTTTTTAAAAGGATCGGAAGGCTTACCTTTCCATGTTGCAGAGGTAGAAGTTACACTCAAACCTTTTTGCCACATAAGAAGTAAATGAAACCCAGTGGATAGGGCTCCTGTTAAATGTATTGCATGGGGGACCATGAGCTTAATGTTACACCTCTGGGGGAAAAACCTGCACCAGGAGGGTCCTCCGTCCATGTATGTCTGGATGAAATGAAAAGCTGCATTCAAGAATACATGAGTGGTTTGGTTCTGGGTGCACCCCCATGATTTTCAAGATACTGGTGTGAAAGATATATCCTCTGAAAAGAAGACCCTAAAGAGAACTTTTATTATAATGGTTTTATGTTCACACCAGATGACCAGGATTTCATGACTGAAAGATGATTAACTTCTAATGTGTGAACACCACAAGGTCGAAGAACTAATCAGAAGTTGAGCCTTCAATAGAAAGTTGTTTAATGGATAAGTTCTATCCTTGACATTGATGCTCAAGGCTTGTTAGTTCAACTATTATATAAAACTGTATGTACAAAACTAGAATTTTTAAGAGGTTGTCCGGTTTGCATTCTTTAAAAATGATCATTTATGAAGGATGTAATTTTGCAATGTATTTCTTCTACCTTTGCTGCTACTATGTCCCATTCTGGGCTGTGGTCACATGACTATGTCCATGCAGCTCATTCTTATTTCCTGTGATGTTATGTCCATGGAGAGGGCAGTGATAGGGGAGTGTCTATGTAACTAGCTGGATGGGGGAGCTATAAACTAGCTGGCTGTTGTTAGGGATGGTGATAGGGGAGTGTCTATATAACTGAGTGGTTGGAAGGAGCTATAAATTAGCTGGACATTGTTAAGGGCAGTGCCGGAACGGTGGCAGAGATAGGAGAGGTGCATCATGGGTTTGGTTGGATACAAGAGGTGCTACGTACCAGATGGAAACAGACCAACAGACCAAACAGATTGGTTTACAAACATGGTGGAAATGAGTCAGGAGAATCAAAATTTAGAAAGAAAAACATGGGGAAGAGGTACAAGAGGTAAGCAACTATATGAGCATACCTGTTAGAAAACATACTAATTGCAGAAAACCCCTTTAAGGAAATTATTATGCCATACACATTAAACCGTATGTGAATCCTAGTACCTATATGGCCAAAAAGCCACATATAACATCACAGCAATAATGTTGATAGCTGTTTACGTACAGGTACCATATGGTGTTCCATAAGGGTATCATGTGGTTTCCTAAATATTTTGCACTACAACAACAGTCTGCCTATGGCATGGAGTGCAATATAAAGTTATGAAAACCTCCATAGAATAAGGTGACTGCTAATACTGCTGCTGTCCTATCCCAACACTCTCTTCCTCTAAAGCTCATGAATAGCTCTGGCGAGAGGGGTGAGTATAAGATTTTTTTTAAGCAGTTTCGGGCAACCATTTTCATTTTTTTCTCTCCTTTTATTATCTACTTCTGATTGTGGCTTCAAAAAATGGCAAAAAAAATCTGAATGTGTAGCCGCACCCTAATCGGCTTATCTGCTTGATTATAATAGATCATTTTTATAATTTCTACAATCTTATATATGAGGGTGAGTCAAAAAATGTTTGGCAGTAAAGTTTATTGTAATCAACTAATAGAAAAGGCAGATATCATTTTTCAACATAATCTGTGACAGGGCAGGGTCTGAGGTGGCCCCACTGCTACTCATCATCGAGGTGTCACCACGTGTCGCTGCTCTCTGGAAGAAATGGTAAAGTGTGGTGCATCCCAATGGAAAATACGTCCAGAGAGTCAGGGTCTGCAGTAAATCAGTGTGCGTCTTTACTGGAGGAATTCAAGAGCAAAACAATACAGGCAGTACACTGAGCTGGCTTCTCCAGTCTCCTACCTGGTAGAAGAAGGTTTCATGCTGAGGAAAGGCCTGAGCTAGCTGTCCCTCTCTCTCTCAGAAGATTGGTACCTTGGCCAAAGGCTGGTGGCCCCGGGTGTGTGGCTCAGTCATCCAGGTGGCTCACTGGTCAACAGGCTGGAGGCTGCAGACAGCTAGGGGCTCTGACTGCTCTCCTTATATACCGTTTTTTTGCTGAACTAGAACCTTCTAGTGAGATGGGTGGAGAAGCACAGCCTAAAAATAATCATTGTTACAATTTCTGTCTATCATAGACTACTGTGAGGGGGCACATATCTGGGCATAACTACTGTGAGGGGGCACATGTGAGGAGGCACATATCTGGGCATAACTACTAAGAGGAGGCACATATCTGGCATAACTACTGTGAGGGGGGCACATAAATGGCATAACTAATGTGAGGGGGTACATATCTGTGCATAACTACTGTGAGGGGACATATCTGGGCATAACTACTGTGAGGTGGCTCATATCTGGGCATAACTACTGTGAGGGGGCACATATCTGGGTATAACTACTGTGAGGGGGCACATATCTGCATAACTACTGTGAGGAGGAACATATCTGTAAATAACTACTGTGAGGGGGCACATATCTGGGCATAACTACTGTGAGAGGGCACCTATCTGGCATAACTACGGTGAATGGGGCATATATCTGGGTCTCAGTAGTATGAAGGGGGCACATATTGGCATGACTATGGTGAAGGGGTCACAATGTGGGCATACGTACTGTGAGGGGGCACATATCTGTCATAACCTGTGAAGGGGGAACAATGTTGGCATAACTACTGTCTGGTGGCATAAAGGGGGAATAATTAATATGTGGGAGCATTTAGGGGACTGGGTGGGATTAGGTGTGTATCGTTGTGTTTTGTTAGAGGCGTGGCCTAGTATGAAAAAACTTTGCTGCAGCCTGCAAAGGGTGCTGCACATAGTGTCCCTTTTTCCTCTCTTTAAAAGTTGCGAGGTATGCAGATCGACTGTAGATGTAGGCTTGCTCAGATGCTTCTGTCTCTTCATGTAATCCCATTCAGACTTCATGATGTTGAGTAGTATTGATCACGAATATTCGAATTGCGAATTTTTATTGCGAATATCGGCACTATATATTTAGAATATAGTGATATATATTTGTAATTTCGAATATTGGAGATTTTTTTTTAATCAGTACACATGATCCCTTCTTGCTTCTAGATTGTGGGCCAATGAGAAGGCTGCAATATCTTTGACTTTAGGAGTAGTGTTGATTGCAAATTTTCGTAAAGCAAATTTTTCTAATGAGAATCAGAGAGATCGTGAAAACTCAGATCCGATGATATATTCTAACCCCCAGGCGTTCCCATGGTGAGGAGGACGCTTGTCGGGGAGGAGTATGCCAGTAGACGAATATTCTAAAAAACAAATATATTAGTTTTTTAGAATATTTGTAATATTCTAAAACAAGAATATATAGCAATACAGCGAATATTCGAAAAAAACCGAATGTAGAACAATTTTAGCTAATATAGTGCTATAATCTTTTTTTTTAATAGTTGTAATTTTTATCCAATCTGAACTTCAGAAGAGAAAAAAATATAGCACTATATTAGCTAAATTGCTCTATATTCGTTTTTTTTTTTTATATTCGCTATATTGCTATATATTTGTTTTTTAGAATAAATCTCATTGATTTTCATTATGAAAATTCGCATTACGATAATTCTCATTACAAAAATTCGCATTACGAAAATTCGCAATCAACACTACTCCTAACGAATATTCAAATTCGCGAATATTCGACGAATATTCTATGAAATATTCGCGAAATATCACGAATTCGAATATGACCCCTGCCGCTCATCACTAATGTTGAGATCAGTGCACTGTGTGGCCCATACATCACTTCCAGGACTCCTTGTTCTTCTCTACTCTGAAGATAGTTCTTAATGACTGTATCTTTGGAGTTGTTGTATTGGTGCAGAATTTGGAACCAATCAGGCACCTCCCTGATGTTCTTGCATGATGGATGATTATCTGTCTCTATTTTTCAGCATTGTGGACACCATTAATCCAGACCCCCCCAACTCCATTTGCTGAAATGCAGCCCCAAACTTTCAAGGAGCCACAGAGAAGATCAGTGGTTAGTTCTCCAATATCTTTGGAACAACCTCCCTGCCAAGATCCTTTAAAAACTGTGTACAAGTCTACCTAGGAGAACTGATGCTGAAGGCCAAGGGTGGTCACACCAAATGCTGATTGGATTTAGATTTCTCTTATCTTCATTCAGTTTTCATTATATTCATTCATGTAAACCATTAACAGTTCTATTTTTGAAAGCATTCTTACTTTGCAGCATTTTTTCCACACCTGCCCAAAACTTTTATCGTACTGTAAATAATGACGTCGCCCAGTGAGGGACCTTATAACATGGAAGCAGTAAAACTTTTCTCTTTCTCTCTGAACCTAAGCCATATTGTCTAACCCGTATTCATTAACCTGTTCAGGACAGCATATGCTGTCCATTACCGGAATCCAAGAAAGGAAAACATAACACGTACCAAGTAAATTGTTTTATGGCGTAGATCCAGCGTTGCACAGGCCTGAAACCATATCGGCGGACGTTACTGCGCAATAAACAGATAATAGGCTCATACTATTTATGTATGGTACTGTGTCGATAGCTCAGGCCCTGCTGAAATCTTTATGACCCGCCATAAACCTCTTTATGGCTTGCGCCTGCTATCTTTTTACGACTTTTAAAGCTGCAGCCCGTCTGACCAAGATTAAAAATGAATTTTACTGTTGTTCTAATATTTGAGGAAGAACATTCCTGAACTCTGAGGAAAGGGGGTTTGTTATTACTTCTCAGAAGATGCCAACGAAAAACGTTTTTTTTCATGTTACATGCATGGTTCACGCATGCAAAAAAAATAGCAGCAGATACTTCCTCCAAGTACATGATATTTTCAGTGTACACAATGCCAATTATGCACAAAATATACATAAACGTATTTTACCCATCATTAAGTTCAATGGGGAATGAAGGGTCAAGTACACTTCAAAGTGTCCTCCCCCTTCTAAAATGTATTTCCCATTGAAATCAATGAGAAGCTGTTTGGTAGCGTTTTGAATGCCATTATGCTTCGTAGAACTTTTGGTGAAGGGCACAGCTTTCTTTGCTGTGTGAACAGAGCCTCGCACATTTTTGGCATGCGTTTTTTGTTCAGCCATTTCTTTTCCCAATAGAGAAGAGTATGGAAAAACACCTGGAAAAAAAAAAGCGTCACTGACCCCCAAAAAATTGCTCCACAAGTGAAAAATATCACCAAAAACCCATAGATTAATAGCTGACATTTGGAAGTGGAGTTTAAAAAGAACCACCAAAAATATTATTTCCCCCCACAGTGGTTTCAGTATATATTATGTCCCCCCCAGTGCCCTCAGTATATATTATGTGTCCCCCCACAGTGCCCTCAGTATATATTATGCCCCCGCCACAGTGCCCTTAATATATATTGTCCCCGCACAATGCCCTCACTATATATTATGTCCCCCGCAGCAGTGCCCTCAGTATATATTATGCCCCCCACAGTACCCTCATTATATATTAATGGCCCCCACAGTGCCCCTATTATATATTATGTCACCCCAGCATAGTTCCTTTAGTATGTATTATGCCCCCCAGTGCCCTTAGTATATAGTATTCCCCCCACAGTGCCCTCATTATATATTATGTCCCCCCAAAGTGCACTCAGTATATATTAATGCCCCACACATTTCCCTAAGTATATATTATGTCCCCCCACAGTGCCCTCAGTATGTATTATGTCAACCCACAGTGCCCTCAGTATATATTATGTCACCCCCACAGTGCCCTTGGTATATATTAATGTCCCCTCCACAGTGCCCCTGGTATATATTATGCCCCCCACAGTGCCCTCAGTATATATATTATGTCCCCCGCAGCAGTGCTCTCAGTATATACTATACCCCCCACAGTGCCCTCATTATATATTAATGTCCCCCACAGTGCCCATATTATATATTATGTCACCCCACCATAGTTCCTTTAGTATGTATTATGCCCCCCAGTGCCCTTAGTATATAGTATGCCCCCCACAGGGCCCTCATTATATATTATGTCCCTCCCCACAGGGCCCTCAGTATATATTATGTCCCCCCAAAGTGCACTCAGTATATATTAATGCCCCACACAGTGCCCTCAGTATGTATTATGTCAACCCCACAGTGCCCTCAGTATATATTATGTCACCCCCACAGTGCACTCGGTATATATTAATGTCCTCTCCACAGTGCCCCCGGTATATATTATGCCCCCACAGTGCCCTAGTATATATAATGCCATCCATGGTGGCCCCAGTATATATAACAGCCCTCAGATGTGCCCCAGTATCAACAATGTACCTTATTAGAGCCCGCATTATAGATAATAGCCCCCAGTTGTGCCCCCAGTATAGATAGCCTTCAGTTATGCCCCGAGTATAAATATTTCACCCAATAGTGGCCCCAGCATATATAGTGCTGCCAACACCCCACTCACCCACCCCAGTAGTACCAACAAGTAAACAATATATATATATATATATATATATATATAAAAATATAAAAATATATATACTCACAACAGGCATGGCTGGGAACAATCACTACACATTGGATGCAGCAGGACCTGATGCTCCCAGCATGATCATGTGAAGTCACAAAGCTGGAAGCATCAGGTCCTGCTGCCTCCAGTGCAGACTCAGTGTTCCCAGCCGTGCCAGTGGTGAAGTGAGTGTCAAAATGGCGAAAAATAGAACATGTACTATTTTTGATGGACACTATTCCAAAGACTGCAATGGTTCTGAAAACTGCCATTGCTAACTAACGTATGAACGAAGCCTAAACTGAATATTTAATCTTTCATCAATTAAATAAAAAACATAATAATAGATGCTCTTTTTTCTAATCTGCTTTTTATTCTCTTAGGGCTCATGCACACAACTTTCTTTTTTTGTCCGCATCAAATCTGCATTTTTGTTGCGGATAGGATGCAGACCCATTCACTTTAATGGGGCCGCAAAAGATGCAAACAGTACACCGTGTACTGTCCCTATCCGTATGTCTGTTACGCAGCCCCGCAAAAAATCAGAACATGTCCTATTCCTGTCCATTTTACGGACAAAGATAGGACTGTTCTATACAGGGCAGGACGTTCCGTTCTGCAAAATGCGGAAGGCACACGCCTTTTTACATGATCTGCCATTTTACATGATCTGTTCCAGTTTCGCAGTTCAGCAGTCTGTAAACTATGTATTGACTTCTGTGGGGTAGTGTAGTGGGCATGTTCTGTGCCATGTGCAGAGGAAAGGAAGGTAGGAGGTGACCTGCCTACAGCTATAGTAATAATGTTGTGATTCTGTATTATCTGCCAAGGGGACAAGTGGAAGGAACTATGATGGCAGGATCATTATTTCCTGTGGAGATGTTCCCTGTCCATCTACTTAGTTGCAAATCTGCTTGTTTTATGACCAGGTCCTACACACAAAAGTCAGATGTATGGCGCCTTTCAGATGGAGTGAGTTCCATGCATCGGACTCGCAGTGTGAGTATGCAGCAGCTCCCGTCCTGACCTCCCAGCACTGATGGGGTTGCATGGACAGCATTATTTCAGTGTTATACAATACATTCCAGACCTCTAAGGGTTACATAGCATCATAAATCAATATAACGCTGTGCGACCCCGTCAGTGCTGGGAGGTCAGGACGGGAGCTGTCTCATACTCACGCTGCAAGTCTGGAGTGTGGAACTGGCTCGTCTGAAAGGGACCTTTTAGAGTGAATGACAACCTGACCCCGATGGTTGGGATCCTGCAAGGTAATTCCCCTGTCAGCTTAGATTGCATCTGTTACGCATACAGACACTAACACTGCACCTCTCTGTAACTCTGCTCTGCCATAGGTTTTAGGGCTCATGCACATGACCACTCCATGTCTTGCGGTCTGCAAATTGCGGATCCACAAAACACGAATGCTAGCCGGAATGGAACAGGCTGCCCATGATAGAAATAAATATTCTTGTCTGCAAAACGCACAAGAATAGGACATGTTAAAAAAAAATTGCAGGGCCACTGAACGGACCAACGGATGCGGACAGCACACTGAGTGTTGTCTGCATCTTTTGCGGCCCCATTGAAGTGAATGGGTCCGCATCCGAGCCGCAAAAAATGCTGCTCGGAAGCAGACTCAAACAACAGTTGTGTGCATGAGGCCTTAACTGGTGAGCCAGTTTCTTGGATCACCCGGGACTGGGATGACAAAGCAGCCCTGACGTACAAACCTCACCAGGTCACATATGATATTTAAAAAAAATTATGGTGTGCAATGCACAATGCATTCAATTTTGCTTTACTTTATCAAGTCCCTAAATAAAGCATCAATACTACAAAGGAAATAAGTGGAACAGAGAAATGCCTAATCTCCCCTATAGCACAATATACCATCACAAAGCTCAAAATACCTCCCAGCAGTAGCTGATACCACCACGTAGCAGATAGCAGTCTTATCCCATGACCACCCCTCCCCCTGCGTTAGCAGTATTGACCCTAGGTACGGTCCTTGCTTACTAGTATTGCAGGCATCGGGACTTTCCGGACAGGTGCATCTCTACTCATATCTACAGTAGAGATGAGCAACGTTTAGAAAAATTTGATTCGGCAGTTTCGCCAAACTTCGTCAAGAAATTTGATTAGTTACGAATTACTTCATCAAGGATTGCTTTCCATTTTATGGAGCGGGCACATTGACCAATGACCATCTTGATTGAAGAAAACCTGCCAACGACCTGCTTCAAGTGTGAAGACATCAACATGTAATCACGCTGGCTGCACGTGGTGACGACATCGTATGCAACATTAAATAGTGAGACTGAAAGTGAGCAGACGCAATGACTGTGAACGGCAATTGTGGCGCCCCCCTCCCGTCGTTTAACCCCTTAGATGCCGCATCTGAGAATCTCTTTGGGGTCAATCCGGTATTTTTTTTAAATTATACTCACCTCATCCACTTGATCATGGAGAGACCACCCGCTCTCGTCTTGATTGAAGAAAAACTGCCAAAGGACCTGCTGTGAGCGTGAAGAGTCACCATGTAATCACGCTGGCCGCGCGAGGTGACGACATCGTATGCAACATTAAATGGTGACACTGAAAAGTGCAACATAAAAACAAGCCCTCCTATTTCCGTTTGAACAGAAATGTGAAAAACGAAAAAGTGTGCAACATTAGTTATAATCTATTTTAAATCCAGGTTGTAATGCAAGAAAACACCAAGGGAGTGAATACTTTTGCAAAGAAATGTATGTCCTTCAATTACAAATGTATGTTTCTGCGTTGTCATACAGTTCTGTTTCAGCAGTTTTGGATGATTTTTGTTTATTACTATTATTTTCTTTACACTTCTCTTATATGAAGTTGTACGATTTCTACATTTGAAGACTTCCTCCCTGAAGTCCTTGTAGCAAATGTTATTTATTTAAGGTCTTCCCTGATCCCTTTCCAAGCGAGTGGTAATCCACATACAAATTGTTTAGGAAACTCATATCTCAACACCACCTTACATGGATTACTGTGCTTTGTGAAGAGGTTCGTCGCAGGTCTTTCTATAAAAACAAAGATTTCCTGAGATTGTCCTTGGAGGGAGATAGACATGTTCCACCCTGCAGCTCAAACCCTCTATCTCCCTGCCAAGGACGGGAAGCTATCATCTGTAATGTCAGCCTGTTTATTTCTCATAGTCTTATGATGTGAGAGCAGAAAATAGACCAACAGGAGCCATCCTCACAAATAATATTCTGGTGCAAGCAACACATCTTAGTTCCAACACATGGCTTCCAACGTAGATGACACCATGTGGTCATTGGGGTTCACCGTTTTGTCCTTATCTGTCAAGCATATATGTACTATAGGGCCAAGGTCATGCCAGCCAGTATGCTACAACTAAGGGACAACATGTGGCCTGAAATGCGTGAGAGAAACACCTGTCCTGCAATCATATAAATTAGAAAATAATAAAACCTTAAGATCTTAGCCTTATTGGACACCAAACTTGTTCCCTTTGTCATTCTGCTGTTCCACCATAGTCCTGCACCTTCCATGTACCCTGCTACCAGGCATTGTGAACTGGAGTTTTTCTTCTTGAAACCTGTTAGCCTGTAATGCAGTGGTTGTGAACCCGCTGTACCATGGATTTGGCTTAGAGCTACTCTTAATGGTGTTATCTAAGTGCCCCCTGGTTTTTACTCTTTCACCCTATACAGTGACCTGATCTTTGCTGCAGGGGGACCACCAGGCTGCTACATCTTGGAGTAGTCTCTTTTCAGTGAGAGCTGAGCCAGGTGGGTCAATGGACACAATCCAAAGCACCAAAGGGGACATGCAAATTCTCAGTCACTGGACAAGCATAGGTAAGGGCAGGCAGATGTTGTCCAATTTAATAAAAAGACTGGAGGTCAGGGCAGGCGGCACAGGGTCAGTACGATAAGCAGGGTAATCGAGACAGGTACATCAAGGTCAACAGGCAGATGTCAGGCACAGAAAATCAGATGACATTATATACTGTACAGCTTTGAAGGGACTAGGCAAGCTAGAAACCTTTTTGCTCATGTACCCTTCCATGGGAGAAGGGTATTCAATACCAGTGAAGGCTAGCAGTAGGCTTGGAAAAGATTAAGATGTGTTCTGGCTCTTTAAGAGACGGTGCGCTGAACGGGCCCAGGGAACAGCAGGCAGGAAGTGGAGAAGCCGCTGAAGCCTAGCATGGGGCAGGCCAGGAAGGAGTGAGGAGATATTAATGAGCAAGGGACTCTGGAGCAGAGCTGCTGGACTGGTGAGCATTTTAATGGCCATGCCCTCAAAAAGCATGGAGACACCAGAGGACACTGTCTGCCATCATTATGTAACCTAGGAGTATGTGTGCACCCCTGGTCTCACATTTGGTGTTCAACCCTCTGGAAAGGACACAGAGGATGCAGCTAAATTTTGGGGTCTGTGTTTTATAGTATTATTTGGGCACTATATGGTGCACAAAAATGGGAATGTAAGAGAAAGGCAGAGCATAGGGTGCAACCAATCAAAAGCCAGTCCCAGTCCATCACTTCACTCCATTGGTATAAGACAGTATGGAACTTATCTCCTGGAACGTATCTCCTTATGGACAATGCCTTCATGTTTTACATTGCAGCTCTTCTTGCTTTGTTTGGCTCCAGTCTATCATCAAAGTCACATTGTTCAGGCTGCTACCAAACACCTTGACATTTAATAGAGATTGGATGGAGGGGATGACTATAAACTATATTTGACCACCTTTACCCATAGCAAATAAGTCTCAATAAGAGAAGAACCTCCTAAAAAACATATTCACTTGGCAATGGAGGCAATGGCAATCAACATACTAAAGAGAAGGACTAGTTCCCTAAGTCAAGACTGTGGACCTCATGATGTGGTGTGGTCTTCGGTTACATAGATCTTCTCTGTGTATAGATACAGAGCGACTAGTAACTGAGTATGTATTTATAAAGCATACGCTGCTCACTCCATAAAAATCCTGGAAAGGCTTGCAGTAATGTAAATATTTCCTTAAATGAAATGCCTATAGCATCCAAATAGCATGACCCTAGAGTGGAGACAACCTGCGGCTTTACAGCTGTTGTTAAGATAGCAGTAGAGATTTACAAACCTACATGGCCATGGACACAGGTAGATGAAATCTTCTCCACAGCTAGATGAGATTAGATAAGGCTATTATAAAAAATACTCTATATAAAAAAAACTATTTCGGGGCGCAGTGCCTTCTTTTTGCCTATGGGTGTCGCTGTGACAGTGGATGCCTATAGAAAGGATAATTTTTAACACTGTATTCAAAGAGCATAGGAATACAAACAGTGAGATATGTATTACCATCCTTTACAATAATCATTTATGAAGGTAGCCGTGAATTTGATATATATTTTTTTTACCTTTATTTCTTTTATATTCCATTCTGGGCTAAGGTCACATGACCATGTCCATGCAGCTCTTTCTTATTCCTTGTGATGTTATGTCCATGGGTGGGACAGTGATAGGGGAGTGTCTGTGTAATTAGCTGGGTGGGAGGAGCTATAAACTAGCTGTGCTTTGTTAGGGGCGGGGCTGGAGCTGTGGCAGAGGAAGGAGAAGTGCATCATGGGTTTGGTTGGATAGAGGAACAGGAAGTGCTACATATAAGAAGGAAACAAATTGGAGTGATTGGTTTACGTGGTAAATAAGGATCAGGAGAGTCCAAATTTAAAAAAAAGCATGGGGAACATACACATGAGGTAAGCAACTAGGCATATGTGTTAAAGAGGACCTTTCATCTGTTTAGCCCTAGTCTAATTAGGGTCTTACCTTATGGGGCGGCCCCACTGATGTCATCGCACATTTTTTTTTTTTCAAAGACTGAGCGGTTCTCTTCTCCCTGGCTGTGAGCGCATCTAATCAGAGCGCACCGCTCCAGTCTCCGCCTAGTATAACCAAGTCGGCTAATTAGAATATAAGGCGCCGAAATCAACGGGGGACAACAGCAGACGAACTTTGAAAAAAATAAATAAAAGCGATGACATCAGTGGGGGCCGCCCTATAAGGTAAGACTCTAATTAGACTAGGGTTAAACAGATGAAAGGTTCTCTTTAAACACCACAGTAATCCCAGAAAACCCCTTTAAAGTGCATGGCCACATATTGATAGTATATGGTCTTTTAGGTTCATCATTATGGTGGTTACATTTTTTAATATGTAGTGGCAGGAGCATCATTTTTCTAATCTAAAGTCTTTTAATAAAAACAGAGTAAAAAAGATGTAATAACTTTTTCCTGCAGGTACCACTAGGAGGAGCTTACGAGCGCAATAATATAATAGTATGCAGTAAGCTTCTAAGTTCCCTCTAGTGGTGACTAGAGAAGGCCACAAGTGCTCTACAGATACAGTATATTAAAGGGGTTGTCCGAATTATGAAAAAAAAAAATATATAGCACTGAAAATCTGATGGGCAGCAATATACACTGCTCAAAAAAATAAAGGGAACACAAAAATAACACATCCTAGATCTGAATTAATTAAATATTCTTCTGAAATACTTTGTTCTTTACATAGTTGAATGTGCTGACAACAAAATCACACAAAAATAAAAAAATGGAAATCAAATTTTTCAACCCATGGAGGCCTGGATTTGGAGTCACACTCAAAATTAAAGTGGAAAAACACACTACAGGTTGATCCAACTTTGATGTAATGTCCTTAAAACAAGTCAAAATGAGGCTCAGTAGTGTGTGTGGCCTCCACGTGCCTGTATGACCTCCCTACAACGCCTGTGCATGCTCCTGATGAGGTAGCGGACGGTCTCCTGAGGGATCTCCTCCCAGACCTGGACTAAAGCATCTGCCAACTCCTGGACAGTCTGTGGTGCAACGTGATGTTGGTGGATAGAGCGAGACATGATGTCCCAGATGTGCTCAATTGGATTCAGGTCTGGGGAACGGGCGGGCCAGTCCATAGCATCAATGCCTTCGTCTTGCAGGAACTGCTGACACACTTCAGCCACATGAGGTCTAGCATTGTCTTGCATTAGGAGGAACCCAGGGCCATCCACACCAGCATATGGTCTCACAAGGGGTCTGAGGATCTCATCTCGGTACCTAATGGCAGTCAGGCTACCTCTGGCGAGCACATGGAGGGCTGTGCGGCCCTCCAAAGAAATGCCACCCCACACCATTACTGACCCAATGCCAAACCGGTCATGCTGGAGGATGTTGCAGGCAGCAGAACGTTCTCCACGGCGTCTCCAGACTCTGTCACGTCTGTCACATGTGCTCAGTGTGAACCTGCTTTCATCTGTGAAGAGCACAGGGCGCCAGTGGCGAATTTGCCAATCTTGGTGTTCTCTGGCAAATGCCAAACGTCCTGCACGGTGTTGGGCTGTAAGCACAACCCCCACCTGTGGACGTCGGGCCCTCATATCACCCTCATGGAGTCTGTTTCTGACCGTTTGAGCAGACACATGCACATTGGTGGCCTGCTGGAGGTCATTTTGCAGGGCTCTGGCAGTGCTCCTCCTGTTCCTCCTTGCACAAAGGCGGAGGTAGCGGTCCTGCTGCTGGGTTGTTGCCCTCCTACGGCCTCCTCCACGTCTCCTGATGTACTGGCCTGTCTCCTGGTAGCGCCTCCATGCTCTGGACACTACGCTGACAGAGACAGCAAACCTTCTTGCCACAGCTCGCATTGATGTGCCATCCTGGATAAGCTGCACTACCTGAGCCACTTGTGTGGGTTGTAGACTTTGTCTCATGCTACCACTAGAGTGAAAGCACCGCCAACATTCAAAAGTGACCAAAACATCAGCCAGGAAGCATAGGAACTCAGAAGTTATCTGTGGTCACCACCTGCAGAACCACTCCTTTATTGGGGGTGTCTTGCTAATTGCCTATAATTTCCACCTGTTGTCTATCCCATTTGCACAACAGCATGTGAAATTGATTGTCACTCAGTGTTGCTGAGTGGACAGTTTGATTTCACAGAAGTGTGATTGACTTGGAGTTACATTGTGTTGTTTAAGTGTTCCCTTTATTTTTTTGAGCAGTGTATAACTAAGCTAAGCAAGATTTATGCAAAAAATATATATCTCTTTCCTCATTTCCCTGGTTCTTTTCTGGCCCTTTGTTTACATGCAATAAAAGCAATCTCTGCCCCTCCCCCTGCTCTGCTAAGGGAGTGGCTACAAGAGCTGACCTGAGTGACATGTCTGCCTGCTGGGAGACTCAGCAGCATGTTGTATGTGTAGGACTACAAGTCCCAGCTGTATAATGACACTGCTAAGGGAGTGGATACAAGAGCTGCCCTGAGTGCTGGGAGAATCAACAGCAACTTGTAATTGTAGAACTACAAGTCCCAGCTGTATAATGACCCTGCAAATACAGACAGGATCTTTCCCCTACCTTCTTGTGCAAAGCTCTCTCTAGTCTGTCAGCTCCTGTGCCCAGAATTGTCACTGCTGCAGCTACCCAGTCTGTGCAGCTGAAGGGGTTAAGAATCCTAGAAGAGAGCAGACGGCAGTGAAGGGGGCGTGGCCAGCACAGTGACGTCTTGTTTACAGGCTTGTAAACTAACTTTATCAGAGCAGGGAGAGAAGCTGACATCACAGGTCATGTGACCCTCAGTCAAATCTGAGAAACCAGCCACTGGAGATAAAGTGAGTTAATTGGAAAGCTGTTACATTTGCCCAGTTAGGAACATAGAAAGAACAAAAAAGTAACTCGGACAACCCCTTTAAGGAATTAATGAGTACAACATTTTAGATCTAAAAATGACATGGACCCATAATAATAATGTTACATTTTCAAAGTTGTTTTTGGGGAGGAAAATAGTAAGAATATATCTACTAAAGACCAAAGCCTCTTTTCTCATCAATTTACATTTTGGAGACAGAGGAAAAATGCTGCCCACATTTTTTGCAATTGTTTTGAACGTTCAATGCGGCTACAAAAAATATACAATTGACACAAGAAATTATAAGCTATACATATACAGTAAGAACACATCAAGATTTAAAGGGGTTTTCCGAGATATTTTTATTGATGACCTATCCTCAGGAAAGGCCATCAATATGAGATTGGTGGGGTCCGACACTCAGCACCCCTGCCAATCAGCTGGTTGAAGAGAAGGCCAGGTTCCGTGCCAGTGCCCAGTGCAGCTTCCCCTTCATTGTTTACCTGCTCCCCGTTGACATCGCAGCGGTGAGCAAGTGTAATTACAAGAAGCCGTCCCATTCACTTGTATAGGACGGCTTGTTCTTATACACTTGAATAGGAATGAGCCGTCACCTCTATGGGACGGCTTGTAATTACACTGCTCACCGCTGCGAGCAGGTAAACAATGAAGGGAAGGCTGCGCTGGGCGCTGGCACGGCGTTCTTTTCAACCAGCTGATCGGCAGGGGTGCCGTGGTGTTGGACCCCCGCCGATCTGATATTGATGACCTATCCTGAGGATAGGTCATCAATAAAAATATCTTGGAAGACCCCCTTTAAAGAGGACCTTTCACCGATTCTTACCCTATGAACTAACTATACAGATATGTAGAGCGGCGCCCGGGGATCTCACTGCACTTACTATTATCCCCGGGCGCCGCTCCGTTCTCCCGCTATGTCCTCCGGTATCTTCGCTCACTAAGTTATAGTAGGCGGAGATACCAGTCCCTAAGTTATGGTAGGCGGAGTCTGCCCTAGCGCTGGCCAATCGCAGCGCAGAGCTCACAGCCTGGGAGGTTATTTTCTCCCAGGCTGTGAGCTCTGCAATGCGATTGGCCAGCGCTAGGGCAGACTCCGCCTACCATAACTTAGGGAACGGAGATACCGGAGGGCATAGCAGGAGAACGGAGCGGCGCCCGGGGATAATAGTAAGTGCAGTGAGATCCCCGGGCGCCGCTCTACATGTCTGTATACTTAGTTCATAGGGTAAGAATCGGTGAAAGGTCCTCTTTAAGTCCTGGACAACCGCTTTAATGCTGAAATTCTACATTCGAAATCTCAGTCATTGCTAAGGAAGCTGCAGCTGTCCCTATAAAAGTTTACAAGCCCAATTAGCGCTACTGGAATAGCTGAGCGCTATTTTACCCTATTCATCTTCCCTTTTCCATGGCCTACATGTTTTGTGGAATTGAAAATTTACTGGCCAGCTTTCAAAACAGATTACAGCCGATCACTGGGGCTCCAAGCAGTGGGACACACCTTATGATAATCAATTGTCAAGGGATCTTCTGACAAGAAGACACTGTCCAAAGCGGAGAACCTCTTTAAAGGAGAACTGACAGAAATATTAGATGATACGTAAACAGTTCATCATTATCAGTACTTGGATTTACAGACCAGAATCCTGCATTTCCTCGGCTTCTGTGTTCCCAAGTCAACACTTCCTGTCTTCTATTCACATGAATGTCCACAATACTAACAAGCTTGACTCTATTGACTCTAATGGACCTGAGCTGCAATACTAGACACAACCCATGGACAGGTGTGGTGCTGTTTTTGGAAGAAATCAGCTGTGTTTTTCTAATCCTAGACAACTCGTTTAAGCTTTGCAGGATGCAAAGAGGTTCATCAATGGAATGTGCTAAATGGGTTATATTAAAAATTACAATTAATATGCAGGGCAACATATACAAATTACTCTATGAGATGACTCAAAAAAAGATGGAGGTGAAAGCAGGGACTCTGTATTTCTATGAAGACTGGGTGACTCTGTGACTAAATGGTAGCTCCTCAGCTGTAACTTCCTGGAGCTACAAGAAGAAGAGGTCAGGCCCATACCTTGCTAACATAAGAAGAACATATTGTATAGTGTTTGAAGACCTGACTTATTCACCAAGGAGTTTAAGCATGCATGGGATAGTGCAGTACGCAGACCTGCAGGGTATTGCGATGTGAGGTCACATTTACTTAGGCAAACGAGGGTTGCTCTTGGTTACTCACAGTTTGTAGGGGAACCCTGGGCAGGCGTACAGCAGTGATGGAGAGGCTGGCACAGGGGTCCTCTGGGGCACTCTCTGTATATAGGGACCAGGCCTGATAGTGGGTGAGGTGCCCTGGATGTTGCAGATGTTTAATGTGCCGGGGGCAAGGTCCCTTTAAGATTCGTGACGCCAGTGCCTGTAACAGTGGCACACCGGTTGTAGGAAGGAATAATTGAGGAACACGATGTTGTGGTGAACCAAAACTTCCTTTTACTGGAAACAGTTAACTTTATACAGTCTTTTGTAAGTTCCAGGTACAGCAGCAGTAATAAGCAGGCTATATATATATATATTTATATATATATGGCAGGCACAATGTTCTTGCAAGATACACAGAGGGTAAAAACACTTACAGATCAGGCTGCACTTTTCTTCAGAAATCCTGTGCACTATTCCTCAGAACTCCTGGCTGTCTTTATCCCAAGGCCCGTATGCCCTAATGCTGGCTTTATCCTTGGTAGCAAACTTCCTCAGGTATATATCCTTGCTTTAGGTAGAATCCTTCTGCCTTCAGCTCTCTTGTCTAGCTGGAATACTGGCACTGCTCTGCTTTGTTATGGGAACTTGGTTTCTCAGGAGGCAACTCTTCCCCTAGTAACAATCTTCTGAGCTAACTCTGGCTCAATATCCTCAGGCTGGCTAGTCTGCACTTGCTAGCCTCCTGGTGTCTACTAGAAACCTGGGCTGTCTAGTTGCATGTCAGAGCCTGCACCTCAGCCCCACTCTGGCTAAAGTGTCTTCTGGCCTCTGACTCTACACTACTTTCCCTGAGCAGGACCTGACTATTTATATTAGGGGTTCCCTAGCTCCTTCTACTGTCTTGGAGGAGGAATTACACCCTAACAGGCCTGATACACATTTAAAGCAGGAAGAATGCACATAAATAACATGAATAAAATGACATTATGCATATAAAACACAATGGCCCTGTTCCACAGGCGGTGGAGTACTACGTGGCCCAATTCACCCTTGTGTAGTGCCCACATTTACCTAGTGGGACACTACAATAGGCATAAGGCCATCCTTCATATAAGATAGGGCCAGGGGGTATCCATAGTATTCAGTATATTGGGCAGACTGGATGGGCCAAATGGTTCTTATCTGCCGACACATTCTATGTTTCTATGTTTCTATGGTTTCACTTATGTTCTATCTTAAAGAAGTTGTCTTGGAGGGGGGATGGGACTTTTTAGAAAATGTTCTAAGTCAAGGATGGCCAACCTGAGGCTCTCCAGCTGTTGCAAAACTACAACTCCCATCATGCCTGGACAGTCTACAGCTATCAGCCTAGAGCAGAGAATGGTGGGAGTTGTAGTTTTAAAACAGCTGGAGAGCCGCAGGTTGGCCATATCTGCTCTAAGTGATACTCACCCACAACAATACTCTGCTACTCTGATGGTCCACAGTGATGACTGGCTTTGGCCAGTGAATGGCTGAGCAGGTATCTCCAGGAGCTTCCTGTGTGTTGAGATGGAACCAGGGAGAAGAGAGCAGCAGGGACCCGGTAAGCATTGAAATGGGAGCAGCAGGGGTTGATGAGGGCGAGTATCCCATCCTGAAAAGTAGTCTGTCATCTGCAAAAGGAGTTTCAAAGTGGGGTAGCTTCCCCCAAAATAAAACCAGACCTTTCTTGTGCAATATATTTTCCTAATAAATCCTTCTTTCTATTTTTATTCAAATAAGGTTTTTGGTGCACCGTGGGTGGAGCCACTCTGTGCACAGTCCAGGATGGCCGTGGCTGTCCCGGTACGGGGGAGCTATGTCCTGCTTTCTGGCAGCTGTCTCTACGTCCATAGGAAGCAGAGACAGTTGCCTGTATTATGATGAAGCAGAGAGACGACATCAGCTCTCTGCTTCATCATCCCTCCCCCTGCCGGTGTTCTAACAAAAAACCTTACCCCGTGAAAATCCCTTACCCCTCGCCACTTCCGGTGACGCGGCCGCACCGGACATGACGAAGATCAGCTGGAGGAGGGGGTGTGCGCCTCAGCGCAAGCGCACTACCACGGGTAAAGTAAAACTACAGGGAGCGCTGCAGGAGAAGCGGCCACCAAATGCGCATGCGCAGGGAGAGACCGACCTGATCGAAGCCAGCCAGTAATGCATCTGAAGCGCTGTGTCCATGCGCGCACACTGAGGGGTAAAGAGATCTGATGGTCGTTTATCTTGTGAAATCTCCTTACCCTCACACTGCGCACGCGCGGACACATCGCTTCAGATGCATTGCTGGCTGGCTTCAATCAGGTCGGTCTCTCCATGCACATGCGCATTTGGTGGACACAATGTGGGCATATTACTGGTGGGCACAATGTGGGCATATTACTGAGAGGCACAATGTGGGCATATTACTGGGGGGGCACAATGTGGGCATATTACTGGAGGCACAATGTGGGCTTATTACTGTTGGGCACAATGTTGGCATATTACTGGGGGGCACAATGTGGGCATATTACTGTTGGGCACAATGTTGGCATATTACTGGGGGGCACAATGTGGGCATATTACTGGGGGGCACAGTTGGGCATATTACTGGGGGCACAATGTGGGCATATTACTGGGGGGGCACATTGTGGATATTTTACTGGGGGGAACAATGTGGGCATATTACTGTGGGCACATTACTGGGGGCACAATGTGGGCATATTACTGGGGGGGCACAATGTGGATATATTACTGGGGGGCACAATGTGGGCATATTACTGGGGGGCACAGTTGGGCATATTACTGGGGGCACAGCTGGGCATAATTCTGTGAAGACACAATGTGGGCATAAATACTGTGCGGTGGCATGAAGGGGGAATAACTACTATGTGGGGGCATTAAGGGGACTGGGTGGGATTAGGTGTATAGGTTTTGGGCGGAGTTAGAGGCGTGGCCTAGTGAGTAACAAATTTGCCGCACAATGTGTCCCTTTATATTCATTTACAAAGTTGGGAGGTATGGGTTTACATGTGACTATTGGATACTCTATCATTTTTTAGAATTTTCCCCACTTGGCTCAATTTTGTAACTCTCTTTTCCTGTAACAATCAAGGGTTAATCACACCCCCCCCCCCCCCCCCCCCCCCGGAGGACGCAGCCGTTTTTCGGCAGATGTTCTCCCTAACTGATAATAAAGGAGCCGTCTTTCAGCTGCGCGTTCTTTACAGAGATTATTGGCAATATACAATATGTCAACAGGATGGAGCGGAGAAACAGATCGCCGCAAGTTTGTTTTAGGGATTTGCTGCGACTGTTTGCAAACAGAAGATGTAGAAGACTTCTTATGGCATTCCGTAGGAAGCTTGTCCCGGGAAAACCTTATCTCTGGTGAATCACCTGCCTGTCTGACAGGCACTTTAAATAGTAAGAGAGTGGGAGACAGAGGGAGAGGAGGAGGCGGACAATTTACAGACAGTCACTATTGTACTGAAAGAAATCCAGAATGCTGGGAGAAGTGACAGAGTGATCTGCCAGGTGACAAACCCCAAGTCATCTCTGAAAGGTCTGAGGTCTACTGAAGTCATGTACAGTGTGTGTATTGTCTGTAGAAAATGCTAAATATGTCCATTTATCCATCCTTCTAATTATTATTTTTTATTATTATTATTTATTATTAAAACGCCATTCATTCCATGGCGCTGTACATATGATAAGCGGTGCACATACATAATACAGACAATGGCACTAATCATAAACAAGACGAGTTACAGACTGGTAGAGAAGGAGAGAGGGCCCTGCCCGTGAGGGCTTACAATCTACATGGTATGGGAGAAGGACACAGTAGGTGCGGGTGAAGCTGGTCATGGCGGTATAGAGGCAGCAGGGTCACTGGTTGTAGGCTTGTCTGAAGAGGTGGGTGTTCAGGTTTCTTTTGAAGGATTCCACTGTAGGTGAGAGTCTGATATGTTGGGGCAGCGAGTTCCAGAGTATGGGGGATGTACGGGAGAAATCCTGGAGGCGATTGTGGGAAGAGGCGATAAGAGGAGAGGAGAGAAGGAGGTCTTGTGAGGATCGGAGAGTGCGTGTGGGGGTGTATCGGGAAAGTAGCTAAGAGATGTAGGGAGGGGACAGGTTGTATGTATTTGTTAGTACTTTGAATTGAATTTGCTGGGCAATGGGGAGTCAGTGAAGGGATTGGCAGAGGGGAGAGGCAGAAGAGTAAGAGTAACAGGGTGAGAGGTGGATTAGTCGATTCTAATGTTTATCTATTTCTCTATCTATCTATCTATCTATCTATCTATCTACAGTGCTGCCCATAATTATTTTTTTATTATTAATTATATAATTATTCATACCCCTGGCAAATTTTTACTTAAAGTTACTTTTATTCAACCAGCAAGTTTGCTCAAATGTAAATAAAAGCTGAGAAATGTTTTTTTTTCCCACAATAATGCCTCTTGTACATCAAAATTTGCCAGGGGTATGAATAATTATGGGCATCTATCTATCTATATCATATCTATCTATCTATCTATCTTATATTTATCGGTCTATCTATCTATCTATCTATCTATCTATCTATCTACACTGCCAGGCCAAAAAACAGGTCGTTGGACTGCCTTGGGCTTTGATTACGGCACGCATTAGAGGGAAGGGGGGCTCAAGCTGAACTCTTGCACCAGGGCCCATGAGCCGTTAGCTATGCCCCTGCTCTTACCTATTTGCTTATTTAAATCCAGGTGGTGAGTGGTGACCTTTTTTTTTTGGCCAGGCAGTGTATCTGATATCTACCTATCATCTATCAACAGCAGCGTAAAGATTGAAGTCACAGGGTGTGCAACCACAAACAAGCCTTTCAGTTGTATCCATGTTTTGTAGAGGTGACGAGATGATGAGGAAGGTGCAGGAAAAGCAAGGAGCCAAAGTTTTCTGCAAATTAACTTCTGAACTATGAGTTATGGCATGACGAAGTTGTCATGGCGGTTTGGGAGAACAGAGAAGAAAAAGTGAATGAGAAGATGTCACCTATGGGTCACTGGATATAACTATATTGTAATCAGACTATATGTTGGGACGCTGTGTAAAATATAAATAAATGTAATTAAAAACAGAATGCAATGATTTTCAAATCTCATAGACCCATATTTTACATTGAATTTTTTTTTAAAATTATTTAGCAATTTTTTTATTCAGTTTTTCACATTCATTTTTGTTGTGGACCAATGTCCATCTTTGCTTCTGAGAGACTCAGCCTCTCTAACATGGTATCACCAATATCAGGTCGGTGGAGGATCCATCCAACCGCAACTCATTAGCTGTTTCGGGAAATTATACAGTGGATGGAGCCAGGAGCAGAAGTATCTATCCACTGTGTAATGGCTGTGCCAGGTATTACAGCTTTCATCTCCTGTATAGGTTCTGGAGCCAGGCGCTGCCCAAAACAGCTGATCATGGGGGGTGCTGGTTGTCGATACCCCAATGATCTGAGTCCTAGAAAACCTCTTCTAAGAAAGTACTATTTATTAAGTAACAGCCCAGATCCAGCTAAATCTCCGATGGTGTCTGCCTGTATCACTGATAATCTGTTTGTTTTTACATTTCACTAATAGCGTTGAACTGTGTCCTCCTGGTCAGCCTCTTCCATCATCGTCCCTGCAATGGAAAGTGACTTTATTTGTAATTTTTCTCCCAGTTCTAACGCTTGTCACTTAAGTAAGTGTTCTGTGTATGAGTCCGCTGGACGTCTTCTGCCTCACTGCTACAGCTGTTGTGTGTTTTTCCAGCTTATTTCAGCAAACAGCGTGTCATTGTGGACGTGGTTTCTAGGGAAAAGTTCTCAACATTAATTAACTTGGTCTATTTGTTATAATTTTATCTGACGTGACAAGTTCAGTGTTCTGGTCATGATGGTAAACTATGTCCTACAAACAACGTTGCTCCATCCACTGGGAATTGAGAAACTAGTGCCAGATCTTTGACCAGAACTAGAGATGAGCGAATCGAATCCTACCAAGTGGAATTCGATCCAAATTTCAGGATAAATTCGATTCACCTAGAAGCTGAATTTCCTCGTGCTTCGTGTCAGAGAATCGATTTAACCTGAAATAGTATAAAAAACTAAAAATTCAAACTTACCTCCTCCATTTGCTCGTGACGTGCCCCCAGCCTCCATCTTGCTTGAAGATCTCGGTCGAAATCCCGTGCGGCGCGAGATTACATCATCACGCCGGCCGGCGTGATAACGTCATACATCACCACGCCAGCCAGCGTGATGACGTAATGTCGCGCTGCACAGGATTACGGCCGAGATCTTCAAGCAAGATGGCGCCGGCCGGCCCATTGCGAGCAAATGGAAGTGGCAAGTTTGATTAAAAAATTTTTTTGTTAATTTTACACTCAGATGCCGCGATCATGTATGAACGTGGCAACTGAGGGGTACAATGACGGGGGCGGCGCTATTGCAGCTCTATGTCAATGCACCCGCTACTTACAAAAAAATGCGTTTCGTTACAAACTAATTAGTCAGGAAACAATTTTTTGGGTGAAATTCGGCGAATCAGCCAAATCGAACTTTTAAGAAATTTGCTCATCTCTAACCAGAACCTCTGGGACCTCAATCATATGTTATCACTGTAAATTCCAAGGGTCACAGTGACCAATAATCCTGTTTGGTCAGTGTTAGAAGAAAGGGATTGTGGAGTTCACAAAAAATTGCAACTTTTATTGGCACTGCGCTATGCTCGCCAGTTTTCGGAAAGTGGCCGAGTTTTCTTATGTAAATTAATCTCTAGACAGATTTCCTATTGCGACAATTTAAAAAGTCGCAAAAAAATGCGCAAGTGCAATGATAAATCTGGCCCCATATATGTACCAACTACAATGTTGCTAAGTATTTTCTTCTAATGGGGCATGTGAGGGTTTTTTGCAGTTCAGTACTAAATTTGTGCACTTTTCAACTTACCGAACAATTCCTTATATCTCAGTTTCCTGGACTTTTTTGACATGGAGGAAGAGGAACCTTAGGACAAACTGTGTCAGGTTTTAGAAGTTCTGAAAAGACTTATGTGTGTAAGTCCAGGTAGACCAGAGTGGATGGTCACAATCAGTGTATGGTAACAATCAGGAATGTTACAAGCATAGCTGCAGTAATTGCGGAGTATGGAGACCTTTGTTACAATGTATCATGTAAACTCATTACATTACCATCACATTTTTGCAACCTTCTCACTGTGCTACATTTACATGCGAAACTTCTGGTGAAGAATTCTTATTAAACTTAATGACTAACTAGTTAAAAGGAAAGGAACGCAATAAGATCAGGTCTCTATGAGTAGAGACTTCCTGTAGTAGACCCCATAACTGAGGCCTTTCTTCTCCTCACAACGCTGGCATGGAGGGTTGGCTGGGTTTAAGAGTAGTCACCGAGAGACTGTACAAAGATACATAATGACAAGCATCATAAAGTGGTTTATATTTGCAGCCTCATGTACTTAAAGGGAGTCTGTCACCAACCTGACCGGTTTTAAACAGATCACATTGTTCAGTGGGACACAGAGACATGACACAGATGTTACCTGTGTTGATCGTTAAAATCGCCCAAAAGGTTGTTTTTATGATATTCTAATGAGATGTTGCAAGTGCTCAGAGGCAGAGAGTTTGCTGAAAGTGCCCAAGTTCCCCTGCCTCACTCGCGCCTAACTCCGCCCTTCAGTAAACTCAGGTCAGCCCTGTGACATCATATTTCCCTATATCCCGTTCGCGCATTACTACCAGGCCCGGGCATGATGCGCAGTGTTCTGCCCACTGTGGGCAGAGGCACAGAGATATGCAGTGCACATGCGTCGTAACTTTTTGGGCGATTTGAAGGATCTGAAAACCTAAACACAGGTAACATCTGTGTCATGTCTTTGTGTCCCACTGAACAATTTGATCTCTTTTAAACCGGTCAGGTTGGTGACAGACTCCCTTTAAAGGGGTGTTCCAGCCACAGCTGTGGGGGAGGATATGCCATTATTTTGTGACTGGTGGGGTCAAATTATGAGACCTACCATTGTAAGAAGAATCTGTGGAGCGCCATGGCTGCCTCCTAATATGTCCATCTTGTCCTACTGCCATGCTTGTGACCCCTAGGGTAGGATGGCACTGGGAACTATTTTGTCTAGTCTTCAAATGGCTTTTCTGTCCACATAGCCACCTACAGATTTCCTCCTCTCCAAAATGCTATTCCTTTGTATTAAACTCAACCCTCTATGATTTAACCCCTGCTTGTCTAGCCACGTCATGAACTTCCTGGTCAAAGTCAGCACTCACATTCCCCAAAACACTAGTTTTTTTTTTAATGAAATTGGTGTGTTTGATAGGGAATGGACAACGTAACATAGAGGAGACTTATCTGGTTGTTATGGCGCCTCTGGGTTTCTGCATCCCATTGTTAGTAGACAATAGGCGCTAGAGGGGACCTTAAGGCCCCTCTGCCTCTTAAGAAGACACCAGTATCATATATTGCATATGAACAGTGGGAGGAACATTTGAGATTTTGCATTGAGGCTCAGGAGTTATATCTCTACTTATTCCCAAAAATTGGTTGGAAACTAATCCCAAGAAACACAATGCTTAAAGGGATGTGCGTCCCGGGGAATATCTTTTTGATAGACTATCCATATTTGATCGGTGGGGGTCTAACTCCTGGGACAGCTGGCTGTGTCTAGCAATCATAAGAACAGACCATCAATACCTGATACCCAGGCAAACCATTAGCTTGTTGGCATTTAATGCAGCAGACTGGTATTGAGTGCTACATCTTAAAACCAAGATGCCTGAACAATAATATTATCGAAATATAAGTGTGATGGAATTTAAAGCTGTAGATAGAGGAATTATATCTACTACAGATAAGGCTCTAGTGGGTCCAGGCCCTGACACATTTATGGACCCCCAAAGATCCAGCAGAAGACAACCCCATTTGGGACTTTAGAGTTATTCACTTGCTGTTGTCATTTGTTTCTTATTGGATGATTTACAGATACTGAGGATTAGTCCAGCCACGATAATGAATTAAAAGTGGATGTGCATGTAAGGGCTCGTTAGCGATCATCTGCCAGTCTAATACTGCCTCCGATTGCCCGATGAACGAGCTTGTTCATTGGGCAATTCAGATGTTTCTGCATGCTGAAAGATCTGGATTTTGCAACTGCCCATTGTGCTGTGTAATCATGATCTGCTGTCCTGCACGTGGACGAGCGATGGCATACAAATCACTCCTCCCCATGCTGTGGAGGACATCTCTGCATCTAATAGCAGTGATGTCCTCTGCTAGCTATTTGGCGACTGCCGAGAGGGAACGCTTCCCTCCCGACAATCGCTTGCAGCGTCAGGGTGTCTAATACACCCTTAATGTAACGTAGAAGGGCGATGGTGCTGTCTTTGCATAGCCTAAGCCAAATAGATAAAACCTACAGAAATTTGAGAACAAGTTCCTCTCGTCGAGACTTGTACCCATTGTGTACAGTTCCCCTTTAATTACTTATGCATTGTCCGATTCCTCTTACATAAGTCTAGCCGCATTTCTCTCATTCTTCTGGTGCGGAGGTAGTTTATCTTTCTGTGCCCATTGCATTACTAAAACCATTATAAATATTTCCAGTAACGTAATACCTCCGAGGAGTAAGTGGAGGGCACAAGTTTATTGTCTATTGTGACACATCAATGTGTATAAATTACATAATGCCCCTATATCTGTCATGTCCGAGAAACCACTTATTCCTATGTCTGTGGTAATACAATACCGTAGGACAGCACTGGCCATAAAAGCAGCAGATGTGTCTGCTCGACCATCGCTGTGTGACCCTTGCTTCACTGTAATAAATCCCACCTGGTGTAACACTGCTAATACATTCCTATGAGGATTTTCTTAGTTTTTCATGATTTTTCACATTTAAAGGGGTTATGTCATGACTGATGTGTGTAAAAATTAATCTCAGATATGATATAGTAAATGACAATCTTTCTATACACTTCCTACTTTCGATGTCGGCAGCGCGTAGCTCATGAAGGACGTCACGTGTAGTGAGCTGGCTTGGTGGGTATATAAGGTGTGAGATAGGCTGTCTGCACACATATCCCTCGTTATTGTCCTGGGTAAAAGGGGCGATTTATCAGAGTTTCAAAAATGGATGATTATTGGCTATCGGGCCAAGGGTGGCAGTATTTCTGAAACTGCATAGTGTGTACTGTTGACACTAAGAGACTTTAGAAATGTTCAGCCTGTGCACTGACTGACTATGCAGAGCTGAGTTTTTGAGGGAAAATTCTGACACAATGAACTTTTAATAGTCTGGTTTAGCTCTGTCAGACGTCTGGTTTACCTCAGTAAACTGTTGTCAATGACTGAAAAAGTTGTCATTCCCATTGACTTGTACTGAGGCCCAATACAAGTCTATGGCAGCATTGCCGCATTGTTTCTGTTAAGCTGTGTTTCTACAGCTTCATCCCTCCCACTAGAAGGTTCTACATCAGTTAGAAACTGTATACAAATAGAGCATTTGTCTCCAGATAGGCACCATTGTTTAGCAGAAGAGACACTGTAAGAGTGCACAAGTGACCAGAAGAGGATGCTGACATGAGGATACTCTGTCACAGACCCTGGGGCACCAGCCCTTTGACCAGGGTACCAGCCTTCTCAGAAAGAGAGCGGCAGCTAGCTCGGGCCTTTCCTCAGCACAGAACCTTCTACCACCAGAGAGGAGACTGGGGAAGCCAGCTCAGTGTCTTGCCTCAAACACGGCCACTGCACAGTAGATATGGCTGGTGGCAGTTGAAGGATGGAACTGAGCATGTGCGTCCACCTCAGCGAGATGGTTACTGAGGTGGAAGAACAAATAAAGAAAACAACAATCAGCAGGTGGCGCTATACAGATATGTTGTATAGTATATTTTATTACATGCAATTACAAAAGAATTCAGATCCAAGTGCTGCATTGAAAAATGTACACTATTTTTCATGGGACAACTCCTTTAATTCAAAGTTTGTTAAAGAGTTACTCCCATTTTGTAGTAATGACACATTTCTAGGATGGGGGACTCTATTTTAACTTTTGCTACAGAACCCCCACATTTATACTTGTATCCTTTTGATTGAGATGTGTATACTTAGCACTGGATAAAAGCTATAATTTTTTTAAAAAAATTACGGCCTTCATGTGTCCTCTACCTATGGAAAATCTTAAATTTGATTCCATTAGCACAAGCGTTAGCCCATGCCTATGCAGACAGACACGCCTGTTAACACACCAACGCCAGGCAGACGGTGCCCCATTGACAGCATTAATTGTGGGGGCTGCAATTGCTGTGACCAGCCCTACACCGAGGAATGTAGGTCCGAGAAAAGGGGGCAGCTGTGACATACCCTGGGTGGATGTCAGTCCGAGTTCAGCTGTTGAATCGCATTAATGTCACTTTCAGCAAGTGCAATAATTGGGCCTATTACAGTTTAATCAACAGCTTAGTCTCTTTTATCGCGCTGTAAAATTGCCGGACTTGGCAGACTTGTTGGTCTATTTTCCTGATATATGGTCATTTAGCTTACAATGAAAAAGCCTCCAATACACAATATGGGGAGATCAAAGGCAGGGGGGGGATTTAATAAAAGACTGTTAGATGATATTCACTATTATTACTGCCGAGGAGCTTGCGGCTGTTAGTAAAATTATTAATAATATTATTAGAAAGTGTTATTTTATAAAATAAATATATGAGATCAAAGGCAAAGATCTTAAAGGGAGAGTGCCGCCAGGAAATTCTCTGATAAACTAGGCACTGTGCCTTGCAGGGCTCGCTCGGCTAAATGTAATGATACCTTTCACTTAGCGATCTGTTGCTTCATTCTGGAGAAAAATTACTTTTAATCCATTTGCAAATGGACAGTTAAGTGCACCGAGGGTGGGCCCAAGCCACTCAGTGCACCCTTGCTCCTCCTGCTTCCTCTGCCGGCCTCTCCCTCTCCTTCTTGATTGCATATTTATTTTGCCTGGCCCTGTCAATCAAGAATGAAAACGAGGGGCTGGCAGAGGAAGAAGGAAGATCCAGAGTGCACTGAGTGGCTTGGGCCCGCCCTCAGTGCACTTCACTGCTCATTTGCATATGGATTAAAAGTACTTCCAGGAAAATTAAGCTTTTTCCAATAACAGTACCAAAGTTCAGGAGCTTTAAGATGCTAGTATTTCTAATATTTTTCGGATATCTTAGGCTCCACTCACACGTCTGCAATTCTGTTCCGCATTTTGCGGAACGGAATTGCGGACCCATTCATTTCTATGGGGCCGCAAGATGTGCTACCTGGAAACGGAATTGCGGATCCGCACTTCGGGTTCCAAAATTCCGTTCCCGAAAAAAATAGAACATGTCCTATTCTTGTCCGCAATTGGGGCCAAGATTAGGCATTTTCTATTAAGTGCCGGCGATGTGCGGTCCGCAAAATGTGGAACGCACATTGCCGGTGTCCGTGTGACACACACGGACGTGTGAATGGACCCTAAGGAATCCAGAATGTCTCTTCTCAGATAATGGGGCATATGACTAGGATATGCCCCCATTGTCTTATAGGTGCGGCGGGTCACACCTCTGGAAATCGCACCAATCTCAGGAATGGAGCCCTGCAAGGTGGGGGCTGGAGGACTCCGGTCCGGCCACCACCAAGAGCTCTCCCCATATGAGTAAATGGGAGCGCACTACGCGTGACTGCCCACCACTCCCGTCCACTTCTATGGGTCCGAGCGCTGACTCTGCTATTTACGGAGGCCCCATAGAAAATGAATGGAGGGCGGCTGCGCATGTGCGCCCTCCACCACTTTCGGGGCTCCGTTCTCGATATAGTTGCTGGGACCATATCCTAGCGATCTGCCCCCATTGTCTGTGATGAGACAACCCTTTAAAGGGAACCTCCACTTCATTTCTCATATTGCTATACGGTCACCATATTTAAAATCTAACATCTTTGTGATAAAAAAAATATTTTTTTTTGCCATTTATGCTGCATTTTATTTATCTATTTTATGCAGTTATATAGCGCTACTTAATTACGCAGCGCTTTTACAGACAATAGCCTCCAACTGGGCTCACAATCTAAGGTCCCTATTAGTATGTGTTTGGAGTGTGGGAGGAAACCGGAGAACCCGGAGGAAACCCACGCAAACACAGGGAGAACATACAAACTCCATGCAGATGTCATCCTTGGTAGGATTCAAACCTAGGACCCCAACGCTGCACATGCCCATTTTAAGTTATTTATGCTGCTGGAAACCATCAGCAAGCTGCTGCTGACAGATCAGTGCTTTTTAGGTTGTGTTTGCAGCAGAGGTGTTCAACCTCTGCGACCATCATCATTGCTTTGAACGAGGGGCACCGAATCCATGTAGCGCTATAAGATAGCAATGTCCTTCGGCTACATTGCACTTCATGTTAGTGAATTTAGTCGTGTTGCGACTCGTAAGGTGCTGCAACCTGACAATCGGCAGAAATCCAGCCCCGCTGAATCTCTGCATGACTGCATTTACCATCATAGTCATGTCTCACCCTGTACAGGATTAGAAACATATAGCTGCATTCTTCCAGAAACAGCGCCACATCTGTCCATAGGTTATGCCTGATATTGCAGCTCTGCTTCAGTGAAATTAATGGAGCTAAGCTTTAATACCGCATACAACCTGTGGACATGTTTGGTGCTGTTTCCTGAAGAAATTATCCATGTTTTTCTAATTCTGGACAACCCCTTTAATGTTACACTAACAA
This sequence comes from Bufo bufo, assembly GCF_905171765.1. Classification (NCBI taxonomy): domain Eukaryota; kingdom Metazoa; phylum Chordata; class Amphibia; order Anura; family Bufonidae; genus Bufo; species Bufo bufo. The sequence goes on along the minus strand of NC_053390.1, from coordinate 789,250,884 downwards.
AAGTCACCGTGTAGCCCTAGTCTTAACTCAAAATGAACGGCCGCCTGTGTAATGCATGAAGGAGCTTCGGACCTGCTCCATTCTGAGTGGGGATCCCTATTTATGACCTTGGAAAGCATAAAGACAACCCCTTTAAGATTGAGTTATCACAATGTAAAGATACGGCCACACCGTCAGGTTTCTTCATGCAGTTTTGGAAGCCGAAACCAGGCGTAAATTAAAAAAAGAGGAGAAGCTTCCAAAACTGCATGCGGAAACTAGGGATGAGCGAATCGACTTCGGATGAAACATCCGAAGTCGATTCGTATAAAACTTCGTTCTGATACTGTACGGAGCAGGAGCTCCGTACAGTATTAGAATGTATTGGCTCCGATGAGCCGAAGTTATTGCTTCGCGAAGTCTCGCGAGACTTCTGGTAATAACTTCATAAATTAATTTGTACTGTAAAAAAACATTTCCCGAACTCGGGTTCGGTTTCAAGGTACCACTTGGAACCGAGTCCGAGTACGGGAAATGTTTTATTACAGAACAAATTAATTTATTAAGTTATTACCAGAAGTCTTGTGAGACTTCGCGAAGCAATAACTTCGGCTCATCGGAGCCAATACATTGTAATACTGTACAGAGCTCCTGCTCCGTACAGTATCAGAACGAAGTTTTATACGAATCGACTTCGGATGTTTCATCCGAAGTCGATTCCGTCATCCCTAGTAGAAACCCAACCACGTTGCCGTACCCTAAGAATGAGGCTCCCTCAAAGAGTTAAATGTCAGCTTCTGCTCTGCTACATCTGAGCATTATTCTTGGCATGGATTCTTCGTAAATATGTCTTCAGGTCTACAAGGAGCTTGGGTATTGCAATCCATTAATGGCTCCTCTCCACGTGAGGGTCTTGTTCACAAGCTGGGCACAAGTGCTCCGTACCTTCCTGTAAGTTGAGTGTAAAGCCTATTCAAGAGAGAGGAAACTGCAATTACGATGTGCACTTTTAAAGTTATTGAAGCAGACAGGCCAGCCTTTATGAGATGTAGCTCCTGGAGACAGACCAACACATGCTCTCCATCTGCTCCATAATTGGATCTGAGAACTTATTGCATCACTGTGTTCGGAGGTAGCCAACAGCCAAAAGCTCCACAAATTGTGTGTGTATTTTTAGGATTAACAGATCAGCACATCAGTTCCTGTGGTTCTTCCAAAATGTAAAATTTGAATAGATGTGGAATTATAATAGAAGAAGAACAGGGCCAGCAAAGGCTAAGATTTCCTGGTGGAAAGTGATCATCGATCATTCACACTTTTCTGCACTAAGCCATTCTGCTTTATCCTCTGCCCTCTTTATCCGGAAGAAAAGCACCAGTATGGTCATAGCTGCCAAATGAAATATACAGTAAAACTCCAATAATCCAGAAGGTAATGGGATGTGCAGTGGGCGCCTCTCCCTAGGACCCTCTGTAAAAGGCGCGTCCCAGATGTACGAATTCCGAGTGGTATAGTGCGGCCTAAAATGTCCCTTTATGTGTGTCACGGTGCTCCTACCTGGATACGGCTGGACCCCAGGCTTTGGCTCCGAAGCAATAAATAGGGGTTATAATTGAGGGATTTGAAAGAAAGATTGAGTCCAGACGTTGTATGTAGTTGAACAGCAGCTTTGCTTTGCATAAACGTTCTCCAAAAGGGTTTACAGACTTTGTCATGGTCCCAGCAGGCTTTAGCATGAAACTGAACTGGCTGACAAACTCGACTCTGCTACATCTGTTTCTCTCTGGCTCTGCTGTACTGACAGGGTGACTGTATGACTTTGCTTCTTCTTGTATGCTGCACTTCTCTGTATGATCTTTCTCTAGATTAGGCCAAGAAACTTTCCTCCTGGCTCCTGAGGCTCTAAGCTTTGGCCTCCATGGCCAGCAGAGCTGAGGGTGCTCTGGCTGGCTTGGGCACATCCAGCAGAGATGTGCTCCGGTACACCCTTCCCCTAGCAGGCGGGTAAGCTAGACTGAAGCTAACTGTTCCCCACCCTTCCTGCAGGAAGTATGGCTAGCCCACTTCTCTCCAGAGAGGGGGTGTCACGGGTGAAGTTGCAGGTTGCTGGAACTTATAAATAAACGACCGACTGGCTTGATCCCAAACTAAGGAGCATATAGGTGAGCCCTTTAAAACCCTAAGAGCTCTCCCTGACTGCTATGCACATGCAAGGGTCTCAATGGTAGACGATTGCATGCCCACGTACCTAAGACTGTGTGACAACTAAAAACCCTATAATAGTGATGGGACATGACCACCAGCTCCCTGCACTAGATGCGGACGGAGTCAGGGTCACCTAGAATTAAGCCAGCAAGGAAACACAATAAAGGAAAATACTTATCTGAGCAAACAGCAGCAGCAGCCTCCAGCAGTGAACACTTCATCCAGGAAGTAGTATAAACCGCAAAGTGAGGCAGTATGGGAGGGAATATAAAGGAAGACGATTAGTCTAAATAAGTGACACTCAGAGCCCACCTTCTCAGGATGAGACCTATGGAAAGCCCTGATGAGATGAGTGGCCTTAATGTCCGCCACTGTGACCCACATCCTGTCCTCAGGACCATAACCCTCCCAATGAACGAGGTACTGAAGAGAACCACGGATAATGCGAGAGTCCACAATCCTAGAGACCTGAAATTCAAGATTACCATCAACAAAAATCGGAGGAGGAGGCAAAGAGGAGAGTACAGTGGGTTGGACATAAGGTTTAATAGGGACCTGTGAAAAGCATTATGGATCTTCCAAGTCTGAGGAAGATCAAGACGGAAGGCAACGGGATTGATGACAGACAAGATCTTGTAAGGCCCAATAAACTTAGGACCCAACTTCCAGGAGGGAACCTTCAGTTTGATATTCTTTGTAGACAACCACACAAGATCACCCACATTCAGGTCCGGACCAGGCACACGTCTCTTATCCGCCACACGCTTAAAGAGGACCTTTCGCCCATTATGACAATGTGAACTAAGTATACAGACATGGAGACGCCGCTCCGTTCTCCCGCTATGCCCTCTGGTATCTTCGTTCACAAAGTTATGGTAGGCGGAGTCTGCCCTTGTTCTGCTGTAGCGCTAGCCAATCGCATTGCAGAGCTCACAGCCTGGGAGAAAAGAACCTCCCCGGCTGTGAGCTCTGCGCTGCGATTAGCCAGCGCTACAGCAGAACAAGGGCTGACTCCGCCTACCATAACTTAGTGACTGAAATCTCCGGCCCACCATAACTTAGTGAGCGAAGATACCGGAGGGCATAACGGGAGAACGGAGCGGCGCTCAGGGATGATAGTAAGTGCAGTGAGATCCCCGGGCGCCGCTCCATGTATGTATACTTAGTTCACATTGTCATAATGGGTGAAAGGTCCTCTTTAAATCTCTCACTCATCCTCTTCAGATTACCCTGAATCTTTTGCCAAATAAATGACAAAGACGAGGAAAATCTCTCCTCATCAGGTAAACCAGAAGACCCCTCTCCAGAGAATGTCCCAAACTGCGGATGAAACCCATATGCACCAAAAAATGGTGACTTATCAGAGGACTCCTGGCGATGGTTATTTAAAGCAAACTCAGCAAAGGACAAAAAAGAATATCAATCCTCCTGATTCTCCGAAACAAAACAGCGCAGATATGTCTCCAGATACTGATTGACGCGTTCGGTCTGACCATTCGACTGCGGGTGAAAAGCAGAAGAGAACGACAACCGAACCCCCAAGCGAGAACAGAAGGCCTTCCAGAATCTGGAAACAAATTGCGTGCCCCTATCAGAAACGATGTCTGAAGGAATGCCATGCAATTTAACAATGTGATCAACAAACACTTGCGCCAGCGTCTTAGCATTAGGTAAATGTCACGACTATGTTCATGGTCGTGACTCTTAGAGCCGCATGCAGTTGCCAGCGGTCAGTTTGGTTGTTCACCGCAGGTGAGAGCTGTGAGTTGTTTGCCTCACGTGTGGTTGCCGCTGGCAACATGATTTTGTTGGCAGTGTAGCAGCCTGAGCTGACTGCTGGGCTGCTCACTGTCTATGCATGCGGTTGCCTTTGGCAAATTGTAGTGTACAGTAGTGGCCAAAAGTTTTGAGAATTACATAAATATTGGAAATTGGAAAAGTTGCTGCTTAAGTTTTTATAATAGCAATTTGCATATACTCCATAAATGTTATGAAGAGTGATCAGATGAATTGCATAGTCCTTCTTTGCCATGAAAATTAACTTAATCCCAAAAAAACTTTCCACTGCATTTCATTGCTGTCATTAAAGGACCTGCTGAGATCATTTCAGTAATCGTCTTGTTAACTCAGGTAAGAATGTTGACGAGCACAAGGCTGGAGATCATTATGTCAGGCTGATTGGGTTAAAATGGCAGACTTGACATGTTAAAAGGAGGGTGATGCTTGAAATCATTGTTCTTCCATTGTTAACCATGGTGACCTGCAAAGAAACGCGTGCAGCCATCATTACGTTGCATAAAAATGGCTTCACAGGCAAGGATATTGTGGCTACTAAGATTGCACCTCAATCAACAATTTATAGGATCATCAAGAACTTCAAGGAAAGAGGTTCAATTCTTGTTAAGAAGGCTTCAGGGCGTCCAAGAAAGTCCAGCAAGCGCCAGGATCGTCTCCTAAAGAGGATTCAGCTGCGGGATCGGAGTGCCACCAGTGCAGAGCTTGCTTAATAATGGCAGCAGGCAGGTGTGAGCGCATCTGCACGCACAGTGAGGCGAAGACTTTTGGAAGATGGCCTGGTGTCAAGAAGGCCAGCAAAGAAGCCACTTTTCTCCCAAAAAAACATCAGGGACAGATTGATCTTCTGCAGAAAGTTTGGTGAATGGACTGCTGAGGACTGGGACAAAGTCATATTCTCCTATGAAGCCTCTTTCCGATTGTTTGGGGCATCTGGAAAAAGGCTTGTCCGGAGAAGAAAAGGTGAGCGCTACCATCAGTCCTGTGTCATGCCAAGAGTAAAGCATCCTGAGACCATTCATGTGTGGGGTTGCTTCTCATCCAAGGGAGTGGGCTCACTCACAATTTTGCCCAAAAACACAGCCATGAATAAAGAATGGTACAGTTTGGTGAAGAACAATGCATTTTCCAGCACGATGGAGCACCGTGCATAAGGCAAAAGTGATAACTAAGTGGCTCGGGGACCAAAACGTTGACATTTTGGGTCCATGGCCTGGAAACTCCCCAGATCTTAATCCCATTGAGAACTTGTGGTCAATCCTCAAGAGGCGGGTGGACAAACAAAAACCCACTAATTCTGACAAACTCCAAGAAGTGATTATGAAAGAATGGGTTGCTATCAGTCAGGAATTGGCCCAGAAGTTGATTGAGAGCATGCCCAGTCGAATTGCAGAGGTCCTGAAAAAGAAGGGCCAACACTGCAAATACTGACTCTTTGCATAAATGTCATGTAATTGTCGATAAAAGCCTTTGAAACATATGAAGTGCGTGTAATTATATTTCACTACATCACAGAAACAACTGAAACAAAGATCTAAAAGCAGTTTAGCAGCAAACTTTGTGAAAACTAATATTTGTGTCATTCTCCCTGTTTGGTGTGCACAGGGTTTAGTTGTGTGTGCATTTCCCCTTTAAGTGGCTTCACTACCCTGTCTGGTGTTGGAAGGGTTAACTCCCATCCTAGTGTGTGTGAGTGGGTGTGGCTGCTTGGGCTATTTAGCTTCTGCTGGATGCCTGAAGGAGAGGGGTACTCCAGCCATGCTGTATGCTGGAGTCATCCTCCTGGTCTTCTTATGCCATATGTCCAGTGAGGGCCACCCTTGTAGTCATAAGTAAATGTCATGATGTTAAGTTTATGTTCCGGTGCTGTCTCACCTTAGTGCAGCTATGGTGTCCTGGTTTCCTGTGTGATTTGTGATGTGTACTGTGTCCTTTTATGTTGGTGTGGACATCAGCACTTGTGCACGGGTTCCAGTCAGTGTGTCTGTGGCAGGTAGGGTGGAACTGGTTTAACTTACCTGCCATATCCATATGCTGTATATGTTCCCTTCTCCTTGCAGCTTGGCCAGTTGAGACTCCTGTTCGTCCGTGATGTGGAGGAACAGGTCGTCTTACTCTGCTCCTAGTCCAGGGATTTCCTGAGGGCTAGTAGGGACCTGAGGTTCCGGAGTATGAGCCCTCCTACCATCTGGGTTGACTCATACGGTTAGGAGTCAGGGTCAGAATTAGGGACGATTTAGGAGGTGACCTGCTCCCTGATCCTGTCATCCTGGCCTAGCAGCTTCCTTATTCCTTTAACATCGCACGTTGGGGGGTTTCCACCACTCCTCACCGTGACAGTAAACCAGGAAAGGGAAGAAATGCGCCACTACCACCAGAATCACAGTCTTTCCCCAGGAACGAGGCAGGTCCTTAATAAAGTCCATGGACAGATGCGTCCAAGGACGGGAAGGAATGGGTAACGGGAGGAGAGAACCCGATGGCCGTGAATGAGGGACATTGCCACGAGCGCAGGTCTCGCAGGCTGCCACAAAACCCTCAACCATCTTACAAAGAGCCAGCCACTAGAATCTCCGAGCAATGAGATCCACTGTGGCTCTACTCCTCGGGTGCCCAGCAAGGACAGTATCATGGTGCTCCTTAAAAACCTTGTGTCGTAAAGCGAGAGGCACAAACAACCTCCCAGGAGGACAAAGATCAGGAGCCTCTGCCTGGGCTGCCTGAACCTCTGCCTCCAAATCAGGATAAAGAGCAGAGACGACCACCCCATCAGCCAAAATGGGACACGGGTCTTCAAAGTTCCCCCCTCCCGGAAAACAACGTGACAGGGCATCATGCTTGGCCTATTCCAAGTAGGCCAGATTCTTATGGTCGGTAAACACGGTAATAGGGTGTCTGGCTCCCTCTAACCAATGGCGCCATTCCTCAAAAGCTAATTTGATGGCCAACAACTCCCTATCTCCCACATTGTAATTTCTCTCTGCAGAGGAGAGTTTCCTTGAGAAAAAGGCACACGGTCGCCATTTGGCAGGAGAGGGACCCTGACATAAGACCGCACCCACACCCACCTCAGAAGCATCCACCTCAACAATAAAAGGTAGAGAGACATCAGGTTGTACCAAAATGGGAGCGGAAGCAAAACACTCTTTAATACTAGAAAAGGCTTTAAGCGCATCTACCGACCACGAGGAAAAATCCACCCCCTTTTTAGTCATATCAGTGAGTGGCTTAACAACAGAGGAATAATTCAAAATGAACTTTCTGTAATAATTGGCAAAACCCAAAAACCACATCAGCGCCTTCTGATTCTCAGGAAGCTCCCAATCAAGTACAGCGCGGACCTTCTCAGGGTCCATCAGAAAACCAGAAGCGGAGAGAAGAAAACCAAGAAATTGAATCTCCGGAACCACAAACACACATTTTTCCAGTTTAGCATACAATTTATTCTCCCGCAGAATCAGCAAGACCTGACATAGGTGGTCCCGATGAGTCTTGAAATCAGGAGAAAAAAATCAAAATGTCATCTAGATACACCAGTACAAATTTCCCCATTAAATGATAAAAAATTCTGTTCACAAAATGTTGGAAGACGGCCGGAGCATTCATCAAACCAAAGGGCATAACCACATTCTCGAAATGACCCTCAGGGGTATTGAAGGCCGTCTTCCATTCGTCCCCTTCCCTGACCCTGACTAGGTTGTATGCCCCTCTTAAATCCAACTTAGAAAAAAACTTTAGCCCCAACAATCTGGTTAAACAGGTCCAGTATCAGAGGAAGTGGATATGGGTCACGAATCGTGATACGGTTAAGCTCCCTGAAATCCAGACAAGGTCTTAAAGAAGCATATTTTTCTTAACAAAAAAAAAACAGCGGCAACAGGTGACTTCGAGGGTCGGATGTGTCCCTTTCTCAGGCTCTCAGAGATATAAGTACGCATAGAGACTCTTTCAGGTTGGGAGAGATTGTATAATCTTGATTTTGGCAGCTTGGCGCCTGGGATGAGATTAATAGGGCAGTCGTACTCCCGGTGAGGGGGCAACTCCTGGACACCACTCTCGGAAAACACATCAGAAAATTCAGAGAGAAAAGATGTCACAGTCTTGGTAGAAACCTCTGAAAGAGACGCCGTGAGGCAATTCTCTCTGCAAAACTCACTCCAACCATTTATTTGCCTTGCTTGCCAATCAATGGTGGGGTTATGTTTAGTGAGCCAGGGTAGCCCCAACACTAGAGGAGTAGGTAATCCACTTAAGACGAAACATGACATATCCTCAACATGAGCGTCACCCACAGTCAAACGGATATTGTGAAATATGCCCTTTAACGATCTTTGGGAAAGTGGAGCGGAATCTATAGAAAAAACAGGTATATCCTTTTCCAAAGTGCACACCTGGAAACCATGCGTTGTTGCAAATTAATTATCAATGAGATTTACAGCTGCTCCACTATCAACAAAAATCTCACAAACAATGTTCTTGCTGTCTAGCGCCACCCTGGCAGGTAGGAGAAAATAGGAACTACAAGCAAACGGCAAACCTTCAATTTCCGCATCAACCTTGCCAATAGTAGCAAATGGAAAGTTTTTAGAGGGTTTCTTTATTTATTAATTTTTTTATTACCCTCAGAAAACTCCATGAATCTCCTAGAGGGGCAAACATTAGCCAAATGATTTATACCCCCACAACAGAAACAGCTGAATCCTCTACTATCAGAGGCAAGCAAACCCAGCTGCATGGCCTCCTCCTCAGAGGGGATTGAGACAGACTGAGACCCCTGCGCACTGAATGAGACAGCCCCACTGTCCTTGGGCTGAATATGACAGGAAAGAGTAGTCTCCTCTCTCTCTCTAAGACGCCTGTCAATACGAACAGCTAGAGACATGGCAGACTCTAACGACGCTGGTCTCTCATGAAAAGCAAATGCATCTTTTAACCTTTCCGAAAGACCATGGCAAAATTGACTTCGGAGTGCAGCATCATTCCAACCAGTATCAGCTGCCCATCTCCAAAATTCAGAACAATATATCTCTGCGGATTGTTTACCCTGGCATAAAAGACGCAGTTTAGATTCAGCCAGAGCAATACGATCCGGGTCATCATATATCTGCCCCAGGGCTACAAAAAATTCATCCACCGATCGGAGAAGCCGTGCCCCCACCAGCAGCGAAAAGGCCCAAGACTGAGCGTTATCCCTGAGCAGCGAGATGATGATCCCCACCCTCTGCTCCTCATCACCAGAGGAATGGGGAAGTAGGCAAAAATGGAGTTTGCAAGCCTCTCTAAATCGAACAAAATTCTCACTACCCCCGGAGAATGTATCAGGAAGCGAGATCTTAGGCTCAGAACAAACTCCATGAACGCCAGCAGAACCGGTCACCTGAAACTGAGACATAGTTTTACGGAGATCTGCTACCTCCAGGGAAAGACCTTGCATGCGGTCAATCAAGGCTGAAACCGGATCCATGCTTAAGACGGTTTAGGCGGTTTATAATGTCACGGGTGAAGTTGCAGATAGCTGAAACTTATAAATAAATGACCAACTGGCTTGATCCCAAACTAAGGAGCATATAGGTGAGCCATTTAAATCCCTAAGAGCTCTCTCTGACTGCTATGCACATGCAAGGGTCTCAATGGTAGACGATTGCAAGCCCACGTACCTAAGACTGTGTGACACCTGAAAACCCTATAATAGTGAGCGGACACGACCACCGGCTCCCTGCACTGAATACGGACGGAGTCAGGGTCACCTAGAATTAAGCCAGCAAGGAAACACAATAAAGGAAAAGACTTATCTGAGCAAACAGCAGCAGCAGCCTCCAGCAGTGAACACTTCATCCAAGAAGTAGTATAAACCGCAAAGTGAGGCAGTATGGGAGGGAATATAAAGGAAGACGATTAGTCTAAATAAGTGACACCTGGCAGAAGGAAAGGAGCTGACAAAGTGAAACCAAAACAAAGAACATCATACAAGAGGTAGAGAAGAACGTCTGTCAGACCTTCTCACAGAACTGGCGGTGACAGGGGGGTAGAATGGAATGGAAGGCTCCATTCTATATAAATATACCTCTGCCGTGTTTGTTGCCACCTGCTGGTGAACCAGGCACATTACATGTGAACATAACAGTTGCATAGCAAAATAGGAATGCACATTGTGGCGGGCCTGGAATAAATACACACGATGTCATGCGGTTAGACCAATAAAGACAGTAGTAGGGTGCAGAAGTGTTAACATCACTCTGGGGTGTTACAGATGTAATTCCTGCTGATCCAATGTCAGTTTTGGATTTTAGCATGGCCTCTGAGACACAGAGTTGGTAGGTTTTCAGTTTAAATGCTTAATATTCTATAAAATCAACGTACAAAGTACCTTACAGTTAATGACTATGATCATTTTTGTAGACCATAGAAGCAGAACCTCGGTAGGTTTTATGGTCAGGATCGGGGTAGTTGGACCAGAAAAGGACAACACCTAGGCACAGGTATCATCTGCAAATAAGGAAGAGTGATAGATTGGTCGGAGCGGCGATGCTAGCCTAGGGGGAATCAGGCAATTTGGCATGGATCAGCACCAACAAGGCTACCCTATTTCTCGATATAGGCCTATACTGGATTACAAAAGGTTTGCTGAAGGTAAAAGATATCATCTATAGAGTGGTTAGCACCACTGTCTTCAAACACTGAAGTCATCAGTTGTAATAAAATTGGGGCAAAATCAGAAATTCTTACATGGGATTCTCCCTAAAGTCAAGAAACCAGTAGATGAACTGGATGTCTATACAAGTTTTATATAAGATATACAGGATAGATCACTGAATACTTTGTAGACCAATGTTTCCCAACTAGGGTCCCCAAGATCTTTGGTGTTCCTGAGAGGACAGTATTAAGTTGTGTCACTTTTATAGTAGAGCTGAAGTAACTTTATTCTACTCATAGAGCAGTCAACATGTGGAACTTGGAAAACAACTTTGAGCTTGGTCCACAGGAGACATTTTTAGGGATTCCTCAATAGTATTAAAGGGGTTTTCCAAGGCCTTCTCTCAACTTACCAAGCACAGCGTTGTCACATGGCCTAATTAAAGCTGCAAGAAGGCTAAGGCACTACTACAAACCCCAATGCCTTCTCACACAGCTGATTGGCGGGAGTGCCGGGTGTTGGACCCCCACCAATCTTTATCCAGAGGATAGGTTATCAGCTAAAATATCCCAGAAAAGCCCTTTAGGGTGGGCAATTATTGAAGTAGATTGTCAACCATTTGTAGCACATGAGCCCCTATCAGGTATACCAGATGGTGTTGAGCAACACCGGGTACTAAAAGGAAAAAGTGCACTGAAGATACATGTAACATGGCTCTTTCTCTAGTGTTAACTCCAGTTTCATGGTTATTTTTTATATTATGTATGTGTAACCCCTCTTGATGTACAAATAAATAATAATAATCTCAACATCTCCCATAGAAATGAACCGAATGACCAAGTACATGCCCAACCGGCCACTCTATTGGACTCAGCGAACGTTTGATCACTGGGTGCCTTGGGGGCAGAGCAGAGCTGCAGAGTCTTAGAAGACCCTGATCAGCTCTACCTGTGGACAATGCTGCAGTGAAAGCTTTGGATGCCCCATTTATAGGGGACCAAAACAGATGCCTTCAGCTGCCAAGTGCGCATGTAACAGGTCAGCCAGTTTCATTGGTACAAATCTGCTGACAGATGCCCTCATTTATGAATGCAGCTGTAATTTTGTATTACTTTTACCTTCATCTCCCTATCTAGCCTGTGGTCACATGACCATGTGTCTATGTAAATAGGATAGGAGGAGCTATAAACTTGCCGAGCATTGTTATGGGCAGTGATAGAGTAGTGTCTATGGAACTAGTTGGTTGGGAGGAGCTATAAACTAGCTGGTCATTGTTCTGGGAGGTGCTGAAGGTGTGGCAGAGAAAGAAGAAGTGCATCATGGGTTTGGTTGGATACAGGAACAGGATGTGCTACATAAAGGATGGAAACAATCCAGAGTGATTGGTTTATAAGGTGAAAACTGGTCAGGAGGGTCCAAACTGAAAAAAAAAACAATACCTGGGAAAGATATACCTGAGGTAAGTAACTACATGAGCAGATCTGTTAAAAAGCATCATAATCCTGGAAAACCCCTTTAAGTGGTGCTTTAGCCAAAGTGAAGAATACTACAGGGGACTTAGGCCGTGGCGGGCGGCTGGGCAGGTTCTCTCCTTTGTGTCCTTATGCCTGTCTAATGCTATTTGACACCTGCTGGGGAATGTTGGCAAACAGCCACCATGGAGAAGCTGGAAGTGGCTTGGCTAATGATTGTGTGGTTTTCTATTGAAGGCTTTAGGCATTTTCTCTCCAAACAATGAACAAAGCTCTTTTTCTTCCTGCAAGACGCACAAGTCAATAAGGTTCAGTGCAGGGGATGTTATTACAAATTGAAGATCCATGTAGGTAATGTAAACCTGTGTTGGAAATGTATTAACAATTTCTACCTTGTAGCGCAAAGCTTGTAATTATGTAACGTCGACCGCATGGCTACTTCCAGGATAACACAACGTTGCCAGGAGGAGATTATTGTTTTATTTCACACTTGACATTTACATTCATTGTACCGTAAAAGCGACATTATAACTTAGTAGATGGCGGCGATTTAGCTGGAGTTGATTTTGTATGTGTTGATTGGAAAGTATATTCATTTACCGGGAACCTAATGCCTGGAGAGCAATTCATTCTGAAAAGTTCATTGGCTTGGGTTACAATTCACAACTCTTGCTCGAGGTGAGTATCCATAGGATTAATGGGGACATCATGCAAAAATGTTGTATTGGGAAGGACACTTGACTTAGCCACGTATTTAAATATGTAGACCACCTAGTCTTGGTGGCCATAATTAATGGTGTTCCTCATCCATCGATGTATAGCGTCTGGAGAATTTTCTACTCTTGTTATATTATAGTGTGAAAATAAGTATCTCCCAGGAAGAGGGAACCATCTTGCTAGCTCCATCTTTTGGAAATGGTTGACTATAAGTCAAAGCCCGACATGATAAGGAAAAATAGCCAAGTCAAATATCTATCTGCACACAGCTGTTTCAGGGTGCTTGCCCCTCATCAGTACAGAGTAGGATGCTGGTTGGCTGAGTGAGATGCCTTGGATGCAGCTTAGTGGGGTACTGGCTCTCCTTAAGGAGACCAGCTGTGTAAAGAAACTTTGTGGCTCCATCGGAAACTAATATGCAAAGAGCTGGCATCCTTAACCCCTTCAGGATGCCATTTTCCACCTTCAGGACACAGCCTAATTTTGCAAATCTGACATGTGTCACTTTATGTGGTAATAACTTTAAAACGCTTTTACTTATCCAGGCCATTCTGAGATTGTTTTCTCGTCAAATATTATACTTCATGACATTGGTAAAATTGAGTCAAAATATTTCATTTTTATTTATAAAAAAATACCAAATTTACCAAAAAATTTGAAAAATTTGCAAATTTCAAAATTTCAATTTCTCAACTTTTATAATAGATAGTAATAACTCCAAAAATAGTTATTACTTTACATTCCCCATATGTCTACTTCATGTTTGAATCATTTTGAAAATGACATTAAATTTTTTTGGGACGTTAGAAGGCTTAGAAGTTTACAAGCAAATCTTAAAATCTTAAGATTTCACTGGGATAATTTTAAGTTGCCATGTCACATTTGAAGACCCCCTGATGCATCCCTAGAGTAGAAACTCCAGAAAAGTGACCCCATTTTGGAAATTACAACCCTCAAGGTATTCAAAACTGATTTTACAAACTTTGTTAACCCTTTAGGTATTTTAAAAAAATTAAAGGAATATGTAGATGAAATTTCAAAATTTCACTTTTTTGGCAGATTTTCCATTTTAATAAATTTTTTCGAGTAACAAAGCAAGGGTTAACAGCCAAAAATAACTCAATATTTATTAGCCTAATTCTGTAGTTTACAGAAACACCCGATTTATGATCGTAAACTGCTGTATGATCACGGCAGGGCGCAGAAGAATAGGAACGCCATATGGTTTTTGGAGGGCAGATTTCATTGGTATAATTTTAAGTTGCCATGTCACATTTGAAGATCCCCTGATGCACCCCTAGAGTAAAAACTCCCCAAAAATTTCCCCATTTTGGAAACTACGGGAAAAGGTGGCAGTTTTGTTGGTACTATTTTAGGGTACATATGTTTTTTGGTTGCACAATATTACACTCTTTGTGAGGCAATGTAACAGAAAATAGCTGTTTTAGCAACGTTTTTATTTTTTGTTATTTAAAATGTTCATCTGACAGGTTAGATCATGTGGTATTTTTAAAGAGCAGGTTGTTACGGATGTTACAATACCAAATATGAAAAAAAAATTGGGTTGTTTGTTTCAGTTTTACATAATAAAGCATTTTAGAAAAAAAATGTTTTTTTTTATTGTCTCCATATTCTAAAAGCCATATTTTTTTTATTTTTTGGGCGACTTTCTTATGTAGGGGCTAATTGTTTTCGGTATGAGATGACGGTTGGATCGGTACTATACTATTTTAGGGTGCATATGACTTTTTGATCTCTTGACATTACACTTTTTGTGATGTCAGGTGACAAAAAATTGCTTTTTTTATACCGTTTTTATTTTTATTTTTTTACGGTGTTCACCTGAGGGGTTTGGTCATGTGATATTTTTATACAGCAGGTTCTTACGGACGTGACGATACCTAGGGAGCTTTGCACTTTGGATTGCTGTGTTGAGACTCTTAAATGAGGCTCCACAGTGTTTTCTCCCCAAGATCAGCCATTGTTTTGTTTGAGTAGTCTCCAAGGCATTGCTCCCGGTTAGCCAGAATCCTACTCCACACTGATGAGGGGCAACACCCCGAAACAGCTGTCTGTGGATGGATAACTGGTTTAGGTCTTCCCCGTCACATCCTTAAAGCTTGTAAAAGAGCGGGATCTTGACATAGGGGCCACTTAATATGGTGGATTTGGTGATCTCTAATGGGGACACCCCTTTGCTCGGTTTTCCTCCCTTTGAGGGATATCTGGCTTTCATTGTGTTGAAGACCCCTAACTGGGGCTCCACAATTATTTTGAATATTACTGTTTCCCAGGGAGCTTTGCACTTTGGATTGCTGTGTTGAGACTCTTAAATGAGGCTCCACAGTGTTTTCTGTAGCTGGTCTCCCCAAGATCAGCCATTGTTATGTTTGAGTAGTCTCCAAGGCATTGCTCCCGGTTAGCCAGAATCCTACTCCACACTGATGAGGGGGCAACACCCCGAAACAGCTGTCTGTGGATGGATAACTGGCTTAGGTCTTCCCCGTCACATCCTTAAAGCTTGTAAAAGAGCTGGATCTTGACATAGGGGCCACTTAATATGGTGGATTTGGTGATCTCTGTAATGGGGACACCCCTTTGCTCGGTTTTCCTCCCTTTGAGGGATATCTGGCTTTCACTGTGTTGAAGACCCTTAACTGGGGCTCCACAATTATTTAGAATATTACTGTTTCCCAGGGAGCTTTGCACTTTGGATTGCTGTGTTGAGACTCTTAAATGAGGCTCCACAGTGTTTTCTGTAGCTGGTCTCCCCAAGATCAGCCATTGTTTTGTTTGAGTAGTCTCCAAGGCATTGCTCCCGGTTAACCAGAATCCTAATCCACACTGATGAGGGGCAACACCCTGAAACAGCTGTCTGTGGATGGATAACTGGCTTAGTTCTTCCCCGTCACATCCTTAAAGCTTGTAAAAGAGCGGGATCTTGACATAGGGGCCACTTAATATGGTGGATTTGGTGATCTCTGTAATGGGGACACCCCTTTGCTCGGTTTTCCTCCCTTTGAGGGATATCTGGCTTTCACTGTGTTGAAGACCCTTAACTGGGGCTCCACAATTATTTAGAATATTACTGTTTCCCAGGGAGCTTTGCACTTTGGATTGCTGTGTTGAGACTCTTAAATGAGGCTCCACAGTGTTTTCTGTAGCTGGTCTCCCCAAGATCAGCCATTGTTTTGTTTGAGTAGTCTCCAAGGCATTGCTCCCGGTTAACCAGAATCCTAATCCACACTGATGAGGGGCAACACCCTGAAACAGCTGTCTGTGGATGGATAACTGGCTTAGTTCTTCCCCGTCACATCCTTAAAGCTTGTAAAAGAGCGGGATCTTGACATAGGGGCCACTTAATATGGTGGATTTGGTGATCTCTGTAATGGGGACACCCCTTTGCTCGGTTTTCCTCCCTTTGAGGGATATCTGGCTTTCACTGTGTTGAAGACCCTTAACTGGGGCTCCACAATTATTTTGAATATTACTGTTTCCCAGGGAGCTTTGCACTTTGGATTGCTGTGTTGAGACTCTTAAATGAGGCTCCACAGTGTTTTCTGTAGCTGGTCTCCCCAAGATCAGCCATTGTTTTGTTTGAGTAGTCTCCAAGGCATTGCTCCCGGTTAGCCAGAATCCTAATCCACACTGATGAGGGGCAACACCCCGAAACAGCTGTCTGTGGATGGATAACTGGCTTAGGTCTTCCCCGTCACATCCTTAAAGCTTGTAAAAGAGCGGGATCTTGACATAGGGGCCACTTAATATGGTGGATTTGGTGATCTCTGTAATGGGGACACCCCTTTGCTCGGTTTTCCTCCCTTTGAGGAATATCTGGCTTTCACTGTGCTGAAGACCCTTAACTGGGGCTCCACAATTATTTTGAATGATACCTAATATGTATGCTTTTTTCATTTATTTAAGTTTTACAAAATAACAGCATTTTTTAAACAAAAAAAATCATGTTTTATTTTTAAGGCTTTTGTCCTGAGTAGGGTCTAATTTTTTGCAGGATAAGAGGCAGCGCAGGGGGCCGATGGATTCAGAGGGAACCCCCTCCCTCTGTAAACCCTGCACATGCCGCGGTCAGCTCTGACCGCGGCATGTGAAAGGGTTAATCAGCTGACATCGTTGTATGCAGCAGGGGCCCGGCTGCGGATTAGTAACAGCCAGGCCTGTGCTGCGGATCTTGCGGGTGCATCTCCTGCACCCACCCGATCACATTACATACATGCATGTGGGAATGCGGTAAGGCACCACATTCCCCCACGTACATGTATGCGAAAATGCGGGAAGGGGTTAAGGACATCCAGTAACCCCAAGCTTAATCCAAGGCATCTCACTCTGCCAGCTAGAATCCTACTCTGTAGTGATGAGGAGCAAACACCCTGAAACAGCTGTCTACGGATGGATATTTGGCTTGGCTATTTTGGTTGTCATGTCCCAAGGCTTGTCAAAAAGTCAGGCTTTGACTCACAGGGAGCCACTTTCAAAAGGTGGCACTAGCTTGACGGTTCTCTTTCCCTGGGAGATACATCTTGGCTTATTATTTTGCCATAAAGTATTGCCACTGAGTCTCCATACACAGTTGGTCTCCTTAAGAAGCGCCAGACCCCCCCTTCCCAAGCTATATTACACTGAGAATATGTCTTATCCCACCTTCTAGCCCCAGACCCTCAATCAAAGTCCTAGTGATGTGTGATTTTCATAGTTTATTTCAGTGGACAAACAATTGGACAATTGCTGGGACTCTAGAAGATGCAGAAACTTCAGAAGGTCTAAGGGTATTTATCCAATGAAGTCTAAGGGTAGCTTGGGCTTCCATTGACTACCAAAGACAACACCATCCTGGTGACACTCCATTCCTCCAAGCATAGACATGTCCTGAAAGGACAGACTGCCATAGGAGAGAGGTGCCCCAGTATATAAAACGTACAGTAGATAAAACTTCAGTACTTATTAGGAGCATGTGTAAAAAGACTTCATGGCCATATACAATAGATGAATGTCAACAAACCTGCTGATTTTGATTGAACATGCCAACCATCTAATGTGTATAGGGGTTTCTTGTCTATCAATGGCAGATGTTTGAAGGATCAGGTGTTATGGATTTCATCATACCCGATAAGCCCGTGAGAGATTTTCCTTTAAAGAATGGGTTTCCAGTCTTTAGATTTATATCACTCAGGCCATGATTTCAATGCTTTACTATATGATCAAAACAAACACTGAACAAAATATAAACGCAACACTTTAGATTTTGCTCCCATTTTGCATGAGCTGAACTCAAACATCTGAAACATACTCTCAAATATTGTTCACAAATCTGTCTAAATCTGTGTTAGTGAGCACTTCTCCTTTTGCCAAGATAATCCATCCCACCTCACAGGTGTGGCATATCAAGGTGCTGATTAGACAGCATGAATATTACACAGGTGTGCCTTAGACTGCCCACAATAAAAGGCCACTCTGAAATGGGCATAGTTTTGCCTTACTGGGGGGAGTCAGAAAACCAGTCAGTATCTGGTGTGGCCACCGTTTGCCTCATGCAGTGCAACACATCTCTGTCGCATAGAGTTGATCAGGTTGTTGATTGTGGGCCGTGGAATGTTGGTCCTCTCCTCTTCAATAGCTGTGCGAAGTTGCAGAATATTGGCAAGAACTGGAACACGCTGTCGTATACGCCGATCCAGAGCATCTCAAACATGCTCAATGGGTGACATGTTCGGTGAGTATGCTGGCCATGCAAGAACTGGGATGTTTTCTGCTTCCAGGAATTGTGTACAGAACCTTGCAATATGGGGCTGTGCATTATCATGCTGCAACATGAGGTGATGGTCGTGGATGAATGGCACAACAATGGGCCTCAGGACCTCGTTACGGTATCTCTGTGAATTAAAAATGCCATTAATAAAATGCACCTGTGTTCGTTGACCATAACATACGCCTGCCCATACCATAACCCCACCTCCACCATTGGCCACTCGATCCACAACGTTGAGGTCAGCAAACTGCTTACCCGCACGACGCCACACATGCTGTCTGCCATCTGCCCTGAACAGTGAAAACCGGGACTCATCCGTGAACAGAACGCCTCTCCAAAGTGCCAGACACCATTGAATGTAAGCATTTGCCCACTCAAGTCGGTTACGACAACAAACTGCAGTCAGGTCCAGACCCCAATAAGGACGACGAGCATGCAGATTCAGATGAACTTCCCTGAGACGGTTTCTGAGAGTTTGCGCAGAAATTCTTTAATTATGCAAACCGATTGTTGCTGCAGCTGTCCGGGTGGCTGGTCTCAAACGATCATGGAGGTGAACATGCTGGATGTGGAAGTCCTGGGCTGGTGTGGTTACACATGGTGTGCGGTTGTGAGGCTGGTTGGATGTACTGCCAAATTATTTGAAATGCCTTTGGAGACGGCTTAGAGAAATGAACATTCATTGCATGGGCAACAGCTCTGGTAGACATCCCTGCAGTCAGCATGCCAATTGCACGCTCCCTCAAGCGATGCGACATCTGTGGCATTGTGCTCTGTGATCAAACTGCACATTTCAGAGTGGGCTTTTATTGTGGGCAGTCTAAGGCACACCTGTGCAATATTCATGCTGCCTAATAAGCACCTTGATATGCCACACCTGTGAGATGGGATGGATTATCTCGGCAAAGGAGAAGTGCTCACTAACACAGATTTAGACAGATTTATGAACAATATTTGAGAGTAATGTATGTAGAAAATGTTTCAGATCTTTGAGTTCAGCTCATGCAAAATGGGAGCAAAACCGAAAGTGTTGCGTTTATATTTTTGTTCAGTGTATAAAGCATTTCAATATTAAGAATGAAGAGATATGTATTCTGACGAACTTCCCAAAAAGTTATTTTTATTGATCACTTATCCTCAGGATAGGTCATCAATATCAGATCGGTAGGGGTGGACACCCAGCGCCTGCGCCAATCAGCTAGTTTAAGAGAAGGCTGCCATCACAACCGCAGAGGTGAGCAGTGTAATTACACCTAAGCCGTCCCATTCATTTAAATGGGATGGCTCGTTCCTATTCACGGACTCATCTGGTTTTCGTTATGCAGGAGTCCAGGAAACAAGACGGATCTGTTATGCGGCCCATAGACTTCTATTATGACAGAATGCCTCCTAAAGGCATTCCATTATGCATTCCGTCATAGAATTCCGTTATGGCCTATGGTAACGGAATCCATAATGGAACTGTAATAAAACCCGAACCTAAAACCTGAACCCCGAACTCGAACTTGTAAAACACAAGTTCGCTCATCCCTAATGATGACTTATCCTGAGGATAGGTCATCAATAAAAATAACTTGGGCAACCCCATTAAAGTATACTTCAACTTTTAATACAGATGAATACCAGAAACTTTGTAATATTTCTCATTAAAGAGTTATGCTTCCTCCTTGGCTTCTCAGGCTACTTTCTTCCTCCATCAATCAGCCTCTTATGTCTAGTAACTCCCGTCTCCATCTCCAGCTTCACACACCAAAGTCTATTGAGAAGGGAAGGGGGATAAAGAATCTGCTGCCGGCTAGTAAGTGATTTATTACCTCTCTCTGAACAATGGTAGAGCCTTATCCTACTAGATATACTAGAGTCAAAATTGCTAAGAGTAGCAGAGCTAAGAAACTGCAGTTTGTGTGTCTTTCATCCAGCAGCGTCCTCCTTCCCCCTCATCTCTCGATAGATGTCAATGTTAAAAACCGTAAAGAGCGTAGCAGCCTGATAAAAGAAGCTAGAAGAATTTTTCTTTATATATATACAGTACAGACCAAAAGTTTGGACACACCTTCTCATTCAAAGAGTTTTCTTTATTTTCATGACTATGAAGGCATCAAAACTATGAATTAACACATGTGGAATTATATACATAACAAACAAGTGTGAAACAACTGAAAATATGTCATATTCTAGGTTCTTCAAAGTAGCCACCTTTTGCTTTGATTACTGCTTTGCACACTCTTGGCATTCTCTTGATGAGCTTCAAGCGGTAGTCCCCTGAAATGGTCTTCCAACAGTCTTGAAGGAGTTCCCAGACATGCTTAGCACTTGTTGGCCCTTTAGCCGTCACTCTGCGGTCCAGCTCACCCCAAACCATCTTGATTGGGTTCAGGTCTGGTGACTGTGGAGGCCAGGTCATCTGGCGCAGCACCCCATCACTCTCCTTCATGGTCAAATAGCCCTTACTTTCAAAGTTTTCCCAATTTTTCAGCTGACTGACTGACCTTCATTTCTTAAAGTAATGATGGCCACTCGTTTTTCTTTACTTAGCTGCTTTTTTCTTGCCATAATACAAATTCTAACAGTCTATTCAGTAGGACTATCAGCTGTGTATCCACCTGACTTCTCCTCAACGCAACTGATGGTCCCAACCCCATTTATAAGGCAAGAAATCCCACTTATTAAACCTGACAGGGCACACCTGTGAAGTGAAAACCATTTCAGGGGACTACCTCTTGAAGCTCATCAAGAGAATGTCAAGAGTGTGCAAAACAGTAATCAAAGCAAAAGGTAGCTACTTTGAAGAACCTAGAATATGACATATTTTCAGTTGTTTCACGCTTGTTTGTTATGTATATAATTCCACATGCGTTAATTCATAGTTTTGATGCCTTCAGTGTGAATCTACAATTTTCATAGTCATGAAAATAAAGAAAACTCTTTGAATGAGAAGGTGTGTCCAAACTTTTGGTCTGTACTGTATATATATACAGTGGATATAAAAAGTCTACACACCCCTGTTAAAATGTCAGGTTTGTTAAATGTAATGTAAAAAAAATGAGATAAAGATAAATCATTTCAGACCTTTTTCCACCTTTAATGTGACCTATAAACTGTACAACTCAATTAAAAAACAAACTGAAATCTTTTAGGTGGAGGGAAGAAAAAATATAAAAATTAAATAATGTGGTTGCATAAGTGTGCATACCCTTAAACTAATACTTTGTTGAAGCACATTTTGATTTTATTACAGCACTAAGTCTTTTTGGGTATGAGTCTATCAGCATGGCACATTTTGACTTGGCAAGATTTGCCCACTCTTCTTTGCAAAAACACTTCAAATCTGTCAGATTGTGAGGGCATCTCCTGTGCACAGCCCTCTTCGGATCACCCCACAGATGGCTGGGCCATTCCAAAACTTTAATCTTCTTCTGGTGAAGCCATTCCTTTGTTGATTTGGATGTATGCTTTGGGTCGTTGTCATGCTGAAAGATGAAGTTCCTCTTCATGTTCAGCTTTCTAGCAGAAGCCTGAAGGTTTTGTGCCAATATTGACTGGTATTTGGAACTGTTCATAATTCTCTCTAGCTTAACTAAGGCCCCAGTTCCAGCTGAAAAAAAAAACAGCCCCAAAGCATGATGCTGCCCCCACCATGCTTCACTGTGGGTAGGTATGGTGTTATTTTGGTGATGTGCAGTGTTGTTTTTGGGCTAAACATATCTATTGGAATTATGGCCAAAAAGTTCAACCTTGGTTTCATCAGATCATAACACCTTTTCCCACATGCTTTTGGGAGACTTCAGATGTGTTTTTGCAAAATGTAGCCTGGCTTGGATGTTTTTCTCCACTCTACCCCATAGCCCAGACATATGAAGAATACGGGAGATTGTTGTCACATGTACCACACAGCCAGTACTTGCCAGATATTCCTGCAGCTCATTTAATGTTGCTGTAGGCCTCTTGGTAGCCTCCCAGACCAGTTTTCTTCTTAACTTTTCATCAACTTTGGAGGGACGTCCAGTTTTTAGTAATGTCACTGTTGTGCCATATTTTCTCCACTTGATGATGATGTCTTCACTGTGTTCCATGGTATATCCAGGGCCATGCAAGGATATTTGTCAACACAAGCAAATCTACATTTTGGCGCCCCCCCCCCCCTATCATTTCACATTTCTGCCCCTCATGATTCATGTCCATTTCTTGCCCCCCCCCCATCATTTCACATTTCTGCCACTCATGATTCATGTCCATTTCTTGCCCCCCCCCCCCATCATTTCACATTTCTGCCACTCATGATTCATGTCCATTTCTTGCCCCCCCCATCATTTCACATTTCTGCCACTCATGATTCATGTTCATTTCTTGCCCCCCCCCCATGTGCTAATATCATAGTGCCATCCTCTCCCCCTGCCTCCTAATGTGCCAGTATCAAGTGCCTCTCTCCTCCCCCCTCCATGTGCCAGTATCATGGCGCCAATAGCCCCCCTCCCCCGTGGCAGTAAAGTAACAGTCCGTTGGGCTGCGTGGCACACAGGCTCAGCGGGGAAAGTGTAAGTTAGCAAGTTAATTGTTTTCCGCCCTGAAGCAGCCGCTTGGGCTGCTTTATGATAGAGCCGGCCCTGGGTATATCTAATGCCTTGGAAATTCTTTGTACCCTTCTCCTGACTGATACCTTTTAACAATGAGATCCCTCTGATGCTTTGGAAGCTCTCTGTGGACCATGGCTTTTGCTGTGGGATGCAACTAAGAAAATTTCAGGAAAGACCAACTAGAGCAGCTGAACTTTATTTGGGGTTATTCAGAAGCACTTTCTGATGGCAGGTGTATGCTGACTCCTATTTAACATGATTTTGAATGTGATTGCTTAATTCTGAACACAGCTACATCTCCAGTTACAACCACATTATTTTAGTTTTTTTTTTGTTTTCTTCCCTCTACCTAAAAGATTTAAGTTTGTTTTTCAATTGAGTTGTACAGTTTATAGGTCACATTAAAGGTGGAAAAAGTTCTGAAATTATTTATCTTTGTCTCATTTTTGTAGACTTTTTACATCCACTGTACTCTTCATTTATGGAAAGTTAACTAGAGGTACGCTGTAACTTTTTAGTCTTTGTCTATTTTTTCCTTCATGGCTGTCTCAACATTGATCTAATAAATGGAATGTGCTTGTACTTTGTCACATCCAAGATGTTGGATCAATGAAAATTTTCAGGTTTGTGGTTTGTGACATATTTGATGTTCCATCTATGTTTTTCCTCACAGGTAAAAGTTCAGAGTGTGCAAAATGTACATTTCGTTTTGTCTCCTTTCTGTTCCTTCATGCTCTGCTTCCCCTTGGTCAGCCATTAGAGGCTTCTTTGTAAGCCATTTTGGCCCACGGTTGTAGTGAGATTAATGGAGTTTAAACTGTCCCATCCGGAAGGCATGTCCCAGAAGGAACTTTCTGAAACTTTCCTTCTTCTTGAAGTCAACATTTTTGAAGTAAGTCCCGGGGAAAGCAGCTTATTCAGAATTGGGGCAAAGAAGCCGTGCTGTTCACTTACTAGTCACAATACAGAGGTATATTCATTGCTACTTCCTGGATTTCGAGAGGAATACCAAAATGCTTCTCTTCTTTGGGAAGATTAGAACGTAGTTACCTTATTGACAAAGACGCTTCTTGTTTTCTAGAAGAAAAAAGACAAGTTGGATTCAACAGAAGCTTCTTAAAGGGGTTGTTAATAAAGATAACCCCTATTCATATGCCCTATTAGGGCATATGGACATTATAGTGGGTGGTCCCCTGATGGGACTCTTCATTATGAGCGAGAACAGAAAGCTCCTCCGTAGGAGCAGATCCTGTTCTGAGGACTCAAGGCATCCATGTGTATTGCCACCTTGTAGCACTGTATTTCCCTTTGAGACAAAATCTGCTTAGCTTGTTTCAGGAAGTGGATGACTCTGATGAGACAACCTCTTTAGGGGAGCGGGAGGGGAGTATGAGAGTGATAGTTGTGGAACTCACTGCAAGATCATTAAATAATGGTAAAATAAATTACATATTTAGATGATAGGTGATAAATATCTGATCACTGGGCATATGGCTGGTGGGTCTCCCACTAATCAAGAGAGCAAGGGTCCCACGTTCCTCCACACTAAAGCCCCGCAGTGATGAGGAGTTTGATTGGAGCGCGGGCAAGCATGTACACTGCGCTCCATTCATTGTCTAAGACATCATGCACATGACCATTTCTTCGGTCCACATCTGATCCGCAATTTTTGCGCATTAAATGTGGACGTCTTTATTTCTATAGGGCAACAAAAAATGCAGACAGTGCAAGGATGTCATCCATATGCTGTCCACATCTGTGCGGCCGTGCCGCAAATGTTAGGTCATGTCCTATTCTTGTCCATGCTGCGGACAAGAATAGGCATTTCTACAATGGGACCTACAAAAAGTGTGGTACGCACACGGACCACATGCATGTTTTGCGGATCCGTGATTTGTGGACTGCAAAACGGACATGGTCGTGTGCAGGAGGCCTAATGGACAGTGCTCTGCACAGGGTACATCCATTCTGGTGATCAGTCGGACACCCAGCGGTGAGATCCTCAGTGATCAGACATTTATTCTCCCTTTTATGACCTCTTGGAGAACATATTGGGGGACACTTACTAAGCATGTTGCGACAGAATTATGGCGTTAAGTGCACCAAAGAGAATGGCGTTTTGATTTGCTTCAAATATTTCAACTGTTTTCTCCAGAATTTTCACCATAAAGAATGCATCACGCCACAAATTGGTTATAAATGTCAAAGTGGGCTGGCCTATCAAATTGGCGCACATTACGCCCTTATTTATCATCCTCCTATCGGCAGAAATGGCTAAAAAAAAAAATAATTTTGTGCTTATGTGGTGGTGTTTTGTGTAAAAAGTCGCATTTATGGCAGAGAGATGCAACTTTTTGTCAAAAAAAGTCGCATTTATAAAAAGAAAAAACAACTTGTCTTGGGAACAAGTGATAGGTAAGTAATAAAACAGGATGGATTTATTTTTATCTGATATAAATGAGCTAAACAACAGGGGCATGTCAGTAAATAATAAAAAAGTGTCCTGAGTCTGAGACAAAAGTCGCAACTTACCAATGGAAGTGTCTCAAATATGTTTCAAAAGTCGCAAGTGTGGTCTGGCAGGGTGGGCTGAAATGGTGCATTTCAATTTTAAAAAGGTCGCATTTTAGTACTATTGGCATTAAAATTTAGCAAATCGAGAGAAATTGGCGGATAATCAAGTTTATATTAAAAAAATTCACATTTTACTAGCGGTGTGCACCACTTTTGATTTGTAATGTTACACGGTATATAAACACAAGTTAATAAATTACAAAATAAAAGTAAAGAAAAAAAGAACACACACCAACCTAAACCATCACCACCGCTGTCCTTTTTAACTAAAAATACATATTACATTTTAAAATGACCGACACCAAATAGGAAACCCCATTTTAATCATTTGTTTTGGTGTTGAAAATTTAAAGAATAGAGAGAAATATAATTAGATTTTTTTTTACCCTTGCTCTAAAAAAGAAAAAAGAAAAAAAGGTGTTATGTGTGTCACAGAAAAAAATGTTGCAAAAAGTATTCTGGTAGCCCAACAAATAAAAAAAGTTAGGTCGTTGGTAAGTTTCTCAGGTGCAGAGAGGGATATTACATACACATGCCTCCCAACCATCCTGTCTCCAATGGGACAATCCTGGATTTTGCCTGGTCTTTAGACGGCTGCTGCATCTCCCTGCTCCACCATTCAACCTGCGATCTCTGGCCGTAGACAGCCGTGATGCAGTGATGCCATTGTACCTGTGGTGCTGAACCAGAGACACCACAATCTGGGGGTTGATGTCATCCGTTTATTGAGAGAATGGGGCTAGGCGAGTATTACTTTTATTATTTTAATAAAACTAAAAGGGCATCACTAGTGTGAAGGGATACTTAGTTAGGACGCATCACTATTGGGATGAGTCACTAAGGGGCCATCATTAATGTAAAAGGGGAATTACAATCATAAGTATAATTTTTATTGTGAGGGGGCACTAAGAGAGCATCACATGAAGGGGCACTAAGGGGGCATTACTATTGTGAGAGGGGACAAAGGAGGCATCAGAATTGTGAAGGGGGCATTACTAGTTTGAAGGGGTACTATATGCACATCACTATTGTGAGGGGTGACAAGAAGGCATCATTACTGTGAGTGGGGCATCACTATTGTGAAGGGGCATTAAGGGAGTATCACTATTCTGAGGGGGCACTAAGGAGACATTATTATTGTGAAGGGGCACAAAATTGGCACAATAGTGATACTGTTGTGAGGGGGCACTAAGGAGGCATCACTATTGTGAGGGGGCACTAAGGAGACATCATGATTGTGAGGGGGCACAAAGGTGGCACAATAGTGATACTATTGTGAGGGGGCACAAAGGAGGCACCACTATTGTGAAGTAGGCATAACTAGTGTGATGGGGCACTAATGAGGCATCACTATTGGGAGTGGGTTATAAGAAGGCATCATAGTGAGGAGGCAATAAGGGGGAATCACTATTGTGAAGGGGGCATCATTATTGTAAAAAGAGCACTAAGGCCTCTTTCACACGGGCGTTGCTGAAAAATGCGCGGGTGCGTTGCGGGAACACCCGCGATTTTTCCGCGCGAGTGCAATACATTGTAATGCGTTTTGCACTCGCGTGAGAAAAATCGTGCGTGTTTGGTACCCAAACCCGAACTTCTTCACAGAAGTTCGGGCTTGGGATCGGTGTTCTGTGGATTGTATTATTTTCTCTTATAACATGGTTATAAGGGAAAATAATAGCATTCTGAATACAGAATGAAAAGTAAAATAGCACTGGAGGGGTTAAAAAAAATAAAAAATAATTTAACTCACCTTAATCCACTTGATAGCGCAGCCGGCATCTGCTTCTGTATTCTTTTCTTTAGGACCTGGCTAAAGGACCTTCGATGACGTCACTCCGGTCATCACATGGTACGTCACATGATCTTTTACCATGGTGAATCACCATGGTAAAAGATCATGTGACGTACCATGTGATGACCGGAGTGATGTCATCCCAGGTCCTTAAACTATAGTTAATGCTCTCCACAGGTCCTATACAGTAAAAGAGTCAGACGGAGATGCCGGGCATCGCGAGCAAGTGGATTAAGGTGAGTTAAATGATTTTTATTTTTTTTTAACCCCTCCAGCCCTGTTTTACTTAGCATTCTGTATTCAGAATGCTATTATTTTCCCTTATAACCATGTTATAAGGGAAAATAATAAGGTTCGGGTCTCCATCCCGATCGTCTCCTAGCAACCGTGCGTGAAAATCGCACCGCATCCGCACTTGCTTGCGGATGCTTGCGATTTTCACGCAACCCCATTCATTTCTATGGGGCCTGCGTTAAGTGAAAAACGCACAAAGAGGAGCATGCTGCGATTTTCACGCAACGCAAAAGTGATGCGTGAAAATCACCGCTCGTGTGCACAGCCCCATAGAAATGAATGGGTCGGTATTCAGTGCGGGTGCAATGCGTTCACCTCCCGCATCGCATCCGCGCGGAATACTCTCTCGTGTGAAAGGGGCCTAAGGGTGCCTCACTATTGTGAGGGAGCGATAAAGAAGCTACATTAAGGGGGCCACTGAAAAGGCATTTTTATTGTGTTGGGGCATAAAGAGGACATTCTTACTATGTGGGGCACTAAGGCGGTATAGAAGTTTGGAGGTACGTATGCTGGTACCATATTTGCAGCATAAAGCGGAGATCTGTCATCAGGACTAATCTCACAGGGCGTTCTCATGAGGCTATGCGATATTCCAACCCTCTGCAAAAAAAACCATATTTATACCTTTTAAAGGGTTTCTGTCACCAGATTTAACCCTATTAAGCTAGCTGACATTAGCGATGTGCTAATGTCAGCTAAACCTAACTAGCCTAATTCCTACTTTTCTCTATACCCCCGTTACACCAGAAATCGTACTTTTATAATATGCTAATTAGCCTCTAGGAGCGGGGGGGGGGCATTGTTCCCGCTCCTAGAGGCTCTGTTCTCCCACCTTTGTCGCCTCCCTCCAAGTCCTGATTGACAGGGCCAGGCAGCGCTCGCATCTGTCTGCCAGCCTTGTGCTCTGGTGAAATCTCGCACCGTTCAGCATTCGGCGCAGGCGCGGTGAGGGAAAGACGCTCGCCGGCTGCCAGCTCTGTCATGGCTCCTGCACGGTGCAAGATTTCACCAAAGCACAGGGCTGGCAGAAAGATGCGAGCGCTGCCTGACCCTGTCAATCAGGACTTGGAGGGAGGCGACAAAGGTGGGAGAACGGAGCCTCTAGGAGTGGGCGGGGGGGGGGGGGGGGGGGGGGGGGGGGGCGTTGTTCCCGCTCCTAGAGGCTCCGTTCTCCCACCTTTGTCGCCTCCCTCCAAGTCCTGATTGACAGGGCCAGGCAGGCGCGGTGACGGAGCTGGCAGCCAGCGAGAGGCTAATTAGCATATAATAAAAGTACGATTTCTGGCGTAGCGGGGGCTTAGATAAAAGTAGGAATTAGGCTAGTTAGGTTTAGCTGACACTAGCACATCGCTAATGTCAGCTAGCTTAATAGGGTTAAATCTGGTGACAGAATCCCTTTAAATCACTGAAACGCTTTGCCAACTCCGTCCTACCTGAGGGGATCCCATGTTCTGTAATCCCAGTGTTAATCAATGACAGCGATCCCCTGATTTACTTCTCTCCTACACAGAAGACATCGCCAAACGTAGAGGAGGGGGGGGGGGGGGGCGCTATTGTGCTGCGAACATCCACCGTGTTGATTTAAGTAGTTACGTTGTAATTAACTATGAGCTAATGTATCTTGGCAATAGACGCACATTTTGTTTCTGGGCTATTCACGCGCACAGTAACGCCTAATGTATTCGATTCACCAATGTCCCCGAGAACAGCGCACGCTTTGATTACATGAAAGGTAATCTTTTCTTACAAAGCTATTCTTTCCAGACAAGTACATTTTAATTTATATTTCCATCTGCCAACGGAGACGTCGCTGCCAAATAAACCACTGACCGCAGCAAATCCATTGTGACCGCTGGATCCGCGGTGTTCCAAATCACTGGTTTGTGCGTCGCTGTTCCTTTAAGAAAGCTGCTCCGTACGTTAGTTTATTAAGTGGAGTCAGTATGTCTGACACTAGAACAGCAGCTAAGTCAAAAAGACAGGCTTGTCAGCAATAAAAGGTACTGTAACCCCGCTAGTTTAAAGTAGCTGCTCGAGTTACAAGACTATTTGAGACTTTGAACCATGGAGGAGTATTTTGCATACAGCTGCCATGAAGCTTTCCATGATATTTCCCCTTAAATCTTATCGCACCTTCCGTTCCTCCGACTGGGGCCTCATGGATAGAGACAATTGTGCTTTATCGCAGCAGGCCCGCTGTAAACTAAGGATCTATATAAAATCAGTTTAATGGCACGAAATGAAAAAAAGGGCCATTAAAATACCAGGGGTAACCAATTTATTATCGGTGACGAGAGACGCTGGGCAAATACCCCCAGGAATTAAAGGACTTTACTGTATAATAAAAATGTATGCAACTTTCTAATATACTTTGTGCTTCAGTTCTTCACCTTTTTCAAGATCTATGCTTGCTGTCAGTAAATTGGAACATTCTTCTTTAAATCCAGATTCTTAAAGCGTACCTGAAAAAAATAAAAAAAAGTTTTCATAATGGCGGTGCCTCATTGTAGAACAGGAGTGCACAACCTGCGGCTCAGGTGCCACATGTGGCCCTTAATATCATTCTGTGTGGCCCCCAACCATCTGGTGACAGACATGTATGTCTATGTCTTGTGGCTGCTCACATGTATTTTTCATGTATTCTCCCATTACATGGGAGTCCTGGAGGTGTAACCAGACATTTATAGTATATACTGTATGTACAATTTGCCATAAATCATAAATATCTTCCTCGGCCATATTATTCCCTGTTTGACTTGCACAGCTCAATAGTGATGGACGAACATTGGCCGGGAAGTTTCGCGAATCGGGATCAAATGTTCACGAACCGCGCTTTCGCAGTGGGACCCATTGACTTTAATGGCAGGCGAACCTGAAAAACCTTCAGGTCATATTTGCAGCCACCAAATACTTACTAGAAGCGCACAAATAGTCTCACAAAATGGACAGTGACATACCAGAGGGGGATCATTGCAGTGGCGTAGATAGGGGGGGGGCCAGAGGGGGCCACGCCCCCCCCCCTACATCACACTGTGCCCCCCCAACTAAAATGCCCCCCGAAGTGAGCCGCCGCAGTCGGGCACAGGGAGATGAGCGCTTCCATTGCGCTCATCTCCATAGTCATCTGCCTGTGCTGCGGCGGGGGAGGGAGAGGCGTGTCCCTTTTCCTTCCTCTGATAGGCTGCAGGCACTAGGCCGGCGCAGGCACTAGGCCGGCGCAGGCGGCGCGATGATGTCATCGCGCCACCTGAGCCATACAGCGCGGGACACAGGCCGGAAGAGGTCTGCATCGCATCGCTGACATGGAGGTAAGTATAAGTGTTTTTTTTTTGTTTTTTTTACAATAGTTTTACAGGCACATTAGGGGGGCTCTTGTTACTGGCACGTGATGGGGGGGCTTATTACTGGCAAGTGATGGGGGGGCTTATTACTGGCACGTGATGGGGGGCTTATTACTGGCACGTGATGGGGGGCTTATAACTGGCACGTGATGGGGGGGCTTATTACTGGCACGTGATGGGGGGCTTATTACTGGCACGTGATGGGGGGCTTATTACTGGCAAGTGATGGGGGGGCTTATTACTGGCACGTGATGGGGGGCTTATTACTGGCACATGATGGGGGGGCTTATTACTGGCACGTGATGGGGGGCTTATTACTGGCACGTGATGGGGGGGCTTATTACTGGCACGTGATGGGGGGGCTTATTATTGGCACGTGATGGGGGGCTTATTACTGGCACGTGATGGGGGGCTTATTACTGGCACGTGATGGGGGGCCTATTACTGGCACATGATGGGGGGGCTTATTACTGGCACATGATGGGGGGGCTTATTACTGGCAATTGATGGAGGGCTTATTACTGGCACGTGATGGGGGGCTTATTACTGGCACGTGATGGGGGGGCTTATTAGTGGCACATGATGGGGGGGCTTATTACTGGCACATGATGAGGGGGCTTATTACTGGCACATGATGGGGGGCTTATTACTGGCACATGATGGGGGGCTTATTACTGGCACATGATGGGGGGGCTTATTACTGGCACATGATGGGGGGCTTATTACTGGCACATGATGGGGGGCTTATTACTGGCACATGATGGGGGGCTTATTACTGGCACATGATGGGGGGGCTTATTACTGTTACATGATGGGGGGCTTATTACTGGCACATGATGGGGGGGCTTATTACTGGCACATGATAGGGGGCTTATTACTGGCACATGATGGGGGGCTCTTGTTACTGGAACATTGGGGGGGCTCTTATTACTGGCACGTGATGGGGGGCTGGGCTCTTATTACTGACACATTGGGGGGCTCTTGTTACTGGCACGTGATGGGGGGCACTTATTACTGGCACGTTATTGGGGGCTCTTATTACTGGCACGTTATTGAGGGCACTTATTACTGGCACGTTATTGGTGGGCACTATAGGGGCATCTACTGAGGCCACAAAGAAGGGGTATTTTATATGGGGGGCTCTGTACAGTAGCATTTTATACTGGGACACATTATGGTAGGTACTATGGGGAAGGGGGGAGAGGAGTACTATGGAGTCATCTACGGGGGGCACTAAGAAGGGGTATTTTATACTTGCAAATTATGGGGGACACTGAGGGCATCTACTGGGGCACGATATATGGGGCATTTTATACTGGTACATTATGGGGGGCACTAGGAGGAAGGGGGGAGAGGAGCACTATGGGGGCATTTACTGGGGGCACTATATAGGGGTATTTTATACTGTCATATTATGGGGTACATTAGCTCAACTGGGGGCATTACAAGGGGGTATTTTTTGCATTGTCACATTATAAGGAGAATTATTTCTACTGGGGGGGCATTATGGTGGGCTTAATTACTCCCCCATGGCATGACCCCCTAGTAGCAGCACCAGCCTCTCCCTGCTCGGCTATCCCTCTGCCCCTTCTCCAAATCCTTATTATGAAATCTTTCTCATTAGGATAAAACACAACATCAGCTCCGCCGAGCCCCCGGCCAAAGTGTTGAAGTGGCATCCGAGATCCCCAAGGGCCAAGTAATTGTAAGTTTTCATGTGAAATATGTTTACGTTATACACATATAGCCTACACTGTGCCACACAATATACTGTACAGTATACCTCTACACTGTGCCACACAATATACAGTATACCTCTTCACTGTGGAGTCTGTTCTATAAGCACCCTTGTTCTGTGGCAGCGGACAGAAAATAATCTGGAAGTGCCCCTCCCGAGACCAGGCTCTGGATCCGCCACTGGTCTGGACCGCTCACAGGAGTGTACATTTCTTCTAAACTGTAATCCGTATGCTCTGACCTGCAGAAATCAGCACTCGCTCGGTAACAACTAACAGGCAGTGCCTGTAGGCTGTAGACTGGCCCTGTTACCGAAGCTAGCCGAGTGGTGTAAGGTTAAGGTACTAGTAGAGATGAGCGGCTGCTTAATCCTGATTTAAAGTTAAAGTTACTGCATTTACAGTTTAGAAATGACAAATGTACACTCCTGTGAGTGGCGGGGCGGGTAATCTGTGGATGACACTGTTATGGGAGGGGGATCTGTGGATGACACTGTTATAGGGAGGGGGATCTGTGGATGACACTGTTATAGGGAGGGGGATCTGTGGATGACACTGTTATAGGGAGGGGGGTCTGTGGATGACACTGTTATAGGGAGGGGGATCTGTGGATGACACTGTTATAGGGAGGGGGATCTGTGGATGACACTGTTATAGGGAGGGGGATCTGTGGATGACACTGTTATAGGGAGGGGGATCTGTGGATGACACTGTTATAGGGAGGGGGATCTGTGGATGACACTGTTATAGGGAGGGGGATCTGTGGATGACACTGTTATGGAGGGGGAAATGGGGATAACACTGTAATTGGGTGGATCTGTGGATGACACATATAGCATAAGATGCTATATACGGTATGTGTCATCCACAGATCCCCCCCATAGCAGTGTCATCCACAGATCCCCCCTCCCTATAAAAGTGTCATCCACAGCCAACTAGGACATGTTGAAATCTGAGTGATTGTTTTTTTTTTTAAACCACAGACAGCAGGACTTTTCTTCCCTGTTGCGGTTTGAGGTATTGGGTAAAGTATGGCAGCATTTCTAAGCGTACTTGTGTAAATGTATCCTTGTTATAGCTGCCCCCCCTACTTTTGTCCTGGCCCCCAGTGTGCCCCCCCAAAATTTGAAAGCTAGAAACGCCACTGCCCTGTGTCCGTCCAAGCCCTGCGCAGGACGGAGGACAGGGAGTCTGAAAGCTGGACTGTCCAACCCATAACCAGACCTCTGGTCACACTAGGGGCAGGCTGCTGTGGAGGTCACAGTTAAGGGGACAGAGTGTTGTGAAAATCACTGTTGAGATGGGGTACTGTGGAGATCACTAATAAAGGGGCGGCCGCTGTGGAGGCCAATGTTAAATTGGCGGGCCGCTGTAAAGGTCACTGTTAAGGGGGTGGAATTCTGTGGAGTTAGCTAATAAAGGGGCGGCCGCTGTGAAGGTCACTGTTAAAGGGGAGGGTGCTGGCCCCCAGTGTGCCCCCCCAAAATTTGAAAGCTAGAGAGACGCCACTGGATCATTGGCAAAAATTCCCACAAAAAAAATATGTATTTTAATCAGTAGCCATTTTTATGCGTCTTAAAGGAAAACTCTCAAAAATGTGCCCTGCTGGAGCCTAGAAATTTTTTATTTTAGGCCACGGGAGTACAGGCCCCAAAAATTAGGCATTTACCTGACAGAAAAGAACTTGTGATTATGTGGCTGAAGGTACATTAGGCAGTCACCGGATAAAAATTTTACTGTAGGCCAGAACAGGCCCCAAAAATTAGGCATTTACCTGACAGAAAAGAACTTGTGATTATGTGGCTGGAGGTACATCAGGCGGTCACCGGATAAAAATTTTACTGTAGGCCAGAACAGGCCCCAAAAATTAGGCATTTACCTGACAGAAAAGAACTTGTGATTGTGGCTGAAGGTACATTAGGCAGTCACCGGATAAAAATTTTACTGTAGGCCAGAACAGACCCCAAAAATTAGGCATTTACCTGACAGAAAAGAACTTGTGATTATGTGGCTGGAGGTACATTAGGCGGTCACCGGATAAAAATTTTACTGTAGGCCAGAACAGGCCCCAAAAATTAGGCATTTACCTGACAGAAAAGAACTTGTGATTATGTGGCTGGAGGTACATTAGGCGGTCACCGGATAAAAATTTTACTGTAGGCCAGAACAGGCCCCAAAAATTAGGCATTTACCTGACAGAAAAGAACTTGTGATTGTGGCTGAAGGTACATTAGGCAGTCACCGGATAAAAATTTTACTGTAGGCCAGAACAGACCCCAAAAATTAGGCATTTACCTGACAGAAAAGAACTTGTGATTATGTGGCTGGAGGTACATTAGGCAGTCACCGGATAAATATTTTATTGTAGGCCAGAACAGGCCCCAAAAATTAGGCATTTACCTGACAGAAAAGAACTTGTGATTGTGGCTGAAGGTACATTAGGCAGTCACCGGATAAAATTTTTTACTGTAGGCCAGAACAGGCCCCAAAAATTAGGGATTTACCTGACAGAAAAGAACTTGTGATTATGTGGCTGGAGGTACATTAGGCGGTCACCGGATAAAAATTTTACTGTAGGCCAGAACAGGCCCCAAAAATTAGGCATTTACCTGACAGAAAAGAACTTGTGATTATGTGGCTGGAGGTACATTAGGCGGTCGCTGGATACAAATTTTACTGTAGGCCACTGGAGTAGAGGCCCCAAAAATTAGGCATTCACCTGACAGTAAAGGCCTTTTATGCCGCTGTATATACATAAGACAAGGACCATTCTTTGTTCTGTGTGGTGGCAGATATGTGTGGGCTGGCATGAGGAAATTCAATTACACGTGGTCGTCACAGGTCTTGAATTCCTCCGAGATCCATGCCTCATTCATTTTTAGAAATATGAGGTAGTCCACACTGTCGTGAGCTAGGCGAGTGCGCTTATCGGTCTTGATCCCCCCTGCTGCGCTGAACATCCTTTCGGACAGGACACTCGACGAGGGGCAAGCCAAGAGTTCCATGGCAAATTGTGCTCTGGCCACAGGTCAAGCCTGCACAGTAGTCCAGGGGTTCCTCGGAGCATCCACATCAGCCGTTAACCCGATGTAGTCAGACACCTGTCGTTCTAGGCGTTCCCTGAGGCTGGATCCGCATGGCGGCTGTCGATGGGTTGGTTGCAAGAATAATCTCACATCCAAAATTACCAGCACATCTTCAAACCGCCCTCTTCTTGCAGGTGCAGTAGGATTGGTACCCTCACCTGTTTCTCTGTGGGTGGAAATTCCTCTGCCAGCACCCGCAAAAGCAGAATGCAGCATCTCTCACAGCAAGGCCTGGAAATACTGCATTCTGTCAGCCCTCTGAGATGCTGGTAACATGTCCGCCATTTTGTGTTTGTACCGGGGGTCTAAGTACGTTGCCACCCAGTACTGGTCCTTGCCCTTTATACTTTTTATACGGGGGTCCCTCTTCAAACACTGGAGCATGAAGGCCCCTATTTGCACTAAATTGGAAGTGGTGGAGCACCCTGGCTTCTGCTCATCGCCCAGGAGAATGTGGTCCTCAGTCTCCTCCCCCGAGCCACGGACAACACCAGGGATCCCCGAAAAGTTTAAAGTCCCCCTCAAAGCCTGCTCTTCTTGCTCCTCCTCTGCTCAGCCACCATCCTCCTCTGACTAGGGTTGCCACCCGTCCGGGATTCACCCGGACAGTCCGGGTTTGTAATCCTGTGCCCGGGTACAAGCCTTTCTTAGACCCGGGCACAGGATTATTCATTCAAACTGCAGTGTGGTCCGACCGACCGAGACTCCGATCGCATATTTAAGCTGTCACTCCGGGTGATCAGCTGAGCGCAGCGCTCCCGAGCCTCCCCCCCTCCTCCCTCCTCCCTCCTCCAGTCTACACACTACAGTACAGTGATGCCAGGCAGCGCTGTGTTCACTCACTGTTCAGTCTCCTCCCCTCGCTCCTCCCCTGCCTCCTAGTCCCTCCCTCTCTCTGATAAGGAAGTGATGACATCAGAGAGAGAGAGGCAGAGGGAGCTCCGTGGGAGAAATCATTCTTCTTCTCCTCTCCAGCCCAGCTCCAGCAGCCTGCCCATGTAGTGGCCAGCCCAGTGCCCACTGTGCCCTGCCTGCAGACAACCTGACCAAGACAGTCCTGACTCTGAGTCCTGACACCTGTCCTAGACTGTCACTCACTTCTAAAAAGGTATACATATAAAACATTTGAATTGTGTAATTGTATGTAACAGTGTGGGCTTCTGTCACCCCACTAAACTCCTTTTTTTGCCTTCTTATAATCCCTATACTGCGATATATGAATACATAATGTTATTAATCATTTTGGTTCAGTAGATAATGAATAAAACAGACTTTTATAATATGTAAATTACCTGTCTACCAGCAAGTAGGGCGGTTACTTGCTGGTATCCGCCGCATCCTCCTTTCATAATGACGCCCCCTCCTCATGTTGATTGACAGGGCCAGCGAACGCCATCTTTCTCTGGCTGGCCCTGTCTGCTATCAAGATCTCGCGCCTGCGCCGTAACGGTCTTCAGTCGGCGCAGGTGCACTGAGAGGAGGACGCTCGCTCGGCCGCTCCATCCTCAGTGCGCCTGCGCCGGGTGTAGATGTGACGTCATCGGTGTAGGCGCACTGAGGAAGGAGCGGCCGAGCGAGTGTCCTCCTCTCAGTGCACCTGCGGCGACTGAAGACCGTTACGGCGCAGGCTCGAGATCTTGATAGCAGACAGGGCCAGCCAGAGGACGATCGCGTTCGCTGGCCCTGTCAATCAGCATGAGGAGGGGGCGTCATTATGATAGGAGGATGCGGCGGATACCAGCAAGTAGCCGCCCTACTTGCTGGTAGCAAGGTAATTTACATATTATAAAAGTCAGTTTTATTCATTATCTACTAAACCAAAATGACTAATAACATTATGTATTCATATATCGCAGTATAGGGATAGTAAGAAGCCAAAAAAAAAAAAAAAAGAGTTTAGTGGGGTGACAGAAGCCCTTTAAACAGGTTTCTGAATCTGTCAATCATCAGAAAAAACGTTATATTATGTAGCTGACTGATATAGCGATGTGCTAATGTCAGCACTACATAACAGTGTGTTTTATAACTCGCTGCCACCGTTCTCTTAAAAGACTTATAATATGCTAATGAGCCTCTAGGTGCTATGAGGGCGTTCCTGCAGCACCTAGAGGCTCCGTCTATTCACCCTTTGGCAGTGGCACGCCCATGTCCAGTTGATTGACGTCCGAGTTCTCCTCTTCGTCCCGTAAATCCCGCGCCTGCGGCGAATACTAAAAGGGACAGCGCAGGCGTGGGATCAGGGGCGTAACGATTGCGGTGCGACAGCGACCAGGGGTGGAGACGGGCCATGGTTGGAGGCGGGACATGGGCGTGGCTGGAGGCGGGGCCTGGAAGGGGGCCCTCCCTCCCTTCTGTTCGGGTTTGGCTTGAAGAAAAGGTGGCAACCCTACCTCTGACCCCTCTTCAGACTCCTGCTGACTTGTCTCAGATGGAGTAGTTCCCCCTGGGAATTCATTGCGACTTCCTCATCTTCCAGCTTCTGCTCCTCGACGGCTTGATCAATGACACGACTCAATGCACGCTCCAGAAAGAAGGCGTAAGGTATGATGTCACTGATGGCGCCCTGGCTGCAACTGACCAGTTTGGTGATCTCATCAAATGGCCGCAGAAGTCTGCATGCGTCGCACATGAGCAGTCACTGGCGTGGTGAAAAGAAACCAAGCTCCCCAGAACCTGTCCTGCTGCAGAGTTCATACAGGTAGTCGTTAACGGCACGTTGCTGCTGGAGCAGCCTATCAAGCATATACAAGGTGGAGTTCCAGCGCGTCGGGCTGTCACAGACCAGACGTCTGACGGGCAGGTGGTGTCGCCGCTGAACATCAGCAAGGCGAGCCATGGCCGTGTAAGATCTTCTAAAATGGCCCAGAGATTTTCCTGGCCTGCCGCAAGACGTCCTGGACCCTGCGGTATTTGGCAACGAATCACTGCACGACTAAGTTCAGGACGTGTGCCATGAATGGCACGTGTGTCATTTTGCCCTGTTTCAGCGCGCTCAGCAGATTGGCACCGTTGTCACACACTATTTTACCAACTGTCAAATTGAGCGGGGTTAGCCACTGATCGGCCTGTGATCGCAGAGCTGAAAGCAGTGCAGGATCGGTGTGGCTCTTGGCTTCCAGGCACAACAGCATGGCAACGTCTCACCTGGGACATCGAATAGGTTCTGGGGAGCTTGGGGGGTGCAGCGGAAGAGGTGGTAGCAGTGGAAAAGGAGGAGTCAGCCAAGGAGGAGATGGAGGATGGAGTAGGAGGAGGAGAAGAAGAGGCGGGCCTGCATGCAATCCGTGGCGGTAACACCAAATCCACACGGGAGCCCTGGGTTACATGCTTGACGGCCGTCAGAAGTTTCACCCAGTGGGCAGTAAAAGTTATGTACCTTCCCTGCCCGTGTTTGCTAGACCACGTGTCTGTGGTCAGATGTATCTTGGCACCGACACTGTGTGCCAGAGATACATTCACTTGCCGCTGAATGTGGCCATATAGCTCTGGGATGCCCTTCTGGGAGAAATATTTCTTTCCGGGGACCTTCACCAGTTTATATGGCAATAGTTGGCAGGCAAGCAGTTCTGACAAGCCAGTGGTCAGCCGTTGGGCAAGAGGGTTATCCGGCATAATCAACTTTTTACGCTCGAACATTTGGGCCACGGAAGTCTGCCTTCTGCCAGATGAACGCGACGATGGCATGGTGGAAAGGGGAGTGGAGAACAAATGGGAGGAGAGATGAGGAGAAGAGGCAGGACGTGGATCGCCGGGAGTATGGCTTTGTGGGTTCTGACGGCTTTGCTCCCACTGGGCTCGGTGATGGGAGACCCGCAGATGCCCTAAAGATAATGACAGGGCAGAGACCACCTATTCCTTCCCTGGTGAAGGAACTAGCGTCTCACTGAGGCCTAGTAAATAACCGGGGGGGAATACAAAACACGACAAGCGGAACACTTAACTTCAGAGGATGAAGGATGAACAGGACTTCAACACAAACCACACTCCAGCTCTTCCAAGACCAAATGAAGCTATCCCAAGCAAGGAGTGATGGGAAAAGTTAGACTAAAAAGGGCGAGGTAGAGGTCACATGATCCACACCTAAACAGGAGGTGTGGACATACCAGCAACACACAAAGTGAAACCAAAAGAGGCTGTCAGATCACTAATGCATTGATAATCTTTTAGACCTTCTGGGACCTGTCACAGATGTGACAGTACCCCCCCCCCTCCCCTTCTACGGGTGACCCCAGGGCACCCAGGACCAACCTTATCAGGATGAGCTCTGTGGAATGCTCTCACCAGACAACTAGCATTAACATCGGTCGCTGGAACCCACATCCTCTCCTCTGGTCCGTACCCTCTCCAATGAACGAGATACTGGAGGGATCTCCGGAGAACTCGGGAGTCCACAATCCTGCTGATCTGAAATTCTAAATTGCCGTCCA
Organism: Bufo bufo; assembly: GCF_905171765.1. NCBI lineage: Eukaryota > Metazoa > Chordata > Amphibia > Anura > Bufonidae > Bufo > Bufo bufo. The sequence goes on along the minus strand of NC_053390.1, from coordinate 789,210,495 downwards.
CCATGACAGGAGCTGGAGCAAAGGAGGACGGCTCAACAGGTTCGACACATTTCTTTAGCAACGATTTATGAAATACGTTATGGATTTTCAATGCCTGAGGAAGTTCAAGACGGAAGGCTACAGGGTTAACAATGGCAGTGATCTTATATGGACCAATAAATCTTGGGCCCAACTTCCAAGAAGGTACCTTAAGTTTAATGTTTCTTGTAGACAATCACACAGAATCACCCACTCTCAGGTCCGGACCACTCATACGTCTCCTGTCAGCCACACACTTATACCTGTTGCCCATCTTTTTCGGGTTATTTTGGATTTTCCGCTAAATAGAAGACAAAGAAGAGGAAAATCGTTCCTCCTCAGGAATGCTGGAATTTTGAGCACCAGAAAATGTACCAAACTGTAGATGGAACCCATATGCCCCAAAAAACGGCGACTTATCAGTGGATTCCTGTCTACGGTTATTTATAGCAAACTCAGCTAACAACAAAAAAAAAGGAGGACCACTCTTCCTGATTCTCTGAAACAAAACATCTCAAGTAAGTCTCCAGATTCAGATTAGTGCGCTCCGTCTGTCCGTTCGACTGAGGATGAAAAGCCGAAGAGAAGGACAATTGTAGACCCAGACGAGTACAGAACGCTTTCCAGAATCTGGAAACAAACTGAGTCCCTCTATCGGACACCACATCAGAGGGAATGCCATGTAGTTTCACGATGTTGTCGACAAACACCTGTGCAAGAGTTTTAGCATTGGGTAGACTAGGTAATGCAATAAAGTGTGCCATTTTACTAAAACGATCTACAACAACCAGAAATACAGTTTTTCCCGAATAATTCGGTAAATCCGTGATAAAATCCATGGACAAATGGGTCTAAGGTCTGGACGGGATGGGCAATGGAAGCAGAGATCCGGAAGGCCGAGTATGTGTCACCTTAGCACGTGCACAGGTACAACAGGCTGACACATAGTCCTCAACACACTTACGCAACCCCGGCCACCGAAATCTGCAAGAGATGAGATCGACAGTCGATCTGCTCCCAGGGTGCCCAGCAAGCACCGTACAGTGATGTTCCTCGAACACCTTGTGATGTAATTCGGAGGGAACAAACAACTTCCCCGGCGGACAAGAGTCCGGAGCATCCTCCTGTGCCTCCAACACCCTGGCCTCAAGATCAGGATAAAGAGCGGATATGACTACCCCTTCAGATAAAATGGGACTAGGGTCATTAGACTCAGCCCCCCCCCAGGAAAGCTACGTGACAAAGCATCCGCCTTGACGTTCTTAACCCCAGGGCGGTAAGTGACGATGAAGTTAAATCTGGTGAAAAACAATGACCATCTGGCCTGCCTTGGGTTCAGTCGCTTAACCAACTCCAGGTAGGCCAGATTCTTGTGATCCGTAATTACTGTAATTGGGTGAATTGCTCCTTCCAACCAATGCCGCCATTCCTCGAACTCCAACTTAATGACCAGCAATTCTTTATTCCCCACATCATAATTCCTTTCAGCAGTAGAGAGTTTTTTTTGAGAAAAATGCACATGGGCGCCATTTACTAGGTGAAGGACCTTACGACAATATTCCTCCTTCCCCTACCGCGGACGCGTCAACCTCAACAATAAATGGCTCAGTCACATCCGGTTGCATCAGAATAGGGGCCGAAGCAAAACATTCTTTCACAGCAGAAAAGGCCTGTAATGCCGCATCAGACCAGACAGAAATATCCGCACCCTTCCTAGTCATGTCTGTTAAAGGTTTAACCACAGATGAATAGTTCAGGATAAATTTACGGTAGTAGTTGGTAAACCCCAAAAACCGCATAAGCGCTTTCAGATTTTCGGATCGATCCCAGTCTAACACGGCACGGACCTTCTAGGGATCCATACAAAAACCTGAGGATGAGAGCAGGTAACCCAGAAATTGCACTTCCTGTACAGCAAATACACACTTTTCCATCTTAGCATACAAATTATTCTCTCTTAGGATCTGTAACACCTGTCTCACATGATCCTGATGAGTCTCCATATCAGGCGAATAAATTAGTATGTCATCAAGGTATACAATGACAAACCTCCCCACCAGATGATGAAAGATGTCATTGGCTACCAAATTGTTACCGGACAGAAAAAAATCGCAAAGAATTGCAGACCCACAAGGAGCCTTAACTATCACCAAAGAAATTGCATAAAAATCTTTGCATAGTAAATATAAATAAACTTTATTGACAATACAAAAAATACATACATGAAGATAAAAAAAGGCAGCACAAAGGTGGAACACAAGGGAGAAGAATAGGACCCAAGGAGGGACTGGGAGGTCAGCACACCAGAAGTCAGTGAAAAATATACACTGCTCAAAAAAATAAAGGGAACACAAAAATAACACATCCTAGATCTGAGTTAATTAAATATTCTTCTGAAATACTTTGTTCTTTACGTAGTTGAATGTGCTGACAACAAAATCACACAAAAATAAAAAAATGGAAATCAAATTTTTCAACCCATGGAGGTCTGGATTTGGAGTCACACTCAAAATTAAAGTGGAAAAACACACTACAGGCTGATCCAACTTTGATGTAATGTCCTTAAAACAAGTCAAAATGAGGCTCAGTAGTGTGTGTGGCCTCCACGTGCCTGTATGACCTCCCTACAACGCCTGTGCATGCTCCTGATGAGGTGGCGGACGGTCTCCTGAGGGATCTCCTCCCAGACCTGGACTAAAGCATCTGCCAACTCCTGGACAGTCTGTGGTGCAACGTGACGTTGGTGGATAGAGCGAGACATGATGTCCCAGATGTGCTCAATTGGATTCAGGTCTGGGGAACGGGCGGGCCAGTCCATAGCATCAATGCCTTCGTCTTGCAGGAACTGCTGACACACTCCAGCCACATGAGGTCTAGCATTGTCTTGCATTAGAAGGAACCCAGGGCCAACCGCACCAGCATATGGTCTCACAAGGGGTCTGAGGATCTCATCTCGGTACCTAATGGCAGTCAGGCTACCTCTGGCGAGCACATGGAGGGCTGTGCGGCCCTCCAAAGAAATGCCACGCGACACTATTACTGACCCAATGCCAAACCGGTCATGCTGGAGGATGTTGCAGGCAGCAGAACGTTCTCCACGGCGTCTCAAGACTCTGTCACGTCTGTCACATGTGCTCAGTGTGAACCTGCTTTCATCTGTGAAGAGCACAGGGCGCCAGTGGCGAATTTGGCAATCTTGGTGTTCTCTGGCAAATGCCAAACGTCCTGCACGGTGTTGGGCTGTAAGCACAACCCTCACCTGTGGACGTCGGGCCCTCATATCACCCTCATGGAGTCTGTCTCTGACCGTTTGAGCAGACACATGCACATTTGTGGCCTGCTGGAGGTCATTTTGCAGGGCTCTGTCAGTGCTCCTCCTGTCCCTCCTTGCACAAAGGCGGAGGTAGCGGTCTTGCTGCTGGGTTGTTGCCCTCCTACGGCCTCCTCCACGTCTCCTGATGTACTGGCCTGTCTCCCGGTAGCGCCTCCATGCTCTAGACACTACGCTGACAGACACAGCAAACCTTCTTGCCACAGCTCGCATTGATGTGCCATCCTGGATAAGCTGCACTACCTGAGCCACTTGTGTGGGTTGTAGACTCCGTCTCATGCTACCACTAGAGTGAAAGCACCGCCAGCATTCGAAAATGACCAAAACATCAGCCAGGAAGCATAGGAACTGAGAAGTGGTCTGGGTTCACCACCTGCAGAATCACTCCTTTATTGGGGGTGTCTTGCTAATTGCCTATAATTTCCACCTGTTGTCTACCCCATTTGCACAACAGCATGTGAAATTGATTGTCACTCAGTGTTGCTTCCTAAGTGGACAGTTTGATTTCACAGAAGTGTGATTGACTTGGAGTTACATTGTGTTGTTTAAGTGTTCCCTTTATTTTTTTGAGCAGTGTATTATAATGATCAGATGCTAGTCACCAAGACACCTCAAGACAATAAGCCCCAAGCAATGGCAAATGGAGACAAATGTGAGGATAAACAGGCTTGGTGATTAAAAGAAAAGGATAAGCATACCCTGAGTGGTGTGTCGATCTCTCAGCCACCTCCTGACCCAACGCCGTTTCGCCAGTAATCTGGCTTCTTCTGGGGATGTGAAACAATGGACAAACACTCCCCTAATATACTGCCCACACAGGTGTGTGAAGGGATTAATTAAAAACTTAGGTAACACCTCCATCAGTAGTCATGGAGCTTTAAGTCTGGTGGACCAATCAGTGCCCAGAGTAGGGGTGGAACGAAGCTGACACGGCGGTCACGTGACGCAGCACATGACCGCAGCACATGACTGCAGCGTCAGAGCAAAGAAGAAAAAATAAATTAAAAAATTTGGGGCAGTGCCCTTGATCGAGGCCGGTCCGCAGCCAACAGAAACATGCCAAGGGAGGAGACGGCAGAGCAGGCGCACCACGTGACAAGACCGCATGACCGCGTGTCACAAACCCGACCTAACCACGCCTCACCAGAGGCGGGACGGGTGGGACGCGGCGGTCACGCGATGAGGCACATGACACGGCGGCCGCCACCTCCCCCTCAGCCAGGTAGCCAGTCGGCATGCGGAAAGGCAGCAGGATAATCATGACGCTGGATGAGATACAAGCGGCCCTGACATCATTCAAAACATTTGCAGATAATAGATAAATAAGAATACATCCAATCAAGCAGGTAAGAATAAAGCAATGCATAACCAGGGATCAGAATCACGATTTTCGCTCAACAAGCTAATAAGACAGCCGAGTGGCAATACAGGATTGCACTAATAACATTTGCAACATTATTCCATAGCAGGGTGACTAAAAAGGCAATACATACATAATTATATACATGATTAGGTAATAACAATTAGTACCTGTAATCAATCAAAGGCACTGTAAAGTGCAATGTGCAAGAACATATGTGTGAAGGACTATTATATATTGTCAAATTAGACAACATATTAGTCCAAGCACTTCGCGTAATATATATAGGACATCAGGGGATGATAAAGTGCTAAGTATAAGATTTGCCTAGCCTGTAGGGGTACGCATATAAAAAGCCAAGGAAGAACAGGGGGAGGGGAGTGAGGGAGTGAAAGAGTGCATAAACAGGGAGCAGAATACTGAAGCTGGCAGGCAATCAATTCTGTATAAAGAAAAAACATGTGCAGAAAAAGGATTTATAGGCTGCCACAGATATTTTATAGTCACATAGTCAGGTGAGATCGTGGTATTACTTGATCCAAAAATAGTTAGAAAATAACAATAATTATACAGAAGACAATAAGTAAATTAATATAATAATGCCAAGGAGAAAAAAAAAAAAGGATGTTTTCAAGGGAGGTCAGATGCAGTCACACTTCCACTGATATGGTCCACAGCTCCAAGAAATGTCATAGGTGGTACACAAAATCCGTCTATCTTTGGTTCCTGCTCCTCCAAAAGTTCTTCCAATATTGTGACTGCTTCCTTCTCTTGTGGGGTAGAAAGGCCTTGTGACACTTCTTTGATAGAAAACATCCTTTTAAAAATCAGCTTTCGAGCGAAAAGGTTAAGATCTTTTATTGCTTGGATTTAGTATCAGGTGTTGGGTTATCAACATTACGCTTCGGGTAATTTTGCTTATAATGTGTAGGAGACGCTTTACTTTTTAATTCTGCGGCTGGGATATCGTGGGGGTATCCGACCTGGTTGGCTGAACTCACTGCCCACAGATGTACTAGAGGACACAGAACTAGACCTTGATCTATTTTCAGCTGGGATCTTGTGCCATTTATAAACAAAATTATTTTCAAAATCTGATTTATCACGCTGGAACTTTTTACTTTTAACCGCCTTGATTTGTTTTTCCCATACATCATAGGAGTCTTGAATCTCTTTTTCCCACCTTTCTAGCTCACTCGCGGACAAACGTGCCACCAGCTGTTCGGTGGTATGTTTGATAGTTGGTTCCAGTTCACACAGCGTTTTTTTGTTTAGTTCGATGATTGCCTGTATCAAGGACCTAGAGCAAGCATTGCATGACTCCTCCCATTTTATCAAGAAATCCGTGTCCTGACTGTTGTACGTAGGAAAGATTTGGATCCTTAATCCTCTTGGGATGTAGTTGCATTTCAAATAGTTTTCAAGTGATACCTGGTTCCACCAGGTCTTGACTTGTTTAAGATGGTGTTTTTTGAGTTCATTCTTGCGGTCCCTTATCTGCCGACCATCCACCTCCTCACCAATGTTCCCACCGTTGTTGAACAGATCTTCTGCCTGTGGATGCCGTAAGGCTGTACGTGTCCGGAATTCCATTTCAAGATGAGACTTGAGGATAAACAATGCACTCCTGAGTGGTGTGTCGATCTCTCAGCCACCTCCTGACCCAACGCCGTTTCGCCAGTAATCTGGGTCCTATTCCTTAGGTCCTATTCCTCTCCCTTGTGTTCCACCTTTGTGCTGCCTTTTTTTTATCTTCATGTATGTATTTTATTATGTCAATAAAGTTTATTTATATTTACTATGCGAAGATTTTTGTGCAATTTCTTTGGTGATATGAAAGATGTCATTGACAAAGTGTTGAAAAACCGCAGGAGCATTGGTTAACCCAAAGGGCATGACCAGGTTTTCAAAATGACCCTCAGGGGTATTAAATGTGGTCTTCCACTCATCCCCCTCCTTGATCCTTACCAGATTATATGCCCCCCTCAGATCCAACTTAGAGAACACCTTGGCACCGACAATCTGACTAAACAAATCCGGAATCAAAGAAGGGGGTAAGGATCACGGACGGTAATACGATTGAGCTCATGGAAGTCCAGGCATGGTCTCAGGGTACTATCTTTTTTCTTTACAAAGAAAAACCCATCAGCCACTGGGGACTTGGATGGTCTAATATGTCCCTTTGCCAAACTCTCGGTAATATACTCTCGCATGGCATTTCTTTCGGGTTCCGAAAGATTATACAACCGAGATTTGGGCAATTTAGCTCCGGGAATAAGAATGACGGGACAGTCATACTCCCGGTGCGGTGGCAACTCCTGATTACCACTCTCAGAGAAAACATCAGAAAATTCAGAAATGAACGAGGGTACAGTTTTAGTGGTCACCATAGAGAATGATGCATTTGTCCATGCAAAAATCACTCCAATCGAGAATCTCTCTCGCTTGCCAGTCGATGTTAGGGTTATGTTTGCTTAACCATGGTAAGCCCAACACCAACGGAGCAGGCAGACCCTCCAATACATAACAGGAGATAGATTCCTGATGCAAATCACCCACTCTTAAATGAATGTCATTCACTACCTGCGACAGGCATTTTTGGGTGAGAGGTGCTGAGTCAATTGCAAAGACAGAAATACTTTTCTCTAATGCATTAGTTGTCAACCCATGAATGCGTACAAACTCTCCATCAATCAAGTTAACTCCTGCCCCACTGTCGATAAATGCTTCGATTTTCACAGTTTTGGACTCTAGCGCCACCTCGGCAGACAGGAGAAAATGGGTACTACCAGTAAAAGACAAATGTAGGTTTTCTTGCTCCCCATCCACACCACCAATAGTAATTTGAGGATTAAAAGGTTTTTTCTTTTTGTTTACACCTTGATGCTGCAAGTACGGACAAATGTTCACAAAATGTCCCTTCTTGCCACAATAAAAGCAGACTCCTTTCACATGACCCAAGCTTTTGCCAGGAGTAGCTCCTCTTAACTGCATAGGCTCATCACAAGGCGCAACTACCAGTGTCTCTCCACCATAAGTGTCAAAGGAAGCAGTACCCATATTGGACAGTAAGTCCTGAAGGTGAGGACCCCTCGATCTCTCCCTCAGGTGTCTATCTAGACGTACAGCAAGGGACATAGCTGCCTTCAATGACACAGGATTTTCCTGAAAGGCCAACGCGTCCTGCAGTCTCTCAGAGAGACCATGACAGAATTGGCTGCGGAGAGCCGGATCGTTCCACTCAGTATCGGTAGCCCATCTCCTAAATTCAGAGCAATAGTGTCACGGCTGAGGATGGGGAAAACCCTCAGCCGTGTGATGACAGAAGATGATGGTCGCTACTAGGCCAGGACAGGAATCAGGGAGCAGGTCACCTCCTATTATGTCTCTAATTCTGACTCCTAGCTGTATGAGCCGACGCTGATGTTAGGAGGGATCATACTCCGGAACCTTGGGGTCCCTACTAGCCCTCAGGGTGGCCCTGAACTAGGAGCAGGGTAAGACAACCTGTTCCTCCTAGATACGGACGAACAGGAGTCTCACTGGCCAAGCTGCAAAGAAAGGGGAACATAAACAGCTTATGGCAATGGCAGGTAAATGCAACTAGTACAACACCTACCTGCCACAGACACACAGCCTGGAACCCATGTACAAGTGCTGCTGTCCACAACAATACAAACGGATACAGCACACAACACACATCACACAGGAACCCAGGAAACCATAGCTGCAATAAACAAAGAGACCAAAGAAACATCTTCAATACATCATACATAACATAAACTTATGACCACAAGGGTGGCCCACACTGGCAGATGGTATATAACCAGGAAGATGACTCCAGCTAACCATGGCTGAAGTACCCCTCAGAGTTGGGCATCCAGCAGGAGCTAAATAGCCCCAAGTGGCCACACCCACACTCAGACACACCCAGTGTTCACACACACAAAGAAGGGAGTTAACCCTTCCTACACCAGGCAAGGGAAGACTGCCACTTAAAGGGGAAGTGTACAAACAACAATCAAACAGCAGCTGTTAGCGCAGGCAACGACATGCGTGGCAACCATGTCCTGGGAAACAGCCAGGAGGCCGAGACACTGCCACCACATGTATACAACACCACACGTTGCCACTGGCAGCCACAAGTGAAGGGAAGTGTCAAAATGCACACAAACATACCTCGTGCACCACAAACAGACAAAGTGCATACACAAAACTACACGTTGCCAGCAGCTCAGGCTGCTCCACTGCCCAACAACCACATGTTGCCAGCGGCAACCACACGTGAGGCAAGATACTAGCCCTCACCTGTGGTTGACAAATACCAGACCGCGGGCAAATGCATGCGTCACAAGGAGTCACGATCATGACCATGGTCGTGACAAATAGGTCACCGCGGAACGATCTCCCTGCCACAAACTCCGTAACTTGGTCTCAGCCTGAGAGATCAGATCTGGGTCATCGTAGATGAGACCCAAGGCTCTGAAGAATTCATCTACCAACCGGAGGGACAGTGATCCGGTCGGCAGAGAAAAAGCCCAAGATTTAAGCAGTGAAATAATCATACCCACACGTTGACACTCATCCCCAGAAGAGTATGGACGCAGCTTAAAGTATAATTTACATGGCTCCCTGAACCGGTTGAAATTGTCACTACCCCCGGAAAACCTGTCCGGGAGAGCCACCTTCGGTTCAGGACAGGCCTGGGACCCACCACCGGAACCAGCAGCCTGTGGACTCTGAATCTGAAAGACAGTTGCGCAGAGGCCTTCTACCTCCAAAGTCAGATTCTGCATATGTTCAACCAGTGCAGACATAGTATCCATAGCTGCACAGTTCAGAACAAAAATGGCGATATGGGCTTGGGATAATGTCACGGATGTAGTAGGGGAGAACACCAAAAGACAATCAAGAAGTAGGGGAAAGACACTAGGCCTCACCGCTAGGGAAGGAAAAGGGTTACCACCTATAAAACCCTGCTCCTGGCCCTAACTCCTATCCGTATGGACACCTCTCGATGGTAGAGATACCAATACACGGGAACCTAGAAAACCCTGGTGACCCTCAGATGCCCTAAAGATAATGACAGGGCAGAGACCACCTGTTCCTTCCCTGGTGAAGGAACTAGCGTCTCACTGAGGCCTAGTAAACAACCGGGGGTGGGAGGGGGAGAATACAAAACACGACAAGCGGAACACTTAACTTCAGAGGATGAAGGATGAACAGGATTTTAACACGAACCACACTCCAGCTCTTCCAAGACCAAATGAAGCTATCCCAAGCAAGGTGTGATGGGAAAAGTCAGACTAAATAGGGCGAGGTAGAGGTCACATGATCCACATCTGAACAGGAGGTGTGGACATACCAGCAACACACAGACAAAGTGAAACCAAAAGAGGCTGTCAGATCACTAATGCATAGATAATCTTTCAGACCTTCTGGGACCTGTCACAGATGTGACAGGTGGATGGCTCGCTCCAGATGCATTTGCAGCCTGCTTTTTGCCTCCTGTGTCCTGCGAACTCTGCCTGCTTCTCCTCTTTCTCCTCCATCTCTGCTGCTCCGTCTCTCTCTGAACTCCCCTCCTCTTCCTCTCTTGTGGGCACCCACGTGACGTCCATCGACATGTCATCATAGTCACCTTCACCACCACTGACATTTGAAATCTCGGAGTAGGCAGCAACAGCGGGGACGTCCCTCCTTGGGCTGATCTGGGTACTGTCGTCAGACTGCTGGGTGGCAGCCATTGCTACCTCCTCTTCTTCATTAGATGTCAAGAATGTCTGCGCATCGGTAAGGTCTGGGAATGGATGGGAAAATAATTCCTCTGACTTGAGTGGAGGGGTGGTGGTGTCTTTGGGGGTGCACACAGCAGAGAGTGAGGAGGGTGCAGATACAGAGGATTAGGAGGGTGCAGAAGCAGAAGGCTGAATGAGCCACTCAACCAGCTCTGGTGCGTCGTTTGAAGTAATTGCACGCGCCTTCTCCAACTTCCCACTTCCTCTGCCTGTCATTTTCAAAATGACCCTGTGCCTAAGTCAATCCCCTTAATCAGTATTTTGTGGAAGCAGGTATATCGCAGGCCTCAATCAATATTTGGTGGAAACAGTTATATCGAACCCCTTAATCAGTGTTTTGTGGAAGCAGGTATATCGCAGTCCTCAATCAGTATTTTGTGGAAGCAGGTATCTTGCAGGCCTCAATTAATATTTGGTGGAAGCAGGTATATCAATCCCCTTAATCAGTATTTTGTGGAAGCAGGTATATCGCAGGCCTCAATTAATATTTGGGGGAAGCAGGTATATCAAACCCCTTAATCAGTATTTTGTGGAAGCAGGTATATCGCAGGCCTCAATTAATATTTGGTGGAAACAGTTATTTCGAACCCCTTAATCAGTGTTTTGTGGAATCCGGCATATCAAACCCCTTAATCAGTATTTTGTAGAAGCAGGTATATATCGCTAGCCTCAATCAATATTTGGTGGAAGCAGATATATCAATCCCCTTAATCAGTATTTTGTGACAGCAGGTATATCGCAGGCCTCAATCAGTATTTTGTGGAAGTAGGTATATCAATTCCATTAATCAGTATTTTGTGGAAGCAGGTATATCGCAGGCCTTAATCAATATTTGGTGAAAACAGGTATATCAAACCCCTTAATCAGTATTTTGTATCAGCAGGTATATCGCAGGCCTCAATCAGAATTTTGTGGAAGCAGGTATATCAAACCCCTTAATCAATATTTTGTGGATGCAGGTATCTCGCAGGCCTCAAGCAATATTTGGTGGAAACAGGTATATCAAACCCCTTAATCAGTATTTTATGGAAGCAGGTATATCGCAGGCCTCAATCAATATTTGGTAGAAACCGGTATATCAAAGCCCTTATACAGTATTTTGTGGGAGCAGGTATATATCGCAGGCCTCAATCAATATTTTGTGGAAGAAGGTATATCAATCCCCTTAATCAGTATTTTGTGGAAGCAGGTATATCGCAGGCCTCAATCAATATTTGGTGGAGGCAGGTATATCAAACCCTTTAATCAGTATTTTATGGAAGCAGGTATATCACAGGCCTCAATCAATATTTGGTGGAAACAGGTATATCAAAGCCCTTAATCAGTATTTTGTGGGAGCAGGTATATCGCAGGCCTCAATCAATATTTTGTGGAAGAAGGTATATCAATCCCCTTAATCAGTATTTTGTGGAAGCAGGTATCTCGTAGGCCTCAATCAATATTTGGTGGAGGCAGGTATATCGAACCCCTTAATCAGTATTTTGTGGAAGCAGGTATATCGCAGGCCTCAATCAATATTTGGTGGAGGCAGGTATATCAAACCCTTTAATCAGTATTTTATGAAAGCAGGTATATCACAGGCCTCAATCAATATTTGGTGGAAACAGGTATATCAAAGCCCTTAATCAGTATTTTGTGGGAGCAGGTATATCTCAGGCCTCAATCAATATTTTGTGGAAGAAGGTATATCAATCCCCTTAATCAGTATTTTGTGGAAGCAGGTATCTCGTAGGCCTCAATCAATATTTGGTGGAGGCAGGTATATCGAACCCCTTAATCAGTATTTTGTGGAAGCAGGTATATCGCAGCCCTCAATCAGTATTTTGTGGAAGCAGGTATATCAAACCCCTTAATCAGTATTTTGTGGAAGCAGGTATATCGCAGGCGTTAATAAATATTTGGTGGAAACAGGTATATCGAACCCCTTAATCAGTATTTTGTGGAAGCAGGTATATTGCAGCCCTCAATCAGTATTTTGTGGAAGCAGATATATCAAACCCCTTATCAGTATTTTGTGGAAGCAGGTATATTGCACCCCTCAATTATTTTTTTTGCCACAACAGTTATATCACACCACACTGTTTATTTGGGGCAACAGGTATATCGCAGCCGTCAATCAGTTTTTTGTGGAAGCAGGTATATCACACCCGTTGCAAATAGTTGTTCCAATAGCACTTGTCCCTCTATATAGCTGCGGTATCGCAGCAGAACCGCACACAACTGCTGCACAATACAAATGCACTATAATATACTTTTTACATTAGAAAGTATAATATAAGTATATCACACCCCTCAGTATATCACACCTATCGATAGCACACTTATACCAGTCCTTAACCCCTTAAGGACCGGGCTCATTTTCACCTTAAGGACCAGGCTCATTTTCACCTTAAGGACCAGGCCATTTTTTGCAAATCTGACCAGTGTCACTTTAAGTGCTCATAACTTTAAAACGCTTTGACTTACCCAGGCCGTTCTGAGATAGTTTTTTCGTCACATATTGTACTTCATGACACTGCTAAAATTGGGTCAAAAAAGTTAATTTTTTTGCATAAAAAAATACAATTTTTACCGTAAATTTTGAAAAATTAGCAAATTTCAAATTTTCAGTTTCTCTACCTCTGTAATACATAGTAATACCCCCAAAAATTGTGATGACTTTACATTCCCCATATGTCTACTTCATGCTTGAATTGTTTTGGGAATGATATTTTATTTTTTGGGGATGTTACAAGGCTTAGAAGTTTAGAAGCAAATTTTGAAATTTTCAGAAATCTTCAAAATCCCACTTTTTATGGACCAGTTCAGGTTTGAAGTCATATTGTGAGGCTTAGATAATAGAAACCTCCCAAAAATGACCCCATTCTAGAAACTACACCCCTCAAGGTATTCAAAACTGTTTTTTCAAACTTTGTTAACCCTTTAGGTGTTCCACAAGAGTTAATGGCAGATGGAGAAACAATTTTGAAATTTATATTTTTTGGAAAATTTTCCAATATAATCAATTTTTTCCAGGAGTAAAACAAGGGTTAACTGCCAAACAACACTCAAAATGGGTTGCCCTGATTCTGTAGTTTGCAAAAACACCCCATATGTGGTCGTAAACTACTGTTTGGCCGAACGGTAGCACATAGAAGGAGGGGAACACCATATGGGTTTTGGAAGGCAGATTTGGCAGGACTGGTTTTGTTTATACCATGTCCCATTTGAAGCCCCCTGTTGCACCCCTAGAATAGAAATTTCAAAAAAGTGACTCCATCTAAGAAAGTACACCCCTCAAGGTATTCAAAACTGGGTTTACAAACTTTGTTAACCCTTTAGGTGTTCCACAAGAGTTAATGGCAGATGGAGAAACAATTTTGAAATTTATATTTTTTGGAAAATTTTCCAATATAATCAATTTTTTCCAGGAGTAAAACAAGGGTTAACTGCCAAACAACACTCAAAATGGGTTGCCCTGATTCTGTAGTTTTCATAAACACCCCATATGTGGTTTTAAACTACTGTTTGGCCGAACGGTAGCACATAGAAGGAGGGGAACACCATATGGGTTTTGGAAGGCAGATTTGGCAGGACTGGTTTTGTTTATACCATGTCCCATTTGAAGCCCCCTGTTGCACCCCTAGAATAGAAATTTCAAAAAAGTGACTCCATCTAAGAAAGTACACCCCTCAAGGTATTCAAAACTGGGTTTACAAACTTTGTTAACCCTTTAGGTGTTCCACAAGAGTTAATGGCAGATGGAGAAACAATTTTGAAATTTCTATTTTTTGGAAAATTTTCCAATATAATCAATTTTTTCCAGGAGTAAAACAAGGGTTAACTGCCAAACAACACTCAAAATGGGTTGCCCTGATTCTGTAGTTTGCAAAAACACCCCATATGTGGTCGTAAACTACTGTTTGGCCGAACGGTAGCACATAGAAGGAGGGGAACACCATATGGGTTTTGGAAGGCAGATTTGGTAGGACTGGTTTTGTTTATACCATGTCCCATTTGAAGCCCCCTGTTGCACCCCTAGAATAGAAATTTCAAAAAAGTGACTCCATCTAAGAAAGTACACCCCTCAAGGTATTCAAAACTGGGTTTACAAACTTTGTTAACCCTTTAGGTGTTCCACAAGAGTTAATGGCAGATGGAGAAACAATTTTGAAATTTCTATTTTTTGGAAAATTTTCCAATATAATCAATTTTTTCCAGGAGTAAAACAAGGGTTAACTGCCAAACAACACTCAAAATGGGTTGCCCTGATTCTGTAGTTTGCAAAAACACCCCATATGTGGTCGTAAACTACTGTTTGGCCGAACGGTAGCACATAGAAGGAGGGGAACACCATATGGGTTTTGGAAGGCAGATTTGGCAGGACTGGTTTTGTTTATACCATGTCCCATTTGAAGCCCCCTGTTGCACCCCTAGAATAGAAATTTCAAAAAAGTGACTCCATCTAAGAAAGTACACCCCTCAAGGTATTCAAAACTGGGTTTACAAACTTTGTTAACCCTTTAGGTGTTCCACAAGAGTTAATGGCAGATGGAGAAACAATTTTGAAATTTCTATTTTTTGGAAAATTTTCCAATATAATCAATTTTTTCCAGGAGTAAAACAAGGGTTAACTGCCAAACAACACTCAAAATGGGTTGCCCTGATTCTGTAGTTTGCAAAAACACCCCATATGTGGTCGTAAACTACTGTTTGGCCGAACGGTAGCACATAGAAGGAGGGGAACACCATATGGGTTTTGGAAGGCAGATTTGGCAGGACTGGTTTTGTTTATACCATGTCCCATTTGAAGCCCCCTGTTGCACCCCTAGAATAGAAATTTCAAAAAAGTGACTCCATCTAAGAAAGTACACCCCTCAAGGTATTCAAAACTGGGTTTACAAACTTTGTTAACCCTTTAGGTGTTCCACAAGAGTTAATGGCAGATGGAGAAACAATTTTGAAATTTATATTTTTTGGAAAATTTTCCAATATAATCAATTTTTTCCAGGAGTAAAACAAGGGTTAACTGCCAAACAACACTCAAAATGGGTTGCCCTGATTCTGTAGTTTTCATAAACACCCCATATGTGGTTTTAAACTACTGTTTGGCCGAACGGTAGCACATAGAAGGAGGGGAACACCATATGGGTTTTGGAAGGCAGATTTGGCAGGACTGGTTTTGTTTATACCATGTCCCATTTGAAGCCCCCTGTTGCACCCCTAGAATAGAAATTTCAAAAAAGTGACTCCATCTAAGAAAGTACACCCCTCAAGGTATTCAAAAATGGGTTTACAAACTTTGTTAACCCTTTAGGTGTTCCACAAGAGTTAATGGCAGATGGAGAAACAATTTTGAAATTTCTATTTTTTGGAAAATTTTCCAATATAATCAATTTTTTCCAGGAGTAAAACAAGGGTTAACTGCCAAACAACACTCAAAATGGGTTGCCCTGATTCTGTAGTTTGCAAAAACACCCCATATGTGGTCGTAAACTACTATTTGGCTAAACGGCAGGACATAGAAGAAGGGGAACGTCATTTTTGGAAGGCAGATTTTGCTGGACTGGTTTATTGACACCATGTACCCTTTCAAGCCCCCTGATGCACCCCTAGAGTAGAAACTCCATAAAAGTGACCCCATCTAGGAAACTACGGGATAAGGTGGTTGTTGTTTTGGGACTATTTTTGGGGTAAATTTGATTTTTGGTTGCTCTATATTAGTCTTTTTTGAGGCAATGTAACAAAAAAATGTAATTCTAAAATTGTTTCTACATTCACTATTTGGTTTTGTGGAACACCTAAAGGGTTAACATAGTTTGTAAAGTAACTTTTGAATACCTTGAGGGGTGTAGTTTCTTAGATGGGGTCACTTTTTTGGAGTTTCTAGTCTAGGCTACATCAGGGGGGGCTTCTAATGGGACATGGTGTCAAAAAAAAAACTGTCCATCAAAATCTGCCTTCCAGAAACCATATGGAGTTCCCTTCGTTCTATGCCCTGCCGTGCGGCTATATAACCATTTACGACCACATATGGGGTGTTTCTGCAAACTACAGAATCGGGGCAATAAATATTTAGTTTTGTTTGGCTGTTAACCCTTGCTTTATTACCGGCAAAATGGATTCAAATTGAAATTTTGCCCAAAAATTGGTGTTTTGGCACAGTTTTTATTTTATATTTTTAACACCGTTCATCCGAGGCGTTTGGTCAAAAGTTATTTTTATAGCGACGACTTTTACGCACGCGACGATGCCCAATATGTATGGCTCTCAGACTTTGGAGACACTAAGCAGGCATCCTAAAACTGCGGCCCTCCAGATATTGTAAAACTACAATTCCCACCATGCCCTGCTGATGGCTGTAGGTTGTCTGGGCATGCTGGGAGTTATAGTTTTACAACATCTGGAGGGCCGCAGTTTGAGGATGCCTGCTCTAAAACTAATATTTTTTGGGGAAAGAAAAATTGTTTCCGTGTCTCCAAAGTCTGAGAGCCATAGTGTTTTATGTTCTCTAGTGGACTGTTGAGGATTATAAAAATTTAGTACTCCATGGAAGTGTGATACTCCCTGAAGCAATTGATAATGCAGAGGCCCGGATGATCGGGGCAAGTGTCACATTGAGTAGTGGTGTCCTTCCGTATCCCCCTCTTGTGACACACTCTGCACTTTTTTTGGGTTCGTCCCTTCTTTCCAGTATGGGGGACCACACCTGGAAAGTGTTGGCCAGGGACGATCCGGGCGCCTCCAATTCCCGAGGTACTCCGGCCTGCTCTTTCCCGGTCCGAAAAGATCAGGTCTTTGAGGACTGCCTCATAGAACTGGAGGAATGTCCCTGTGCTGCCAGCGCTTCGGGATAGTACAAAAGAGTTGTACATGGCAACCTGTACCAAGTAGACCGCAACTTTTTTGTACCATGCCCGGGTTTTGCGCATGGCGTTATATGGCGTGAGGACTTGATCAGAGAGATCAACTCCTCCCATATACCGATTGTAGTCGACGATACAATCGGGCTTGAGGACCGTTGCCGCGGTACCTCGCACAGGGACAGGGGTGGTGCCGTTACCGTGGATTGTGGACAGCATAAGGACATCCCTCTTGTCCTTATACCTGACCAGCAACAGGTTTCCACTGGTAAGGGCACGGGTCTCACCCCTGGGGATAGGTACCTGGAGGGGGTAGGCAGGGAGGCCGCGTTGATTTTTCCGCACGGTCCCACAAGCGAACGTGGATCTGGCGGCAAGGGACCTGAACAAGGGAATGCTGGTATAAAAGTTATCCACGTACAAGTGGTAACCATTATCCAGCAGTGGGTACATAAGGTCCCACACGAGTTTCCCGCTAACACCCAGAGTGGGGGGACATTCTGGGGGTTCAATACGGGAATCTCGCCCCTCGTACACACGAAATTTGTAAGTGTACCCTGAGGCACTCTCACAAATTTTGTATAGCTTCACGCCATACCTCGCCCGCTTTGTGGGAATGTATTGGCGGAAACTGAGTCTCCCCTTGAACGCAACGAGAGACTCATCAACCGCGACCTCCCTTCCAGGTACGTAGGCCTGCTGAAATGTGGCCCCAAAGTGATCGATGACCGGCCGTATCTTATACAGCCGGTCATAGGCAGGATCACTTCGGGGGGGACATGCTGCATTATCGGAATAATGCAGACATTTCCGGATGGCCTCAAACCGGTGACGTATCATGACCATACTGTACAGTGGGGTCTGGTATAGGACGTCCCCACTCCAGTATTGCCTGACACTGGGTTTTTGGACTAGACCCATATGCAGCACGAGGCCCCAAAATGTCCTCATTTCGGCTGCACTGACCGGCGTCCAGCCACCGGGTCTAGCCAAAACTGAGCCTGGGTTTTGAGCGACGAACTGTTGGGCGTACAGATTCGTCTGCTCCACCATCAAATTCACCAGTGAGTTACTGAAAAAAAAACTAAAATAGTCTATTTCAGTAAACCCCACTGTGGGAATCTGGATTCCAGGATTGCCAGCAAAATCCGGAATCTCAGGCTCAAAGTCCACTGGGGGACACCAGCTAAGTTCATCGGCAGGGGGCTCCGGTGGACTTATTTGGTGGGCCGGGAAACCAGTACGAACCCCAGGGCGGCTCGTACTAGGGTGGGCCACAGGATCCCTAGCATGTGGGGCCCCTGGCTCCGCCTGGCGGCGTCTCCGCCGCCTTGGTGGCTCATCGTCATCAGATGATGATGAGGAGGATGCGGATGACAAAAGGAATGTGGGGTCATCCTCATCCTCACTGGGGCTCTCAGAGTCGGAGGCAATCTGGGCGTATGCCTCCTCGGCCGAGAACATCCGGTGGGCCATGGGTGTGTGTGCGTGTAGGTGTGCGTGTGTGGCAAACTTTATTATATGTGCGTGTGTGTGGGGGCAACGGGTGTTCGCGTACTAAAAAGTCCAGGCAAAAAAATGGGCAAGTGTTAGAAAAAAAAAAAGTTAAAACTTGCTGATCAGCGGTACAACGCTGATCAGCGGTCGGTGGGGTGGTGGGGCGGGCGATGCGCTAACAGTGGACGGACGCTAAAAAGTGCCGGCCAGTCAGCGCACGCAGAAAAAAAAAAGTGGTGGTAAGTGGGGGGTGGGGGGTGCTGGTGGGGGGTGGGTGGGGGGGGGGAGGCAGGTGGGGGGGGGGGGGAAGTGGCTGGTGGGGGGTGGGTGGGGGGGCAAGTGGCAGGAGGGGTCTGGGTTAGGGTTAGATGGAAGTTTGGAAGTTTGGAATAAAAGTACTTTTTTTTTTTTTTTCTAACTTACTTTTCCCTTCTTTCCCTGCCTAACGGTGCCTCTCCCTCACTGACCCTAACCTACCTGGGTGGCGATGGGTGCAGGAGGGTGATGGATTCCGATTAGGGGGACACAGGAGCTGGTGCTGGACGATGCTGCACGGTCAGGGTGCTGGACAGGAAGAGGAGGGGAGAGAGGAGCGCAGGAAGTTTGAATCTCGCGCCTCTCTCCCCTGCACCAATCAGCACCCTGGACAGCGGCATTCAGCACCAGGGCCAGCACCGCCTCTCCAAATCCTCGGACTGCGATAGGTGGTGTATAATTACGCCACCGATCGCAGTCTTTTTCCGGTTCATCGGGTCACAGGACACCCGAATGGACCGGAAACGCAGAAAACCGCAGGTCTGAATTGACCTGCGGTTTTCTGCGATCGCCGATACAGGGGGGTCAAATGACCCCCCCCTGCATTGTTACGGGATGCCGGCTGAATGATTTCAGCCGAAATCCCGTTCCGA
This sequence comes from Bufo bufo, assembly GCF_905171765.1. Lineage (NCBI taxonomy): Eukaryota > Metazoa > Chordata > Amphibia > Anura > Bufonidae > Bufo > Bufo bufo. The sequence goes on along the minus strand of NC_053390.1, from coordinate 789,190,741 downwards.
TTAACCCCTGCGGCGCCGGAGTTCCGATTTTAAGTCAGGACGTACCGGTACGTCCTCGGTCCTTAAGGACTCGGGAAATAGGGCGTACCGGTACGTCCTAGGTCCTTAAGGACTCGGGAAATAGGGCGTACCGGTACGTCCTAGGTCCTTAAGGGGTTAAAAGGACTTTTGTGGCCCTATTAGCTAGCGTTTGGTGTCCCTAACAGCCTGTCCCTGCTCCACAAAGCAACCTCTCCCTACACTGGCAAAATGCAGAATGTAAAATGGCTGCCAGATCGGGTTCTGTTATAGGGTGGGGGTGTGTCCACGTGCTGAAATGTCTCAATTGGCTGTCCTGTCCCACCTGATGGATGTGTCATGGGTCAAGCTTCGGCGCAATGGAAAAGAGTATGGCACCGGCAGACATCGCCATATGTTCACATGTTTGGCGAATCGCCAACACGCAAAGTTCGCCTTGAAACGACTGCCAGGCGAACCGCAAGGCCATCTCCACAGCTCAATCACTTCCCTTACTTCCCACTATATATTTTTTTTTATTCCAGGGAGCTCAGAAAGCTGATAAGCCGGGGTGAGTTCAGACTTACAGACACACAGGAGCTTCTGTGCTATTCAAAAGCTGTGTAGAGGAAGTACTTCTATCAGGCTTAGGAGCTCAGCTAGCTTTGACATGCCGTCACTTCCTGTTATGATGTCACTGGTCTAGGAAGAGGCCGTGGCACCCACCGGTCTCTTCAAAAAGCTGGTCAGCAGGATTGCTGGGTGTCGGACCTCCACCAATCTGATATTACCTATTCTGAGAATAGGACATAAATATTAAACACATGGGCAACCCCTTTAAAACTCATACAACCTTAAAAGGGCTTTCCAGAACTATATTATTGATGACCTTTATTAGGATAGGCTCATTTGCATATATTAAAACATCATTTTTCTCAGCAAAGCGCCCACATATGAACATGGGACCAACACAGATGCCTTCAGCTACCAAGTGCACATGTAACAGGTCAGCCAGTGTCATAGGTGCAAATCGTCCTTTTAAATTGCTGTAGATGTGTGTGCGACAGAGGTTAGCCATAAATGTCTCTAACGTAGGAATCATTTCTGAAAATATATTATTTGTAGTTACTGGACATGATCTGAGTGTGGGCAGGCTCTTCCCAGTGTGGTTTGACCATACTGCCCCACAAATGTGTAGTATACAGACTCCATAAAGCTGCTCCCTCTCGCAGCATGCAGTCTCACATAAAGCAGAGAGAGAAGTTGCCACCACAACTCCTCTAACCCCCATCTTTCATAGAAAGAAGCAGAGAGCCTACTGTCTAAGGCTTGGGCTACACCAGGCGATCTTGTCCTCGATACCCGTCTCAGCAATCAGTTTGTAATACTGCAGCCATTGAACTGGGGTTCCTGCTCAACTCAACAGTTGACATGACAAGCATATTGTCGAGTCATTTCCCCCAATGTACCCCCATTCCCAGGCCAATAAAGACACAACTCCATAGGTGGGTTTTATTGGCCACAGCAGCCATTTTATTAAATAACAAACATACAATAAATAACATAAATAACCAACCCCAAGGCCGAGAAATCATAAAACAAGGGGAGGGTCCTTGAAGCCCCTTAAACCAGACGGGTACCTGCCCCGCCCCTTAATTAAATTAAATTACCTCTAGCCGATAAACGCCAGCTCAGAGGCAGAAAATGGTAACCATGGGCAAAAAACGTGGGCAGGTACCCGCCATATCACGCCCCAAATTCCAATACCTGGGGAGTCCAGAGCCCACTTGGCTCCCTCCCCACCACGCCAGATCCACCATAACCACCAACTCCAAGGGCCCACGACAACAAAAGGGGGTGAAACCTCACCTCCTTGCGTACCGCCACACCCGCAAAGCCAACTCAATCCCGTCCTGTAAACCTGAACACCACAAATCAATCCCCACCACATTCAGGTGTACTCCACCCCCCCCCCCCCACCCCCTCCAAAAAAGCCCTTCTCCCGCTTTTAACTCCGTATGATGAACCGCCATACCGCCATTCCTTACCACAAAATGACCTAACGCCCTATTAACTTTTATCCTTGCTTTGTTTAGCCTCTCCACTGACCTAGCGTCCCTTCATTGCTTCCGCGGCACCATATCCGACCAGACTGTCACCAAACCTGGAATCTTAGCCCACAAACGCAACAAATCTAATTTAATGTCCTTTATGAGCTCTCTAAAGGGGTGCGCCCCCAAATCATTTCCCCCCACATGTAACACCAATACCCCCGGGGACACTTCTAACCTCGCAAATCTATGGAACTCCAGGAGAACCCGACTCGACACCATTCTTCTCATCCCCAACCTGCGAATCACCGCCACCTCTCTTGGAAAACCCAGTTGTCTTCCGTCCAGCCTGACCGCTGCACGCATCGCTCCCCAGAACACGTAAGAGTGCCCCATGATCCAAACCAGGCACGCCGAACCACCTGCAGAGAAAACAAATTCTTCACCCAGCCTTCCTCCTTCCATCGCGCCGGCCACTCCCCTACACACCAACGACCTTGTAAATATGCCCCAAAACCGACCCCACCCTACGCATCGGTAAACAAGTCCATCTCTGACGCCAACACCCCCTCCTCCATCCATAAATACCGACCATTATACCTTTCTAAAAAGGAGGCCCACACCCGTAAATCATCTCGCAGTTCCCGATTAAGCCGCACAAAATGACGAGGATCCTGAACCGCAGCTGTTGTCCGGGCCAACTTCCTACAAAAAATGTGCCCCATAAGCATAATATGGCACACAAAATTAAGTTTACCCAATAAAGACTGCATCTCACAAAGCCCCGATTTTTCGACGCCCACACGCAGCCGACACCTCCTGCAGTAAATCTTCCACTTTGTCCTCAGGCAACCTGCACTCCATAGCCACTGTATCTATGACGATACCCAAAAAACTCAACACCGACGTAGGGGCTTCCGTTTTCTCCGACGCCAAGGGAACCTCAAAAAGTTGCGACATGGCTTCGAAAGAATGCAACATCACGGAGCATCCATTCGAACCTGGTGGCCCAATGAACAAAAATTCATCCAAATAATGGATAATCGAACCCCAATCCGACCACTCACGCACCACCCACTCCAAAAACATACTGAACGTCTCAAAGTAAGCGCACGAAACCGAACAACCCATGGGCAAACACTGATCAACAAAAAATAAAAACGTCCCAAAAACAACCCAGCAAGTGCTGACAATCCAGATGTACTGGCAAAAGACGAAAAGCCGCCTTAGTATCCACCTTAGCCAACAACGCTCCCCGCCCATAAGTCTGAACCCAACGAACCGCCTCATTGAACGATGTATACACCACGGAACACAACTCCGGCGCAATCCCGTGATTAACCGAACTCCCTTTCGGAAATGAAAGGTGATGAATAAGGCAAAATTTATTAGGCTCCCTCTTTGACACAACCCCCAATGGCGACACCTGCAGATCCTGCATCGGCAAGTCCAAAAAGGGGCCCGTCATGCAACCTAATTCCACCTCTTTCCACAATTTTTCAGTAACCACCCCTGGATGTTCCTTTGCTGACCTCAAATTCTTCTTCTCTTGCCAAAACTCGCCCTCCACGAACAGGATACGAAAACCCTCCCAAAAAAAAACATCAACAAAAAACCTGCTGCCTCCGCATTCAGGTACCTATTTAGAAAAGGCACCATCTCGGTAAAATTAATTGGCGTCCGCCCCTTTTCCAGCCGCCTCACCCCAACTCTTTCCTTTACGACCTTTGAAGCACCTCTGCACTCCATGATTCCCTCCACAGGAGGAACACTCGTGCTTAAATTTGCACTTGTCCCCATATCTGCATCCACCCTCGTTGAACAGGAAACATAACCCCTTTTGCAAGGCTGCCGAGCGCGCCGATTGCCCAGAACCCCCGGCGCCCCCCAAGAAAGGACTGCCCCGCCATGACTGGAGCCATCACCCTCATCCACAGGCCAATATCCTTATGGTCCCACCGAATGCTAGACCGAGCCGCTTTTCGTTGCCAAAATTGCTCATCATCATACCTCAACCACCCCTGCCCCCATATACCCGATACGCATCGCGTCGAGATAACAGAAAAGCGTGGAACAATTCTCCGGCGCTTTTTCCCCAATGACACTGGCCAGGATCACAAACGCCTGCATCCAAATGGAAAAAGTCAGCGGAATCAAACGGTACCGCCGCTTATCCTCATCTTCTTTTTTCCTATCATCCTTCCTTTCCCTATCAAAATTGATCAGTTCCAGCAGGAGTAATGAAAATATGTCTAGGAACTCCGCCATTCCAAATTTCAAGTGGGCCCCCAGAGGCCCCTCAAAGCAAACATATACCTCCCCTCTCGCAGTGTCGTCCAACACCTCCCCCCATCTTCTCCTTACCAGCCTCTCTCTCCATACCCCCATCCCTATCTGCCAGCCCCTGTAACGATGCCCCCGACGCCCCGCTGGCTCCCTTAGCCACAGCCCCACTATCCCCATCTGTTCTGCCACCATTGCCCCTCTACTACCTGGTACTGCCGACCCTTGCAAGCCCCATGCTGCCAACGGTGACCCCGACCTCGTACTCACCAGCCCTTTCACTAACTCCCTTAACCCCAATAACAAATCACCCAGATCACCCACTACGGACACCCCTGGGTCCCCCCCAACCCTGGGAGTCCTTCCGAGACAGTCAACCGCTAGTGAGGACTCCCCTCGTATCTCACCTGGCTGCGTGGACGCTGTGATTCCACCAGCCGGAACAGGAGGTAACGGAATTTGACCGGCGCTGATCACTCCTCTGACTGTCATCAGGTCTTCAGCACTGCCTGTGCAAATACCTGCTGCTGCTAGAGCCTGCACTTCTGCAGCTCCGCCACTAAAGGCCACCATTACCAAAGCTGAAGCCGCCTCTGAGCCAGCCACACGCTGCCCGATCACCAAACTAAGCACAGGGCCGCCATCTTGACCCCACCGACTCGCAGAGGGAGCCTGGACTTCTCTCCCAGGCCGGGCAAGGTGAGTCCGTCCTGACCCCCCTGCCAAACCTGCTCCAGCATCCCGGCCGCCTGCATCAGATGAGGGGACATCGCGCCTCCCCCACCCAGGGTTCCGCCTTCCTACAGGATTCCTCCCGGCACGCGACCGCCTGTTAGCCGCGTTTCCTACCTGCGGTGCGTGCCAGAGGATCCCCGGAGGGGCTCCTAACTCAGCGCCAGACCCTCGGGGTCTCCTCCAGACTAAGGAGCGCTGAAGGCCTAGTCCTCCGCGGCCAGCTAATGGGGGAAGCCATAAAGGCCGAGTCCCCCGGCCCCGGCAGCAGATCTGCCACTGAAGCCTGCAGCCACTCTTGTCCCCTGCTCTCCGCTGCCGCCTGGAGCTGCGCCAGCAGCACTTCAATAGATGACATGTTGGTAGGGTAACCACAGCCACAAAGAGGTACGCAGCAGCTCTGGCAATGGCTGCTGCATATCCACTGTCCCTACAAAATGGCCCCTTTTCCCGCTCTTGCTACCCTTTTTAAAACCCCTTATACCCCTCCCCTAATGCCACGCCCCGTCTACCCTACCAATTAACCCCATAAATCCCTAACAGCTCACTCCCTCCAAGCCACTGTCATGTCAGGCTTGCAGCCCTAGGTCCGGCCTGTGCTTGACCGTCCCTCTATTCAACTTAATGGCTGTAGTGCTACATAGCGTTTGCTGGTCATGTAACAGGTATTGTGGCCAATTTGGTGTAGCCACAGCTTTGTGACTTTCCTGGAGGACACCCGACCATGTCGGGAGGGTGTACAGGGACTGGGGATCCCCCTTCCCCCTCCCTAGGTCCCCTATCCTCGTTTTGTATGGCCCTACGTATTGGTCAAGGTTTTGGTGCCTGGGGGGTTAATGGTTGCATCCTGCAGTGCAGGAAGGGGCGTGCTGCATATGGGCCCCTTTATAAGACCCTGTGTCTCCTCCTGTCTTCCTCTTTGGCAGAAGCGCAAGACTGCATGCTGTGAGACGGGAGAGGGAGCAGCCTTATGGAGTTTGTATAGTACACAGCACTATTTGTGGGGCAGTAAGGGCAAACATTACACCAAAAAGAACCTTTCCTTGGGGTGGCACTGCCAAGATCGCCGTGTATCCCAAGCCTAATGGCCTGTCAATTTGTTCATAACAGAACAGTTGGCCAATACAAATCCTAAAAGAAGATTCCCCAGCAAATTTCATGGGGAATCAAGACATTGCTAGAACAGACATGTCAGGAGACCAGACGGGGATTGTGTGGGCTTTATCCTGGCTTTTGTTTGCAAATTTCCTTTGACAATAATACATGGAGGGGAGCGCAGGGTTTACACTGAAACTACCTGCGTTACTTCATCAAGCTGCTGGGGTGTGAGGATAAGCAGAACTAATGTGCAGAGCGTAAGAAAAGCAGAGGTATTATTTTCACAGGTCACAAGAAAAGTTCCAGAAGAGTCAAACTTGGTTATCACATAATCATGATGAAAAAGCCCATAAAAGCGACGGGAGAAACTACTTCAAGGGAAAGTTCACTTGAAAAGTTCCTGAAGTTCTGGAGGTTTTATATATTGATACTTCTAAGGCTACATTCACTTTGAGTTTGCTGTATTACTTATCCATAGACCCCCATTTACCTGGTAGAGATCAAAAGAGTGTCCTTAGGGCATCCAAAGTGTAAAACTGTATGGTATATGTCACGAAACAGCGGGTGTGAACCCACTGTACCATGTGTCCTACCTCCTCTAAGGGCGTTGTCAAAGTGAACCCCTCGATCTTCACAGTATCCCTGATGGTGAGGATAGACTTTCCCGAGGGGAACACCAGGTCGCTACCTCTTGAGGAGGATAGGCACACGAGGCAGCTGGTCCTGGCGGACCAGGAGGTACCTGAGAAAGCTACCAGAGCTACAGGCGTTATCAGCAGGACCGAAGGATGAGGCAGAGGCGGAGTCAGACAGGCAAAAGGTCAGGGCTGGTGGCACAGGTACAGCTCAGGCAATCCGGATCGGCAACAGGAGAGTCAAGCAAGCAGGCAGAGATCAAACAGGTAGCAGAGTCCAGGAATACAAGTAAAAGTCAGGAACACAAGCGAATGGCAGCAACCTTAGTAGGAAACAAGGACCTTGACACTGAGGCATCTGGGAAGGGGACTATGCCACCTTTATATGTGCAGGAGGGCTAGGATTGTTCAGCAAGGTTACATGACCTAACCCATAAAGCACAGGAAGTGACGCGGTCCAGCCCTTAAAGAGGACCTTTCACCAGGATATCCTTAATCTAATTATTATCCTACCTTATAGTGCGGACCCCACTGATGTCTTGGCACTTTTTTTTTCTAAAGAACCCTCCCCCCCCCTCCCCGTTCATCCGCTGTGGTCCCCATATCAGCTGCGATTCTCGAGAGAACTTGAGCTCCTTCTCCCTGACTAAGAGCGGGGCGCTCTGATTGGATGCACTCGCAGCCAGGGAGAAGATAACTGCGCCCAGGAGAGATACAAGTCCATGCCTAGTATAACCGAGACGCCTCATTAGCATATGAGGCACCAAAACATACGGGACCACAGCGGACGAACGGGGGGTTCTTTAGAGAAAAAAAAGTGCCAAGACATCAGTGGGGGCCGCACTATAAGGTAGCATAATAATTAGATTAAGGATATCCAGGTGAAAGGTCCTCTTTAAGGAAGTGCTGCAGGAAACAAGCAGCAAGCATGCTGTGCCCAGGGCTGAGAAGAAACTGTGGAGCGGATCCCAGAACAACAGTACCTACACAGACAGAGCCCAGGACTGCAGCGGTAAATGGGAAGCACTGGCAGCAGATCACCGCTAAACACGACGCCCCGGGACCGCGGCATTAAGCAGGGAAACAGTGGCTCACAGCAGCAGCTGTTACAGTATAGACTAGTCTGCTATGTTATTTCAGACACGTATATTGCATGCTGTACATTCTGTTAACATGGGAGCCTATGGGAGTCATATGCCGCTGTATAGCGGCACATATCGGAGGCATCCATCAGAGGTATAAGTTGAGAAATCCTCTTGGTGTAGATCTCTGATATATACAGCAATGTAAATTCATCCTAACTTCACTCGGAAACCTTGGCTGAGCTTGCGCATCCATTTACATTCATGTGCAGGAAATACATTAATAGGAGGGCAACATTCAAGGGTGCACATACCGTAGAGGCAGACTGGTTGTTTCCATCACCTATTCTGGCAAGGACCTGTGCAGGACTCCTGTCTCCAGAGAATTGATGGCTTAGGCCTTATGCCATACGTCCTCTTTTTCCTGGAGATGTCCTCTTTCTGAGAACAATTTTTTTTTCCAGCTGGGGTTTTGCAAAAAATGTCCAGCATTCTCAAGGCGAGGAGGGTGCCACCAGGTGGGCACTATAATCTGCTACAGTGCAAGAGCTAAAGAACCTCTTATGATGTCACCATCCTGTAAACAGTGCAGGTGGAGGTGGAGATCAGCAGTGGAGAGGAGAAGTGAGGACCTGTGATGATGTCACCATCATGTGATCGGTGCAGTCGCGGGTGGAGCTTAGCAGTGAAGAGGAGAAGTGAGGACCTGTGATGACGTCACCGTCATGTGATCAGTGCTGGAAGGGCTGGAGCTCAGCATTAGAGAGGAGAAGTGGTAAGGACCTGTGATGATGTCACCTTCATGTGATCAGTGCGGAGGGGGGGGGGGCAGAGCTCAGCAGTGGAAAGGAGAAGTGAGGACCTGTGAAGATGTCACCATCATGTGATCAGTGCAGGAGGGGCCGGAGCTCAGCAGTGGAGAGGAGAAGTGGTAAGAACCTTGATGAGGTCACCATCATGTGATCATTGCAGGCAGGGGCGGAGTTCAGCAGTTGAGAAGTGGTGAGCCTGAGAAACCTTGAAAGCTGTAGTCCTCTCCTCTCTGAATTGTCCTCAGATATCCCATAATAACGCCTGGGCATTCTGGGTGTTATAGCCTTGTCCTTTTATACCTCCTCTCTGAAATATCCTCTGATATCCTGTAATAATTACCTGGACATGCTGAGGGTTGTAGTTCTCTCCTGTTATACATCATCCCTGTAACTCATTAACATAGCAAACCATTCCCACTTTCTTACCCACTTTTTGAAACTGAAGGGTTTAGAATAAAAATGCAAAAAATGCCAAAATTTGTTTTGGAAGGAAACACATGGATTTCAGGTGAATGGAACTTATTTTCAGTCGCAACAATTTGCTCAACAAAATTTGCCATGTGTGAAGATACCCTTATGGGGCTGTCTTTACCCACCACTGAACTGTGGTCTGTACTGGTGTAGCTTCATTTGTAATGGGATTGTATCTGCGGCTTTTTTTTTTTATTGCCCGCCTGTGAAAATAAGAGAAGTCCGGAGTGATTTGCTCTGTTCATTGCTGCAGTTCCATGTCTGGGTCAAACAGTTGAAAATTGCTTTACCAGTTTTTCATCTTGCAGCAGGGCTTGCCTTAGGTCAGATGGTTCTCTGTGCAGTATCGTAGAGTGCGCTATACGTTACCCCAGTAACATATCCTGTTTCTGATTGACATTGCTGTAAGTAAGGCTCTATGTGCACTGCGTTCCACAGCGTCCATCGAAAGTATACATCTGGAGTAGAGTTGAGTGAATCGAATCCAACGAAGTGGAATTCGATCCGAATTTCAGGATAAATTAGATTCACAGCGAAGACAAATTTCCTCGTGCTTCGTGGTAGCGAATCGATTTAACCTGAAATAGCGTAAAAAAATTTAAAAAATCATACTTACCTCCTCCATTCGCTCGCGACGGTCCGGCTGCCGCCATCTTGATTGAAGATCTCGGTGGAAATAAATCCCGTGCGTGGTGATGTATGACATCACCACGCTGCAAGCAAGTGAAGGCAGTATGGTTTAATTTTTTTCTTCAGTTAATTTTACACTGTTTTTGATGGTGGCATCTGAGGGGTACAATGATAGAGTGTGGCGCTATTGCAGCTCCCTGTTATTGCACCCGCTACTTACAAAAAAATGCGCTTCGTGACAATCGTCACAAAGCAAATTTTTTTGTAAAATTCAGCGAAGCAGCCAAATAGAATTTTTCAAAACTTAACTTATCTCTAATCAGGAGGATATCGCAACGTATACCTCACACGTACAAGTGCGGCTGAGCCATAGAGCGACATCTGTCACTCTATAGTATACAAATTTCAGCCCAGTGGAGGACAAAAGGATACTTTTTCAGGTGAACGGCTCCGCTTATGTAATGATAAATGGTCACATGACGCAAGAGGATCCATTCTGTGCCGCAGCCAGTGATTGGCTGCAGGCAATGTCAAAATACCGTATATACTCGAGTATAAGACGAGTTTTTTGGCACATATTTTTGTGCTCAAAAAGCCCCCTCGTCTTAAACTCGAGTCTAGGTCTATCTTAGCTCCGGTAATAGCAGGCAGTGCGGGGGGCGGCGCTTACTCACTGACGTCACGCGCCTGCGCCGCCTAGTGGGAGGAGCAGGCGCGTGACGTCAGTGAGTGAGCGCCGCCCCCCGCACTGCCTGCTATTACCGGAGCTAAGACAAAGTAAGATATCCAAATAATCCAAGTAAAGAGCTCAGCAATGAGCAATGATTAAAGTTAAAGTAGTTACTGATTAGTTTATAAATATACTGCTGTGAGCGTCGGGGAGGGGGATCTGTGGATGGCCCTGTTTAGGGGGGATCTGTGGATGGCACTGTTTAGGGGTGATCTGTGGATAGCACTGTTTAGGGGGGAGATCTGTGGATGGCTCCCTGTATTTAATGCAGAGTGTGTGTGTGTATATAATGCACACACTCTGCATTAAATACAGGGAGTCAGAGTCAGACTCCCATCAATCTGAGTCACCCTCTTGCAGATGTGTGTATATAATGTAGAGTGTGTGCATTATATACACATACACTCTGCATTATAGCTGCATTTCCCACCCTAGTCTTATACTCGAGTCAATAATTTTTCCCATTTTTTTGGGGTAAAATTAGGGGCCTCGGCTTATATTCGGGTCGGCTTATACTCGAGTATATACGGTAGGTAGATATAAAGTTTGGATAGGGGGTCACTCAATATTAGGCAAACACACAGTAAATAGGTATCCACATGAATTTTATAGGCTTAAAAATAAACACACTACAATATTACATATAAAACATCCCAAGGGGTCTCTTCACCCCGAAACGCGTTTGGTATGACAGTGAGGGATTGCTAAGAAGAATTATCTACAATCGTGTATCTACACTTGGATTGAAAGCTTCAAACTATCTGCACCAAAGAGATTTGAAAACCCCGCCTGGAATTACAGCTCACCTGACCTGTCCAGCAAACCACGTGGGACTCCACACAGGTCCTGGAAGGTCAGAGCGGTGATATCAAGCAGCACCGCTACTACATATCCAGGAGCGTGGGGAACTTCATACATAGACTTTGCCTAAAGGTCCTTGCAGCTCACAACAGAGCATTACACTTGGAAACCTTGGTGTACAAGCGGACCGATCATAGGAGCGGTAAAGTACCCTGCATAATTACAAATCTAAGTAGTGCTGCAATGTGGATATACTAACAACTCCTCAATTAATGTGGAACTTACAACCATAACAGTCTCAGGACTATGATGCTTGGAGTTAGCATTTAACAGCTACGGCCATACAGCCATTCCAAGGGTGCTAGTGCTATTGAAAAATATCCCCTCCCAGGGACGTATTTCCAGTGTATTTGACTATTTGCGGTATATTTTTAATTGTTTTTATGAGATGTTTTATATGTAATATTGTAGTGTGTTTATTTTTAAGCCTATAAAATTCATGTGGATACCTATTTACTGTGTGTTTGCCTAATATTGAGTGACCCCCTATCCAAACTTTATATCTATCTCCATTTACCAGAATTTGGGAGTGCTGAGGGGTAGTGCACCTTTCCAGAAGTAGAAAAGTGAGAGAGCCACTATTTTCTTTTCCATATATATGGTAGGTGTTTACGTGAAGGGAGCCCCCATCGAGCATCACATGCCGGAAGGAGAAGGTAGCTAACATGGAGAAGCAAGTATATAAGCTTCCCTTTATAGGTCTGGTAAAGTGGGGAGGGGTTTTGCTAAAAACTCCCCTGTCCTTGCACGACCCCTTTAAGGCCACGTCTGTGAGGTGCAGCTGCAACCGGTAGATCCACTGGTAGATTACTGTCATTAAAAAAAAGTGGGGGAAAAGAATAATAATAGAGCAAACCAAAAATCTGACTACATACAATATTTTCCACTTCTTACCTGTATGAGTTTTAGCTCTCATCCACTGACAGCAAACAGAGGTCTTGAAAATGAAAAAAAGATGAAGGATATTTATCAAAAGTGGTGCAATAAGAAATGTTGTGAAACGTAAAAGGTTTTAATTAATCTCCTCCACTAATTTAGCTTTAGTTATATAAGAGGTCCATAGAGAAGGAGACGAGGACGGGCCTCCTCTTGAGTCTGGTGTCCGTGCGGACAGACATGGAGCCTGGTTCTCCTTGACTTCCCGTCCTTAATGTTCTCAAAAGAGCAAACAGTGAGCTGAAAAAGTTCCCAAATATTGAAAATGGAAACGAGATGAAAAAAAGAATATGTTCCAAACAGCCGGCTTTGTGCACTGTCAGAGGGCAGACATTGGCGGCATTCATAGAACGGATTAAGTAGACCTGCAGGGAGGAGAGGGCACACTGCATATGTCAGATATAGTGCCACGCCCCCTCTTACAGGAAAACAAATTATTTTACCTTATGTCATGTTCCTATAGGTTACCGTTGACCCCGTTATGGTGGAGACACCATCCAAGTTGAACACAGAGTGTAATGTGACTGTCTGCTAAGAACACGTCAGCAATGTGATGATTACCATGTGACATGCTACTATTTCCCATACTTGTATGGTGTGCCATATATAGGGTGGCCATACATGGCTCTATAATCTGATACAGTGCAAGAACCAGTGATGACCACCACCATGTGACCAGTGCAGGAGGGTCTGGGGCTCAGCAGTGGAGAGGAGAACTGGTAAGGACCTGTGATGATGTTGTATGGGTCAGCCTCTAGAAACACCAAGTTACATTGCTAGTGATTAGGTTTCACACAGGCTGTGATGCCTTCCTCCAGCCACAAGAGATCGCTGTGGTGCTGAGTAAGAGTGAAATGAAGTTGTTGGTTCCTGAGGATGTAGGAGGAGTGCAAGTTCCCGGGCTTGGAGATCTGGAGTGCGGCATCCTTGCTGCTGTGGGACAGATCAACAGAGACTGTAAAGTAATTCTTCCTGGCTGCTGTGGGACAGATCAACAGAGACTGTAAAGTAATTCTTCCTGGCTGCTGTGGGACAGATCAACAGAGACTGTAAAGTGTGTCCGAGAGGAGTAGTATCGTTCAATTCAGAGATCAGTTACAGGACGGGTTACTCCTGTCAGAGCTGAACTATGTGGATGCCTGTACCTGCAATCTAGACAGAGAAAGTAAAAGACCGCGCTAGGACAGGCAAGCGACCGGATCAGGAGCCAGATTACCCCTGCCTCCACGTACCAGACCAAGACAAGCAACTAATTACAGAACTGTGAGTGTGCACTGGTGCTAATCTGTAATAGGTCATAGAGCAGGATACTTTAGTCAGTGCATTGTAGAAGCGTGCCCTCGGTAGCAGGGACAGACAGGAGGAGAGTAAGCTGTATTTTTATGTGCTTGCTGTTTGGGGTGCAATTTTTGGATGCAAAGTTCAGTTATCCTTTCTGTAAATTTATGTAAACTTGTTATTACTGCTCCTGTCATTTGTCGATTGCGCCCCTGGTGCATCGGTACAATACTGTTAATCCGATTTTACGCCCGTTATATTTTGTTCTTTAATAAAGCCAGTATCTGCTTCAGCTTCCTTGTCTGCTGTACTGTATTTGAATCCTGCCCTGCGGTCTTTTCCTCATCTGACCGCTACAATGTCACTATCATGTGACCAGTGCAGGAGAGCCCGGGGCTCAGCAGTGGAGAGGAGAAGTGGTAAAGACCTGTGATAATGTCACCATCAAGTGACCAGTGCATGTGGGGGTGAAGCTCAGTAGTGAAGAGGATAAGTGGTAAGGGCCTGTGATGATGTCACCATCATGTGACCAGTGCAGGAGGGTCCAGATCTCAGCAGTGAAGAGGAGAAGTGGTAAGAACCTGTGATGATGTCTCTGTCATGTGACCACCAGTGCAGGAGGGGACGGAGCTCAGCAGTGGAGACGAGAAGTGGTAAGAACCCCGAAGATGTCACCATCATGTGACCAGTGCAGGAGGGACTGAACTCAACAGCAGAGAGGAGAAGTGGTGAGGACCTGTGATGACGTCACCATCATGCGACTAGTGGAGTAAGGCCGGAGCTCAGCAGAGGAGAAGTGGTACGAACCCCGATGATGTCACTATTATGTGATCATTGCAGGCAGGGGTGGAGTTAAGCAGTGGAGAAGTGGTGAGCCTGAGAAATCTAGGAAGTTGTAGTCCTATTCTCTTATATTCCTTCTCTGAATTGTCCTCTGATATCCCATAATAAAGACCTGTACATGCTGGGAGTTGTAGTTCTCTCCTCTTATACTCCCTCCCTTCCTCTCATATCCCATAATATCAGCCTGGACATACTGGGAATTGAAGTCCTCTCATCTTATACCTCCTCCCTGAAATGTCCTCTGATATCCCATAATAAATTTTGCCGACCCATAAAAATAAATGGATCGATGTGCAATCCGCAAAAATGCGGATCAGACACAAATGCAAAACTTGGGCGTGCATTGTGAGTAGAGGGATATTACCATCTACTGGGTGTCTATGCAGAGTGTGCGTCGGTGTGCCACATGGAGTGAATCTGCAACCACCATCGCAGCAGAGCTCCAGGCTGCAGACCACTTTTATACAAACTAACCCTTGCCAAGTCAAGCGCAATGCGATATCTTAAAATTGCAGATAAACAGGTTATCTGTGCCGCACTCTATCGAGGCAGATACGTTTCTATTTGCAGAGGGTAAATGCCAAAATGGCAAGAAATGCTATTTAAAGAGGACCTGTCCCCTCTCCTGCCATGCTTGTTTTACTAACTACTTGCATTCCCTACGTAATCTATTCTTATAACTGTATGATGTGCCATTCCCTTATTATTCCTGCTAGAAGTTGTGAATTAATTATTAGCAGTTAACCATGAAGGTCCAGATGGGCGCTACAAGTTCAGGGTGTGTCCCTTTACAGTCTGACACTGGCAGTACTGATTAGATAGTGTCAGACTGTGCAGGGACACCCCCCCCCCCCCACCCACACACACACACACACCTGGTAACACCCATCTGGACCTTCATTGTAAACTGCCAGTAATGAATTCATAACTTCTAGTAGGAATAAAAAATTTGTGGTATATCATAGAACATATGCTCCAAAATTATTATGACACGGGTAATGAAAGTAGTTACTAAAACAGTAATGTCAGGAGAGGTGATGGGTCCTTTTTAAAATTAAATATCCCTTCTGAAGTGAGACTCCATGCAAAACCTGACAATACAGCTATTGCCCAGAGTGGAGGGACACCAGTCCCCAAAATTCTCACCTATAATTTCCATCAATCTATGGGTGTCTTCTGGTTGTAATGACCCAAATGGATCTTGTATACTGGGGTAATTTACAAATATTTACAAATACTTTATGACTTTTTTTGCAAAATTTGGTGCAAATGACATTTGTTAAAAAATTTGTATTCGTATGTTTAATTTATGTTTTATGTTTAAAAAGTGAACAGGGTGTAGTGGTAGGGCCTGAAACATTTAA
This sequence comes from Bufo bufo, assembly GCF_905171765.1. Taxonomy (NCBI): domain Eukaryota; kingdom Metazoa; phylum Chordata; class Amphibia; order Anura; family Bufonidae; genus Bufo; species Bufo bufo. The sequence goes on along the minus strand of NC_053390.1, from coordinate 789,174,938 downwards.
AGGGGTTTTCCCATCTGAGATAATGGGGGTATTATCTCAGATGAGACTGTCTGGCCCGTCCATCACAGCATTGGGAGCATGGCATAGAAGACAGGGTGGGGAGTCTCTGGGTGCAGCAAGGTGCAATGCCACACCCTCTTTGCTCTTAGGGGCAATTTGCATATTATAAAACGTCTTGACAGAACATATGGAGATGTGGTAAACATCCCGGCGGATGGACAGCTGCCAACCGTTTGACACAGTGGTATGTAATGACAGATGCCCCTTTAAGCTTTTCTTGATGTACCATTTAAAAAAAAAATGAGAATTTGCTTTCATGGAAAAAAATAATAATATATTGTTACAGGTTATTTGCATAAAGCCGCCATCCCCTGTAGCGATGTACAGGCCCAATTATATAGAAAGGAATTACAACATTTACAAAATTAATGTTGAAAGAGACAAGATACAACAAGATGGAGAGCCCAGCCCAACTAAGTAAAAACATCAAGCTCTCGGCTCATCAAGTGTGCAAACAGCACAGGAAAATAAAAGAAACTCCTCTTCATACGTATAGCGCCCTAGAATTAAAGGGGTTGTGCAGTGCTACGGTATTGATGGTCTATCCTCAGGACAAGCCCTCTATCAGATCAGCGGGGGTCCGACACCTGGCACCCGACCGATCAGCTGTTTAATGAGGTAGGGGCGCCCCTGCGAAATTACCTCTGCATCGTCTACTCTGCAGCGGCGGCGCAGAGTAATTACAAATGCTCGTCCCCTTCACTTATAGTTACACTGCGCCACCTCTACAAAGGAGACGACGTGCAGGAAATTTTGAAGCGTCGCTACCTCGTAAAATAGCTGATCAGCGGCGGTGGCAGGAGTCTGAAAATTTATGATTGTAGCACTGCACAACCCCTTTAACCCGTGGAGGGCCTCTGCCGTACATGTACGGCGCTGGTGGACGTCACTTAAGGACCAGCGCCGTACATGTATGGCGGGCTGATCGGGCGGGTGAAGGAGCTGCTGCATATATCAGTGAAAACACAGATGCCGGCATATTAACCCCTAGTATGCCGCGGTCAAAGCTGACTGCGGCATGCAGAGGGTGCATTAGGATCTCAATAGCGGAAGAAAACGCTTCAGTTTTGTCCCCATTCATTGTCAAAGGGGAAAAATGCATTCCGTTCCGTTTAGTTGCGTCCCAGTCGCGGACAGAATAACGCTGCAAGCAGCGTTTTTTCTGTCTGCGATGTGGTGCAGAGCAAGACGTATTCGTCCTGACACACAATGTAAGTCAATGAGAACGGATCCGTTTTCTCTGACACAATAGAAAACGGATCCGCCCCCCATTGACTTTCAATGGGTATATAAGACATAATACAACCGAATCCGTTCATGATGGTTGCATGCGGTTGAATTATGGCAACGAAAACGTTTTTGCAGATCCATGACAGATCCGCAAAAAGCGCTAATGTGAAAGTAGCCTTAGTCACCTTTGTATATACAGTATATACATTACTTATCCTGTACTGATCCTGAGTTACATCTTGCATTATACTCCAGAGCTGCACTCACTATTCTGCTGGTGCAGTCACGGTGTACATACATTACTTATCCTGTACTGATCCTGAGTTACATCTTGCATTATACTCCAGAGCTGCACTCACTATTCTGCTGGTGCAGTCACTGTGTACATACATTACTTATCCTGTACTGATCCTGAGTTACATCCTGTATTATACTCCAGAGCTGCACTCACTATTCTGCTGGTGGAGTCACTGTGTACATACATTACTTATCCTGTACTGATCCTGAGTTACATCCTGTATTATACTCCAGAGCTGCACTCACTATTCTGCTGGTGGAGTCACTGTGTACATACATTACTTATCCTGTACTGATCCTGAGTTACATCCTGTATTATACTCCAGAGCTGCACTCACTATTCTGCTGGAGCAAAAGATGAAACAATATATCATATAGAGCAGCACAACAGTACCTTCGCATTGGGCTTTAGGAATGCATCAGCCGATCCAAGGCCCCAGATCCATAGGGGTCACCATGACAGTGTTCAAATTAAAGCAGATGGCAGCATCTCCAGTCCAACAAGGTTTATTCACAAGTGGTGCATGAGACAGTACAAAAGGTCCAAAGACAGCAACATTTCGGCTACATGGTAGACAAGCTACTTCTGAAGTGTAAAACAACGATATATAAAGTACATTTGATCCCTCCTCCCATACCAATGTATCCACTGGACTCTGGGGTCTAGTGAATGGTGGACCATAGGCGCAAAACGCAACCAGAGTTTGTTTCAAACCAATAGTTTTTTTTTATTTTTGTTATCGTAGTCACGATAACAAAAAAAAACAAAAAACTATTGGTTTGGAACAAACTCTGGTTGCGTTTTGCGCCTATGGTCCACCCTTCACTCGACCCCAGAGTCCAGTGGATACATTCCTCATAGACTGACCCAGACGGCGGCCTGGCCCCCGCCAAAGGTGAACACGGACGTAACCGGCAGCACCAACCAGAAACACTTAAACCACTCCTACTCGCCTCCAGTACAGTTGCACCGAACATTAGGTGCAACAATAACAGGTGAGCAGTACCACTCTTCCTGTATTTGGAGGCTTGTTCTGAACCTACTCACCCTATGAGCGCCTTTTTCCTCCTTCGGCCATTATTTTTTCCCCATACCAATGTTCCAATGGAGTAATCGCATCGTAATAACACCGGTGTAAAGTAAACCCACCAATAGGCTCTATATAGGTCATATACATCGTCACCAGTAACCAATCAGCGAGAGCCCAATTCCTCGAGAAGGATGACTGCAGCTGGACGCCCCATATCGCATGTCTGCACATCAACTTGGCGTTCCCCAATTCCAAGTGTGCATGTTCAGTATACTTCTGAACCTCCCCCAACGTAGGTCACGTGACCGCAAAACATCGGTCCACGGGACCCGCCTGTGTCTCAGTCATGTCTCCCCGCGCGGATCACGCGATCGAGAAAATCTCATTCATGTGACCCGGTCCGGAACTTACTCAAGTTAGAAGCGTCTCCATCACCATAGAGACTACTTCCTATAGTATATCTGCCGATCCACACCCGCAGTATGTATAAAAATCATCCTAGTCTATTATTAACCCCAGGGTAGCTATGCACTATATCAGTAACATGAAGATTGTTGACTAGTCTAACTTCATATTTACTGTATTCATATCGCGCACGATGGGGGATCCAAATGCAATCCAACCTTCACCTAACAAACACAGATATAAAAATTAGATACAAAAATAGAAAACACCTGTTAAAAACGACTTAAAAAATAGGCCCCTTATTATACACTGTTATGACTGATATATATTATTCAATACCACTCACATTAACCACTTCCCATCTGGGCCATTTGCCCCCTTCCTGACCAGGCCTAATTTTGCAAAACTGACATATCTCACTTTATGTGGTAATAACTTTGGAACGCCTTTATTTATCCAAGTCATTCAGAGATTGTTTTCTCGTGACACATTGTACTTCATGATAGTCATAAATTTGAGTCAAAATATTTCACCTTTATTTATGAAAAAATCCCAAATTTACCCAAAAATGTGAAAAATTCGCAATTTTCTAAATTTCAATTTCTCTGCTTTTAAAACAGAAAGTGATACCTCATAAAATATTTATTACTTAACATTCCCCATATGTCTACTTTATGTTGGCATCATTTTGGAAATGTCATTTTATTTTTTTAGGACGTTAGAAGGCTTAGAAGTTTAGAAGCAATTCTTCAAATTTTTAAGAAAATTGCCAAAACCCACTTTATAAGGACCAGTTCAGGTCTGAAGTCACTTTGTGGGGCCTACATAGTGGATACCCCCATAAATGACCCCATTGTAGAAACTACACCCCTCAAGGTATTCAAAACCGATTTTACAAACTTTGTTAACCCTTTATGCGTTCCACAAGAATTAAAGGAAAATGGAGATCAAATTTTTAAATTTCACTTTTTTGGCAGATTTTCCATTTTAATCCATTTTTTTCTTTAACACATCGATGGTTAACAGCCAAACAAAACTCAATATTTATTACCCAGATTCTGAGGTTTACAGAAACACCCCACATGTGGTCATAAACTGCTGTATAGGCACACGGCAGGGGGCAGAAGAAAAGGAACTCCACATGGTTTTTAGATGCCATGTCCCATTTGAAGCCCCCCGATGCACCCTTACAGTAGAAACTCCCAAGAAGTGACCCCATTTTGGAAACTAGGGGATAAGGTGCCAGTTTTATTAGTACTATTTTTGAGTACATATGATTTTTTGATCATTCATTATAACACTTTATGGGGCAAGATATTTTTATAGAGCTGTTTTTTACGGACGCGGCAATACCTAATATGTATACTTTTTTTTATTTGTTTCACTTTAACACAATAATAGCATTTTTGAAACCAAAAAAATGATGTTTTAGTGTCTCCATGTTCTAAGAGCTATAGTTTTTTTATTTTTTGAGAGATTTTCTTATGTAGGGGCTAATTTTTTGCGGGATGAGGTGACGGTTTTATTGGTACCATTTTGTGGGACATACGCGTTTTTGATCACTTGGTGTTGCACCTTTTGTGATGCAAGGTGACAAAAATTGCTTGTTTTGACACAGTTTTTTTTACGGTGTTCACCCGAGTTGTTAGGTCATGTGATATTTTTATAGAGCTGGTTTTTACGGACGCGGCAATACCAAATATGTCTATTTTATTTTATTTTTTCTATTTTTAAAAAAAAAAAATATTCCTTACTTGGGAACTTTTTTTTTTTTTTACATGTGAAACTTTTTTTTATTTTATTTTTTCAACCCTTTATTTTTTTTTATTTTATTTTACACTTTTCGTCCCCCATAAGGTCATACAAGACCTCTGGGGGACATTTGCTTCACTTTTTCTTTTTTTTTTCACTGTTGATTTCTCCTGTAACTGGGGCTGACATGGTAGCCCCAGTTACAGAAGAAATGCACCCCTAGAGAGGCTGTACAGCGTAATTCTGCGCTGTACAGCCTCAGAGCAGGGCTGATCGAGGTCTCTGAGAGACCTCACACAGCTCCTGCACGCTCTGGTCCCGGCGGTCACATGACCGCCGGGCCGGAACAGGAAGGGCACAGCGCTTCCTTCTCTGCAGACACAGCGCTCTGCAGCGATCCTGAAGGCAGGGACACCTGGGCACTGTCCCTGTCTCCTCTCTGGGTTGCCCTGCTGTCACTGACAGCGGGCAACCCGATCAGCAGCTGCACGATTAGCGTGCAGCTGCTGTTTCTGAAAAGACGTTTTAAAACGTGCTTTCAGAAATAGAGGTCCACCCATAGGACGTTTATATCCTATGGGCGGACGGCAGGTGGTTAAATTCTATATTCAATCCATATGGTTGTAACGCTTTCAGAGTAAAGATCCACTTCCTGAGTATTGCACCTTCATCTCCATCCATTCTGAAAACTCCTACAGAGTCAATCACGTGGAATCTCAGTTGATTAATGGAATGCCCACTCTCCACAAAATGTTTGGCCACCGGTTTATCCATCATTTTCTTCCTAAGGGTACTCATTTGTTTGTTAATTCTCTCCCTGATCTCCATAGTGGTCTCACCCACGTAAATAAAGCTACAGGGGCACTGGATCATATATATCACATCCCTTGATCTACAAGTGTAGTAGCCATTAATCTTAAATGTTTGTCCAGTATATGGATGCCCAAAGGTATCCCCTTTGATCAAATTACCGCAATTACAACAACCCAGACATGGAAAATTGCCCCCCTTACGTGGGGCCAAATAAGGTTGTCTATCCACCTGGGTACCACCCACATCCGATTTCACCAATCTATCCCGGCTATGGTGCTGAAAACTGAGCCCCTCCCCGAGACAATCAGTCTGCCTGGGGGGGTCACTCAAATTTTTGTGTATTGGGGAACGCCAAGTTGATGTGCAGACATGCGATATAGGGCGTCCAGCTGCAGTCATCCTTCTTGAGGCATTGGGTTCTCACTAGTGTTGAGCGCGAATATTCGAATTGCGAATTTTTTTCTCGAATATCGCAATTTCGAGATTTCGCGAATATTTAGAATATCGTTCTATATATTCGCGAAATCGAATATTCGTTTTTTTTCTTTTTTTTTTTATTATATTTTTTTCTTTCCCACTTCCCTAAAGTTGTTCTTACCTGTCCTTTGGATTCCTGGCTTCCTGGCTGCTCCAGTCAGTGGCGTTTTCAACTTACTGCTATATTCCATATTAGCTAAATTACAATCTAATCTATATGTGTATTTTACGAAATTTCGCAATAGTCGCAATTGCGATGCGAGTAATATAACACGAAATATTCGCATGAAGATTTCAACTTAGCACTGCTATACTCCATATTCTAGCCTAATATGGAATATAGCTGTGCTAAGTTAGCACTGCTATATTCCATATTAGGCTAGAATATGGAGTATAGCAGTGCTAAGTTGAAATCTTCATGCGAATATTTCGTGTTATATTACTCGCATCGCAATTTCGACTTTTTCAAATGTTCTTAATATTGCTCTAACTTCGTCTTTTAGAAATTTCGTAATATTGCTCTAACTTCGTCTCTTAGAATATTACGAATATTCTAAAAGACGAAGTTAGAGCAATATTACGAAATTTCGTAAAATACACATATAGATTGTAATTTAGCTAATATAGTGCTATAATCCCTTTTTTTTCCTGTAATTTTTTTTTGCCTCTTCTGAACTTAAGTTTTGTAAAATATGTACACTATTAAAAATTATTACTATAGCAGTATATTAGCTTAAATACAATCTATGTGTATTTTACGAAATTTCGTAATATTGCTCTAACTTTGTCTTTTAGAATATTACGAATATTCTAAAAGACGAAGTTAGAGCAATATTAAGAACATTTGCAAAAGTCGAAATTGCGATGCGAGTAATATAACACGAAATAGTCGCATGAAGATTTCAACTTAGCACAGCTATATTCCATATTAGGCTAGAATATGGAATATAGCAGTGCTAAGTTTAAATCTTCATGCGACTATTTCGTGTTATATTACTCGCATCGCAATTTCGACTTTTGCAAATGTTCTTAATATTGCTCTAACTTCGTCTTTTAGAATATTCGGAATATTCTAAGAGACGAAGTTAGAGCAATATTACGAAATTTCGTAAAATACACATATTAGCCTAGCCATAGTCATTAGCATAGGAACGTTGCCTTATACTATCAAGATAAATTTTCGCAATATGCGAAAAAATAATTTCGCGATAATTGGAATAATTGCGAATATTCGATTTCGACGAATATAACACGAATATTCATGCGAATATTCGCGAAATATCGCGAAATCGAATATGGCACCTCCCGCTCATCACTAGTTCTCACTGATTGGTTATTGGTGACGATGTATATGACCTATATAGAGCCTATTGGTTGGTTTACTTTACATGGGTGTTATTAGGATGCGATTAAGCACTCCATTGGTACATTGGTATGGGAGGAGGGATCAAATGTACTTTATATATTGTTGTTTTACACTTCAGAAGTAGCTTAAAAAAGTCTACCATGTAGCCGAAACGTTGCTGTCTTTGGACCTTTTGTACTGTCTCATGCACCACTTGTGAATAAACCTTGTTGGACTGGAGATGCTGCCATCTGCTTTAATTTGAACACTATTCTGCTGGAGCAGTCACTGTGTACATACAGTCAGGTCCATAAATATTGGGAAATCGATACAATTCTAACATTTTTGGCTCTATACACCACCACAATGGATTTGAAATGAAACAAAACAAGATGTGCTTTACCTGCAGACTGTCAGCTTTAATTTGAGGGTATTTACATCCAAATCAGGTGAACGGTGTAGAAATTACAACAGTTTGCATATGTGCCTCCCACTTGTTAAGGGACCAAAAGTAATGGGACAGAATAATAATCATAAATCAAACTTTCACTTTTTAATACTTGGTTGCAAATCCTTTCCACTCGATTACAGCCTGAAGTCTGGAATGCATAGACATCACCAGACGCTGGGTTTCATCCCTGGTGATGCTCTGCCAGGCCTCTACTGCAACTGTCTTCAGTTCCTGCTTGTTCTTGGGGCATTTTCCCTTCAGTTTTGTCTTCAGCAAGTGAAATGCATGCTCAATCGGATTCAGGTCTGGTGATTGACTTGGCCATTGCATAACATTCCACTTCTTTCCCTTAAAAAACTCTTTGGTTGCTTTTGCAGTATGCTTTGGGTCATTGTCCATCTGCACTGTGAAGCGCCGTCCAATGAGTTCTGAAGCATTTGGCTGAATATGAGCAGATAATATTGCCCAAAACACTTCAGAATTCATCCTGCTGCTTTTGTCAGCAGTCACATCATCAATAAATACAAGAGAACCAGTTCCATTGGCAGCCATACATGCCCACGCCATGACGCTACCACCACCATGCTTCACTGATGAGGTGGTATGCTTAGGATCATGAGCAGTTCCTTTCCTTCTCCATACTCTTCTCTTCCCATCACTCTGGTACAAGCAGGGCCGGCCTTAGGTGTTCAGGCGCCCTGTGCGAGCTAACCTTGTGGCGCCCATAATGCTGCTACACGATACGGTATCTGAATCTATGGGACTCCTGTGGATATATCATAAAAGTTTTATCTGCAGTCCTATGTAACACCACAAATAACACCACATAGCTCTCTGAATACAGATAACACAGTGATGGCTCTCTGATTTCCGTAAATGTAGTAGTGTTACCTCCGGTCCTATGTAAAACCACAGATAACACTAGTGCTGCTAATGTGGTAGTGTTACCTGCAGTCCTATGTAAAACCACAGATAACACTAGTGTAGATCATGTGGAAGTGTTACCTTCGTCCTTAGTGTGCCTCCCTGTGTCTATCGCACGGACTCCATGCTGGAGCTGCCTCCTCTTCCATCTTCTTCTTGCCCCACACAGAACATTCTGAACTTCTGATGCAGCTACGTCAAGACATAGGAACACAGTGGGCATGGTGATACACACAGGGAGAGACACACACACAGGGAAGGACACACACACAGGGACGGACACACACACACACAGGGACGGACAGTCACACACACAGGGACAGACACACACACATACATACAATAAATATGATCACCACACGGCTCCTGCCTGTCTACTTTGGTAAAGTAGGGCATAGCTGGGCTATGCCAGGCTTTAGCAGAGTGGTCAAAGGACAGTGGACACAGGGCACGATATGTATGCGAGCACAGCTGAGCGAGTGCAGGGCAAGGAGCCGCATACCCATCGCCCCTTCTGCCTGTCATACCACCCCCCCACCGGGCATTTTGGGGGGCATTAGGGGTTGGATTATGCGGAGTGTGCACATAGCCACCCATCATATCCCCCCTCCTAAAGGTAACTGATGTTCTGGGGGGAGGAGAATATGATTGGCGGCTATGTGCACACTCAACATCAGCAGCGAGGAGTTAAAGTCCAACCCTTAATGGCCCCCACACTGTTCCCCTGTCCTTTATGAGCCCCTCCCCCCCAATGGCACATTACTCCCCTCCATGGGCGAGTGGCAGCAGCAGCACATCTCTCCTTCTGTCGCCCCCCCCCTTTCTCCCACTCCATCATAGGCCAGTGGCAGATGAGTTGTTATCTTTGTACTACCAAATACCTGTAAGGCTGTAACTTCTGTTGGAACTTGGCTCAGCCTCAGGCTGTGTCATGGGCCTTCCCTGGCAGAGACTGAGTCTGCTGTGGCTGCTGGCTGGCGCTCTCGGGCTCTCTCCTTCTTCTCTCTTGGGCCCTGGGGGCGGAGCTCAGTGGCAACATCAAATGCGAAGGAAGACTCGGTCCAGCAGCCACTGGTCTGCTCTCTTAAAGAGACAGGCAGCAGAGCGGAGCTCAGAGCGGCCGCGGGCCCCGCCCCCCTCCTCACTATTTCCAATAGTCCATGCGCTTTCAGCGCTGTTAGTTAGCCGACGGCCGCAACAAAATAGTAATAAGTATACTTAGTTTGCGGCGGGCTGTCGGCCACCCGGCGCCCCTGTTGCTATGGCGCCCTGTGCTGCCGCACAGCCCGCACACCCCAAAGGCCGGCCCTGGGTACAAGTTGATCTTGGTCTCATCTGTACTTAGGATGTTGTTCCAGAACTGTGAAGGTTTTTTTAGATGTCGTTTGGCAAACTCTAATCTGGCCTTCCTGTTTTTGAGGCTCCCCAATGGTTTACATCTTGTGGTGAACCCTCTGTATTCACTCTGGTGAAGTCTTCTCTTGATTGTTGACTTTGACACACATACACCTACCTCCTGGAGAGTGTTCTTGATCTGGACAACTGTTGTGAAGGGTGTTTTCTTCACCAGGGAAAGAATTCTTCGGTCATCCACCACAGTTGTTTTCCGTGGTCTTCGGGGTCTTTTGGTGTTGCTGAGCTCACCGGTGCGTTCCTTCTTTTTAAGAATGTTCCAAACAGTTGTTTTGGCCACGCCTAATATTTTTGCTATCTCTCTGATGGGTTTGTTGTGTTTTTTCAGCCTAATGATGGCTTGCTTCACTGATAGTGACAGCTCTTTGGATCTCATCTTGAGAGTTGACAGCAACAGATTCTAAATGCAAATAGCAGACTTGAAATGAACTCTGGACCTTTCATCTGCTCAATGTAATTGGGATAATGAGGGAATAACACACACCTGGCCATGGAACAGCTGAGAAGCCAATTGTCCCATTACTTTTGGTCCCTTAACAAGTGGGAGGCACATATGCAAACTGTTGTAATTCCTACACCGTTCACCTGATTTGGATGTAAATATCCTCAAATTAAAGCTGACAGTCTGCAGGTAAAGCACATCTTGTTTGTTTCATTTCAAATCCATTGTGCTGGTGTATAGAGCCAAAAATGTTAGAATTGTGTCAATGTCCCAATATTTATGGACCTGACTGTACATTACTAATCCTGCACTCATCCTGAGTTACATCCTGTATTATACTTCAGAGCTCCACTCGCTATTCTGCTGGTGGAGTCACTGTGTACATACAATACTAATCCTGTACTCATCCTGAGTTACATCCTGTATTATATTTCACAGCTCCTTCCACTCACTATTCTGCTGGTGTAGTCACTGTGTACATACATTACATTACTTATCCTGTACTGATCCTGAGTTACATCCTGTATTATACTTCAGAGCTGTACTCACTATTCTGCTGGTAGAGTCACTGTGCAGACACATTACTTATCCTGTACTGATCCTGAGTTACATCCTGTATTATACTCCAGAGCTGCACTTATTATTCTGCTGGAGGAGTCACTTTTTACATACATTACATTATTTATCTTGTGTTCATACAGAGTTACATCTTGTATGCACTGTACAGTCAAGATGCATACAACACATCTGCCTGTGCCTTTCAGTCTCAATGGGGTTAAGGCTGCACTGGGTTGATGGAGAAGAGAGAAGGAAGAGGCTCTGGCTGCACAAATTAAGACAATTCACCCACTTTATCTGCCCGACGCTGAGGAACAGAGTTCTGTGATCAGTGGTGAACACAGCAGAATGACGCATCTGACCAACATTGCGCCCATCTATAAGTCAATAGTCCAGAGTTGATACTTAAAGCCCCAGAAACCATTTTTGCCCATAAATCCCTTTGACTAGAAGTGCATTGTGTTCATTCTAAGGGTTGAGGGTCTCAGCAGTCAGGTGCTCACTAATGAGGAATGGATGGTTTAACCTATCGATCTTCCATTGCATCTTCTGGTTCTAAAACACCTTTACTGTTGTACAGTGGAAACCTACTTGGCAAGGATGTTTGGTGGACCTGAAGGAACAAAAAGAGTTAATATATCCTTTAATTTTCTTACATCATGTCAAAAAGAACACTTAAATACAGAAGGGATCACGAGAGGCCCATTAATGGAGAATGCATGGGTGCTTGTGAGTCTGGAAGTGTTCCAAAATAAACGGACATTGCATTGGGTAAGGCCACAAGAACATATAAGGAGATGTGAAGTGGTTCATGGGAACTGAGAAGGCATAATCTAAGCCAAATCCCTCAGTGATGCAGCCAGTCATCGCCTAAGTGACACAGAAAATGTTTTCATTTTGGCCTCTTTGCTCTTTGGCAGCCATTCAGTGGATCTATAGGGCAATGTTTTATGCTGGAGAATTCGTATGTCTTCCTGACACCATTTGTAGATACAGATACATTAATTTCATATACAATAACCTGTTAAATTATTCGGGTCATTAGGGTTATGAAGACTTTGGCGGTTCCCCAGTATCATACTTGAGTGCATCACCAGGAAACCCAGTGACCCATCCAAAGAGGACATGGAGTACCCCTCTGATCCATCATTTTTGACCATGGCAATCATAGGAGGATTGTTTGGTACAAGCCATTATAGCAAGAGCTAAGGCTGTCATTGGACAGTCATCAACCTACTTCAAGGTGACACAGGACAACCTTAAGGGGCTTATTCTAATAAATAAGGCCTGGCTATAGAATAATGCCCCTTAATGGTCTTGTAATTGTAAATCGTATTTGTAAAAGGCACATACATGTCATAGTAAGTGGCCTAACAACCTTGTCTGTTGGTCCACATTGGTCAATGAGTTTTGTTTTTGGGGAAAAAAAGACCTTAGAAAGAAGTCAACCTTTACAAAATATTTTGATATCCAATTATAGTATTAAGTTTTCACATGAATGCAAGATCCAATATCAACACCACACAAAGAGGACAGCCATTAGTCGTCCAGTATCTGCGGTTCTTGGAATTGGCATCCAATAATTAACTCTTGGCCTTTGGTGTCAATTCTGTATGCTTGGGTGCTTGTTGAAGGTGTTGTCTTAATGACCGGTAGCCTATATGTATAAGGCTGTTGACTGAATGATAATATCTAAGGCCAATGTAATCTTCAGTCTCCCAGTGCTCTAGGGCTCCACGGTTTCCATGATTCAACTACACCACAGCTCATTGCACCAATCTTGTCGAAGGGTGACGATATTGTAGAACCCCAAAAACCTCTCTGTACCAATTGTGATTGTTTCAGATAATTACGGTATATAGCTACTGGGCTTGAACCTTTTCCGAACTCCCATATAAGTGAATGGAGAGAACCATGCATGAACAGACACTTCTCCATTCATAGCAGCCATGGCACTGGGGCACCATGAAGGATGAGAAACACCACCTGAGGCAGATGCAGGTCCCTTCTGTGGATATGTCATAAGTGTCTAAGATGACAATATCCATTTAGTAATGTTCTTTTGCAGAACCTACTAATTAACAACTAGATAATGTACTGAAATTTAGATCTACCATTTTGGATGACCAATTGATTCTCTATCTGCTGATTTTTATGTAACGTATATGGTAAGCCTAACATCTGGGCCGGTAGCTATGGTAAATGCATGGTTGACAAACAGCGTGTTTAAAATCACACTGCGCCATCACACTTGTTATGCTTCTTTTTTAATTATAAAACGTTTCATAAATTATCTGGTATTAAGGTCACATGACTGTGTTTATACACACGGTAGTATCAGAAAAAGCAGTGGCTTGTGCTGAGTAAGCACCCAAAATACTCCCTTTATTTTTTGGGAGCAGTAGCAGTGCAGTGCGGAACTTTATTGACAGGGCAGTAGATGTGCAGCCATTAGGTGTAGTAGTAGTAACAGCAGGGGGAGTAGCAGCTGCAGCAACAGGAGCTGCAGTACAGTATGGAACACGATGAACAGGTAGACAACGGCAGTTGCATCATAGGGCTGGCAATAAATAGTCAATGACTCTGAGGTGCCATCCAGTCCCCAATGTCATCTTCTTTGTCCTCTGTAATAATCTGGTGCCTACTGGAAGTGAGTGAGGACTGTGGCCTGCTGCTACAACTACTGACTGGACGTGAGGTGCTGACTGTGCTGCTAATGCTGTTTGCACTGCTACAGCCACCCACATTCTCACTCACGTGTGACAAGGCAGTGGTCTTTTGTTTTCCACTCTGTCTTTTACCAGATATCTTATTATAAAGTCTATTTAAACAATAACAAGTCACAGGTTTGGTACACTGATTATTAAACAGTAGCAAAATCACAGCAGTTTTTCCTATAATTAACAGAGGCACAATTAAACGTCCCCTGCTACAAACACATGGTACACTGGTATTTACAGTGGTATATTGACACAGCAAAATGCGTTAAATTAAGCTGGTGTCTTGATGCTGTAAAATGCCTTAAATTAAAATACACTGAATATTAACACAGTAAAATGTGTTGAATTAAACTGGAAGGTATATTAATACAGTAAGATGCGTTTAATTAAACTGGTGTATTGATTCTGTACAATGTGTTACATTAAACTGGAAAATATATTAACAAAGTACAGTAAATTAATGCATTAAAATGTGTTGAATTTAACTGGTATATTGATACTGTAAAAGGCATTGAATTAAACTGGATGGTATATCAATGCAGTAAAATGCCTTGAATTAAACTGTATGGTATATTAAGGCAGTAAAATGTGTTCAATGAAACTGGATGGTATATTTATGTAGTAAATATGTTGAATTAGACTAGTATATTGATGCTGTACTATGAGTTGAATTAAACTGGATGGCATATTAATGCAGTAAAATGCGTTGAATTAAACTATTATATTGATACTATGCAGTGCATTGAATTGAACTGGATGGTATATTAAAGCAGTAATATGCATTGAATTAAACTGGTACGTATATTGATGAAGTGCAATGCATTGAATATAACTTTTTTCTAACGCAGTACAATGTGTTAAATTAAACTGGTATACTTATGCAGGGTAATGCGTTGAACTGTGCAAATTTAAATGGCAGCAAATTTGCAACTGGTTTATAGAAAGAAAAGTGAAATTGCGCACCATATCCAGCAAAATGTATGCTGCGGGAGGTGCTAGAAATATGCATATAAAACACTTAAGAACTGTAGAAGGCTGGCTTCTGATACATAGAATTAATGATGTTTGTGCAGCCACTGCAGGATTTTGAACTTGTATACAAACTAAGAAGACAGGTTGGCATTAGCAGGAGGTGCTCAAACCTACATGCAGTTTGAACTTGCCAGCATCTGCCTTCCCCTCACTGTAAAACACACCCACAGAATCTGACCCTATGCTTTCCTCTCTGATAAAACCCTGACTTTTCTACCTATTAATTCAATATAACTAAATATATCTCTAAACTATCTTTGCAACACCCTACTATGGCTGGCTTGTATCTGTAATTGGTGTCTGCCAGAGAAATGGCACACACATCTTCTCACATGGCAGGCTGAGCTCAGGATTGGCATCTGTGCTTCTCACACAGCACAGACCTTCCAATATCCTGCTACCTGATTGGCTGAAACAGGGTGGCTGTGGTCAAATCCCCCTTCCTCCCAGGGTCCTGTGATCTTCCATCTTCATCCTCTCTGCCCTCTTTTCCTCGCATATTCACAGTAGAATGCTGGGCGCCGTTTTGCACGATTCTTCCGGAGCAAATCATCAAAACTTCAGATTTGCATGGCAGAATAATTTTTGGGAAATTAGAAATGACTCTGATTAGTTTAGAATCAACTCGCTCATCTCTAGTTTGTATATTTTAAGGTCTAACTTTATACAATCCATTGTTCTGTCAGTGTCCTTCATCCCTACCGGTCAGTAAGTGATGGTTCTGGGAATCTCTACTAATGAACGGTGTGATTGTTGAAGGATCTACAGTAACATGGCAACCTAGAATAGATGCTGGTCCTAGTGACCAGATCAAAACGTTTTTTTTTTTTCTACTTATTAAGGTTATAACCACATTTTAACAGCAATCAAAGACAAAGGTCTTCGGAGCTCTGAGCTTTGTAATGTATGGGCAATGGTTAAAACTGGACATACATTTTTGCTAGCTGTCAGCTTAATGTCAATATATATCCTTTCCCCCTTGTGAGGAATATGGATTGTCATTTACTGGCAGCCCTGATTTTCATTTAATACACCTTTTGCATGTACACAGTCAGTGTACATGCAAAATATGTTCTCACCCCCCAGCCATCTACTGTCAGATAGCAAGGGGGGAAAAACAGGGGTCCAGGCTTCAAGGAGACCCCAGGTGAATAATTTCACACCTCTTCCAGCTGATAGGCACCGGGGTGATGTAGCAGGAAAAATCCCGGCCGGAGGTCTCAGCCCTGGACCAGATCTATCACTTTTCCACAGACATGTTGGCACCGACATTTCATAAGGAATTATGAATCGTCCGTCCATCCCAGGCATAATTCGGTTATCTTTTTGCGATCCTGGGGCAAAGCCAAACATCCACGTGGTCCTGGCTTGATGCTAGAATGCCCGGGAGGGGAGGTATACATAACTCCCCACAGAAACCATATAGCGGCACCATGCTTGGACTCTACTGGTAGCCGGAACACAAGCAGATCCGTTGGTCCCAGAACCGTCTCCCTGTGACCCTAAAGGGTTTTGTGGGTCATTTGCTGCCAGCCCAGAAGAGGGGGGGTGGACCCCTCCCAAAGGCCGGGAGGGGAGGGACCAGCTACAGGTTAAAAGGTTTGTGCCAGCAAGCGGGCATGTCTTTTCTCTGAAGGAGGGTCACATCGTGCCATGTGTTTAGAGGGACCTGCAACTAGCTGACATTACTGCCCTCCATGTGAATACAGCAAAGTACTACTCATAACCCAAGGGAACATTCATCTACCCGGTAACTGACTTGAACTCTGCTTAACCCTGTTGTATCTATATCACCTGTATCTGTAACCTCAGACCGCTGTATATATTCCCTGTGTATATTGTGTCATCTAGTGTGCCCTTAAGGCGATTAAATATAATAATTTAATCTTGTGCTATCTTGTATCTCGATCACGAATCCCCAAGTCTGTGTTTCGGCCTAGTTATAAGCTTGGTTTCTCACCCTATATAATCCCGTTAGCGGACCGGGCTTATATCAAACGAGAAGCTGGTGGCATATTTCCCGGGCTGAGGATGCGCTGTTTCACGGCGGCAGTGAAAAGGATCTCTCAGCTTGTTGCCTCTCTGTACCCGCGTGGACAAGGGGTGTCTGTGTAAACTGTACCAAGCTGACCTTACCTGCTCCTCTTGAGGGCGTAACATCACTCTTTGGTAACAAGTGACCTGCGTCTCGTGAGCTCGACGTAGGTGACCTCAAGCGGGCACGAGGCGTGGTATCCCTCACGTTCCTGTAGATAAATTCTTGGTTGAGCGTTTATGTGTTCTGGAGAACAAGCCATGGGCAGAAACCTCTCGTGGTGGCTCCCAGAAATAAGGATCACAGCCGTCTTCCAAACTACAGGGAATAAATTCTATGTTCCTAGGAACAAATGGAACACACAACTCGAAGTCCAATTGTCTGATCCTTCTCTTCTCCAACATCTGCAGTCAAACAAGAGTTTGGAGGCCCCCATAGACAAATGGATGATTCCGTCACATTAATCTGATATATATGTCCAGTTTATAGGTGGCGCAATCCTTGTGAAAGTTATGAACATTGATGAATTTAGACAATGATCATTTTCTTACGTGATAGTGGTGCCACCACCACGAACTATTTGTAGAACTTACTGATGGTATCCAAAACCAACAGTGTTCTACTGCCAGTCATAAGGAGGCACATAAAATAAGGATTTTGTAAATGCGTATGTATTACCACATGTCTTTATTGTCGATTTTTCCACATTTGCTCCATTTGAGGAGAGTCAGAATATCTGGTTCCTATAAGAGAAATGTGATACCGTCACTTGTTTGACATAATCTATAAGAAAAAATATCTGACTACCATTAAGGGTTAAGATAAATGTACCTGCATAAACAACGTAATCTTCTACATGAATGGATTATACTGGGGACAAAGGATTTTAGTTCTATGTAAAGTTATCTCCCTGCACAGTTTATCGTACTTGGCGTGAAAAAGGGTAACTGCTGTTTTTCGGAGAGTCAAGATGAATACTGGTTCAGTGAGAGGGAAGATATACACGCTCCTTATCATTATAATCCAATTACCACAAGGAAGTGACTTATAAAGAAAGCTTTGTGCCACCATTGCGGATATAGATTGTTGTCCCCTCAAACAGGGTACAGGAACATGATCCTTTATGTGATTTAGGATGGTCTAGTGGAGACTAGAGTTAGAAACACTGAAATGACATACCTCTTAGGGGTATCTAACCTGATAGAACACTTAGAAACTTAGGGTTCTGTACTGTATGTGATGTTCCTTTCAGCAATGACCACCTAGCAGTGCTGAGAGGTCCTCTTGTACCATAAGTGGTTTCCTGACTTCTTCTGGTAGCCAGATCCCAGACACCTAACATACATGGTTAATAGCTGAATGATGAATAAACAGCACCTTTTCAGATTACCTTTATTAGGCTACCTTCACACTTGCGTGGTTAATTCCGGTATTGATATCCGGTAGAGGATCCCAATGCTGGAATTAAACGGATTTGTTTTGAATTTGCACATCAGGATGCATCCGTTTAGTTAGGATGCGGTTGTGTGAAATCAAAATGGAAAAAAACGGATCCGTCACCATTGACTTACATTTTTTTCAGTGATGGATCAGTTTTTTCCCATTTTTATGACCGGACACAAAACGGCAGCTTGCAGCAGTTTTGTGTCCGGTCACAAAACCGAATGCTGACGGAACAGAAGACATCCTGATACATCCTGAACGGATCTCTTTCCATTCAGAATACACGAGGACTAAGCGAAAAAATTTTTTTTCCGGTATTGAGATCCTCTGCCGGATCTCAAAACCAGAAAACAACAACGTCAGTGTGAAAGTAGCCTTAGTGATATGCCTTTCCTATACTATCTACAATGTTCCTAGGTCAGTACCAATACCGCTGCCACCTACATAGTGCTGCTTTCCTTCATTTGCCAGATAGATAGATAGTAGATATAAGATAGATAGATAGTAGATATGAGATAGATAGATAGATAGATAGATAGATAGATAGATAGATAGATAGATAGATAATAGATAGATAATAGATAGATAGATAGATAGAGTAGATAGATAGATAGATAGATAGATAGATAGATAGATAGATAGATAGATAGATAGTAGATATGAGATAGATAGATAGATAGATAGATAGATAGATAGATAGATAGATAGATAGATAGATAGATAATAGATAGATGATATGAGATAGATTTCAAAAAATAAAAAAGTAGTAGCACTTGCGAATCTATAGCAAAAAGTCTCTATGGTGGTGGTACCCGCAGTGTTGGATACTGTAGCATCCCCAAATCATCCAGTGTCAGGCAGCTGCTGCCAAGGCCAATAAGATAATGGGTTGCATCAGAAGGGGCATAGATGCCCGTGATGAGAACATAGTCCTACCACTTTACAAATCGCTAGTCAGACCACACATAAAGTACTGTGTACAGTTCTGGGCTCCTGTAAACAAGGCAGACATAGCAGAGCTAGAGAGGGTCCAGAGGAGGGCAACTAAAGTAATAACTGGAATGTGGCAACTACAGTACCCTGAAAGATTATCAAAATTAGGGTTATTCACTTTAGAAAAAAGATGACTGAGGGGAGATCTAATTAATATGTATAAATATATCAGGGGTCAGTATAGAGATCACTCCCATCATCTATTTATCCCCAGGACTGTGACTGTGACGAGGGGACATCCTCTGCGTCTGGAGGAAAGAAGGTTTGTACACAAACATAGAAGAGGATTCTTTACGGTAAGAGCAGTGAGACTATGGAACTCTCTGCCTGAGGAGGTGGTGATGTCAGGTCATACTGCGATCCTACGCACATAATGTCCTGTTCTGAAGATGTACGCTGCCAGGACTTAGTGCAGCACAGACAACCGGAGAAGAATACAAGAGAGCAGTGAGTAATACCAGTGCTAGGACTAGGAGCACCATACTGGCCACTGCCTGGGTCCTGAAAACAAATTAATTTTTCCTCCTCCTGGGCACCCTTCTGAGTTTGGGCACTGTAGCAGCTGCTTCTCCTGCTTCCATGGTAGCCACGCCCATGGGTAGGTAGGTAGATAGATAGATAGATAGATAGATAGATAGATACACTGCCTGTCCAAAAAAAAAGTCAGTACCTGGATTTAACTAAGCTAATAGTTATGAGCCTCCTATTGGATAATTACTGCATGGGCGATTATCTTTCAGCTGGCAACAAGTTACTTAACCCCAACTGGTGCAATGAGTTGCTTCTCATTTCTTAAACAACCATGTCGAAAGACACATCTCGTGGTCGTGGAAAAGATGTTAGTCTGTTTGAGAAGGGTCAAGTCATTGGCATGCATCAAGCAGAGAAAACATCTAAGGAGATTGCAGAAACTACTAAAATTGGGTTAAGAACTGTCAAACGCATTATTAAAAACTGGAAGGATAGTGGGGACCCATCGTATTCGAGGAAGAAATGTGGCCGGAAAAAAATCTTGAATGATCGTGATCGGCAATCACTTAAACGTTTGGTGAAATCAAATCGAAGAAAAACAACAGTAGAACTCAGGGCTATGTTTAATAGTGAAAGTAAAAGCATTTCCACATGCACAATGCGAAGGGAAATCAAGGGATTTGGACTGAACAGCTGTGTAGCCGTAAAAAAAACTACTAATCAGTGAAGCAAACCAGAAAAAAAAGCTTTGTTTTGCTAGGGAGCATAAAGATTGTACTCTGGAGCAATGGAAGAAGGTGATGTGGTCTGATGAGCACAGATTTACCCTGTTCCAGAGTGATGGGCGCATCAGGGTAAGAATAGAGGCAGATGAAGTGATGCACCCATCATGCCTAGTGCCTACTGTACAAGCCTGTGGGGGCAGTGCTATGATCTGGGGTTGCTGCAGTTGGTCAGGTCTTGTCACGGAAGGTGTTACAGAAAACTAGAAGACACAAATGAAGATCCGAGTGACTTGATCCAAAACTAAGGAACCAAAGGGTAACCCTGCAACAGCCCTAGCTCTCTCCCTTACTGCTCAGCCTATGCAAGAATCTCTATGGTAGATAATTGCATACCCTCGTTCCTCGACTGTATGAAACCTGAACACCCTATAATAGTGAGGGGACACGACCACCGGCTCCCTACACTTAATACGGAGGGAGTCAGGGTCACCTATGATCAAGCAAACAGGAAAACATAGATAAATGAACAGACTTATCTGTAGAAGCAAACAATTGGACGGCACTGCGCTCTGTTAAGGTCCGGGTGCACGGTCAGTAGGTCGGATCCCTCTAGTAATATATTAGAAAGACCAGCACTCCGTTTTGCTGAGCTGAAAACTTCTTTATTCGTCACCCATGTGACGTACGTTTCGGCATAAAATTTGCCTTTCTCAAATACAGGTGATGGTAGCTCAATACAACATATGCAATGCACCATTTAAATACACTTTTTGAATAACCCGCCCCTCATCATGTGAGCGGTCATGTGGCTGTAATTGAAGGCATACGCCCCCAGCCACATGACCAGTCACCTGACCGCGGCGTCATGTTGCTATGTAACTCAGTATAAACAAAACTCAATCAATGGAAAAGAAACAAGATACGGCAGAGTTAAGACACTCTGCCGTATCTTGTTTCTTTTCGATTGATTGAGTTTTGTTTATACTGAGTTACATAGCAACATGACGCCGCGGTCAGGTGACTGGTCATGTGGCTGGGGGCGTATGCCTTCAATTACAGCCACATGACCGCTCACATGATGAGGGGCGGGTTATTCAAAAAGTGTATTTAAATGGTGCATTGCATATGTTGTATTGAGCTACCATCACCTGTATTTGAGAAAGGCAAATTTTATGCCGAAACGTACGTCACATGACGAATAAAGAAGTTTTCAGCTCAGCAAAACGGAGTGCTGGTCTTTCTAATATATTATCTGTAGAAGCATCAGTTGTAGCATCCAGCATGCACACACTCCAGGAAGTTGTATAAACCGCAAAGTGATGCAGTATGGGAGGGGATTTAAAGGGATGCAATCAGTGCAACTAGATGACAGCTGAGAGAGGGAAACGAGATGACAAAACGAAAGCAAAACAAAAGAACCTCAAGCAGGAGGTTCTGAAGTACGTCTGTCAGAGCTTCTCAGATGTCTGGCGGTGACAGGTCTAGGTTCCGCAACAGTATGTACTCCAAGAATGAGGTCAGCGACTACCTGAACATACTGAATGACCAGGTTATTCCATCAATGGTTTTGTTCTTCCCTGATGGCACGGGCATATTCCAGGATGACAATGCCAGGATTCATCGGGGCTCAAATTGTGAAATAGTGGTTCAGGGAGCACGAGACATCATTTTCACACATGGATTGGCCACCACAGAGTCCAGACCTTAACCCCATTGAGAATCTTTGGGATGTGCTGGAGAAGGCTTTGCGCAGCAGTCAGACTCTACCATCATCAATGCAAGATCTTGGTGAAAAATTTATGCAACACTGGATGGAAATAAATCTTGTGACATTGCAGAAACTTATCGAAACAATGCCACAGCGAATGCGTGCCGTAATCAAAGCTAAGGGCGGTCCAATGAAATATTAGAGTGTGACATTTTTTTTTTTTGGTGGCAAGTTTTTTTTGGACAGGCAGTGTAGATAGATAATGTATACGATAAATAGATAGATAGATAGATAGATAGATAATGTATACGATAGATAGATAGATAGATAGATAGATAGATAGATAGATAGATAGATAGATAGATAGATAGATAGGAGATAGGTAGATAATGTATACGATAGAAAGATAGATAGATAGATAGATAGATAGATAGATGGATAGATAGGTATTAGATAGATAGATAGATATAGATAAATAGATATAGATAAATAAATAGATATAGATAGATAGCTGTCACGGTGGGGAGTTGGGGAAACTCCCCACCGTATAGTGGGAAATGTTACTAGGCCAGACTACAGTGAAGGGAGCAGGCCACAACCTATAGCCGCCCTAATCCTGACCCAGACCGCATGAGCGAACCCTTAAGGTGGGAGGGCTCATGCACTGGAACCTGGATCCTGCTGACCCTGACGGTCCCTGGCATAGGGGTCAGGAATAGGAGACAACCGGTTCCTCAGGGACACAGACGAACCAGAGTCTCCAGCTGGCTAGTAACAGGTGGAAATGAAAAGACCATATGCAGCAACTGGATCGGCAGGTAAGAACACAGGAAAACTCACTTACCTGCCGCTGCCACCACGACTGGAATCCGTGCATACGAACCGTAGCCCACCCACCAAACAGGGCACAACACATACAACGCATACAGGAAACCAGCATACCAGTAACTGCCTGGACCCCCATGCAGCAAGGTGCACGGCAGCCCCAGGCAGCGCTGCATACTGGCTTATGGTTCACCCCTCCGGGAAACCAGCCCCCTCACGGGGGTACAACACACACAGGGAAAGCGTCTTGCACACATGCAGGGACAAACACCAACAGCCCAGACATGTAACAACAAACAAGACGTACAACAAACCCTGACATAAACCCACACCAAACATCCAACAAGTGAGGTTGGGTACATAGAGGATACAAGGGAGACAAAGGAATGACATCGCAGATGACATCGATGTCCTACAAGGTGGCCCTCAAGGATTGGGCAGATAAAACACCCTGGACTGGAGCAGAGCTCCAGCACCAACGACAGCTGAAGTACAACTGACTCCAGCCAGGAAGGCACAGGAGATAAAACCCAAGTGACCACACCCAGTCAGGGAGTTAACCCTTACAGCACCAGACAGGGGAAGGTTACAACTTAAAGGGGAAGTGCACACACCAGCCAACATGTTGCCACCGGCAACAGCATGCGTGGCAACCATGTCACGGCGCACACAGCCAAAGCCGAGACACTGCCACCACATGCCATAACAGCAACATGTTGCCACCGGCAACCCGCAAGCATGGCACAAGTGTCATGGCGCACACAGCAAAGGCCGTGACAATAGCAGATAGGTATATAATGTATACGATAGATAGATAGATAGATAGATAGATAGATAGATAGATAGATAGATACAGTAGATAGATAGATAGCGCTATGCTTGGCAGTCTGATACGTTGAATAGGATACTTGCTCATATTTACCAACATTTAGGTTGGTAAAATCAGAGCATCTAATACCCTACCCCTGGGAACGCCCATATTTGAGCAGGGTTATCATCATCCCTACCCATTTTCAGCCTAGGACAGCCCAAATTTGCTGGGAATGCCTCGCCTCTGAAAATCAGGGACAGACCCTGCAAATTCTGGACAGTTGTCAACTATGCATGCTCGACCACTGCTCCATTCACACTACTCTTCAGAAAGCTGTTCTGGTGGTCGTGGGGAGGCCCCCAGCTAGTGTATCACCTATCCTGTCAATAGGTAAATGTCCAATGTGGGAAAACCCTGTTAATGGATATGACATTATTATATATTTGTCAGTGTTTATCCCTGTCTGATGCCTCATTCTATATATTATATAGCGCACTTAAGAAATACACCCCCCCCCCCCCCCTCACCTCCCACTAAGCTCATAGACCCCATTTAACCATAAATAAGTGTGGAGGGGTAATTGTACCCCCTGCCATGGGCTGTGGGGCAGTAATCAGTAAATAATAGCTTATAATAGTAGGAGGAGGGGGGTCCCAATTTCTCAGGCCAAGCTGACGGCTACATAAATCAGCTCACAGCTCAGGCTATATTCCCTTTAACTCACAACAGCTACTTGTATGAGCACAAAGTGATTATTTTCACTGGAAGCAATTCAGAAAAGAACCCACATAAGACCTTGTATTGTAAAAAGAAGGAAAACAGAGCTGGCCGCGCTTCCAATAATTACTGTCATGTGGCTGCCAAGTGTGGCGGCTTGTTGCGATTAGCGGTTGCATGAATAGGTAATAAGTAATAAAATATACATTTGTTCAATGACTACGGCCAATTACAATAGTGGCTACAGTGCTTGTAATGTGTTTTTATCATCAGCTCTTTCACATCTCCCGATATGTCCTGTGCTCGGCAAAAGCCAGATTGTAATTAAAAGATCAGGTTCCCCTCTCGCCTTACATTAGGGGGGACTGAGATCGTCATGTCACAAGAATAGGACTTTTCTTCTAATCCACCATATAGAGGAAGGCGAAGCTCTCCAACCACAGGGAGTAATAATGCAATGTATGCATATTCCGAAAATGTATCTCATGTAAAGGAGAACAGCAGAGCTGTTATATCTCTGGATTATGTACTGCTTGTTCTATAGGACCGAGGACAGCAAGCGGATGTACTGATCAGCAAGATGGATTTATTATTGTAGAGGCAGTAGGTAGAAAGATAGGTAGATATATAAATAGATAGATGAGAAAAAGAAAGAAAGAAAGCAAGAAAGATAGGTAGATATATAAATAGATAGATTAGAAAAAGAAAGAAAGGTAGAAAGAAAGGTAGATATATAAATAGATAGATGAGAAAAAAAAGAAAGAAAGGTAGATATATAAATAGATAGATGAGAAAAAGAAAGAAAGGAAGATATCAAAAAGAAAGATAGATATATAGATAGATAGATATTAAAGAGAAAAAAAAGATATTAAAGTGAAAGAAAGAAATAAGATATTAGAAGAAAGAAAGATATAAGAAAGGAAAAGATATAGAAAGACAGAAAGAAATTTTGAGAAAACGAAAGAAATAGATATTAAAGAGAAAGAAAGAAAATGCATGAATGGATGGACAGACAGATAGATAGATAGATAGATAGATAGATAGATAGATAGATAGATAGATGCTATGAATTAAACTTATGCTCCTGGACAGATAGTTTAGCTTTTTCTATAAAGCAGAGATTGGACAATTTCTCATTGACCAGTTATGTACAAGCAGCAAGCAACAAGGAGTGGTGTGGAGGATGGGAGTAGTTGCACTCACCATTCGGATGCTCCCTGGGCCATGTAGTAATAGGAAGGGCGCACCCTTCCTACTTTTCTCCTGCTTGATGGTGCTTTGGGTGCCCTTGATGGTGTTGAATTGGGAGATGCAAGGCAGGGTCCCTTGGCAGCTGAAGGTGATGTTGGTGCAGTGTAGCGGTGCAGAAAATAATGAGGCCAAGTTAACAGCAGAATGGTTCTTTACTAGAGAATAAAGCTTAGGTTACCGTACACCGGTCACAGCATGAACTGGCAGTTCTTACACAATGTGTAAATTCTCCACAGTTCTTACAGGTTACACAGCTGCAGTAGTAGTTAACAGGTCTAGGTATTTCTCCGGAGCAATTTTCCTCACACTGCATTATTCTCTCAAGTGTAAGCATCCAAAAATAGGGATGCAACACTTCTCACTATGCAACCATGGGGCGGACCCCAGCATTAGACTAAGTTTTATATATATATATATATATATATATATATATATATATATACCTTTTTACATGTTGCTGTGCTCACAATTAATATTTCCACAATGTGTTCAGTGGAATATGGACTTAAATCTCCTGAACAACGTCTGCTATGGAATCTATAAGTTTCTTTCTAGGCAAGTTATCTTCACAGAGCTTGCACCCACATCTCCTGTCAACACCGGTACACTTCTCAAATATATAATCTCTCTTATATATCCTCATTTTAGCTAGTGTTAAAACGTTCTCTTTGGCTGGTTCACTGTTGGGCTGGGTCTTCACTCCTTCCACTTCAACTTTAACTGCCCTACACTGAGGCCTAACCACACCCTATGGGGAGGTTGACAACAGTCACACCTAGCAGTAACATTTAAGACCTACTGACTCCTTACTGATTTTTACATGATAAGGAAATACGGCAAAGCATTTTTTAACCCTTTTTGCAGCATACACATTAAAAATGCAGGGGACCACTGCATTAAACTGGAAGTGGGTTGCTGCTTTAATTTTTCATGAGAGACAGAATCTGATTGGTGCCAAAGGCATGGGTTTTTTGTTTGTTTTTGCTGTTTTTGACCCTGTATTTTTTTTTATTTGTCATACTGATATTTTTTTATGTAGCACAGATGCCTTTGTGCCCCCACAGGCAATAGTTGAGACTGCTACCTTTGCACCCCCTATAGCTGTCAGGAGCGCATCTTGAAACGCAGATTAACACAAGGCTGAGTGGATGATATCAGACTGGTTTTCAAGCCTCGTAATGTCAACAGGTGTCATTTTTCAGCAAGCTCGTTCATTACCTCAGTGACCTACCGTCCCGCTTTTATGTCGACAAGTCAACGTATTATATTCATAATGGTTTATGTAAGCAGGAATACGTGACTCGAGGTGCGCTAGTGCAAGCCCAAACAAAAGACATGGGTGTGCTTGGAGGCTTCCAGCCAACCAACATACCAAGAAACAAAGCCGAAATGCACCGTGTAGAGCAAGGACAGGGCTTAGATCATGGAAAGGATGAGCAGGGAGCAATCAGTAACAGAACTTCTACTAATTAAGAGACCCACGTGTTACATAGACATACAGAACAAAGCCCTGGCTCCAGGGAGATATTCCCTATCCCTCTGTAGTAGATAATCTGCTTTATCTGTACCTGTAGCAATGGCAGCATGCCAGCTGAGATCTGTGTCAGTAGACGGGATACTTCTTCCCATCCACGTACATTAATTTTCGCTTCAGAAATCTCGGATTGCGTCCTGACACGTTAGAGATTGAAAATTTCTACCGGTTTTATGGGATATCAGACGACAGATTAACACAGAGATGCCTTGACATAAATTGTTAAAGACAGAGCTATATCTTCAGGACTAAGCTGCTACTGGATATCTGAGAGTGCCGTCAACTGTGTTTTTGAAGGATCTGCAATTACTTGTTATATAGGTGGAAAAAAGACACAGGTCCATCAAGTTCAACCCTTCCCGATCAATTACATGACATAGATTTTTAGATTGATTATAACTCTCAATCCTTTAATAAATGCTGACATAGTATCTGCCATTACTACTATTACATAGTTTGACTACTTTAACTGTAAAGAATACTTTCTTGTATTGATGTCTAAATCGTCAAAATCCTTTTTATAATCTAGAGCCCAAAACTAAGTCCAACATTTGAGATGTGGCAGCGCCAGGGATTTATAAAGGGGTAATATTGCATTGGGATCACAGGTTTTTATTTTTTTTAAATACATCCTAAAATCTCATTCGCTTTTGCAGCTGCTGCCTATTTGAAACATAGTATCATGCTGACATAGTATCTGCCATTACTACCATAGTTTGACCACTTTAACTGTAAAGAATCCTTTCTTGTATTGATGTCTAAATCGTCAAAATTTCTCCACACGTAATGAGTGTCCAATGGTCCTTTATAAAGTCCTTGGAAAGAAAACATCAGCCTTCAATACCATTTAATAATCAAGTAGCCCACCTTTGAACCCTCTCCAGATGTCCTCTATCCTTTTTATAACGCACAGCCCGAAACTACGTCCCACATTTGAGATGTGGCACCACCAGGGATTTATAGAGGGGTAATGTTGCATTGGGATCACATTTTTTTTTTTTTTTTTTTTTTTAAACACATCCTAATATCTCATTTGCTTTTGCAGATGCTGCCTGACATTGAGTATGGCTGCTTAGCTTACTTGTAACCAGAATACCCACATCCTTCTCTTGTTCTTGTAGGATTAACAGGGTTGTCCAGTTTGAACTAAAGAAAAAACTATGGCTTGAATGAGTGTAAAGTTGATGATCCACTTGATATACAGTACAGACCAAAAGTTTGGACACACCTTCTCATTCAAAGAGTTTTCTTTATTTTCATGACTATGAAGGCATCAAAACTATGAATTAACTCATGTGGAATTATATACATAACAAACAAGTGTGAAACAACTGAAAATATGTCATATTCTAGGTTCTTCAAAGTAGCCACCTTTTGCTTTGATTACTGCTTTGCACACTCTTGGCATTCTCTTGATGAGCTTCAAGAGGTAGTCCCCTGAAATGGTCTTCCAACAGTCTTGAAGGAGTTCCCAGAGATGCTTAGCACTTGTTGGCCCTTTTGCCTTCACTCTGCGGTCCAGCTCAACCCAAGCCATCTCGATTGGGTTCAGGTTCGGTGACTGTGGAGGCCAGGTCATCTGGCGCAGCACCCCATCACTCTCCTTCATGGTCAAATAGCCCTTACTTTCAAAGTTTTCGGCTGACTGACTGACCTTCATTTCTTAAAGTAATGATGGCCACTCGTTTTTCTTTACTTAGCTGCTTTTTTCTTGCCATAATACAAATTTTAACAGTCTATTCAGTAGGACTATCAGCTGTGTATCCACCTGACTTCTCCTCAACGCAACTGATGGTCCTAACCCCATTTATAAGGCAAGAAATCCCACTTATTAAACCTGACAGGGCACACCTATGAAGTGAAAACCATTTCAGGGGACTACCTCTTGAAGCTCATCAAGAGAATGCCAAGAGTGTGCAAAGCAGTAATCAAAGCAAAAGGTGGCTACTTTGAAGAACCTAGAATATGACATATTTTCAGTTGTTTCGCACTTGTTTGTTATGTATATAATTCCACATGTGTTAATTCATAGTTTTTGATGCCTTCATAGTCATGAAAATAAAGAAAACTCATTGAATGAGAAGGTGTGTCCAAACTTTTGGTCTGTTCTGTAGCTTCCAGCCCTTTTATGTCAAGGGTGCGAGCGTCCAACAGAGAATGTATCATCAGAAATTAGCATATTATATCATTTAGATTCTTATTATAAACCTATTTTTTTTATTTCTGTGTGACTATCCACATAAAACGTCAAGTTTTCAAAATGGCCACTAGAGCAGCCACCTTAATGCGAGGATATCTTTTTTTTTTAGATCAGTTGTCAGCCTTACTGTGTAAACTGGGACAGAATAAGCAAAGTCATCTCATTATCATTAGAGGATGAGTGAGTTAATGACAACACTGTTGTTTGAACCCATTGTGGCCCATGTGTCAAAAAGTTTGCCCACCTCTGGTCTATACAGACAATACATAAAGGAATTATGTGCCTCCAATATGGCCACCAGAAAAAGTTTTCAAAACAAAATTTAAAAAAATTACAACATAAAAAAAAAATTAACACATTATTTATCTTCCTGTAGACTTATATGTAATAAATGCACCTCAATATCAACCTTCCATTAGCAGCTACAATTCTGGCCTCAGACTGAACTCGGGTTGCTTTCAGCTTGCAGAGATAGCATTGCCCAGTCTGAACAAGTACTTATTAACTGAAGTAATATTTTGATTCCGTGAATAAGACACGTATTCAGTGTGAGGGAGCCGGAGTCAATGGGTCATTATGACTCTATGAATGTTACTTTGTTGACACATAGTTTGTCCTTTGTGCGACTGTTATTCTTTAATTCATACCTCTGGGTCTTGCCCCGCTCATGTACTCCACTTTTATGTTGTCTTATACCTTAACTTTCTGATCTGAATCATCAAAGGATGGATGCTTGCTGGTTGCCTTCAATATCTCAAGCGTCTTTCTCCTGGTTCTTTTGATCACACATTTTTATTCAGAGTTTGATGGAAAAACCACACATAAACATAAAAAAAAGTCCAAAATTAGGCATAGAATAAAATCACTTGGTCGGCTACAAACTTCTAAGCATTAATTCCCAAACCTACAAACTTGGAATGGACGAAATATAAGTAGGGTATTATATGTACAGTATAAAGGATGGCCTTGTTGGTCACATCAGGGGTGTTAGTAAACACTGATGATATCTAGGGAGTCTTGAAGCTCTGGTAGGGGCAAGAGTATAACTATAGGGGGTGCAACAGTTGAAGCCGCACCCATGCCCTGGTGTCTAGGGAGCTCAAAGGTCCGTCTGCTACAATATTAGAAGTGGGGTCCTGTCACAGGTTTGACATTGAGGCACAGGAACTTTAAAGACATCTGTCACCATGATCAACACTATTAAATCAGGCATACTGCCTGGTAGGTTTGATCATGATGAATAAAATAAGCCCTTTCTTTCTGCAGTTGGTATTTTGGTTGCAGAGAAATTCATACTTTTAGTTATACTCAAATAAGGTGCTCAGAGCATCGAGGGGTTGGCCTAGCTCCACAGAGCACCCCTTCACCTCCACCTCCCCTCATTGCCACTCCCTCTTCCAGTGAAATTGACAGAGCAAGGCATCCTCACTGCTCCAATGCCTGGCCCTGAAATCTCTTGCATGCACCAGTGGAGTATACATCTCAGCAGTCATGCCGAGTCTTAGATCTTCCCTGCACATGCGCCAATAGTACTGCTACCAGCACATGTATGACATTTCAAGACCAGGCATCGGAACAGTAAGGAAGACTGGCCCTCTCAATCTCATTGGGAGGGGGAATGGCAATGGGAAGAGGCAGAGGTGAATCGATGCCCCAAGGTGCTAGGTATCTTCCTATATAGAAGAGGGACCTTTTAGCCCCCTAGACACTAGGACAGGGGTATGACTTCTACCTTTTCACCCTTTGTAGCTCTATGCTCTTGTCCCCAGCAGTGCTTTAAGGTGTCCTAGATATCATCAGAGTCTACTAACAGCCTTGATATGAACATATTTTAAGTGGGCATGTGCCCCATGCCAAATGTTAGCAATACCACTGGGTTCCATGTGAACCAGGGGCCAATTGGAAGGTACACCAACTGCCCAAAAGTGGGCATATATTTATTTTGAGGTCCATCGGAAGAGGTTGTGACAAATTTGACCATGGGCTATCAGGCACTGCCCTAACTTCCAAATGATCGGTCCATTCCAATCTAAAGCTGGGGAAGAACTATAGAATTATTAACCTGTGCCTACATGTCTGTGAAAAAAGAAATGGGTTCCCTGACATTGGAAACATATTGGAGCGGGGTGTGCTCCTTTTTACCATGTTTTTATCATGTCTACATTAGACCAACCATAGGCGTTTCAGCAACTGAATATTTTCCACTCTTTTTAATGAGTGCAGTTGTTTTCATAGCAATATACGTCCGTGCAAAAAGTTTCTAGCCCATTGGGCCATGTCAGACATGTTGACGCTCAATAAGCAGAAGATGATGTAAATAGGAGTCTTTCATTAATCAAGCGGGCAAATTACATTACATGACGTCTTATTTTCACATACGAGAGAACTTCTTGTTTCAATGGAAATTAAAACAGGACGTCGGTCTGCAGGAACCGAGAGCTTGTACATGATGTGTAAGGAAAATGCATCTTACTGTTCTATGTTAATTGCTGAATTGCTGAAATCCCGGATGACGAACTTCAGTGTCTCCATGCTGCTAGATTCTTCCTGCAATGTTATTTTTTAACTCATATACACATTAGATTGATATCAGTTGCTATAAAGAATGATCAGGCTTTGTGACTATCTGACATCCATGTAAGCAGTCTCCATGACATCAGTTTCAAGACCTCCGACATTGTTATAAAAATATTATTTCACCAAGTAAAGTCATTCAGGAAAAATTCAAGGTTTCCTATGATGGACCCATGGGGGAAATGCAGTATCATAGGTCGACCATTCAAGTAAATGGCCAACCATGAAATACCTGGGCAAACTGCCGTTTTTGTGTGGATTTCCACTTTGGACAATAGATAAAAGAGACAAGTGAGTTTTTCAAAATTCATCTTGGTCCATTTCGAACAAATTCGGTTGTCAGATTTAATACAAGTTAGAATAAATTTGGGGAAATATATATTGATACAAAAGAGAAAATGTGGTGTCCCAATATAAATACTGTATAAATCACATATTGCAAAGAAAGGATCCTTTAAAACACAATACTTTATTTCTATTCAGATAAAAAAGTAGCCCAAACCTAATTTGTAGGCTAACTCCAATAAACACAAGATAGTGATACACAAAGATAAAATATCAAACACAAACAAATCCACTATTACCGGTTAACCCCAACGCGTTTCCCCCGAGATGGGTTAATCAGGGGGTATGTTAGGGTAAAAAACGGTCCAAAGAAAATGGATAACAAAAGATATACACGAATACCAAAAAATTCCCACTAGGCATATTAAAACAACGGAAAAAGATACGTCCTACCATATGTAGTTCACCATAGTCATCTGGCAGAAGATACTACATGGAGGGTTCCCTTGTTGATCCTGACGCCCAGGGAGTGCAGATGATACCGGTAATAGGTCCCACCACGTAGTGTTTTTTAGGGTATATTAGGACAGGTACGAGGACAGGGAAACCCCACCATCAGGAGTTGTCCCCGGGCTGAGGGTAGACCAGGGTTTTTGTTAGGGACAGTCTCCCCTTCCCTGGTTTACTGGTGACTCCCCCGACACCTACTGTCCATATTCCCCTTCCTTCCCTGTGATAGTGGATTTGTTTGTGTTTGATATTTTATCTTTGTGTATCTCTATCTTGTGTTTATTGGAGTTAGGCTACTTTCACACTAGCGTTCGGGTGTCCGCTCGTGCGCTCCGTTTGAAGGGGCTCACGAGCGGCCCCGAACGCATCCGTCTGGCCCCAATGCATTCTCAGTGGAGACGGATCCACTGAGAATGCATCCGCCTGCCAGCGTTCAGCCTCTGCTCCGCGAGCGGACACCTGAACGCTGCTTGCAGCGTTCGGGTGTCCGCCTGGCCGTGCGGAGGCAAGCGGATCCGTCCAGACTTACAATGTAAGTCAATGGGGACGGATCCGCTTGAAGATGACACCATATGGCTCAATCTTCAAGCGGATCCGTTCCCCATTGACTTTCAATGTAAAGTCTGGACGGATCCGCTCAGGCTACTTTCACACTTAGAAAATTTTCTAAGTTTTAATTCAGACGGATCCGTTCTGAACGGATGCGAACGTCTGCATTATCGGAGCGGATCCGTCTGATGAAACATCAGACGGATCCGCTCCGAACGCTAGTGTGAAAGTAGCCTAAGCCTACAAATTAGGTTTTGGATACTTTTTTATCTGAATAGAAATAAAGTATTGTGTTTTAAAGGTCCTTTCTTTGCAGTATGTGATTTAGAATAAATATGACCTGAATCGGAAGTGCGGCCGTAGTGCTGCCTGTCCATGTTGTGGACCACAAAACACAGGCACCGATCATGTGAACTCCGTATAACGGTGCAAACCCATTGACTTCAATGGATCCGTGATCCGCAAGATACAGAGAAAGATAGGACATGTCCTATCTTATGTGGAGCCGAGACATGGACCCAGAAGCCCACGGAAGGGCTTCCGTGTGTTTCTGTGTTCTTCCGGGTCCATGCCGCCACATTGAAAAATCTAGGACATGTCCTATCTTTCGCTGTATCTCGCAGATTGCAGACCAATAGAAGTCAATGGGTCCATACCATGTTGCAGAGTTCACACGGCCGTTGCCCATGTTTTGCATACCCCTGGTTTTCAGTCTGCAACACAGGCACAGCGGCACTACGGCCGTATGAATGGGGCCTTAATATTTGGTACCCTAGTGGTTTAGAGAAGAAGATTAATACCTAGCTTTCTGGTGGTTTACTCATCTCCCCAGGCTAACAGCCTTTTGGCCCCCTGAAACAAAAGGGCCTAGGCATTGGGTAGCATCAGTGTCCATTGTATGATGGATTTAGCACTAATTCATGGTTTTCATAATAAAAGAAGACCATGACACAGATCTGAACAGAGCCTATAACACACACATTCAATGATTATTTATGAGACGGTGAACACAAGATCCTATGGCAGAGAGTTCCATAGTCTCACTGCTCTTACAGTAAAGAATCCTCAAACCTTTTCTTTTTTTTAAATGTACGGGACTTCAATCCAAATTTCAGGGAAAATTTGATTCACTGCAAAGCAGAATTTCCTCGTGCTTCGTGGTAGCAAATAAATTTTCCCTAAAATAGCGTTAAAACAAAAAAAAATCATACTTACTTCATCAGTTTGAGCGCGAAGTCTGCCCCCACCATCTTGATCACCACACCAGCCAACGTGCGAAGACCTTAATATTAATGTCTGATGCTGCAATCACCGATGAACACGGAATCTGAGTGGTACAATAACAGGGAGTGGCGCAATCACCGTTCCCTGTCATTGCACCCACTACTTACAAAGAAATGCGCTTTGTGATGAAGTCATTCGCCATGTAGCGAATTTTTATGTCAAATTCGGCGAAGCAGCCAAATCAAATTTTCAAGAACTTCTATGGTTAAGTTAAAGCAAATGTCCAGTCAGAAGCTCGGCGATGATAATGATATGTAAGTCAGCACCTACAGGGGATGATTGCCTGGTATTTATTTTCATCAGATCTTGACTGCTTTTTAGCTCAGCTCCATTAGGGCAGAGCTGTGATCTGTGACTACAGCTTTAGCCACTACGTCTACAGAGAGTCTGAGTTAGTCTGAGACACCCCCCCTGTCTTCTCATTGGTTGCTGCTCTCTCCCTTCCCTAGCAGCTCCTCCCCTTTAGACTGTCTGCTGCATATAAACATAAATCTATCACAGTCTTACCAGAGTCAAGTCAGTGCACAGAGAACTGATTTTGTTACACTTAAAGGGGTTGTCAAGCTTCAGATCATTTTTTAAATACCCCAGCCAGTTGTAAATGTCGAGGAAGCATACCTACCTGCTCTCCAATGATCGGTTCCAGCTCGATTGTCCACCACTGGTTTCATCAAGCTCGAGCCAAGCATCAGGGAGCAGGTAAATATGCTTCCCCTTGACAGGTCCTGCTTGGTGGAGAAGGGGGTATTTGGTAATAAAAAGTAATCTGAAGCTGGACAATCCCTTTAAGGGCAGAATGACTACAAAGTACAGATTATTTACATTATTAACACTGGGGGACAAAAGGTCCACATCAGGTAAGATCTGTGCATCTGGGGCAAGTCAGCCAATTGGCGGACTGGGAACTTAAAATGGCCCTGGAAAAAATAAAAAATAAAAGCGGCCCCTTGTTGTAGGTGGGTCTAAACTGACAGAAGACGGGAAAAAACAAGTAGGCAGGGACAAGAGATGTTGGTAAAGCCAGCAATACCGTAGTGCTGCACAAAATACCGCCCCAGCAAAAACAAATACGACTGCAACACAAGATACTGCTGATCGCCACAGTATTGAACCATGAGGATGGCGATACCTGTGGCTGCGAGCCAGGTGCATTAGTACCTCATCCTCCCAGCATTAAATAATTCTGAGAGCATCTGATTGTTATATAACCAGCTGGTGGCCACGAGGAGGGCTCAGGTGGCCTCCTGGAGCATCGGCCAACCAGGAAATTTCCCTGTAGGGTCTATGGCCAGTCCGCCCCTCCATACGCCGTAGTAAGCAGGAGGCTGGTACTGTAGATCACTTTGAAAGCATTTTATTATGGGTTGGGGTAAAACCCTATTTGCGTAGATGATACATGATTAAAAAAACTACTAGACAGAATATAATTAATACACCATATTTTTTCATAAAGCTGTTTTATTTAAAAGTGATTAATTTGTGAATATTAGGTTTCATAATTATAAAAATAAAATGGAAAAAAATATCTTTTTAAGTTTGTAATTATTGCCTTTTAATAAAAAAAAATTGTGAGCATTACAGAAGCAATAGCTATTTTTAGCATTTCACATTTCAGTCATAAATGTTTATAATAATAATAAAAGTAATAATAACGATGATGATACTAAATAAAAGTTCTAGTAACAATAATAATAATAATAATAATTATTATTATTATTATATTGCCTTTGAGCACTGGGGTCCTAGGTTCAAAATCTGACAGGGTAAACATCTACATGGATAACACCAATACACGATATATAAGACAAAGTAATAAACAGCACATACACCTAAGGCACCAGTGTGAATAATATGCACTTTATTAATTCATGTAAATTTAATGCCTTTAAAAACAATTCAAATCTGATATGTGAGGTGGTGGTCGCAGAGCAACTAATATGAAATAGAACAATTAAAAAAAATGATTTAATACATATGTACAATGGAGGATAAAATACTGCCTCTAAATCAAGGAGATATAGATGGTATAAGCAACAATAAGCTAAAAAATACAAAGTCCATATTCATGAACCTCAGTAGAAAAAAAATTACCAAAATTACCAAGGATACCAACCCATAAAGATATTTCAATGACCACACCGGACTACCACCTCATTACCCAATGTGTGTTTTGCAGTCCACTTTCTCAAGGGGTAACATCTACATGGAGTATGCATGCTCTCACTGTTTTGTGTGGGTCCTTCAGGTACTCTGGTTTCTTCCTACACCCCAAAACATACTAATAGGTCAGGGTACTTTCACACTAGCGTTTTTCTTTTCCAGCACTGAGTTCCATCACAGGGGCTCTATACCGGAAAATAACTGATCAGTTTCATCCCCATGCATTCTGAATGGAGAGTAATCCGTTCAGGATGCATCAGGATGTCTTCAGTTCAGTCTTTTTGACTGATCAGGCAAAAGATAAAACCGCAGCATGCTGCGGTTTTATCTCCGGCCAAAAAAACTGAAGACTTGCCTGAATGCCGGATTCAGCATTTTTCCCCATAGGAATGTATTAGTGCCGGATCAGGCATTCAAAATATCGTAATGCCGGATCCGTCCTGCGCAGACCGGTAAAAATGTGAAAAAAGATACCAGACGGATCTGTCTGTCCACATGACAAGCGGAGAGACGGATCCGTTCTTGCAATGCATTTGTGAGACGGATCCGTATCCGGATGCGTCTCACAAATGCTTTCAGTCACAACCAGATCGGCGAATCCGGCGGGCAGTTCCGACGACGGAACTGCTTGCCAGATCACACTGCCGCAAGTGTGAAAATAGCCTCAATTGGCCATCTATTAAAGATGTATGAATTTCCCAAAATTTGTTTTGGACGTCAGATTCAATTCGGTCCAGACTGAAAGTGCGCTAATTGCCCTGAAAAGTCATGTAGGGCACTCTGAGGTCTCCTAGGACTGTATTCAAGACAGCCAAGCAAAGACGCCAAGGCAACATTAGTAATGTCAAAATGGCAGCAACATATCTGACTGTGGGTACATGCATTTTTGACGTGATGGCAAACAACCTGTTTAATTACGTGCTGCGCCATCTGATTTTTTTATAGTTTTTTTAATTAAAAAAAAGTACAAAAAATGATCCTTTTTGTTGGGAGATGACTTCTTTTCTGTCTTCTGATCTGTAAAATATTGGCTACCATTTTGTGCGATTCAATGGGACGAATCCCCAAAATTCAGATTTGTTGGAAACTAACAGAGGGACATTTATCAAACCAGATACGTCAAGTTTTTGGTGTAGACATTTAGGAGACACGCCACTTTTCAAAGTGGACTATATTTAAGGCAGAAAAGTGAACTGGACCTGGATTATCTTCGACACTTGAAATGTCACAGAAAAGTAACATCCTATGCCAGGCAGGTGTATTTTTTAAAGCTGGCCATACATCTGACATAAGTCTTCTATGGGATCGTTCGTACAAATGATCCCACCAACTTAACAGCCCGACCAGGGAGTCCGTTTTTAATAAAAACAGATTCCCTGGTGCTTGGGCACAATGGCAAGTGATAGGCGGAATTCAGCTGATCACGCCATCAGCATGCAGTTTCGGTCGATGAACGGACAAAGTTTTCCAACACGGCGGATCGCATTTTCAGCAGACGAGAGTCTACCGGCGTTTGTTCGCGCTAGTTTTTCAAACGACAGGCAGCCGTAATGGCCAAAATCTGCCATTACAGCTGCCTTTAATCTCATGTGTATGGCTACCTTAAGACTAAGTCATACAACTCAAAGCTGTTGCAGCAAATACATTAAAACTGTGCACCATTTCGTAAATTTGGCGCAACCACACAATGTAAAACCCAACTTAAAAATGACATGAAAAGTATCTCAAATGATAAATGTCCCCCATAGTTCGCAAGGCTTAAAAAAAGACATCCGTCCATCCAGTTCAGCCTGTTATCCTGCAAAGTTGATCCAGAAAAAGGCACAAAAAAAAAACAACTCATAAAGGAAGAAGCCAATTTTTCTCATAATTTTTCTGGTATTTGCCATCTCTACTTTCGATTAAATGGACCTTACAGTATGTCAGAAATTAGATGTGAATGGTGAAACATAAAATAATAATAATTAGAATGATCTTTATCACTGTGATTATTATTAATTATTAGTAGTAGTCGTATATTGTTTTTTATTATTAATATTATTACTATTATTATTTTTAGCCTTAATATCTGGGCTTAAACTGTATTCAAAGAGATTGTAGTGTTCCAGCGCCTGAAAGGTTAAAATATATCTTTTATTCTAAGATGTTTAAAAATCCTTGGCATTCCTTGGCCGACGCGTTTCACGCTCATATCGCTTGCTCGGAGCTCCAAGAACTCTGTTTATACCATTTGTCTCTGGGTGAGCCGTGCTTGTTTTTCTTTTTTGTTCATGGTTATACTGTATTATCAAAAAAGGTGCAATTAGTCTATTGTATTAATAAATCGAATTCATTGACTTTAAGAGGTTCTGGGCATGAGCGTGCTCTTAAAGAACCCTCCTTACATCCCCGATCACATCTCTTTATTTTATTATATTATACTCACTTACATAGCACTGACATATTCCGCTTTACAGACATTAGCATCACACTGTCTACAATGGGGCTCACAATCTAAGGTCCCTATCAGATGTCTTTGGAGTGTGGGAGGAAACCCAGGCAGGGAGGACATACAAACTCCATGCAGATGTCATCCTTGGTCGGATTTGCACCCAGGACCCCAGCTCTTCAAGGACCCAGTGCTAACCACTAAGCCACCACACAATAATAATAGCTGGTCTATAATGGAGTAACTCCTTCCAGGGCTGGAATTTTAGGTAAAGGAGGATGCTGGTTGTTGTCATTTAAGCGGAGCCAGATTCAAGCAAGGGTGATCCATTCATCATCCTCCACAATATACTTTCATCCAGTGTACTGTTTCCCAGTTCGTATCTGACAACAAATTCAGAGTTACGCTGACGCCTTTTATTGTTCCGTCAATTCTTTAATTTTCTGTTGGCTTCGACTACACAGATAAGCGGCAAACAAAACAAAACTCAGAAACAGCAAGAAAATAAAGAAGGAAAGGCAGCAGGAGATAAAAATCTGCGACCGTTCTCCCTGGTTTCCATGAGGATTTAATAACAGAAAAATAATATTTAGATAAGCACAGCACGAGATATACAGCCCAAAACTATAGAAAGTATAAAATGTACCGTGACGGCAGATCGTGTAGGTTTATATAGCTGGTTTGATTGCTGTAATATTTCTGCCATGAACAGGCAAGCAAAGTAGGCACCGGAAACTTCTATTTTTAGACAATTTTTCTCATAATGTCACCATGCCACTATAGAATGCCACTGCCAACATATAACTTCCATATGGAGCCCACATAGTACCACCGTATAGTGCCCCAAAATTGGTTGCAACTAGATCTACTTCCCTAAAAAGCCAACATACTACTTCAATTTCCTTCCCACATAACAGCGCAATTTAGTTTTCGAACTATACTACTTTAGACTGCCAATTACAGGTGGGCGGGTGAGCTGTGGTTTTTACGGACCTGTTGAATAGAGCGGCGCATTCTGTCTGCAAAATGGACCAAAGCAGTGCATGCTCCCGTGCCTGAGCAATGGTTCATGGAAAAACAGTGACGTCTGAATACACATAGAGGATTCAATGGGTGTGTGGAATTAAGTCGAAATACGTTGCATCTATTTGAGCAAAAAAAATTAAAAATATTTTTAAAAAATGAAACATTTTGATCAAGTGCAATTGAAATCAAAAGCTTCTAAATTCCTTAACATTAGCGCACAATTAAGAACCGCGTAATCTCATTGATCATGAGCACAGGATGCTGAGGGCACCGGCAATGCACCCTATCACATACAGTGTTGTAGATGCTTAGTCGCTATCGTTTTCTTGGAGTCAGGTTCCCACTCCACTAGATAACGAATAATAAGACTCCAGAAAAATGATGTCGAGATTTGTTTTGCCGTGTAGAATATAAGCTTTTCACTAGACGTGGCTTTTTGGTTACGTTTTGGACTTTTTTATTTTTTTTACTTTTTCAAACTATAACAGAAAATAAAGATAACATAAGTCAATCAATTTGTTTTGGTTTACAATGGCAATGGCTGCATCTTTGCCACAATAACATAGCTGGAGATATAATGCTCAGATCCAATAACACATAAGAACTAAGTAGTCAAATGAGATAAAGTAGATTACAGTATGAAGGAAAAAGCAGAGTGGTACGGAGATAGCTCAAGGTAGTGGGATGTCTCCATCATCTTGGTTTGCAGTATCCTGGCTCTCATAGATAGCTGTTATTAAGGTTGTAGCAACGCTGGGCACAATTGGTTAAGGGCATTTAGATACAAATATACATAGAAGTCTTAATGTGAATATAGAGATGCATACATAAACATATGTCATGGGAGACATGTGCCAGTTTAGGTAAAACATGCGGGTAACAGATGACCATATAATGTTTGTAAGATGACCGCTATTATGGGAGTACCTGATGCCACTGGTGAAGAGAGATGGAGATCAGGAAGTACGTGCTCGCTGTTCCCGCATCGAGGGTGCACATGCGCAGTGTGCTGCGTGTCATTCCTCATTGTGGGATGCATAATGGTTGTGTGAATGAATGGATCTTATGACCGGTATAGTTGTATAATAGATGTAGTATGGATGAGGCCGTTACTTGTCAATTGGAAAAAGCAGGCACACCGGTGATGTATTAGGCATGTGAGATGTACTGTATACATTGTTTTATTGAAAAAGAGAAAAGAGGGAGAAAGGGGAAAAGAAGGGAATAGCAGATAATGAGGGGAACACAGTGAAGAATGAAAAATTAGAAAAAAGCAATTGTCAAAAATAAAATAAAAAGATAAAAAATATGTAGGATATAAGTGTGTGACATGGGATATTGCAATGGTCACAATATTTGGGGGATAGTGTGACATGCCACAGTGGGTTTGCAGGACAATACAACACTGGAAAAATTAAATAGAAAAAATAAATGAAAATGGTAAAAAATGCAGAAGAAATACCTCATGCAGGGTATTTAGATACAGGGCTAAGGTTAGGAAACTGACTTTTTGCCAAGGGTAAAGGAAAGCCTACCTATGGTTACGACTATCCTGGACCAACAGGACAAAAGGATAGGACTGATAAGTAAATTACAAATCTCCAAAGAATCTCCTTCTCATTTGAGATCATTTGGAATATGTAGTACATCTTATGGTCCTTGCTAATGAAGTGTGTGAAGGACCGTAGGTACAAGGGGTGGAAGGGTAGTAGTTACACCGGGGACCTGGTGCCTAAGGACCCCTCAGTCGTGTAAGGAGACAGTAGTATTATAAATAACACATAGGGAGGCTATTACTGATTCTGCATTTTTTGGAATTCCGGGAACTCCAAGTTAAAGTGACCCCCCTGGTTCATCAAAAAAAAAAGTCACGTAATCTGGGAAATCAACAAAATACTTACCCGGTGACCTCCTTTTTATTTTATAAGCTGCAAATCTGCTAATTTCTGGGCTCCTTTTATGCCATCAAAGATGGCCGCACTGCTTCTCAGACTGTGCATGTTAACAGCGCTGGCCAATCCAAGAGCATTTCATAATACATTTCAACATACTTTTTAAAATGAAAATGTAAAGAAAACACAGTAAAAATAAATACACGTTTTTGTTATTTTTTATGGCTAACGTAAAATAGATGGAACTTTTCAATATACAACCTTCTAACAGTCTCCATGTCCCAGACACAGTAATATGATTCTCATTTATTACATCAGACAGACAGATAAATAGTCAGGGGCAGTATGGAAATCCAGCGAGAAGTTTCATGAGGTTCGAGTGTTTGTATAATCACCCTCTCCCTGCAGATACTGCTCCTCTCAGCTTTTACAAGCAGGAAATAAATGAAAGGCAGAACGTGTTGAAATGGAATCGCACTGTTGCCTATTGTCTCCAACGTGGATTATCCCCTGCAATGACCTAGAAACGTGGTGAGAGCTCCAGGCCACAGCAAGGTTCTTCACCATGAAACATTATCCAGTTCCAAATTTCTATCTTTCTCCAGATCCCATCTGGAATGTACATATGTTTAGACCTTGATGGAGCCCTCCGTTTAGAGACATAGGTCTATGTTATGGAAAAAAGAAATGAGATAAACTTAAACAAGAACTGGTTTTCAAATATAGGAATTTAGCAGTGTCAGCCTGACTTTGTGCTGCTCCCTGCGATCTGGCATATGGAGATATTAATAATAAGCTGTCACGGACATTCCCGCTACAGGTGGCAGGAGATCGGTGAGACTGGCAACACGTGGTTTGATCTGACATGTTTTCCGTTTGGATCAAATGACGTATGTGATGTTTCTGGTGCTTGCCACACCTTCTTTGCCCAGGTGTGGCTATTCGGGTCATTTAACCTTCTCTATTTATAGTTGCTTCTCCCACTATGCTATGCGGTTTATAGCTTCTGTTTGGACCTTTGGATAGATTGTGGTTGGATCTCGGCTGAGTTCCTGGTTCTTCCATTTCTCCTTTGAAGGAAGTCTTTGCTTTCCCTTTTGTATTTTGTTTGGGTTCTGTG
This sequence comes from Bufo bufo, assembly GCF_905171765.1. Lineage (NCBI taxonomy): Eukaryota > Metazoa > Chordata > Amphibia > Anura > Bufonidae > Bufo > Bufo bufo. The sequence goes on along the minus strand of NC_053390.1, from coordinate 789,131,447 downwards.
TGTTGCTTTTCCCTATTGTTTGTATTAGGCCTGAAGGAGACTCCTGTTCGTCCTTCCGTTTGGAGGAACAGGTGGTCTCATCCCTGCCATTAGTACCAGGGTTCTATAGGGCAAGATAGGACTCTACGTATTCCTGCGTATGAACACACCTACCACTGGGGTCTGTTCATGCTAGTAGTCAGTCAGGATTTTGATTGGGGTTTTACTAGGAGATGTCCATCTTTCTTCCCTAGTTCTCAGGCCTGATTCCATGTTCCTTCCCTCCTATGCTCGATGTGGTGTTTCCCTCCCACACCGAAGGGTGACATGAGCTTTCATTAAACTTTTGTTATTTTGTTACATTTGTAGCAATGTATTGATTTTACAGGTAAACTGATGAATGTATAGGTTTAGAGCAACACTTTTATGTATACATATGCAGAGATAATGTCCTATCAATTATATGACTAATAACTGTTCATTACATCGATATGTAATTACCAAAATAATCTCTTCAGAGCTTCACAATCAGAAAAAGCACTTAACAAGTGGTGGGGTATTAACAACAGGTGGGTTACTGGTAGAGTTGAGCGGACACCTGGATGTTCGGGTTCGATGGGTTCGGCCGAACTTCACAAAAAAGTTCAAGTTCGGGACCCGAACTTGACCCGAACTTGACCTCGAACCCGAACCCCATTGAAGTCAATGGGGACCCAAACTTTTGAGCACTAAATGGCTGTAAAAATGTTATGGAAAGAGCTAGAGGACTGCAAATGGCATCAAAATGTGGTTAAGAGCATGGCAAGTGCTCTGCAAACAAATGTGGATAGGGAAATGATTTTAAATAACATAAAATACCTAAAAATAAAAAATAATAAGGACGAGGTCCATATGGAGTAGGAGGTTGAGGAGGCGGTGGATGTGGCGGTGTAGGTGGAAGCGGCGGTGGAGGAGGAGGTAGTCTACACTGCTTTTTTCTTTTATATTTTTTTATATTTTTTTTTATCAGGGTACACCCGAAAACATTGGGAAATATAACCTGTGATAACCCCCTCCAGTCGTGCTAAACACACGTTCAGAAAATACACTGGCTGCAGAGCAGGCCAGCACCTCCAAGGGGTAAAGGGCAAGCTCAAGCCATGTGCCCAATTTGGAGACCCAGAAGTTGCAGGGGCTGACCCCTGTCAGTCAGTTCGTGTAGGCACATCCCCGTGATGTTCACGATATAATTTGCTCTATCAACTTTCGATGTTCTTTTATGCGCCTACCAAGGTGATCACGGTTGGCGGGGAATCAGGGTTCCACGCCGGAGAGGGAGCATGAGAAAGGGATACCACATCCAAGGGAGGATTAATTTTTTCAAATTTAAAATTATAGAGCGGAATTATGGAACAATTTATTAAAGCTTAAAAGTGGGACAACTTTTTAAAGTTTAAGCATTGAATGAAAGGATGTGGCGCGCATTAATTACTAAAGAATTTATTAAATTTTATTCCCTGTCAACTATGCAGAGCAGGGGTTTCTATCCAGCAAAAGTTGAAAAATGTCACCTGACAATGTAAGTGATGATTTTTTTAAATGTATGTTCCTGTCACCTATGTAGAGGTGCCCCAGTGACATACACCATCCATTTGGATATCTTCTCTATCAACTTTCGATGTTCTTTTCTGAGCCTACCATGATGATTACGGGTGGCGGGGAATCAGGGTTCCAGGCCAGTGAGGGAGCGTGAGAAAAAGAGACCAAATTTAAGGGAGATAAATTTATTTAAAAAAATTGGGATCGAGCGGAAATGTGGGAAAAGCTATTGAGGTGCAAATGTGGGACAAATTACAGAAGCCCAAATGTGGGCCAAAAGAGTAAAGCGGAAATATGGGAAAAGTTATTGAGGCAAAAATGTTGGCCAAAAGAGTCAAGCGGAATCGTGGGACTAATTATTGAAGCGCAAATGTGGTACAACTTGTTAAAGTTTAAGCATTGAATCAAAGGAGGTGGCGCACATCAATTAAAGAAGCATTTCAGAAATTTTATTCCCTGTCACCTATGCAGAGCAGGGTTTATTCACATCTAAAATTGTATAATGTCAAACCAAGAATGTAACAGAAAAATGACAGAAATGTATTAACCTGTCTACTTGGTAGAGCAGGGTTTATGACAGAAAAAAATTGTTTGTCACCCTAAAATGTAAAATAAAAATTATTGAAATTTATTAAGCTAGGTAGAGGAGGGGTATATTACACCCAAAAATTCGTGAATTTCAACAAAAAATGTAACAGACAAATTTTTTCTTTTTTTTACCTGTCTACTCGGTATAGCAGTGGTACATCACACCCAAAAATTGGTGAATTTCACCGGAAAATGTAACTGACAATTTTTTTATTTTTTTTTACCGGTCTACTATGTATAGCAGTGGTACTTCACACCCAAAAATTGGTGAATTTCACCGGAAAATGTAACTGACAAAGTAGTGAAATGACATAAAATAAACTACGTACAAATAATAAATTTTTTATTTATTTTTTATGATGTGGAGTTCCATATGGAGTAGGAGTTTGAGGAGGCGGTGGACGTAGCGGTGAAGGTGGAAGCGGTGGTGGAGGAGAATGAGTTAGCCAACACAGGTTTTTGGTATTAATTTAATTTTTTAAAATTAGGGTACACTCCAAAAGAGTGTGAAATATCAAAAATACAAGAACGAGCAATTGCGCTGCAGTATAACAATGGCTGGTTAGTGCCGGTATTACATGTCTATTCTGCACATGGTACGGACTAGTCCTGAGGGATCCATGCCTGGTTCATTTTAATGAACGTGAGCTTGTCCACATTGGCTGTGGACAGGCGGCTGCGCTTGTCTGTGATGACTCCCCCTGCCGTGCTAAACACACGTTCAGATAATACAGTGGCTGCAGGGCAGGCCAGCACCTCCAAGGCGTAAAGGGCAAGCTCAGGCCATGTGCCCAATTTGGAGACCCAGAAGTTGAAGGGGGCAGACCCATCATTCAGTACGTGTAGGCATGTGCACACATACTGCTACACCATGTTGGTGAAATGCTGCCTCCTGCTAAGACGCTCCATTTCAGCTGGAAGTGCTGGTTGTTGTGGCGTGCTAACAAAGCTTTTACACATTTCGGCCATGCTAACCCTGCCTTCTGAGGTGCTGGCGGTGCCCCAGCTGTGTTTGCGACCTCTTCCTTGTCCTCTGCCTTTGCCTTGTGCTTCCACTGTGCCCCCGCTGTCAGGTGGGAATGCCACCAGCAGCGTGTCTACCAGCGTCCGCTTGTACTCGCGCATCTTACGATCACGCTCCAGTGAGGGAATTAAGGACGGTACGTTGTCCTTGTAATGGGGATCCAGCAGCGTGGCCACCCAGTAATCAGCACAAGTTAGAATGTGGGCAACTCGGCGGTCGTTGCGGAGACACTGCAGCATGTAATCGCTCATGTGAGCCAGGCTGCCCAGAGACAACGAAAAGCTGTCCTCTGTGGGAGGTGTATCGTCTGTGTCCTCTGTATCCCCCCATTCACGCACCAGTGATGGCCATGAGCTGGTTTGAGTGCCACCCTGCTGTGAACATGGTTCCTCCTCCTCCATCTCCTCCTCCTCATCCTCCACCTCGTCATCCTCCAGAACTGTGCCCTGGCTGGCCAATTGTGTACCTGGCGTTTGTGGGTGCAGGAACCCACCCTTGGAGCCACTTGGGAATGACTGGCCGGAAACCCTACGAAATTATCCCTCTTCCTCCTCCTGCTCCTGTGCCACATCCTCTTCCATCATCGCCAGCAGCGTTTTTTCAAGGAGGCATAGAAGTAGGATAGTTACGCTGAGAACGGCGTTATCGGCACTGGCCATGTTGGTGGAGTACTCGAAACAGCGCAACAAGGAACACAGGTATCGCATGGAGGCCCAGTAATTGGCGGTGAAGAGGTGCTGTTCCGCTGAGCGACTCACCCGTGCGTGCTGCAGCTGAAACTCCACTATCGCCTGCTGCTGCTCGCACAGTCTGGCCAACATGTGCAAGGTGGAGTTCCACCTTGTGGGCACGTCGCATATGAGGTGGTGAGCGGGAAGGCCAAAGTTACGCTGCAGCGCTGACAGCCGAGCAGCAGCAGGGTGAGAACGCCGAAAGCACGCACAGACAGCCCGCACTTTATGCAGCAGCTCTGACATATCGGGGTATTTTTTAAGGGACCTCTGCACCACCAAATTCAGCACATGCGCCAGACAAGGGATGTGCGTCAAACCGGCTAGTCCCAGAGCTGCTATGAGATTTTGCCCATTATTGCACACCACCAGGCCGGGCTTGAGGCTCACTGGCACCAACCACTCATCGGTCTGTTGTTCAAGGCCCGTCCACAGCTCCTCCCCCAAACAGATAAGTTTTAAAACTGCCTGCTGTCGTTTACCCCTGGCTGTGCTGAAGTTGGTGGTGAAGATGTTACTCTGACCGGATGAGGAGCTGGTAGAGGATGAGGAAGCAGAGTAGGAGGAGGAAGCAACAGGAGGCAAACTGAAGCGCCCTGCAATCCTCGGTGGTGGAAGGACATGCGCTAAACTGCTATCCGCCTCAGGCCCAGCCGCCACTGCATTTACCAAGTGTGCTGTTATGGAGATATAACGTCCCTGACCGTGCTTACTGGTCCACGTATCCATAGTGAGGTGCACCTTGCCACAGATGGCATTGCGCAGTGCACACCTGATTTTGTCCCCTACTTGGTTGTGCAGGGAAGGGATGGCTCGCCTGGAAAAGTAGTGGCGGCTAGGCACGACGTACTGTGGGACAGCCACCGCCATAAGGCCTTTAAAACTATCCGTCTCCACCAGACGGAATGACAGCATTTCAAAGGCCAGTAATTTATAAATGCTGGCATTCAGGGCTAGTGATCGTGGGTGGGTAGGGGGGTACTTCCTCTTCCTCTCCAGCGTTTGGGAGATGGAGAGCTGAACGCTTCCGTGGGACATTGTGGAGTTGCTTGGTGACCCAGGTGGTGGTGTTGCTGGTAGATCCTCTGTTTGCGGGGTGGCAGGTGGCACTGTCACTCCAGAGGTGGATGAAGAGGCCGAGATTGCAGCAGAAGAGGAAGCAGGAGGAGCCAGAGACCTTTCATGGTTTTTGAGGTGTCTACTCCACTGCAGCTCGTGCTTTGCACTGAAATGCCTGGTCATGCAGGTTGAGAACATTTATGCCTCGCTTCAGGCTCTGATTGCACAGAGTGCAAACCACTTGTGTCTTATCGTCAGCACATTGTCTGAAGAACTGCCACGCCAGGGAACTCCTTGGAGCTGGCTTTGGTGTGCTCGGTCCCTTGCTGCGGTGGGCAGTAGCAGGCGTACTGTCTAGAGGACGGCCGCTCCGCTTTTGCACCCTGCTCCCTGTTCAGCTGTGCTGGTGGCTCTGTGCGACCACCGCCTCTTCCTCCGAAGTACATAGGTCACTCGCATGACCTTGATTCCATGTGGGGTCGAGGACCTCATCGTCCTCCACATCATCTTCCACCCAGTCTTCACCCCTGCCCTCCTTGTCGGTCTGCACACTTTCGAAAGCCCCAGCAGTTGGCACCTGTGTCATCATCCGAGACGTGCTGCGATGGTCCTTCCATGTACTCATCTTGAAAGATAAGTGGTTGGGCATCGGTGCACTCAATCTCTTCCACTTCTGGGGCAGGGCTAGGTGGATGGCCCTGGGAAACCCTGCTAACAGAGTCATCAAAAAGCAGAAGAAACTGCTGCATGACTTGGGGCTCAGACTGCTTGGCTGATTTGCAAGGGGGTGAGGTGATGGACATCGGCTGCAGGTGCCAACTGTGGTCTTTCAGCATGAGACTGGGTGGGAGACAATGTGAAGTAACTGGAGCCACTGTCAGCAACCCAATCTACTATCGCCTGTACTTGTTCAGGCCTCACCATTCGTAGAGCCGCATTAGGCCCGACCAAATACTGCTGCAGGTTCTGTCGCCTACTCGCACCTGAGGAAGGGGTTTCACTTGTGCGTGTAGCTGCACATATCGATCACGTCCTCTCCCTGCAACAGGAGCTCCACCAGCAGCACCACGACCTGGGCCACGTCCCTTATTTGACGCTCTCCTCATATTTCTCGAATTTAGGATCTTGCCCTAAATGGGTGTTTAATTAATAGTAGAATAGAATGACAGTATGTACAGGGTGTATCTCACACGCCCTGAACCAGACTAGGCTGCAATTAAATTTGTTTGCCCAAAATGGCTGTATTTCAAATACCTGAATAGAAGCCTTGTATTTAAAGGGTGTATCTCACACGCCGTGACACACACTAGGCTGCAATTAAAGATTTGTGCACAAAATGGCGGTATTTCAAATATCTGAATAGAACCCCTGTATTTAAAGGGTGTATCTCACAATGTCATCTGCAGCAAAGGCTGCCAACAATTTTTTTTTGCCCAAATGGGTGTTAGTTTAATAACTGAATATGACAGCAATATATAACCCTGGAATTTCAAACGTCTTGATGCTGCAAGGCCTGAAAAATTGTGTATTTTGCCCAAAAAGGGTGTTTTATTAATAGAAGAATATAAGCCCTGTATATACAGGGTGTATCTCACACGGCCTGACTCACACTAGACCGCAATTAAAGATTTGTGCACAAAATGGCTGTATTTCAAATACCTGAATAGAACCCCTGTATATACAGGGTGTATCTCACACGCCCTGACCAACACTAGGCCGCAATCAAAGATTTGTGCACAAAATGGCGGTATTTCAAATACCTGAATAGAACCCCTGTATTTAAAGGGTGTATCTCACAATGACATCTGCAGCAAAGGCTGCCAACTATTTTTTTTGCCCAAACGGGTGTTAGTTTAATAACTGAATATGACAGGAGTATATAACCCTGGAATTTCAAACGTCTTAATGCTGCAAGGCCTGAAAAATTGTGTATTTTGCCCAAAAAGGGTGTTTTATTAATAGAAGAATATAAGCCCTGTATATACAGGGTGTATCTCACACGCCCTGACCAACACTAGGCCGCTATTAAAGAATTGTGCCCAAAATGGCTTTATTTCAAATAAGTGAATAGAACCACACTATGTAAAGGCTGTATCTCACAATGACATATGCAGCAAAGGCTGCCAACTACATTTTTTTTGCCCAAACGGGAGTTTGTTTAATAACTGAATTTGACAGCAGTATATAACCCTGGAATTTCAAACGTCTTGATGTTGCAAGGCCTGAAAAATTGTGTATTTTGCCCAAAAAAGGGTGTTTTATTAATAGAAGAATATAAGCCCTGTATATACAGGGTGTATCTCACACGGCCTGAACCAGACTAGGCCTTCTTTGAATTTTGTTTCGCCAAAATGGCTGTATTTCAAATACCTGAATAAAACCCCTGTATTTAAAGGGTGTATCTCACAATGACATCTGCAGCAAAGGCTGCCAAATAAACTTTTTTTGCCCAAACGGGTGTTAGTTTAATAACTGAATATGACAGCAGTATATAACCCTGGAATTTCAAACTTCTTGATGCTGCAAGGCCTGAAAAATTGTGTATTTTGCCCAAAAAAGGGTGTTTTATTAATAGAAGAATATAAGCCCTGTATATACAGGGTATATCTCACATGCCCTGACCCACACTAGGCCGTAATTAAAGATTTGTGCACAATATGGCTGTATTTCCAATAACTGAATAGAAAACCTATATATAAAGGGTGTATCTCACACGCCCTGACCCACACTAGGCCGCTATTAAAGAATTGTGCCCAAAATGGCTTTATTTCAAATAAGTGAATAGAACCACACTATGTAAAGGCTTTATCTCACAATGATATATGCAGCAATGGCTGCAAAAAAAACTTTTTTTTCCCCATACTCGTGTTTGTTTAATAACTAAATATGACAGCAGTAGTAAATATGACTTGCAGATCTGTAAAATAGTGTTTTTGGGCAAAAAAGTGTGTTTTTAACCCCATAAGGACTTATGACGTACTGGTACGGCATGTTTCACGAGTCCTTAAGGACCCATGACGTACGTGTACGTCATGTGTATTTCCGATCACCACCGCCCCGGCGGGCGGTGATCGGAACCCGGTGCCTGCTCAAATCATTGAGCAGGCACCTTGGCTAAATGCGTGGGGGGGGACCCGTGACCCCCCGTGTCAATTCAGACCTGCGGTTTGCGGCTTTACCTGTGGTTTGCGGCGGGGTGTGGCGGTGCCATCGAGTACTCATGCGGCTGTAGGGGGGACCCGATGGCATGGAAGGCAGCACGATGCCTAAGGAAGGCATCTCGCTGCCTTCTGCTGACGAGCCTGTGAGATCCAGCCCCCTGGATCTCACAGGCCGGAAGTTGTATGAGTAATACTCACTGTATTACTCATACAGCCAATGCATTCCAATACAGAAGTATTGGAATGCATTGTAAAGGATTAGACCCCCAAAAGTTCAAGTCCCAAAGTGGGACAAAAAATAAAGTGAAAAAAAAAGTTGAAAAAATTAAGTTTTCCCCCCAAAAAATTAAAAGTTTCAAGTAAAAATAAAAAAAAACGTCATTTTCCCCAAATAAAGTTAAAAAAAATAGGTAAAAAATAGGGAAGGGAAAAAGTATACATATTAGGTATCGCCGCGTCCGTATCGACCGGCTCTATAAACATATCACATTACCAACCCCTCAGATGAACACCGTAAAAAATAAAAGCTGTGCTAAATAAACCATTTTTTTGTCACCTTACATCACAAAAAGTACAACAGCAAGCGATCAAAAAGGCGTTTGTCCACCAAAATAGTACCAATCTAACCGTCATCTCATCCCACAAAAAATGAGCCCCCACCTGAGACAATCGCCCAAAAAAAAAAAAAACTATGGCTCAAAATATGGAGACACTAAAACATCTTTTTTTTTGTTTTAAAAAAGCTGTTATTGTGTAAAACTTACATAAATAAAAAAAAGTATACATATTTGGTATCGCCGTGTTCGTATCGACCGGCTCTATAAAAATATCACATGACCTAACCCCTCAGATGAACACCGTAAAAAATAAAAAATAAAAACTGTGCTAAATAAACAATTTTTTGTCACCTTACATCACAAAAAGTGTAATAGCAAGCGATCAAAAAGTCATATGCACCCCAAAATAGTGCCAATCAAACCGTCATCATCTCATCCTTCAAAAAATGAGACCCTAACTAAGATAATCGCCCAAAAACTGAAAATACTATGGCTCTCAGAATATGGAGACACTAAAACATGATTTATTTTTTTTCAAAAATGAAATGATTGTGTAAAACTTACATAAATAAAAAAAAGTATACATATTAGGTATCGCCGCGTCCGTATCGACCGGTTCTATAAAAATATCACATGACCTAACCCCTCAGATGAACACCGTAAAAAATTTAAATAAAAACTGTGCTAAATAAACCATTTTTTGTCACCTTACATCACAAAAAGTGTAATAGCAAGCGATCAAAAAGTCACATGCACCCCAAAATAGTGCCAATAAAACTCATCTCATCCGGCAAAAATCATACCCTACCCAAGGTAATCGCCCAAAAACTGAAAAAATTATGGCTCTCAGACTCCATAGCTTCAAAAAAGAAATCATTGTGTAAAACTTACATAAATAAAAAAAAAGTATACATATTAGGTATCGCTGCATCCATGACAACCTGGTCTATAAAAATATCACATGATCTAACCTTTCAGATGAATGTTGTAAATAACAAAAAATAAAAACGGTGCCAAAACAGCTATTTCTTGCCTCACAAAAAGTGTAATATAGAGCAACCAACAATACTGCCACCCCATCCCGTAGTTTCTAAAATGGGGCAACTTATGACCACACTGACCACATATGGGGTGTTTCTGTAAATTACAGAATCAGTGCCATAAATATTGAGTTTTGTTTGGCTGTTAACCCTTGCTTTGTTACTGGGAAAAATGGATTAAAATTGAAAATTTGCCAAAAAATTGAAATTCAGAAATTTCATCTCCATTTGACAATAACTCTTGTGGAACACCTAAAGGGTTAACGACATTTGTAAAATCTGTTTTGAATACCTTGAGGGGTGTAGTTTCTTAGATGGGGTCACTTTTATGGAGTTTCTACTCTAGGGTTGCATCAGGAGAGCTTCAAATGGGACATGGTGTAAAAAAAAACAGTCCAGCAAAATCTGCCTTCCAAAAACCGTATGGCATTCCTTTCCTTCTGCGCCCTGCCGTGTTCCCGTACAGTAGTTTACGTCCACATATGGGGTGTTTCTGTAAACTACAGAATCAGGGCCATAAATATAAAGTTTTGTTTGGCTGTTAACCCTTGCTTTGTGAAAGTAAAAAAATTATTAAAATGGAAAATCTGCCAAAAAAGTTAAATTTTGAAATTGTATCTCTATTTTCCATTAATTCTTGTGGAACACCTAAAGGGTTAACGACGTTTGTAAAAATCTGTTTTGAATACCTTAAGGGGTGTAGTTTCTTATATGGGGTCACTTTTAAGGAGTTTCTACTCTAGGGGTGCATCAGGGGGGCTTCAAATGGGACATGGTGTCAAAAAAACCAGTCCAGCAAAACCTGCCTTCCAAAAACCGTATGGCATTCCTTTCATTCTGCGCCCTGCCGTGTGCCCGTACAGCTGTTTACGACCACATATGGGGTGTTTCTATAAACTACAGAATCAGGGCCATAAATATTGATTTTGGTTTGGCTGTTGACCCTTGCTTTGTAACTGGAAAAAAATTATTAAAATGGAAAATCTGCCAAAAAAGTGAAATTTTGAAATTGTATCTCTATTTTCCATTAATTCTTGTGGAACACCTAAAGGGTTAACTGTAAAATCAGTTTTGAATACCTTGAGGGGTGTAGTTTATAGAATGGGGTCATTTTTGGGTGGTTTCTATTACGTAAGCCTCGCAAAGCGACTTCAAGACCTGAACTGGTCCCTAAAAATTGGGTTTTTGAAAATTTCAGAAAAATTTCAATATTTGCTTCTAAACTTCTAAGCCTTGTAACATCCCCAAAAAATATAATATTATTCCCAAAATGATCCAAACATGAAGTAGACATATGGGGAATGTAAAGTAATAACTATTTTTAGAGGTATCACTATGTATTATAGAAGTAGAGAAATTGAAACTTGGAAATTTGCGATTTTTTTAAAATTTTTGGTAAATTTGCAATTTTTTAATAAATAAAAATGATTTTTTTTTACTTCATTTTACCAGTGTCATGAAGTACAATATGTGACGAAAAACAATCTCAGAATGGCCTGGATAAGTCAAAGCGTTTTAAAGTTATCAGCACTTAAAGTGACACTGGTCAGATTTGCAAAAAATGGCCACGTTTTTAAAGTGAAATAGGGCTGAGTCCTTAAGGGGTTAAAAACCCAGAAAATGATGTCTGTATTTCTAGCTTAAATTGCACACTCACTAATCCAAAGTGTTTTTTTGGTAACAGAATATGAAAGCTGTATATATTAAACTTGAATTTAACACTTGCAGATCTGTAAAATAGTGGATTTTGGCAAAAAAGTGTGTTTTTAAAAACCCAGAAAATTATAGCTGTATTTCTAGATTAAATTGCACACTGACTAAGCCTGCAAATGCACCAGATGTTGTAAATTGCAAAAAAAAGTTTGATTTTTTTACAAACAGATTTGTGCTGTTTTTAAAGCTTGGATTTCAATGTCCCAAAAGCTCAGATGCAGTGCTGGTGCACTGAGCTTGCATATAATGGCCGCCGCCGCCCACCTAACTGACTTGTAAAAGTTATTTTTTTTCGGTCACTGGGCTCAGGGCAGGATAAAGAAAATTGTGCCCTGCACCCACACATCACAATGTATGTAGATCGCTGAGTTAGATTTACGTTTTGAACAAAGATTCTCTCCTATTCTCTCCCTGAAATCACCAGCAGCATCCTCTCCCTACACTAAGCACAGTGACGTGCAGTGCTACGTGACTCCAGCTTATATAGAGGCTGGGTCACATGCTGCACTGGCCAATCACAGCCATGCCATTAGTAGGCATGGCTGTAATAGCTTCTAAGGGCACAGAGTTAAACGCTTGTTGATTGGCTGCTCTGCAGCCTTTCAAAAAGCGCTAAGAAATCGCCGAACACCGAACCCGAACTTTTACTGAAATGTTCGGGTTCGGGTCCGAGGTCCAAAAATCCTAAAGTTCGGTACGAACCCGAACTTTACAGTTCGGTTTCGCTCAACCCTAGTTACTGGTAGACTCTGAGTTTACCTTGGGCACAACTTGACACTGCTGGAGGAGGGGGATACACAGATACAAATGAATGTGGCTCGAGATCTTGATGGCAACACATGGTGCTTATTAGCACTTACAATAATACAACAGGTGCCCAGTGTCATATTATTAAAGGGAACTTGTCAGTAGATTCATGCTGTCCTAACCATGAACAGCATGAAATACTGACAGGCACTATCATTATAAAGAAGATGAGGTAAACAAAAGTTTGAATAAGGGCCCATCCACATGACCGTATGGCCACCGTGCCCGTGTTGCGGACTGCAAACAGTGGATCCACAATGTTTGGGCGCGAGCCATGTAAACTCAAGTCAATGGCTCCACCATCCACAATATACAGCAAAAGATATGTCCTATCTGTCCTACCTTTTGCAATGTGGAGGCACAGACCAGGAAGCCCATGGAGGGACTTCCTAGTGTTTCCATTGGCTTCCGATCCGCGCCTCCGCACTGAAAAAGTTAGGACAGCACAGAACGAGGGAAGAGAAGATGGAGGGGAGGATGGAAAGAGGAAGGACAGAAGGAAAGAAAGGCAAGAGAAAAAGGAAGTGATTCAAGAGTGGAAGAAAGGGAAGGAGAGAGGAAGGAAATAAGACAAAGATGGAAGAAAGGAAGGAAGGAAAGAAGGAAGGGGAGAGAAGCAAGCAAGGAAGAAAGGGAAGGGAAGAAAGGAATTAAGTAGGAAGGGAAGAAAGGAAATAATGGTGGGACAGAGGGAAAAGGTATGAAAAAAGGAAGAATGGAAATAAGGATGGGAGGAAAAAAAAGAAGTGAGGGAAGAAGGAAGGGAGAGATGGAAAGAAAGGAGTAAACTAACAGGCAAAGTAAAGTTCAAAGGGGAGAAGGGTAGGCAGAAAGTAGAAGAAGGGAAGGAAGAAAATATAGAAGGCAAAGTAGGAAGACGTAGGGAAGAAGGTAGAAGGAATGGAGGGACAGAGGGGAAAAGTAGGATGAAAAGAAGGAATTGAGGGAGAAAAGAAGAAAGAAAGGAAGAAAGGAAACGAAAGAAAGAAGGGAAGAAGTAGGACAGAGAGCAAAGGATGTAGGGGAAGAAGGAAGGAAGAGGGGGAGGCAAGGAAGAAAGGAAGTAGGAGGGAAGGGCAGAGAGAAGGAAGGAAAATGGAGGGACAGAGATAAGAGGTATGAATATAAGAAGGAAAAAAGTGAGGGAAGAAGAAATTGAGAGATGAATAGAAAGAAGGAAGAAAGGAGATGGAGGAAAGGTGGAACAGAGGTAGATAAATAAGGAAGAATGGAGAAAGGGAAGACAGAAAGAAAGAAAGATGGAAGGAGGGAGGGATGAAAGAAAGATATAAAGGAAGGATGGAGAAAGGAAGGGAGGGAAGTAGGGGCAGAGGGAGGAAAGGAAGAAAAGAGAACGGTTGATTAGAATTTAAACAGAGTTAGTCTAAGCGTGAGTCTAAACTCTGTGGCCTCATAGTGGTTGTATGGTATTCCTCTATGGTACAGTCATACTGCTACTCTGGCTGAAAAAAAGACAATGTACATCATATTCATTAAGGGTAAAGGACATGAAGTGGTTGAAAAAAAGTGTAGATGTTAAATTTAGGAGCTTTGCTTCACACTCGCTTGCTTTTGTATATGTTCTATGCACACTGTATATTCATTTGACTCACATTTTCTCCTTCAATTGTCTGTAAATTTGCTTTGCCACCTATAGAGGTTCATGTGGCCTCTACTGTTTCTCTGTTTTCTGGATATTTGCTTTGCCAACTGAAGAAATTCATGTGGCCTCTACTGTTCCTCAGTATGCCATATGAAATTAGGTCATGAAAATATGAAATTGTGTCATGTTCTATCGAATGCCATGTGTATAGAGGAAATCTTCGTAGAAGAGAATAGCTCCCTACTTACAGTATGCATGAGACCTTAGAAAAAGAATATGTCCTCCTTAACCACCACTTATTTGAGGCTGATAAATGAACATTTTCTAGAAATAGTGGTGGTAGTCAATCGATGGCAGAAGATTGTGAAGGAGTTCTTGGTCTCATGTTATCCAGGGTCTCATGTGTTTCTGATGGAGGTATAGCGATAGCGTCAAGCAATCTTTTTCCTAGAATCTTACGGCTATGGCCTGGCAGTAAATTATCAGTGGAGCGGGTTCAATTTTCTGCATCTTTGTCCAGGGTAATTTAACTGAAAACCATGACAGCTTTTTCCATCGACGCGGTGGGATATAAGTGATATAGCCTGCAGTAACACATTCCTTTTTGCTTTCATGAAACACAGATATGATGCAGCCTCTTTCCTGCAGCAAAATAGCAGCAGTCATGATTAGTATTTCTGAAACTATTTTAGAAATTTGAGCGCGGGTTCTCCCCGCTGTGAGGCTTATGAACTCTCAGTCTTACAGATGGTGTCCTATCCTGACTCTTCTGGCTTAGGTTAAATGTTATTTATTTGTCTTGCTACATCTTCAAAGCGTTGGAGGAGAGCTTACCGGGCCCTTGTCCTGCTTGTTAAGACTGCTGGAAACAAGCTTAGAGACAAAGCTAGCAATCGGCATTCTTAGAAGCTTAGGTAAAAGCGAGAATGGAAAGCTTCTACTTAGAAGAACTAGAATGACCCAACATTGGGATATAAGAAGCTCTATTACAATTTATGGTGTTATTATTATTTTACCACATCAGTGCCATATTGAGGCATAGACAGGTTTTAAACTTTTTTTTTTTTACTATTGTTTATGTAATTTTCTTTACTATTTTTAAGAGTAAAGTTGGGGAAAAAATAGCAAAAATTTGGGGGTCATTTATTATCCAGAAATATTAGGTGTATTAGGTGTATTTCTCTGACACAGATTGCGGCACAAAAGTTATTTGTGCCGCAATCTGTGACTTTCCCCCACTCACACCAGGTCTAAAAAAGTGGGTGTTGTGTGGGCGGGAAATGGGACAGAACGGTAGGCCTGTCTCATTCATCACTTTCAACGCCTGTTTTAGCAAGGAAGCTGTCTTACATTTAGACTGGCTCTAGATGCACCGAAGTTATGTAGAGGCCGGTGCGTCTTCATAACTTTGGCGAATCCACTGCCATATATAGAGGTCAAGACTGGCGTCTTAAATGCCGGTTTCAATAAATGACCCACTTTATTTTTAATTTCTAATAGAAAGTCACAAAAAGATGATAAATATTGGCTAGATTATGCTGATTTTGATCATCTGTACAGTTTTGGGCTTTCGGGGCAGAATAAGAGCCACAGTTTGGATTGCTATTATTGATTTTTTTTATTCTAACCTTTTCATTCTTTTTGTACATTACAGCCCCAAAGGATATTTGGACTGCACTGTGATTTCTTGAGTTATTCACAAATTTGTGGACCTGTTTGCAGACATTGTTAAAGTGGTGTCGCTAAGGAATGTTAAAGGCACTCATAGCCAACAGTGGCCCAGCCTGTAGCAAAGGGGCTGTTAGGCTGGGAAATTCTCCCTGTGCAGGTGTTGAGGTAGCTTTCTTGTCTGCAGGATCCTGCACATAGTACTAGACGTAGAACCCAATTTAAGAGGAGTTATCAACTCTACTTACATGTCCATTTTACCAATAAAATAATATTTCTTATAACTCTAATATTCCTCGCTTATTCTTCATAGAAACATATCTATTAATTGACAACTGGGTGAAACCATTCCCCTTGTCTATAAGCTGTTTCCATACATAATCTGACACTGTCCAACCAGTGCTGGCAGGGTAAGACTTTGTAAGGACACACCCTATTGAGTACAGGCATGGTAACACCCAGTTGTCAATCTAGTCATACGTTTCCAGAGAACAGAGTTCTGAAAAAAGAGATTACACAATTGTTAGGATCCAGGCAACATATACTACAACAAACATAGGTCCTCTCCTCAGGAAAGAGCAAGACTGAAACACCAAGTGGGTCAAGAGTAAGAGACTGTGACCAGGTGAACCCAATGGTGGTGGAGCACTATGGTAATATTGTGTCAACTCAACCTAGAGAAAAGAATGACAAATTATCTCTCCCACCTCCTATCTAAATAGAAAAATCTAGAGATCTGGGTTTACAAGTGTCACAAATGGGAGTTGTTAATTAGAGATATGAGACCAAGGACCTACATCCCAATGATTGCATGGGTGGTGTATGCAGTCCCAGCAGAGGGATTGTGAAGCCATGTGAGGCCAAAGAACCATGTGAGGTCAAGAACCACATCCCAACCATTGCATGGGTGATGTATGCAGTCCCACCAGAGGGATTATGGTTCAATTTTGCAGCCCTCTGAGCATCCAGAATATACAGGGGTTGTTCATCTTTGCGGGACATTTCTACCAGAACCCCCTCCACGTGGCTGGACATGCAGAGGGAAGCATACTTACCTGCTCCAGCTTTTTCAGTCCTCTGCTGTGGCTGCTTTATTCTGTTTGCCAGTGACTGGCAGCAACTGTGATATGTCCCCCATGTGTTGCGCCAGTGATGCATGGCGGGACACATCACAACTGTGGCTAGTCATTGACTGCATCAAACAGGATGTTGACAGTCATGACTGGAGCAAGGCAGCTGCGACGGGGGAGCGAAGGAGGAAACCAGTGGCTGTTGTGGTTTGTCTATTTTAGCAAATATTGCCTGTCAATGTGGAAACCAATAAGTATGAGTGCCTTTCCAAGAAGAGCACACCCCCTGTGTCGGCATCATATCCAATAGGATAATAACACCCATTCCACCCCACATTACAAGTTGCTAGTGGCCTAGTAGGCCACAATAGGGCATATGGAAAGGGGTTGCCAAGATGAGACAACCCTTTTTTTTTTAAATAAAAGCAACATTTTTGAAGCTACCAGTGTTTGGGCTCCATGTTTTCCAGTGTTCATGCATATGTTAGATATTAAGCGTAGCTTTCTCCAATATAATACAGAGCTACGGTGAGCAGCCTGAATAACAATAAACAATATATGTCTACCCTAAACCTTCGTCCATGAAAAAGTAAATTTCCTTTTAATGGCCCTTTAAGAGTTCCTCGGATAGCCAGTTTAAATCATGAAAAACTTCCTTCCCATGAACAGACGCAAAAACAAAGAAAATGAATACAAATTTCCCAGACTTGGTTTGCGATTCCGAAAATACAGTTAATTGAGTTACAGAATTGTAAGCCCGAATGTGCTACTTATTTTGCCAACGTGGGCTTGAGTAATACAAATAGGGTTCATTAAGCATAAAACCCTCTTTTCCAAGCACATTTTATAGAGGAGGAAGCAGCCAGGTTGTGAAACAGTGATGGCGACACGCTTACTTACTTAGGAAAACATTTCCAGAGAAGATCAGGTTTTGTCGAAGGTCAAACGAGCATTTACCAGTGTATGTGATTAATTAGTGTCTATGGAAGAAATACAGGATCTATTAACCATATTGCTTACTTTTACAGAAATTTCCTGGACAGTCACTGAGTGTTAAAACATGTTCTGCCTTACAGATCAACATCCGTTCAATTACAGGAGAATCAAGCATAGCCTTCTAACGGTATAGGACTACGGTTCCTCGGGCTCACCAAAGGAAATGATCCTGAGGACCACCATCCATCTATACATCACTGGAGCACATTTACTTGATTACATCCTAAGGTATACTGTTATTCTTGAACATACAAGTCATATATTTAATAAATTCTAAAAAGTATTGTAAAGCAAGCCATAAGAATCGGCACTAGCTCAAGTGATGGGCTCTAAATGGAGTTCTTTTATGCTGGACCTTTGGGACAATTGTTGTTTATTGTGGTGGGACAGCCTGACCATGGTTGCTGATATGCCAGAAATGACTTCTATTGCTGCTAATCAAAAGATGGTTCTATAGAAATTTTCATGGAAAATGGAAATGTAACAAAAATCCAACACTGATGACCCATTGTGGCGCTTCTTAGTGTTTCAGAGTCTTCTGGTTTTCCAAATGTAATACCCCAGAGTGGTATTACTATTTCTGCACTCCACTATTGTCTCTAATGGTTAGCATGAATGTCATTTTTGTATTTATTTCCAGATCCTTCACCATTGTGCATTGATATTATTGTTATGCAACTGTTTTGTACATGTAATATGCCTGGTTCACCAACAGGTGGCAGAGTATATGGCAGAGAGAGAGATCTCTAGATAGAATGGAACTCACCATTCCATTCTCCCCCCTTTGGGCAGAAGTGGGCCAGTCCTGCTTCCTACCAGAAAGAGGGGTGGCAGTTGTAGTTTGTTCCAGTTTAGATTCGATAGTGGAGCTGAGAAGACATTAAAGATGTAACAGCAAGGGTAAAATGTTCTCTGGTTGCTGCGGAAGTCTCTCAAAAGGGAAGTAGCTCATAGAGCACCCTGACTCCTTGCTAATTTATGTACTGAGTGTCAGGAGGTGGACAACAGCCAAAGGCACCCCAATCCAGGAATACCAGAACCGGCCAAAAGTCCAGTAACCAGACTCAAGCCGAGTTTACCACAGCAGAGAGAGAAAGCAGAGTTATCAAGTTTGCCTGCCAGTTTATGCCAAAGCCGGCTGGAAACAAGAGAAAGCCTGAATATTGTCTGGATGCAAGTTTACTCAAGTAAAGCTGTTGAACTTTATAAGAGTCTGGACTCGACTTATTCTCTCACCATTACTCATCCCCTTTATTGCTTCGGAGCCTAACCCTGGGGAGCGACGGTATCCAGGTAGGAGCACCGTGACACACACAGAGACTATTAAGGGCCGCACCACACCACTCGGCATTCCTAAAGACCTGGGACACGATCGGCCCCGGGGGCCGGCACATCGCACAAAGACAATCTACTGACTCAGCATTAAACTGCGGCTCCTTGGGCCCACCAGAGGAAATTATTCTTAAGGCCCAACCCCTAAGTCATGAACAGTCTGAATCTATTTTGAATCACAGAAATAGACTCTATTGGCAGCTGATTGGCTCCAAAGGCAGCCAAATGGTTTTTTTTTCTGCTGGTCCTTTGGGGCTCCACTATGGTAATCATAGCTATGGCCCACTGGAGGATCACCTAGTACTCTGGTGGGCCAGTCTGGTCCTGTATTGCCTACTTAAAGGGTTTATCCACTAAAGTTTACCCCTGTTTATATGTCCTTTTAGGGCATATGGGCATCATAGAGAGAAGGGGCCTTGTGTTTGTTTCCATAACCTGTTGGCCATTTTCTCACCACATTTGCTAACCACATAGCTCCTCTGGAAAGTCTATACAGGTATTGGCCACCTAGTCGCAATGGAAATGGGAACAACCAAGATTTACCTCCCACTCTCCATGGGACCTTTATCTGAGGCATGTATGTACTCGAGTAAAGTGATGTCATCCCTGACTATTAGAGATGAGCAAAGTATTCATAAATTCGATTTGCCTGCTTCACCGAATTTTACTAAAAAATTTGCTTTGTGACAAAATACCCAAAGCGCATTTCTTTGTAAGTAGTGGGTACAATGACAGGGAGCGGAGGTTGGGGCAGCGCATTTAAAGCTGATCACGGCATCTGACAGATTTTTAAGATCATACTTACCCTCATCCATTTGATCGCTGCCATCTTGGAGATCTAGCGCAACATCACGTCGGGCGGCGTGGTGACTTCATACCTCACTACGCACAGGATCTTCAATGAAGATGGCGGCATCCGACTCTTCGCGCTCAAATGGATGAGGTGAGTGTGTTTTATTTTTAGTTTTTTTTTTACCGCCATTCAGGGAAAATCGATTTGCTACCACGAAGCACAAGGGAATTCGGCTTTGCAGCGAATCGAATTTTCCCTGAAATTCGGACCAAATTCTACTTCGTGGGGTTTGATTCGCTCAACACTACTGGCGATCAAAATTATTTTTTGGGGAAAAAGCTGTTCTGATCAAGCATCAGACTTATCGGAAGAACTCTTCATTACAAAAAATTGGTAGCTAAAAAGATCAGATATAATCATCTTTGGTTAGCAGTCAGTTATAATTATTTAGATAACTTATGTAACGCAAGACGGTTCTTCCCATCTTCATGTCTATAATGGGGATCTTAATGTCGATAATGATCAGATGGGAAGATTAGGAGCGTCATGTGGATCTGTCGTCAGTGTGCACTCTACATGACATCTTCCCCTGCAAGAAGCCAGGATGTGTCAGTTTAACCGGCTGCAGAGGTTGCATAAGATGCATGTAAAACAGATGTGTGAGTAATGTGCCGCTATTCTTATATATACAAAGGCATTAGCAAACACAAGTTCCCTGAGTCATTTACTGTAAGTATTCCAAATTCTATACAGGAGCGAACGTCATCATCCCGGAGCAGTGAGCATACAGCAGTCATTATATACAGCACAAGTCTCCAGCTGTAGTGACACTACAACACTCAGCATTTTTTAACAGCTGGAGTCCATGTATCTTGATGAATAGCATCACTGAGGTGAGTATAATGAGGTTCTGCTTCATTTAATGGTGGAATTGTGATGCTCGGCTGGGGTACATAACTGTTTAACAATAACCACAGCTGCTGAAGAACCTCTTTTTAAAGGGAACCCATCACAGTGCACATGCAATCATTTATATCCCTGATGGAGTCCAGTGGGTGGTCCTTCTGAATAGCAACACCCACAAGGCTCCTAAGCATAGAAAGGGGAATTTAAAGTTATTCTGAATCTTTTCCCACAAAACTATATTATGATCTGCTCCTCCTACTCTATAACAGGCTGCTCACAGATAGGACTACATATACACTGACAAGCAAAAGGGTAGCAATTAGAGATGAGCGAATTTTTCAAAAATTCAATTCGGCCAGTTCGCTGAATTCTCAGAAAAAATTCGGTTTGATCCGAATTTATTTGCGGCGAATCGCATACAAAACGGCTATTTCCGGGCTGCAGAGAGCCTTTATAGTGGTGTAGAACACTGTGCCTTTCAGTAACACGCATAGGGAGTCTGCCGTGGTAGTGAAATAATACTGTGAGTCCGTATGACATGCAGATGACAGGCGTCGCTCTTAGAATCACTGCACACTTCACTTATTTGGGCAGTTACGGGGCCAAAACTGACCAAATAACTCAAGTGTGAACTGAGCCTTACAGGTCGATGTTAGCGCCAAGAAGAAGTGCACTCCTTTTACACCGTCGTCAGCTGATTCCACATTGATGTCTACAGAACCTGTTCTATTAAACGCTTATACAAGTAGAGCCCCCCGACAGAGTGGAAAGGGTGTCAGCAGTAAGTTGTTGTATTGACGTCACTGATTATTTTGCCCCGAAAAAACAGATCCTGTCTGTTGAGCATCCGCCTTCACTCGGTCAGCATTTGGTCAGTAATCCATCAGTATTACTAATGCCAAAAGAAAACAGGAGAGAATCCAAAACAGAGATGACACATGAATGGCTACCAAATCACAAGCCAATTCTGATGGGACCATACAGGCCTTACAGCTGCTACACAGACAGGATCCGTTGTGCGTCTCAATTTTCCTTCCTTCTCACAGATCAGAAGAAGGGTCAAATAAATTATGATGTCAGCCAGGCCGAAAGGCAAAATAGTGGCCATGTCATGAAGTGGGGAGGGTGGGAACAGCATGGGAAGTCCACAGAGTGGCCCTATGACATAGTGGTGAGGTGGAAGCAGCATGAGGAAGCCACAGAGTGGCACAATGACAGTGTGGAGGTGGCAGCATCAGGAGACCACAGAGTGGCACAATGACAGAGTGTGTTAGTGGCGGCAGCATCAGAAGGCCACAGAGTGGCAAGGTGACATAGTGTTGAGGAGGCAGCAGCATGAGGCGACCACAGAGTGGCAAGGTGACAGTGTGGAGGTGGCAGCAGCATCAGGAGACCACAGAGTGGCAAGGTGACATAGTGTGGAGGTGGCAGCAGCATGAGGAGACCACATAGTGGCAAGGTGACATAGTGTGGAGGTGGTGGCAGCATGAGGAGACCACAGAGTGGCAAGGTGACATAGTGTGGAGATGGCAGCAACATCAGGAGGCCACAGAGTGGCAAGGTGACATAGTGTGGAGGTGAGTGGCAATACCAGTACCAGCTGAAGATGGTGGGTGAAAAAAGGAGCACTTGGCATTAGATGTGTGGCATCAGACGGTGGCAGCATCAAAATAGTAGCTGAGGCAGGTAGCCAGAAGAAACCGGTCTCTTTTGTCAAAGTGTTGGAGTCGCACCATGGATGATCTAGTCTGATGCATCAGGCATTGGTGGGTGAAAATCCTGGCTGATCCATGCCTGATTCATCTTGAAAAAGGTCAGTCTCTCCACATTTTGGGTGGACAGGTGAGTTCTTCTTGAGGTAACTATGGCCCCTGCCGCACTAAACACCTGCTCTGATGCCACACTACTGGCAGGGCAGGACAGCTTTTCTAGGGCAAACTCAGCCAGTTGCGGCTACAAATCCAGTTTGGCTGCCCAGTAGTCCAGCGGGTCTTCAATGACAGCTGGCAGGGTGCACTCCAAGTATGCCACCACCTGCTGGTTCAGGTTCTGCTCTATGTCTAGCTGCTGGTGACTAGTTTCTTCACTATGCGGGTGAAGAAAGCTGCTCATCAGCGAATCTAGACTCAGGCTGCTGCTGATGGAGTTGGTACTGCTCCTGCCACCCCACCCCTCCCCATCAGCCATGGCAGTGGAACGTGAGCGCAGAGAGCTCCCCTGTTCAGACCTGCGAGAGGATGGACAATGGCGCAGATAGGCAGTGGCCAACTGACTACATAGGATGTCTCTGTAGTAGTTCAGTTTGTCCTCCCTCTTAGTGGGTGTAAAAAAGGCCCCCACTTTGGAACGGAAATGAGGATCCAACAAGATGGAGAACCAGAAGTCATCCCTCTGCCAAATGCTGACAATTCGGCTGTCACTAGGCAAGCAAGTGAGCATGCATTATGCCATTTGTGCAAGTGACTCGGAGGGACTCCCTGCCTCTATCTCCACTGCATACTGCCACGGTGTGTCTGGGTCTTCTGCCTCCTCTTCCTCATCATCCCGTAGCTCCTCTGGCTGCTCCTCCTCTCCTGTCACCTGTGTAGAAAAACCACCCATTTCACTACGCATTGCTTGTGCTCCAATGTCCTCCTCCAGTTCAGCCCCCACATGGCTCATATGGCTGTGAGATATAGGCGCCACGTCTCCAGTCCCCTGACCAGCTAGATTTATCAGCATCTGTTCCAGGACATGAAGCAGTGGGATGACATCGTTCATCCCGTAGTCTTGGTGACTGACAAATAACGTGGCCTCCTCAAAGGGCCTGAGCAAACGGCAGGTGTCACGCATGAGCTGCCACTGGCTGACAAGTTACACAGTGGAGTACTCCTTTCCGCTTGAATCATCAAAAAATCGTTTATGGCCTTTTTCTGTTCGTATAGTTGGTCCAACATATGGAGGGTGGAATGCCAATGGGTGGAAACGTCGCATATCAGCCTATGTTG
Source organism: Bufo bufo (assembly GCF_905171765.1). Taxonomy (NCBI): domain Eukaryota; kingdom Metazoa; phylum Chordata; class Amphibia; order Anura; family Bufonidae; genus Bufo; species Bufo bufo. The sequence continues at coordinate 789,107,855 of NC_053390.1, read as the reverse complement.
GGGGATGCCGTTCTGCCGCTGCAGCTCAAGGAGGGTGTGCTTTGCGGTGTACGAGTGGCTGAAGTGCATGCAAAGTTTCCTGGCCATTATTAGGATGCCTTGTAGATGGATGGAAGACTTCAGGAACCGCTTGACAACCAGACTGAACATGTGTGCAATGCAGGGCGCATGGTTCAGCCCTCCTGGACGCAGCGCCAACACAATGTTCTTCCCTTTGTCAGTCACCATGGCTCCGATTTTGAGTTGTCGTGGAAAAACGAGGTGCAGAACAGGGTGACACCGCCGTGCCCTGCATATGTGGTCTGCTGGAGGGGCACTGTGAATTGTCCCTGCAGTGGAGGCTGAGGACACGGTGGAGCAGGGGCGGACATACCGCCTGTGCAGCCAGTTCAGCTGCACAGGGGCCCAGCGTGGGAGGGGGCCCTCCAATTAAGCTGTCTATGCATCTACAGGACGCACAGACAGCTGATTGTAGTGGTGAAGCAGAGAGCCGCACGCTTCACCATTCATCATCACACCATCCCGCATGTAGAAGGGGCCCACCTTACTATCTGACTTCAGTCTCAGGACGTACTGCGTCCGCAGCTCTGAGGAGCAGGGCCAGGGCAGCACATCCTGAGCTGCATCTGCGATCGCCCCCCCCCCATCCTCCATACAGCTCAGTCCTGCTGTGTAGTGGGCAGCGTCAGCCAGGTCTGTGCTGAGCCACTTCACTGTGTGTAGCTCCGCCTCCCGTCTGGTAATGTCAGTAGCTCCGCCCCTTTGTGGTAGCCCCGCCCACATGCGGTCCTCTCCTAGCGCTTCTGGTGCGTAATGTGTGGGGCCTGCAGCAACTAAGTTAGGAGGAAGTGAGTGAGGACCGGAGGCTGCCCCAGTGACCACTGTCTCTGCCAGACACTGAACTTGGCTTGGTATGTTATTTTTTTTTACCCCACCCATCCCACCCGTCCCCCTCTGGCCCTCCTGTGACTGTCCCTTACACACATATGGTGAGGCTACATTTAGGCTGCATTCACACGTCCGCAACACACCAGCCCGTCACCCCCATTGAAATGCCTATTCTTGTCCGCAAGCTGCGGACAAGAATAGGACATGCTCTATCTTTTTGCGGAGCTGCAGACCCAAAATCGGGGCCGCGCTCCGCAATTGCGGCTGCAGACAGCACACTGTGTGCTGTCCGCATCCATTCCGTCCCCATAGAGAATGAATGGGTCCGCACCCATTCAGCAAAATTGCGGAAAGGATGCGGACCCATTTTGCGGACGTGTGAATGGAGCCTAACAATGTATTTTGCGGTCCGCGGATCGGCAAGATATGTATGCCGTCCATATGCGATCTGTATATTTTTGAAAACCCATTAACTTAAATGGGTCTGCAGTCCGCATTTTGTAGAGAAATATAGGACACGTCACATTTTCCATCTTGTGCAGAACGGACATAGAAACATAGAAACATAGAATGTGTCGGCAGATAAGAACCATTTGGCCCATCTAGTCTGCCCAATATACTGAATACTATGGATAGCCCCCGGCCCTATCTTATATGAAGGATGGCCTTATGCCTATCCCATGCATGCTTAAACCCCTTCACTGTATTTGCAGCTACCACTTTTGCAGGAAGGCTATTCCATGCATCCACTACTCTCTCAGTAAAGTAATACTTCCTTATATTACTTTTAAACCTTTGCCCCTCTAATTTAAAACTGTGTCCTCTTGTGGTAGTTTTTCTTCTTTTAAATATGCTCTCTTCCTTTACCGAGTTGATTTCCTTTATGTATTTAAAAGTTTCTATCATATCCCCTCTGTCTCTTCTTTCTTCCAAGCTATACATATTAAGGTCCTTTAACCTTTCCTGGTAAGTTTTATCCTGCAATCCATGTACTAGTTTAGTAGCTCTTCTCTGAACTCTCTCTAGAGTATCTATATCCTTCTGGAGATATGGCCTCCAGTACTGCGCACAATACTCCAAGTGAGGTCTCACCAGTGTTCTGTACAGCGGCATAAGCACTTCACTCTTTCTACTGCTTATACCTCTCCCTATACATCCAAGCATTCTGCTGGCATTTCGTGCTGCTCTATTACATTGTCTTCCCACCTTCAAGTCTTCTGAAATAATTACTCCTAAATCCCTTTCCTCAGATACTGAGGTCAGGACTGTGTCAAATATTCTATATTCTGCCCTTGGGTTTTTACGCCCCAGGTGCATTATCTTGCACTTATCCACATTAAATTTCAGTTTCCAGAGTTCTGACCATTCTTCTAGTTTTCCTAAATCCTTTTCCATTTGGCGTTTCCCTCCAGGAACATCAACCCTGTTACATATCTTTGTGTCATCAGCAAAAAGACAAACCTTACCAGCGAGGCCTTTTGCAATATCACTTATGAAGATATTAAACAAAATCGGTCCCAGTACAGATCCCTGTGGAACCCCACTGGTAACATTACCTTGTTTTGAATGTTCTCCATTGACTACAACCCTCTGTTGTCTGTCACTCAGCCACTGCCTAATCCACTCAACAATATGGGAGTCCATGCTCAATGACTGCAGTTTATTGATAAGTCTTCTATGTGGGACAGTGTCAAAAGCCTTACTAAAATCTAGATATGCGATGTCTACTGCACCTCCACCGTCTATTATTTTATTCACCCAGTCAAAAAAATCTATAAGATTTGTTTGACATGATCTCCCTGAAGTAAACCCATGTTGTTTTTCATCTTGCAATCCATGGGATTTTAGATGTTCCACAATCCTATCCTTTAATAGGGTTTCCATTAATTTGCCTACTATTGATGTCAGACTCACTGGTCTATAGTTGCTCGATTCCTCCCTACTACCTTTCTTGTGAATGGGCACGACATTTGCCAATTTCCAATCTTCCGGGACGACTCCTGTTACTAATGATTGGTTAAATAAATCTGTTAACGGTTTTGCCAGCTCACCACTAAGCTCTTTTAATAATTTTGGGTGTATCTCATCAGGCCCCTGTGACTTATCTGTCTTCACCTTAGACAGCAAACTTAGAACATTTTCCTCTGTAAAGATACATGCATCAAACGATTTAATAGTCATTCTTTCTAGTGGAGGTCCTTCTCCTTTTTCTTTTGTAAAAACTGAACAGAAGTATTCATTAAGGCAGTCGGCTAGCCCTTTATTCTCTTCTACATACCTTCCGTCCTTTGTTTTTAATTTAGTTATTCCTTGTTTTAATTTCCTTTTTTCATTTATATATCTGAAGAATGTCTTATCCCCTTTTTTCATAGACTGAGCTAGTTTTTCTTCTGCCTGCGCTTTAGAAGTTCTTATAACTTGCTTGGCCTCTCTCTGCCTAATCTTGTAGATTTCCTTATCTTCATTGTTCTGGGTTTTTTTATAATTACAAAATGCTAGCTTTTTATTTTTAATGATTTGGGCCACTTCTGCTGAGTACCACATTGGTCTCCTCCTTTTTTTGCTTTTACTGACGAGTCTAATGCAATTTTCTGTTGCCTTCAATAATGCACCTTTTAAGTAGTCCCATTTCCCAAGGACTCATTTATGACTAATTTCATTTTTGAAAAGTCTGTTTTTCTAAAATCTAAAACTTTTGTTTTTGTGTGGTGGGACTCTTTCACAGTTCTTATATTAAACCACACTGACTGGTGATCACTAGATCCCAAGGTTTCGCCTACAATGACATCATATACCGAATCCCCGTTTGTGAATACCAAATCCAAAATGGCCTCCCTCCGGGTTGGCTCCTCAACCACTTGTTGTAGAGATAACCCCAGTAGGGAATTTAGAATATCTGTACTCCTGGTAGAACTTGCTATTTTGGTTTTCCAGTTTATATCTGGAAGATTGAAATCTCCCATAATGATAACTTCTCCTTTCATTGTCATTTTAGCTATTTCTTCAACTAGTAGATCATCTAGTTCTTTAACTTGACCAGGTGGTCTATATATCACACCTACACGAGTTACTGCATGGTTAGCAAACTGCAACGTAACCCAAACTGACTCTATGTTGGCCTCACCAACTTGTATTAGGTTAGATTTAATGCTATCTTTCACATACAGGGCCACTCCTCCTCCTTTCTTGCCTTCTCTGTCTCTTCTGTATAAAGAGTACCCTGGTATGGTTATGTCTCAGTCATACAGATGCAGAAAGCACATGGAAGTCATTTGCTTTCCGCATCCGTCTGTTCCACAAAGGATAGAAAATGTGACATGTCCTATACTGGTCCGCAACATGCAGGCAAGGTAATAGGTCTGCAAAAAAATGCAGATGGCACATGGGCGTCATCCGTAATTTGCAGATCATAAAATACATATGGTCCGTGTCGTGTAAATGGGTTAAAAGTGTTGCCCAGACATGCAGGGGGTCATTTGTTAAGACCGGCGTTTTAGACACCGGTCTTAATAACCCCTAAACTGGAAGTGGTTCTGCTGATGTTATGAAGAGGCGCCGGCCTCTCCATAACTTCAGCGCATCCAGCGCCAGTGTAAATGCATATCATCCAGACTGAATCCTGACCTGTTCATTTCAATAGGTCTGTATGAGGAGGCATATGTCTGGCAATAACTACTGTGAGGGGCGCATATCTGGGCATAGCAAATGTGAGGGGGTGCATATCTGGCCATAACTACTGTGAAGGGGGGACAATATCTGGGCATAGCTACTGTAAAGGAGGCACATATCTGGACATAACTACTGTGAGGGGCGCATATCTGGCCATAGCTAATGTGAAGGGGCGCATATCTGGCCATAACTACTGTGAAGGGGGGACAATATCTGGCCATAACTACTGTGAAGGAGGCACATATCTGGACATAACTACTGTGAAGGCGGGACAATATCTGGGCATAGCTACTGTAAAGGAGGCACATATCTGGACATAACTACTGTGAGGGGGCATATATCTGGCCATAACTACTGTGAGGGGCACATATCTGGCATAACTACTGTTAGGGGGCACATAATCTGGCATAACTACTGTTTGGGGGGCACATATCTGGCATAACTACTGTGAAGTTGGCACATATCTGGGCATAAATACTGTGAGGGGGCACATATCTGGGCATAAATACTGTGAGGGGGCACATAATCTGTCACAATTACTTTGAGGGGGCCCCATAATCTGGCATAATTACTGTGAGGGGGTACATATCTGGCATAACTACTGTGAAGGACACATAATCTAGCATAACTACTGTGATGGGCAAATAATCTGGCATAACTACTGTGGTGGGCATGTATCTGGGCATAACTACTGTGAGGGGCACATATCTGGGCATAATTACTGTGAGGGGGCAGATATCTGGCATAACTACTGTGAGGGGGTACATATCTGTCCATAGCTACTGTGGAGGGGGCACAATGTGGATATTACTACTGTGTGCTGGCACAAAGGGGCAAAAATTACTATGTAAAAGCATTAAGAGGACATTAATACGCACCACAGTATCTGAAGGGTTTCCCCTATCTTTGATGCGACTGATCACCCCTTCCTCTCCCTGTAGGATAAGAGGAAGATGACAAATTGGGGTCCCTTCTGCTGCCACACCTCATTGTATTAATCTTTACCTATGGCCTATGTTTATTTCTATATGTGTGGTTGGGGGGCCCAGGCACATTCTTTGCACAGGGGCCCTCTGCTGCCAATGTCCGCCCCTGCGGTGGAGGATAAGGAGGCAGAGGCGGACATTGTCGCAGGACCAACGGTGTGAGAACGTGGAGGCGGAAGCGGCATCACCTGGCCAAGTTGCTGTTGTGGCTGTGCAGGAACCACATTCACCCAATGGGCCATAAAGGACATGTATTGTCCCTGACCGTAGTTACAGCTCCACACGTCGGCGCTGCCGTGCACTTTGGCAGACACCGACAGGCTCAAGGAGTGGCCCACCTTCTGTTCTATTTGTGTGTGCAGGACTGGTACTGCCTTTTTGGCAAAGAAATTACGGCTTGGGACTCTCCACCTCGGCTCGGCACAAGCTATCAGTTCTCTGAAAGGTGCAGATTCCACCACTTGGAAAGTGAGGGACTGCAGCACCTGCAACTTGGACATGAGCACGTTCAGCTTCTGCACCATTAGATGAGTGCATGCATACTGTTGTCTCTTGGCAATCGCTTCGATGATTGACAGAATGACTGACGAGGAGCATGAGCATCTGGACCAGCAGATGATGGAAAGGACAGACAGCTCCCTTCGGCTGAGGTGGTGGAGTCTTGACTGCCTGAAATCGACTGCGTGCCACTGGGTGATGCAGCGTTTGCTGCGGCAGGCTGGACCACCACGTCGGAGCCACTGTTCTCCCAGGCCACTTTATGGTGACGCTGCATATGTTGATGCAGGTCGTGGTGCCAACATTTTCACCCTAGCCACACATCACCTTCTGCCCACAGATTCTACATATGGCCATGTTCACCTCCTCCGGCGGCTTAACAAAAAACTGCCACACCGCTGAGTAGGTGATTTTACCCCCAAAATTACGCACTGACTGACTTCTACCACCGCTGCCGCCATGCACCGCTACTTCTCAGGCAGGTAGGCTCCTGCAAAGCGGGTGGTCTACCCCGGGCACGTTTGGCTCCCAACCTCCGACTGCGGCCACGCTAGCGACTTGCTGGCTCCGCCGCTGCCTCACGAGCAAGCTGCCACCCTCTTCTCCCGATGATAATGAAGCCTTTCGTCACCCAGCTCCGAAGTTCGATCAGATACATCATCATCATCGAGTTCTGTCTGCACGTCACTGATGTCCTTCTCAACCGTCTCTGAGTCAGGAGCCTGACCGTTCGCAACACCAGCTCCCACGCCACTCTCCTCATCACTACTTGCCCACCTACCGGAGGAAGCAGCGGATGTCTCCTCCACATCTTGGCTGGGCAGTAGCTGCTGACTGTCTTCTAGTAGCTTGTCCTCACTGTATAGTGGAGCTGAGCCTACAGCATACAATACTTCTCTGGCTGAAGGAACAGAAAAGGACAGAGGCAGGTTGAGGACAGGCGAAGGTACAGGGCCTGCTCCCAGGCCATGCCAACTAAGGGTTGTGTCTGACTAATAGAATAAATAGTTACAAGAATAGGTGCCCTACTGTGGAGGAAGCAAACAGTAACATCTGACTAATCCCTCAGACTGATGTTAAAAATCTGACTTTAGCCAGTATATCCTTATATTAAGGACATACCTGAGCCTGCCTACCACATCAAGTGTGTCTGACGAACCCACTGACTCTTGGCTGGGGGTGTCTGATGTCACTTGCGACGAAGTCGCAGATCGAGTGAACCATTCAAGAACAGCTTGGTACAGCTAGCCGACACTGGGAGCTCAGGCTTCTCGAAGTGACCCCTGCTGCTACGGCCCCTTACTCTGCTGCGACCTCTGCCTGCGCCAAAAACATTTAGGCCTCTGCCACTCCCCTGTGCAGGGCCTGGCACTTCTCTGTCTGACATACTGTTAGACCAAATAAATAAATAAAAAGGAAATTAAAACACCCCAAAAAAGTCAGAAATTTTCTCACTTCACCACACAATGGCTAATAAGCCCTTTTTTGCCCCCACTATTATACAACAAAAAGGGCTTTATAACATATAATTCCACCGCTGAACTGCAAATATATTTTTGTTTTGCCACTAATACACGCCACAAAAGGCTTTAGAACATATAACTGCACTGCTGAACGGCAAATATATTTTTTAGTTTTGCCACTAATACACGCCACAAAAGGCTTTAGAACATATAACTGCACCGCTGAATGCCAAATATATTTTTCTTTTTCCACTTATACACGCCACAAAACGCTTTAGAACATATAAGTGCACCGCTGAACGGCAAATATATTTTACTTTTGCTAATAATGCACAACAAAAAGGTTTTAGAACATATAACTGCACGGCTGAACGACAAATATATTTTTCTTTTGCCACTAATACACAACAAAAAGTGCTTTAGAACATATAACTGCCCCGCACAAGAGCAAATAAGACATAGAAATATTTCCTTGTAATAAACCCTATTAATGGCTGTATCAAACAGCACTTGGACCCTAATAAGAATGGTTTGCTGGAATTACAGAGCTGCATAATGGCAATTTGGATGCCCAGTCAGTGAAGCAAGGTGTAATAGGATTGTTCCTATTACCCAGGCTGTAACCTCCACTGCTGAACCCTGTTCAACATAAATGCTGCAGAATGATTCCTCCCTATCCTTTCCCTACACCTTGAATAATCTTTCCCTGCACTTGTAAATCTTTTTTTAGCACAATAAAGTTTTTTCTAGCACTGTCCCTGACGTCTCTCCCTGCACTAAATACACTGGAAAATGGCAGAATCCAAGATGGCTGAGGCTATTTATAGGACTGTGACATCACAGGGCTGGCTGGCTGCTGATTGGCTGCATGCATGGCATTATGGGTGATACCGCCTTCCCAGAGTTCCTTGCTCCATATCCTCACACGTGCAGCAGCCATTTTAGGAAAAAATGCCATTCGTTACCATTAAGTGTGAGGAAGTTCGGAATCGAAATTCGGATTGAATTCCACATTGTCAGCTTTGATTCGCTCATCTCTAGTAACAATATTTTCAACCTCCATATCACCATCCACTACAGCTTCGAACATGAGACGTCCATCATTTTATAGACAATCATCTTGTCATTGAAGTCGAGGCTTCTTCACCTTTTCTTGGGCCACCATTCCAGACTTGTGTAATGCGCGCTGCACAGTGCTTGCATGGACGTCTGTGATCTCACTGTTACGAAGCATACGAGCCACATCCACTGCCGCGTTTGCCACTCCAGAACTTGTAAACCTTGTGATAAGCCGACTTGATGACTCTGATATTTTGCCTAGACGTCAACCTCTTGGTTTGGAATGGATGGACGGACTTCATTTTGTATTCTTCCAACTGTCATGGCACTCACATGATGCAGTTTGACAATTTTCTTGGCCGAGATACTGCTATCGATGAGCTGGATGATGCTGTTTCTCTTTTCTTGTGAAATCTTTCTCACTGCTGCTCCTGGATTCAAACCAGTGACCTTTTGCTTGGGAATCAACCTAATAACACACTGAGCTATTAGGGAATGTGAGAACATGTGATGTAATTTGTAATATACAAGAAGAAAAAGATTGTCCCACCACCAGGAGCAAAACAGTAACAATGCAGTTACATGACAAGAATCTGCATAACTAATCATATGCTAAATAGTTACAAGTCCAATTTATGTAGGAGATAGCCAAGATGATTGTCTATAAAGTTATGGTAGTCTCACGTTGGAAGCTGTAGTGGATGGTGAGATATGGAGCCTGAAAGTCAAAAGTTCAAAACATTGTTACCCTTTTGCTCGTTAGTGTATGTTCTATTGTCTGCCACTTACAATGCTATTCTAGCACCTCTCCCGAGGCAGTTTATTAACACCTAATTAAGTTATGCAAATTCAATTGACATCTTACCTCCATGACTGAAGCACATGTGACAACTATTTAATGCCGGAGATTTGTTGTACATGCCATTGTAATTGAGAAGGCCAGTCTGATAACTAGTGAAACATCTTCAACAGAAAAAAGTCCAGTTGCTCTAAATTATCAGAACTGATATAACATGACCTGGATGAATGAGAACCTTCGCAGACAGGCTGCACTTACACTATGACAGGTTGTTCTCTTTAAATGTAGAGGTACTGTAGCACCCTGTGTCAGTCAGTCAGTGGTTGGCACAGGAGAAAGGACTCTCTGCAAAATCAACCTGCAACAGACTGTAGGAAGTCAATTATTGGGAAATTATCAATCACATATGTTGAAAAGTTTATTATTTTTTAATAGGAGGTGACCAAATGAGTTTTTTTCTATTGTTGGAGTACCCCTTTAACATGTGGTATTCGATATACAATAGTGCACCCCCACAGCAGATTTTCTGCAAGTATATTGCTTCTTTTTCTAGCTGGCTGAATGCTCGCCTAATCGATTATGCGGTACACGTATAGTGTGAAATAATGTCATTCATATAACAGGATTTGCCAGAGAAATTCTAGGAAAAAAGCAGAGAAATGAACTTTATTTAGCTTCACATTTCACTTTATCGCTCTTGATAAACAGAGGCGGCAAAACGAGGCTTTAACAATGTTTAGAAAACGATTTGCAATTACGGCATTTTCGTCCGAATCTTTAAACAAGCGCCGAGGAAGATAAACATTTACTAACTGTAATAAGTGCTGGAAGTGATAAGATACACAGCGCAGAGGAGGAGCGCAGCTGCTCGCCCCACACACCCTACAGCGCAGCTCCAATCAGTCATTGGCCATGTCCTAGAATCAGTGATACTCCTGCTTCTCGTACATGTCACCCTATCGGTCAATGTCCTGTCCGGACGCACAAACCTTAAAGGAGATTTCCAGTCTTGTGTAAATAAAGCTGGATCACTGTATTAATGAGACGTTCTACAATTTTACAGATTTTATGTTTTAATTACTCATCATTTTCAAGATATCTGCATGCTGTAAATGAATGGGGGCATCTATGTTCAGGCAGTGAACGGATAGACAGACAATAGATAGATAGATAGATAGATAGATAGATAGATAGATAGATAGATAGATAGATAGATAGATAGATAATAGATAGATAGATAGATAGATAGATAGATAGATAGATAGATAGATAATAGATAGATGGGAGAGATGTGCAGGATTGTACATTTTCTAGATTATCAAATGCCAGATTAAAGGAATATCAATTTCCTTATGAACTGTATACTATAGACTGTATAGATAGATATGAGATAGATATAAAATAGATAGATAGATAGATAGATAGATAGATAGATAAAAAAAAAAAGTCACTGCTTGAAAAGGGTTCCATAGAGAGAACCGGAATGTCGCGTCTGGTGTAATAAACACATCATTTATTTTTTGGAAGTGCCGTGGAATTTTTATTTTTATTAGATAGATAGGAGAGATGCGCCAGAATATTACATTTTCTAGATTATCAAATGCCAGATTAAAGTAATTTAAATTTCCTTATGAACTGGACACTATAGACGATAGATAGATAGATAGATAGATAGATAGATAGATAGATAGATAGATAGATAGATAGATAATAGATAGATAGGAGATAGATAGATAGATAGATAGATAGATAGAGAGAGAGATAGATAGATAGATAGATAGATTAATAGATAGATAATAGATAGGAGAGATGTGCCAGATTATACATTTTGGATTCCTGAAAATGTAAGCAAATTTTCTAACATGTCACACATTTCTGTTCTAGCCATTGTTTCGTTTTTTTTCCATAAATTTGGAATAAAGAGATTTGTATTATCCATTTAAAAATGGTTTGTGTATCATTATCTGTAACCACATACATATATATATATATACACATAGTGCGCACACACATAGACACACATGCATACTGTATATAGACACATAATATTTATAATTATTATAATATTAAAATAACAATAATAATACATATTAATTATAATGTTTTATTTATTTTTTCTTTTTTTTTCCTTTTGCAGATCTAGGTGACCCCATTACTAAAATAGAAAGGGGCCGTCCAGCTGTTCGCTGTCAGGATAATTTTACAGCCAAGAGCTCCTAATGCAGGAAGGTATCCGTGTTAGTAACTGCAGATATGTAGCATGCCTGGGACACTTAGTATTGATTAATGTATACAATATTGATGAGGAAGCTGTCTAATTCTTCATCTAATATGAGTCACAACCAAAACATGAAAAATGATCTCCATGGGAATGCTGCTAATCAATACATTGGGAAACCACGCACATCAATGAGGTATAATGTCACTGGGTCCTAGCTAATGAAAGCACCAGCAAATCTACAATCCAAATTAATGTGATACAATAATATGAACTTAGGCTTATAACTGCCCCTATAAAGCTATGATCCTTCATACAAAGCACCCATCAATTATTCTAAGTAGCAAAGGGCGACAGATAGCTCTATTTCTTTCTCTGGAGGACCCAAAACATCTATGATTTACATGGACAGAACACTGATTTCAATAGGAACCTTGTAATACTTCATTTCTCCTGTGGGGGCACTGCAGGGAAACTGAACACTTGTTGCCAGCTTCCCTCAAACACTGCAGCTAAAGTCTGAGGTTATGAGCAGCAGGAGAACATAGGATCATCTTTTTTTTTTTTAAGTAATCCCCTATTGATAAAAGGAATTCTCCCAGGCGGAGAAACTTTGCAACCTGCAGATGGCTCATGCCTGCCAGAGGAAAAGCCACTCCTTGTTAGCAGTGGGGATTCCAATCATATACAGTACCTTAAAGGGGTTGTGTCACGAAATATATTCTACATTTTTAAAACCAGTCCCTGGATCTGAATAATTTTATAATTGCATGTAATTAAAAATGTTGTATAGCCAGTAATCTATTCAATAAAATGTATCTGTATAGTGCCACCTGCTGTTTGCTTTTTTCCTTATTTTCTTTGTCCATCTCACTGAGCTTGTCGAACGTGCCAAGTTTAACCCTTTCTCGACATGTGACGTAATAGTACATCGCATGTCGGATCTTTAAAGATTTTAAACAGCAGATACCCAGAGCTTATGTATGCGATCGGCAATAACGTTGATCGCATACATTTATCCCAACAGATGCCGTGGTCACATGTGACCACTGCATCTGGGAGCACAAAAACCCGGCTGCGTCAAATCGTCCCCCTTTCCCCCAAATAAAAATAAATGAACAATAAAAAAAAATTAACATCATGGCCATCTCTGCATGCAAAAATGACCATACTATTAAAATATAAAAATACTTATCTCATACAGCAAAGGGCGAAACGGAAAAAAAGTCAAAATGGCCGATTCATCCTTTTTTTTGGTTGCTTCATCTCCCAGATAAAATTTGAATAAAAAGTGATCAAAAAGTCACACACACCCCAAAATGTTATCAATGAAAAAAACAGGTCGTCCCACAAAAAATGAGACCTCACAGAGCTCCGTGCGCATAACTGCAAAAAAGTTTTCAAGCCTTTTTTATTTATTTTTTCAATAATAAAATGCAAGAAAAACTATACAAATGTGGTATCATCGTAATCGTACTGACCCGGAGAATAAAAGTAACAGGTCAGTTTTACCACATAGGGAACACCGTAAAAACAAAACCAATAAAATTGTGGTGGAATTGTGTTTATTTTTCAATTCCACTTCATTTGAAAAAAAATTCCATTGTATACAACATTAAATGGTACCATCAGAAAGTACAACTTATCCTGCAAAAATCCTTTTACATAGCTTTTATCCAACTATGTAAAAGGAAAAAAAAAAAAGTTATGACACAGAGTTAAAAAAAAAAAATAAAAATGAAAAACCACATATGTTCAGTTATCAGCTGTGGCACTTACAGGAAGAGAGCTGCAGCAGAAAGGACACACCCCTCCCCCCCCCCCCCTCCCCCAGGCTGGAGATAATCTAGAAGAGCAATGAATGGGGAGATCTCTGGATCCATGGGAGGTACAGGGCTGGTTTTAGCTTTGTTAGAAAGAGATTATCATGTACTATATGATGTCTGATTTATATTTTTTACATGAATTATGGCAGAACCCCTTTAATGTCCAAACCATCCCACTTGTCAAACCATTCTTATGATTTGCTATCCATTAAATGTGATGGTTGAGTGTTTTTTACTCCTTATTATTCTTTTAATTTGCTGCTTTAGGGCAAAAGTGTTCAATGTCAGACATGTAATTAAACACGCAGAACACGCTGAACAGAAACCTAAAGCCGCAGTGTTGAAATCCTTTCTCCTCCCCAGTTCATAGAGATGGTTTCCTGCGCATTTCATGTTTTTCCAAAACAAAAGGCAATGCCCTTTACACATTGCCACCCAGCATCGCTGCTCACATAGGGTCATTTCAGCCCCAATCAGCTCTCGTTTTTACACCTCCATATTAGAGATGAGTGATTTGATTCTAATATATGACCTGGATTTTCAAAAACATTCTGATTCTAACAAGTCTGTTATGTGGGGGTGTCGGACCCCAGCCAATATGATATTGACGGCCTCTCCTAAGGCCATCAATATCAGATCGGCTGAATCCTACATTGCCCTACATTTTGTAGGCATAGGCCCAGGAGAGGCAATTCTGTCTGCAGAACAGGGGTGCACCACCAATGAGGCGAGGTGAGGCGATTGCCTCAGGCAGCAAGAGGTAGGGGCAAGAGGGGGGCCGCAGAAGGGGGATTATCTGTTTCTATAGTATAGTATTGAGAAGCACAGTATGGGGCGCTGTATTACCCTGTATGTTTTGTAGCGCTGTATGTAATGTTTTCCAAGTATGTCCTTAACAGTAGGGCTGGAGGGAAGGGGTTAGGTTAAGAAATTGGCATTGGACTTATGGAATCCCGGGCCTCTCGCTGGACAAATGGGAGAAGGCTGGTATACTATGTTTGGAGCAAATATACGATGACTCTAGTATAAAAACATTTGAAACTTTGCACCAGGCATATGGTATCCCTAACTCCTGTTTTTATCAATACCTTCAAATTAGACATTTGTGGAGCAAGATGAGGTCGTCTTTTGGTCAACTGTCTAGGAGCACCCCTTTTAGTAGAGTTATTTCAACAACCGAAAGTGTCAAGGGAAAGGGCTTTCTATATCATACCAAGCCTTGGGCCCTGCTTTAGAAACCAAATTGAGCTTTATGAAGAAGTGGGAGGAAGAATTGGGGTGTTCCTGGACAGTTGAGGAATGAAAGGATGCCTTTCATCGGACGATAGCTAACTCCAAGTGTATCAACCACATTGAACAAAAGAGGAAAATACAGCTTAGATGGTATCTAACTGCAGCTCGTATAGCCCACATAGATCCTAACTATAGCCCAAGCTGCTGGAGGGCTTGTGGGGAAAGAGGAACCTTAACGCATATGTGGTGGTCATGCCCTATTATTCTCCCGTTTTGGGAAAAGGTCTTTAATCTTCTTTCATCAGTTGCGAGTTTCCCAATTCCTCACACCCCTTCACTAGCTGTTTTATCCATCGGGATAGGCAAATTACCTTACAGTCACAGACCGGTCATAATGGGAGTTTTATCAGCAGCAAGGAAGCCTATTGCTACCTCGTGGAAATTGCCAATTACTCCAAAGCTAACGGATTTGATCCCATTAGTGAACCAATATATGCAACATGAATATATATATGCGGGTTCTTATATGGAGCGCTCGCAAACACTTAAAAGATGGCAAATATGGAATTCTTCCTCGTTTGCATCTAAACTCCCATCGATGGCTTTGTAGTGATCGGTAATATATTAAAAGCAGTGAGGAGAAGCGGTGAATGAACGGTTATATGATGACACGACTTATATATATATTTGGGTTATAATGCTACTCATACTTTGGTTTTGAGTGGCTAAGATATTTTACTTCTCATGGAGGGATCACAAGATCTGGATTTGTTAAAATTACTGTTTTATCTTAGTGACTATGTAAGAATGTGATATATGTCATAGATGTCAGATACATGTACTATTATTGTCATTGACTTCTATAAGTGACGTCTTTAATAATTACTGTTTTTCCTTTACTTAATTTGGAAAAATCAATAAAATTGGAAAGTTAAAAAAAAAGAAATTGGCATTGGGAGGTTGGGGCGCCGTTTTAGTTTTCGCCTCAGGCAGCAGAATGGCTAGGTACACCCCTGCTGCAGAAGCCACCGTACCATTGGTAGATCGGCCCAGCACAATTTTGATAAAAAAAATGTGTGCAGATGCAGTACCCCAGAACAGGGTCACTGCAAAGAGCAAATTGTTGTGATGTCATAATTGAAATGTAGTGATTTACTGTACTTGTATACCTAATAGCATCGCAAGGACAGTTTAAGGTTAACACCATGGCTGATTCCCTTAGATTACCAGGAGATGAACCTGGGTCCACACCTGGCTAGAGAGTAGAGAATGTAGCCAGTGAGGACCTACTGGTGCAAGTTCCTCATAGCTAGGCCCAAGCTCAAACAACCTTAATTTCTAAGACAATCTACAGCCAATAAACCTTCATCCAAAGTGCTCCAGAAAAAGAAGAAGATCAGAAAGTCCTGAATCTGCAATGCAGTGCATTGGAGTCACACCGCAAGGTATTGTGCATGTTTAAGACAGAAAGACCTTACTGCCGTGAGAGGGAACATTGCTAATGTCCCCTTCCACACATAGAGATGGTTAGGCCAGCCATCTCTTAAATCTGCACCCCTCAGTCCCAGGAATTTGCTGAAACATTTACAAAGAATCTCACTGCCTGCCTAAGGTTCTGCAGAGAGACTTTACAGAAAGACAGAGCGAAGGAGTACAACAACCTCTATCATTGCCGCTGTCTATATACTGCTGTTGGAGGGGAATTTCACTGTTCTCTACTTGGATCTGTGCCTCCTTGTTACTGTTGGATGTACTAGTACTCCTTTTCTTATTTATTTACACTAACTGGCCTGGTTATTGACTCCACCGTTCGCCGACTATTGTATCTGCTCTCCTGCCTTACACCCAGACCAATAACTAACATCATGAGCACTCAGCCACCACCAGGCCGGAGCCTCAACACCAGGATGTGCCCTGAGGGAGGAAAGGGTGCGTCCTCCTGTCAGTGCATGGCCCTAGGGAGAGCCAGAGGGGAGTTTCCTACTGTAAACTGTGAATACTACAACTACCTTCAGGACCATAACCACTTCTTCCATCCTCCACACACTCCTCAGTGGGCCATTGCACAAAGAGCTTCTAATTTTAATGCATAGTAAGGATAGCAGTAATGTAAATCAGGTTTACCCATGTATCCCCTGTTTGCATGTGTCTTTGCACATGAAACAGTGTACTGCTACATATAGTGGTTTTTTTTTCCAGGATCTTCTAGGAAGAAGCCTACCAGAACCTCCACCAATGATGTTAGCCTAACCTAGATATTTTTTTGCCATAAGCTTTGTGGTGGCTATCTAACTCCTGCAAAGGGAACCTGTCACCTGGTTTGGGGCCACTAAACCACCAGCATGCGCGGTACGAAAACTGTCCATACCGGACCTTTCCCCAAAAGAAAGTAAATTAACTTTTAGACATATTGGGTGAAGAGTCCGGGACTCTTCTCCAATGACTTCGGGGACATTTGCACTCCGCTAATGAAGCCGGGGATGGTACACCTTGTTTTACTGCGCATGTGTTTAATACACTGACCAAAAATATAAACACAACACTTTCGGTTTTGCTCCCATTTTGCATGAGCTAAACTCAAAGATCTGAAACATTTTCTACATACACAAATGACCCGTTACTCTCAAATATTGTTCACAAATCTGTCTAAATCTGTGTTAGTGAGCATTTCTCCTTTGCCAAGATAATCCATCCCACCTCACAGGTGTGGCATATCAAGGTGCTGATTAGACAGCATGAATATTGCACAGGTGTGCTTTAGACTGCCCACAATAAAAGACCACTCTGAAATGTGCACCGTTTTGCCTTACTGGGGGGCAACACATCTCTGTCGCATAGAGTTGATCAGGTTGTTGATTGTGGCCTGTGGGATGTTGGTCCACTCCTCTTCAATAGCTGTGCGAAGTTGCAGAATATTGGCAGGTACTAGAACACGCTGTAGTATAAGCCTATCCAGAGCATCCCAAACATGCTCAATGGGTGACATGTCCAGTGAGTATGCTGGCTATACAAGAACTGGGATGTTTTCAGCTTCCAGGAATTGTGTACAGATCCTTGCAATATGTGGCCATGCATTATCACGCTGCAACATGAGGTGATGGTCGTGGATGAATGGCACAACAATGGGCCTCAGGATCTCGTCACGGTATCTCTGTGCATTCAAAATGCTATCAACAAAATGCACCTGTGTTCGTTGTCCATAACATACGCCTGCCCATACCATAACCCCACCGCCACCATGGGCCACTCGATCCACAACGTTGACGTCAGCAAACCGCTCACCCACACGACGCCACACACGCTGTCTGCAATCTGCCCTGAACAGTGAAAACCGGGACTCATCCGTTAACAGAACGCCTCTCCAACGTGCCAGGCACCATAGAATGTGAGCATTTGCCCACTCAAGTCGGTTGCAACGACGAACTGCAGTCAGGTCCAGACCCCAATGAGGATGACGAGCATGCAGATGACCTTCCCTGAGACGGTTTCTGACAGTTTGTGCAGAAATTCTTTGGTTATGCAAACCGATTGTTGCTGCAGCTGTCCGGGTGGCTGGTCTCAGACGATCATGGAGGTGAACATGCTGGATGTGGAGGTCCTGGGCTGGTGTGTTTACACGTGGTCTGCGGTTGTGAGGCCGGTTAGATGTACGGACAAAATTCTCTGAAACGCCTTTGGAGATGGCTTACGGTAGAGAAATGAACATTCATTGCAAGGACAACAGCTCTGGTAGACATTCCTGCAGTCAGCATGCCAATTGCACGCTCCCTCAAACGTTGCGACATCTGTGGCATTGTGCTGTGTGATCAAACTGCACATTTCAGAGTGTCCTTTTATTGTGGGCAGTCTAAGGCACACCTGTGTAATATTCATGCTGTCTAATCAGCACCTTGATATGCCACACCTGTGAGGTGGGATGGATTATCTTGGCAAAGGAGAAGTGCTTACACACAGATTTAGACAGATTCGTGAACAATATTTGAGAGTAATGGGTCTTTTGTGTATGTAGAAAATGTTTCAGCTTATGCAAAAATGGGAGCAAAACCGAAAGTGTTGCGTTTATATTTTTGTTTAGTGTATGAAGCTTCCCTTTAATGAATAATTTAAAGGTGTTGTCCCATGACTAATGTGAAAAATTAAAATCAGACATCATATAGTGCATTGAAATCTCTTTCTAACAAAGCTAGAACCAGCCCTGTATCTCACATGGATCCAGAGATCTCCACATTCATTGCTCTGCTACATTTACAGTATATCAAACGGTCAGCTCAGGGGGAGTGTCTATTCTGGTTCGGCTAAGGGGGCGTGTCTATGCTCTCCCTATCACAGCTGAGGAGGTGTGTCTCAGCTCTCCCTATCACAGCTCAGGAGGCAATTGAAGGATGAAACTGAGCATGTGCGGCCATCTCAGTGAGCAGGGCAAAGAAATAAGAAAAACCAAAGAGCAGGTGGCGCTATACAAATACATTTTATTGGATAACTAAAAATAAATACATTTTCAATTACATGCAATTACAAAAGTGTTCAGATCCAGGTGTTGGTTTGGAAACTGTAGAATATTTTTCATGGGACAACCCCTTTAAGCACAGATATTTCCTCTCCAATGTGAGCCTGGTAGCTGGAAGAATCCATTACGTGGTGATTTAGGATTTGTGACAGGCAGCAGTGTTTTCGTTTTGTGAATTATCAGGTGTCAGACATGTAACCTCATATATGTAATGGGCTGCAATGGCATCCACGCTTCCATGTAATTACAGCTTGCTTGGAATATAATAGGAGAGCGTGGCCTTGCTGGTAATTAAGTCTGTCTCCTGGGTCTATGTGATATTAGATTTCCTTCCATCTTTATCCCCAAGCATTGCTGATAGATATGTGTACTACATGATGTCCCCTTCACTCAGGCGTGACTTGTCCTACACAGGAAACATGTCTACATCTGACACCCGTATGACAGCATCTGTGTCTATGTACAGCTAGTTCTGCCATTCAACCCAGACTAGGGGATCATTGTATATAGAGATCTAGTAGTAGTGATTTCAAGGCAGTAACAAAATAAACAGGCATGGATTGGATTTCCTGATCCACGTCACGTGACTAATTATGACATCTAAACACTATGCATTGTAACATGTATTCATTTGTATGCTGATGTGCATTTAGAAGTCATTGCAACAAATCTGATTGTAAGAGAACTACAGTCCTCCAAGGAGCTGTTTTCTGCAGCTCCTTTAGCAGCTTGCCTGTACAGACCGGGTGTAACGGGGTGCCGAAGGCGCACTCGGTCTCCCATCAGCCGCAGACCGGCTGCTTCGCTTCGGGAGCGAGGATCTGTGTTTGACCTCGTTCCCAGTGCGGCTTTGCTAGCTGGGAGGCTCCCTGCTCCTAGGTCTGCCTTGAGCGCCGAGCTGATCACTCGGTGCTCGACTGGTCGGTCTGTCGGTCATGTGTTGCTGGCCACGTCACATGACCCCCATTCCCCACTATAAATAAAGGCAGCCTGCTGGCCAGCAGGCTGCCTGTTAATTTAGGTTCCTGACGTTTGTTGGATACCTCTATACTTACCTGATCCTGTTCCCTGACGATCCTTTGTCTGCTCCTCCTGTACTGCGCATCCCTCCTGGTATTTTGACTTCGCTTCCACCTGACTATTCTTTGCGGACTCCTTTGGTACTTCTCGACTCTCCTGGTATTTATGACCCCGGCTTCTCCTGACCATTATTTGCTTATCCCTCTGTACTGCGTTGTCCTCTTGGCTTTGACCCGGTCCGTTCACTATCCGTTATTTGTCTTGTCTGTCCTTCCCGCACATATCCTAAGTTAGGGACTGCCGTCCAGTTGTCCCCTGTCATCAGGACTCGTAAGGCAAGTAGGCAGGGCCAGGGGTGAGGGTGGAGCACAGTGGTCACTATCCTCCCCCCTGTGTGTGTGTAAGTGACCGTTACACCGGGCCAGCAAGAGCAGAGTTGTATCACTGTCATTAAAGAGCAGCAGGATTCATGACAGCTCTATTGTACTGCTGGAGGTCTAGATAAGGTAGGATATTAACCCTATATACTATATACATATAAAAGTCTTTGTATACAGTTCCTCTGTCACTCTAAGGTCTCAGCGAGGCAGCCATTAGACAGACAAATTCTGCTGCACTGCATAATACATGAAGGAAGTGTGTGCCTCCAATATGCCCCCCTCCACCCCAGAATATTTTAAAAAATAAAATAAATAAATAGCTACAAAATATAAAAATACCCAGATTTTTCACCCTATAAGATGCACCGGCCCATAAGACGCACCTAGGAGGACAATAAAAAAAATATTTTTCATTAGACCTCTAATCAGACCAACCTCTGACCCCCAACGTTAATCAGACCTCAGCTCACACCCCCAGTCAGACCCCCAATGTTAATAGGACCCCAATAAGACCTCAGATCAGACCCCAATATAAATAAGACACCCCATTCAGACCTCAGATGACCCCCTATTCAGACTCCCATACCTCATACCAGCCCCCAGCCTCAGATCACAAAATAAAAAATCCACCTGTAACGGATCACCTGGCACCCCGACTGAGTACCTCCGTTGATGGATGCTCCTAGCGTTTTCCTGAGGTTTCCAAGCACTCTGGCAGACACCACAATCACCGAACCGAAGCAGCATATAAATCCTCTCAAGCATATGAATGCTGTAGACAGTTAAATAGGAAACCATACGAATAGGTTTACACTCCTAGCAGTCAAACTGGGACAGCATCCAATAAATCCTTCCCCAAGAATGAGACGACACTTCACCTTGAGGGTTAAAACAGGAACTGACTTTATTTAGACACAGCACACCTACTTTAAACCCCCCAACAGCCTCATTTACATACAATAGGGCACCTAGAGGACTCTGGTACAAGGAAGGGTGGGGCCAGACAATAGCAAGGGCTGATGGGAGATTGAGGAGGGACAGAGCAGCTGGTTTAAACTGGTCTCCCAGTGTCCCTGCGACAACACCCTGGCGGGGAAACAATGGGACAGGAAAAAGGGGGAGGAGAAGTGGCACAGAACAGCAGTGCCTGTAACATAGCAACCATTACAGCAAGAGCAAGATATATACAGTCCACAACACACAGCAATACAAAATACCACATTCCCAAATTGCATTCAACGTACAAATTCACCAGGGGCCATAGTCAGTAGGTAGGAGGCGGGTAGCCAGGCCTCTCCAATGCCCAGTGGCGAGGCGGGTTCCGCCACACCACCTACCTCTCCCGCTCCAGATGCCATTGCTCCTCACCTCCAGCTCTCTCTTCTTCTTCCTGCCGTCGGCTGTGCTGTGACCCGACGCACCCAAAGTGTCCTCACACGGTGCGCAGCCACAGCACAGCCGACGGCAGAGGACCAGGAAGCGGTGAGTACAGAGCCCGGGGAGCGCTGCATTCAACACTTCCCGGTACTCCAGTACTAATGAGCTCTTCCATGACGGAAGTGCTCATTAGTATTCGCTCCATAAGACGCAGTGACGTTTCCTCCCAAAAAAAGTGCATCTTATGGGGTGAAAAATATGGTACAATAAACACTAAAAGATACATGATGCATTGTCTTTAATATGTTCCTACTCATTGAAGTCCCTCTAATTCTGACTTCCCCCTCTTATGTTGAGGTCTGCAGGATGGTGATATGCATGGGTGTAAATACCAGGGTAGCGGCCATAGCAGCTGCCAACAACCAAGGGGCCCTTTCATTATAGTTTTTGTTTCCTTTACTGTGAGGTCATAGATACATGGTGACTTTGTTAGCGTCATCTCTGTGTTATATCATGTTGTGCTTTCATCTCTGCAGTGTCATGACTGTGCACATTATCCCTGCACTGTGTGCGTTATCCCAGTACTTGGACATCACTGTGTGCATTACCTCAGTGCAGGGGTGCAACTCCAATGAGGCCGGGTGAGGCGATTGCCTCAGGTGGCGAAACCTAGAGACAAGTTTGGGCAGTGGCAGGGCCATGGGAAATGAATGCTTCCAATGTGGAAGTGCTCATCTCTCTATAGTCTAATGTATCACAGTATGCCTTTAACAGTAGGGCTGGTGGAGGAGCGCCGTTTAAATTTTTGCCTCAGGCACCAGAAAGGCTAGTTGCATCCCTGCCTCAGTGCATTAGGGAGACGAAAATAATCAAATGAAAGTTTTAATATTCTGAACTTGTTGCTAAAGTTGGTCATGGTGGAGTGGGGCCCAATTCCAAGTTGTGATATGGGGCCCCATGGTGACTTGTTCCACCCCTGGTGATATGTGTCTGTTTTGCACAGTCATCGACAGGTTTTCTCACCCTCAGGTGGAGCTTGTGTGATTACAGATAAAGACATTTTATATTGTTCTTCTCTTTGACTCACAAGTGATTCAGGCTGCAGTCATGAAACAGACTGGGTGAGGTTTATCACTCCTTGCCCATGCCCGGATCTTGGCACTTGGACCTGATATTACAACAGAGAAGGTGTTTACTAAAACCTCATTTCTATTGTTTACAACATTACATGGTTTATCTTCTCGAAAAATTCCTTTAAATATGAACATTCTGCTACTCGGTCATCTCCATAGTTGGTTCAGTAGGGGGCAGTAATGAAAAGTAACCATAGTATTGGTTATATAGTGATGGTAGGGTGAAGATAGTCTACCTAGTTCATACAACAATTGGCTGAATGGGAAAAAAGTTATGACTACTTTTGTGAGCAGGAAATGCGTTTAGAGCAGTAGTCACTTCCAGGGGTGCACCTAGCCTTTCTGCTGCCTGAGGCGAAAACTGAAATGGCATATGTTAGTATGACATTGCCCTTAAAGGGGTTACCAGGCTGTCTTCACGGCACTTTCAGTCACCACCACATGGTCAGGGGCATGTGCACCACTGCAGCCAATAACTGGTTTCAACAAGCTTGCCCCCATGTAGCATGTGATCCTGCAGTAATTTGCTGCGTGGGGACACATCTTCGCTGAGACCAATCATTGTCTGTAGCAGCGCACGTGACCCTGTCTATCCAGAAGTTGGCAGGCGAGGATTAGAAGGGCAGAGAAGACAGCACGGGAGGCATGGAGCTGGAATGGAGAGATGGGGAGTAGGTAAGTATAGATCTCTACAGAGAAAAAATGTGGGGGATTCAGTCAGCACAACCCTGTATGCAGGTGCACATCGCTATGGCGAAATACATATACAAACGCAAAATACAAATGCAATAGCACTCTGCAACCAGCACTCTGCCCTGCCTCCATGCTGGATGCTGGATGAGGCATTGGTGTACATTTTGGCCAAAGCGTAATAAGCCACTCACCACGTCAAGGTCGCCTCTATGAGTGGTCCCTAACACTAGTACCTACCTGTTATGGGCCATGATAGCCACACAAAGTCCAGGGAGCGCAGGTACAGCATGCATGCCAGGCACACTCTGCTTTTAACCCCGTCCGGTGCCGTGACAGCTTTCATCGGATCCAGGGATGCTAGTACCAACATGCATTCTGAGCCCACTATATACTTCTCCTGGAGCCAAATGGCTACTGGTAGGCTCAGTTTTATACTGACTTTAAAACCAGCCTCCAGGGCAGACTAACTAGTCAGGTGTGCATGACTGCATGGAGATCGCCACGCCTCCAATATATACTACAAAGAAAAAATGTGGGGGATTCAGTCAGCACAACCCTGTATGCAGGTGCACATCGCTATGGCGAAATACATATACAAACGCAAAATACAAATGCAATAGCACTCTGCAACCAGCACTCTGCCCTGCCTCCATGCTGGATGTTGAATGAGGCATTGGTGTATATTTTGCACACTCTGCTTTTAACCCCGTCTGGTGCCGTGACAGCTTTCATCGGATCCAGGGATGCAAGTGGACTTTGTGTGGCTATCATGGCCCATAACAGGTAGGTACTAGTGTTAGGGACCACTCATAGAGGCGACCTTAACGTGGTGAGTGGCTTATTACGCTTTGGCCAAAATGTACACCAATACCTCATTCAACATCCAGCATGGAGGCAGGGCAGAGTGCTGGTACATTTTGGCCAAAGCGTAATAAGCCACTCACCACGTCAAGGTTGCCTCTATGAGTGGTCCCTAACACTAGTACCTACCTGTTATGGGCCATGATAGCCACACAAAGTCCAGGGAGCGCAGGTACAGCATGCATGCCAGGCACACTCTGCTTTTAACCCCGTCCGGTGCCGTGACAGCTTTCATCGGATCCAGGGATGCAAGTACCAACATGCATGCTGAGCCCACTATATACTTCTCCTGGAGCCAAATGGCTACTGGTAGGCTCAGTTTTATACTGACTTTAAAACCAGCCTCCAGGGCAGACTAACTGGTCAGGTGTGCATGACTGCATGGAGATCACCATGCCTCCAATATATACTACAAAGAAAAAATGTGGGGGATTCAGTCAGCACAACCCTGTATGCAGGTGCACATCGCTATGGCGAAATACATATACAAACGCAAAATACAAATGCAATAGCACTCTGCAACCAGCACTCTGCCCTGCCTCCATGCTGGATGTTGAATGAGGTATTGGTGTACATTTTGGCCAAAGCGTAATAAGCCACTCACCACGTTAAGGTCGCTTCTATGAGTGGTCCCTAACACTAGTACCTACCTGTTATGGGCCATGATAGCCACACAAAGTCCACTTGCATCCCTGGATCCGATGAAAGCTGTCACGGCACCAGACGGGGTTAAAAGCAGAGTGTGCAAAATATACACCAATGCCTCATTCAACATCCAGCATGGAGGCAGGGCAGAGTGCTGGTTGCAGAGTGCTATTGCATTTGTATTTTGCGTTTGTATATGTATTTCGCCATAGCGATGTGCACCTGCATACAGGGTTGTGCTGACTGAATCCCCCACATTTTTTCTTTGTAGTATATATTGGAGGCGTGGCGATCTCCATGCAGTCATGCACACCTGACCAGTTAGTCTGCCCTGGAGGCTGGTTTTAAAGTCAGTATAAAACTGAGTCTGCTTATATAGAACCTACCAGTAGCCATTTGGCTCCAGGAGAAGTATATAGTGGGCTCAGCATGCATGTTGGTACTTGCATCCCTGGATCCGATGAAAGCTGTCACGGCACCGGACGGGGTTAAAATCAGAGTGTGCCTGGCATGCATGCTGTACCTGCGCTCCCTGGACTTTGTGTGGCTATCATGGCCCATAACAGGTAGGTACTAGTGTTAGGGACCACTCATAGAGGCGACCTTGACGTGGTGAGTGGCTTATTACGCTTTGGCCAAAATGTACACCAATGCCTCATTCAACATCCAGCATGGAGTCAGGGCAGAATGCTGGTTGCAGAGTGCTATTGCATTTGTATTTTGCATTTGTATAAGTATAGATCTCTGTCAACCTCCGCGTGGATGGAGGCAAGTGCACCACTGTAGCCAATGACTGGCCTCAACAATGACTTGTGCCCAATCGGTAATGTGCCGCTTGGGGACACATCACCATTGAGGCCAGTCATTGGCTGCAGTGGTGCACGTGAACACGTCCATCCAGAACTTGAAAGGTGGGGATTGGAAGTGAAGTGAAGATAGCACAGGAGCTACAGAGATATCTTCAAAGGATGTGCTCAGGGGGGGGGATGAATGCAAAAAAAGAACTATTCTGGACAACTCCTTTGATTGACATTCAGATGAAAATATTGTGGGATTTAAAAGACTGGAAAGACCAATGCCTGCAGGAACACCATGGTAAAGTCTCTATGAAATCACAACATAAATGACTCTCGGGTGGTTTCATTGTTTCTCTCTAAATAAAAAGCCCAATGTCAGATTTGTTGCAATGTGTATAAGGTCTCTATTGTGATGGTCTTTTCACAGGGAAACATTAAAGTCACCTGCAAGGCGCCTGTGAAGGGGACGGATGAGCAAAGATAAAAGACCTACATTTCTACCTCCTTATCATTAGGACGACTTTTGTATTGCAGCATGGAAGGTTTATGTGTTTCCTAAGCTGATACACAATGTCATACGAGTCCACATTCTGTCTGATATCCAGAGTTTAATTAACTTTGAGTTTAGGCAGAATCTTAACTTCCTCAAGGAAAAGATAACTGTAAGAACTCTATGACTGGGATCAAGGCTCCCGAGAGAACAACTGGTGAATATGAGATGTAGATTACATGCATACTGGAGGTAAGACCGCCATTCATTACTTTCACCCCTTCACTGCCAAGGAAATATGTAATACTCTATGAGCGCGAATATTCGAAAAGCGAATTTTAATCGCGAATATCGCCACTTCGAGAATTTGCGAATATTAAGAATATAGTGCCATATATTCGTATTCGTGAATAGTGTTGATCGCGAATATTCTAATCGCAAATTTATCGCGACTATCGGCACTTAGCAACATCCCTAGCAACCAATAGGAAAGTTGACTACCCCTTAGTGTTGATCGCGAATATTCTAATCGCAAATTTTTATCGCAAACATATTACATTGCCGATTTTAGCTATCAAGAATATAGTGACTGGAGATCACGAATTCTCGAATTTGCGAATTTATGGCGAATATTCGGCCAAAAATTTGCTAAATATCGCGAATTCGAATATTGCCTATGCCGCTCATCACTACTATGATTTTAAACTTTTGCCACAGCTAGAATATAAAGCGCAACATCACAGTAAACCACAGAATCGTAGCTTTCCAATTATTTCAAGCCAAATATTCTAGGTGGAGTATTTGGGGACCAGCATGAAAAGTTTTATTTTGTGGTCTGTGTGTGTAAGGAAGGAATGGAGGAGAGCTATAGGTGATATCTAGAGGATAGATCTCAGCCTGATAGGGTTATCTCTCCTCTTAACAGTCTTCAGTAAGCCAGTCAGAGGAACTTTTCTTCATGTTATCACCCCTCTTACCAATCACAGTCTATTAATGTCATATCAACCTTATACAGCTTCCAGTAACCCTTGGTTGGGAGTAGGATACAACTTTTCTTCATGTTATCACCCCTCTTACTAATGACAGTCTGTTACTGTCATATATCCCTTATACAGCCTCCAGTGACCATTGGTGGGGAGTGGGATACAGAAACTTTTCTTCATGTTATCACCCCTCTTACTAATCTGTAACTGTCATATATCCCTTGTACAACCTCCAGTGACCCTTTGTGGGGAGTGGGATACACAGGAACTGTTCTTCATGTTATCGCCTTTCTTCCCGGTCAGAAAGAATATGTGCCCTCTGTCAGATTTCGAAGGGGTGTTCTAATTTATTTCTAGCAAAAGGTGAGAAGGTGAGCAGTAACATACAATATTTAACCCCCCCTCCCTCCATGAGCCAGCTCAAATCATTTGTTGACTCCATGACTCATCTGGCATTTGGATCGCAGAGATTGTGCTTAGCCATAGGCATAAATGCCATCTATGAACTTTGCACATCTGATATTTTTTTTTTTTGTATGTTTTTTTTGTTTACAAAATGTAAAAAAAATTTATGCGACATTACATGAAAGTGCCATTGAATGTAAAGTGCTCAGTGTTGTTTTTCCTATGTGGTAGGAGTCTACTTTTGGAAAATATATGGCTATGGGATATAATCAGGGTTGCCACCCGTCTAGAAATTTATGGGCAGTCCATAAAAATAAGGCGCTTTTTTTCAGCGTCCATGAAAAAAAAGATGTGTCAGGTCCATTGACGTAAATGAATAGATAGATAGATAGATAGATAGATAGATAGATAGATAGATAGATAGATTAGCAAATTATTTTTAAGATTAAAGGAAAAGTTCAAATTTTTTGCAACATTCATTGGAGAATCTTGAGTTCATCGTCTTGTGTGCCACAAATAGTTAATTTCCCTGAAGATTCCATTAGAGGATAATGTGACAAAGATTGAGTAAACCAAGAGGTTTTCTGCTGTTCGGACAGTAAAATATTACCTTGAACACAGCGAGGATCAATGTTATTGACTGACTGACTGCGGTGAGAGCCGTAATGCTTACAAAGACTCACTGACTGGCGCACTACTTAATCAGATATGTGTGCCATTTATCATTACCCACGTTGGTAATGAACCCGCTTCCCCATCAGGCACTGAGGGTAACACGCTCATTCATGAAGTACGGAAATATTTCCAAATCATGATGATTGATATTAAGGAATAAAATGGAGTTTTATAGCAGTAGATATTATGCAAAGAGAAGTGGGATGGATAGAAGAAAGGGGGCTAGTGATAAGATTAAAATGGGCCGCATATTATTATGGTGCCAGGTTTTCCCACCTAGTATAATAGCCAGGCACGGTGTTTGTTTATCTTCTGCCCGTTCCATGACCATTGCATAGTTAACCAATTTGGCAGTTGGCAAATTCGGGACAAATAGGCCCCCCCCCCCCCCAAAATGTGCAGGACTGCCCTTTTTTGGGCAGGGCTTGCATAAGCCCCGCCGGATAGGAGGTAGGGTTGACACCTTTGCCAACAAAAAAATACCGGCCAAGTTTACACGTGTAAAAAAGCGGGTGAGGTTCTGAGGGCATGGCTTAATCCTGGTGTTATGTGACACCAGGGGTTTGATCATATTTTGAGTTTTGCACCCTTTTTTTTTTATTAAACTAATTTTTCCAGTTGTTTTTAAAGAGTGGCTTAATAGCGATGGCCTATCCTCAGGATAGCTGTTTGACGGGATAGCGTCACCTACTTTGTA
Source organism: Bufo bufo (assembly GCF_905171765.1). Lineage (NCBI taxonomy): Eukaryota > Metazoa > Chordata > Amphibia > Anura > Bufonidae > Bufo > Bufo bufo. The sequence goes on along the minus strand of NC_053390.1, from coordinate 789,078,553 downwards.
GCAGCGGCGCAGTGTAATTACAATACATTCACTTTGATGGGATGAGCAGTTGTAATTACACTTCACCGCCACTACAAAGGAGACAGCGTGCAGATAAATGCTGAAGAAGATGCTGCCATTTCAAACTGATGTTCAGGAGGGGTGCTGGGAATTAGAGATGAGAGAATTGAAGTTGGTGAAGTGGAATTCGATCCGAATTTCAGGAAAAATTTGATTCGTCTTGAAGTCGAATTTCCTTGCATTTTTTCTAAAATGGCTGCAGCAAATGTTACAAAGTGAAATTAAGAAGCCCGGGAACGAAGGAGCACCCATAATGCCATGCAGACAGCCAATCAGCAGATAGCCAGCCCCTGTGATGTCACAGCCCTATAAAAAGCCTCCTTATGACCGATCTCCACCATTTTACAGTGAACTTAGTGCAGGGAGAGACGTGACAGGCACTAGGGACAGTGATTAGGAAAGACTTTATAAAAAAAAAAAACTACTGAGCTGTTCGGAGAAAGATTATTCATAGTGTAGGGAAAGGATAGGGAGGCATCATCCACATTATATGGAGAGAGCAGGGACCAATAGGAGAGTGTACAGCCTGGGTAATAGGAGCGATTTCTTGCTGCACTAATTGGGGTAACTAAAAGTGATCTAATACTACAGATTTTAGGTTGTTTTAAACAGTAATTGCAGTAATCCTAGCATCTGGTATTGGGTTGAAAGTGCGGTTTGATACAACCAGTTTTGGGGTGTCTTACTTTTAAATATATAAAAGTATGTCCATTCATCCTTGCTTTTGGGTTGAATTTGCGGCCTGATACAACCAGTTTTGGGGTGTATTTATTTTAAATATATAAATGTACGTCCATTCATCCTTGCTTTTGGGGTGAATTTGCAGCCTGATACAACCAGTTTTGGGGTGTGTTTATTTCATCTATAAAAGTATATAGTGTGTAACAGAACAGGTTCTGTAGACATCTATGTGGAATCAGCTGACGACGGTGTAAAAGGAGTGCGCTTTTTCTTGGCGCTAACATCGACCTGTAAGGCTGAGTTCACACTTGAGTCAGTTTTGGCCCCGTCACTGACCAAATAAGTGAAGTGTGCAGTGATTCTAATAGCGACGCCTGTCATCTGCATGTCATACGGACTCACAGTACTGTTTCACTACCACGGCAGACTCCCTATGTGTGTTACTGCAAGGCACAGTGTTCTACACCACTATAAAGGCTCTCTGCAGCCAGGAAATAGACGTTTTTAAACGTGATTAGTCACAAATAAATTCGGATCGAATCGAATCTTTTTGGGAAACTCGGCGGACCGTCCGAATAAAATTTTTGAGAAGTTCACTCATCTCTACTGGGAATCAGACATTATACAATGCACTGGTATATACATTATACATGGAAAGAATACTACTGAGATTTTTAGTCAGAGAAAATCCTTCTATCAATAGTATTGAACTCTGTGGCTCAATGCTTAGTACCTCGAATACAGAAATTCCTGGGTTCAAGAGACTGAATAAAAGTTTAATATACTGAGGTATCCCCAAGCATGCTGACAGTGCTTGGGTATACGTGCAGCATACAGGTAGGTTACCCAACACTGCTATATTATAATGTGTATCTCCCTTTAAGAAAGTTAGGCCTGTTGCAGGAAATTCTTATTCCAGCCAGCAGAGGGAGCCCCCAGTTTAGTATAAATAGGCTAGGGCCTAGCCTAGAGAGTTAGTTGGAAGTTTCTAGAGTTAGTTCTGAGAGATTCAGGACTCAGTAAGGAGTGCAGAAATTGCACTACTGGTGTGGAGGATCATTTCCACCCTGATTTCCAGGTTAATTATACCTGAGGTACTCCAAAGATAGAGCCTGCCATCAGGAGAGAAGAAACCTCTACCAAACCTTTGCTCAAGGGTTATCACCAGGATTTGGGTGTCTGGACCTTGAGGGTATTGCCTACAGCCAGGAACTAAAAGCAGGAGAAGAAATAAGTATACCCCTGCAGAGAGAATAGTTGCCTGAAGGGTATTGCTGCATTTAGAGTAAGAGGAAATCCCTGATCCTAGGAGGCCTGTCTTGAAGTTAGTTTTTGTGACTGTGAGTAAAAGCCTGAACCACTGCTGTAACTGTATGTTAACGTGTTGAATAACTCTGGAACTGTATTCACTGACTGTTCATCCAACTTCAAGTTTGTTCAGTAAAGCTAACCTGTTATACCAATATCAGGATTGCTCCATTATTCCACCTATCACTACACGGTGTGTCACCGTTCAATTGGCACTGGCGTCACGACATTTATCAACTGCCTGTTCCGGTATTGACCTGATTGAAGACGACAGTGAATCCCAGGTTAGTGGGTTGCCCTGCACTACAAAGCCCCGCATACCTAAAGCTACACTACTGACCCCCTGGGACACTGCATCGCTCTTTTTGGCGTCACGAACAGGATACGCATGCTTCTGGAGTGCAGAGAAGTGTGAACTGTGTGCTTTAACTATTCCATCACCGTATTGCAAGGACTGTACCCTTTATTTCCAAGTCGGTGGATTACAATTGTGCCTGGGAGGAATCGGAGGCGCTGTGCTGTGTTGCGCTACCCCCAGGAAAAGAAAATCGTGGTTGTGGATTACAATTTATTCACTTGTCAACACCCCTGCTTGCTGTCAGGGAATGGTGACCAAGATGGCCGCCGGCCGCCTGGAGTAAAGTTTCCCGCGCTGCTGAGGACCTTCGTGGGCGGATCCCTTCAAAGACAAAGAGAATCCCGCCCCTCTTCATCATCGCACCGCCGCGGCCCTGTTTTTCTACGTCAGCAACATCACCGCGTACCCAGGACGTCCGGAGCCTCGCGAGAGTTGGCCTGCGCAACCCCGGCGATACCGGTAAGGACTTGTAACCGGAGGGAAGGGGATTGTACCAGCTCCTTTAGTCGCCCGCGGCCACCTCTTGATAAGTTAACATGTCAGAGCCGGGAATCCACGAGCAGCCGGCCCCAGGAGAACTTGCGGCTTCTAATCCGCCTATAGCCCCCAGCATGATGCCCTTTACTATGCCTTACTATTTTGGGGCACCATGGTTTCCCCGCTATAAAGGGGAGGCCCATACCTTAAGAGACTTTAAAGAAAAGTTGCTGGCATTATTCAAACTGTACCCCATAAATGCCGAACAGCAGATGGAAATCCTGCTAGCACAATTGGAGGGAGCTGCCCGCAGAGAGGTATTATCCTGGCCTGCTGTTGAGCGGAGTACTCTCGAGCAGATATTCACCCGCCTCAGGGCCACTTTTGAAACCAGAACTGCCTCAGAGATAAAGATGCACTTCTTTGGCAAGAAGCAGAAGGCCGGTGAGTCCCTCCGTGACTATGCCCTATCACTTTAGGAGGCTTTGGGGGCTGTAATACAGATAGATCCCAAGGAGGCTGATAATCAAGACCAGACCCTGAGGGAACAATTTATCACAGGGGTGTCCAGTGAGCAAATGAGGACCCAATTAAAAATGCTGTCAGCCCAACACCCTAGCAGTACCTTTCTGGATTTTAAAGAACTGGCTATAAAAATTCTGGGGTCAACAGTACCTACAGAGTTGAACATCCCACCGGAGTCACCAGCCTGCAGGCCAAAACCCCTTATCCCTGCTCAAGCTGAGGCCGGCCAAGCTAATCAAGCTTCAGCTACTGATGCCATTGCCATACTGACGGAACGGGTAAACCATCTCACTAAAAGTTTAGAGAGAGTGTGCAGAAAGATAGAAGAATGGGAAAAACCCCTAATGTCGGAGGAAGAGTTCCTGTCACCTCCTAAGCCATTCCCACCTCCATACCAAGAGACTCACCCCAGGGATCTGGGGAGGCGTAATAGGGATCGTTCCAAGGAACGCAAACGGCCCGTGTGTAAATACTGTAAAAAGGTGGGACATACAGAATCCACGTGCTGGCAGTTAAACGGGCTACCCTCGAGGCTGAGGACCACCCCTCGGGAGGTAGAACATTAGGTCCAAAAGACCCAAGTTGGATGCCCCGGTATGTAGGATCCCATCCTAAAATCAATATAGAGATCAACGGGGTCCCCTTTGAAGCCCTACTAGATACTGGATCTCAGGTCACTACCATTCAGCTGCCCACATTTGAAAAATTCTGGGACACCAACCAGTTAACCCAGCCGCCTGAATCCTGGGTGGAGATTATCGCCAGCAATGGCAAGCCAGTAAAGGTTCATGGATACTGGGAACCCACTCTGCAGGTGGGAGGAGCAACCTTGCCCCAACAGGGGGTGATAGTAGTACAAGCCGGCGACAGAGGAGGACATCCTGTCATTCTAGGCACCAATGTCTTCAAAAACTGTTATTCTGAAATACTTGCCGCATTGCACCAGACTTTGCCCACTGCTTCCTCTGCATCCAAGAGGGTGATTCAGAAGACTATTACTGTGTTAAGTGCTCAGCAGAGGTTTGCTAATGGGAAAGGAGAAATTTGTACTGCCAGGATCCGTGATATTAAGCCTGTGACTTTGCCTCCTAATTCTCAAACTCTTTTATGGTGTCGTGCTATCCTGGGAGTCCAAGGCCAAGATTATCCAGCCCTGGTGGAACCAATCCAGATGGAGAACTACCCTTATGTGAGAGCTGCCAAGTGCCTGGTGAACGTCTCCCAAGGTAAAGTACCTGTCCGTCTGATTAACCTGAGTGATCATCCTGTTGCGCTTACTAAGCATTGCCCTGTTGCCCAGCTGTCCCAGGTGTCCTTCCAAGACATCATTCGTCTTCCAGTGACAGAAAAGCCGCCAGCTGCAGTCAGCGGACGTCCGCCGGTGACCCAGCCACAAGTGCCCTGGTGGGAAGAGCTCCATGTCGGGGACGAGACTACCCCCCAACATCAACAAGAAGGGATTCTACAGCTTGTCAAAGAGCACCACCAGGCCTTCAGTAAACATGCTACTGATTATGGAGAGGTTAGTGCCATACAACACACTATACCTACTGGCTCTCATCCTCCTATCAAGGAGAGATACAGACCCTTACCGCCTACTTCATATCAGACTGTAAAAGAAATGATCCAAGAGATGAAAGACTCTAATGTAATCCGGGACAGCCGTAGTCCTTGGGCTGCACCCCTGGTCCTTGTAAAGAAAAAGGATGGGGGTATCCGTTTCTGTGTGGATTATAGAAAAATTAATCAAATAACCCACAAAGATGCATACCCACTGCCCCGCATTGAGGAGTCACTAACTGCTTTGGGCTCCTCCGCTTATTTCTCCACATTGGACTTGACCAGCGGCTACTGGCAAGTACCTATGGCCCCTGCGGATAGGGAAAAGACTGCTTTCACCACTCCCATGGGCCTGTTCGAATTCAATTGTATGCCGTTCGGGCTATGTAAGTCCCCAGGGACTTTCCAGAGACTAATGGAGCGGTGTTTGGGTCACAAAAACTTTGAAACAGTGCTGCTGTATCTAGATGATGTCATTGTATACTCAAAAACCTATGAGGACCATCTGAAACATTTAGCAGAGGTATTTGAAATCCTTATCAAATATGGCTTGAAAGTAAAACCATCCAAGTGTCACTTGCTCAAACCTGCAGTAAAATACCTGGGGCATGTGGTAAGCGAAGAGGGCGTGCAACCTGACCCGGATAAGCTAGCGGCTGTTCGTAATTGGCCGGTTCCCACTACCGTCAAAGAGGTGAGGAGTTTCCTTAGCTTTGCAGGCTACTATAGGCGTTTTATCCCCCATTTTGCTCAAATAGCTGATCCTATCCAGGAACTCCTGAGGGGGCAACCCAAGAAAAGTCCTAGAACTCCTGTGCCCATTGAGTGGAATGAGGAAAGAGAGATAGCGTTCCAATTGTTAAAAAAAGAAACTGACCGAGCCTCCCGTGTTAGGTTATCCAGACTACAGCAAGCCCTTCCATCTGTATACTGATGCTAGCAAACGAGGCCTGGGAGCTGTGTTGGCCCAAATACAAGAGGGAAAAGAAAGAGTGATAGCTTATGCAAGCCGCTCCCTGAAAGGAGCTGAGAAAAATGACCAGAATTATAGTTCCTTCAAACTAGAGTTCCTGGCATTAGTGTGGGCAGTGACGGAGAAATTCAAAGATTATCTAGCCGCCACCCCATTCATTGCATTCACCGACAATAACCCTCTGGCGCATCTAAATACAGCTAAATTGGGGGCCTTGGAGCAGAGATGGGCCTCTCGCCTCGCCAACTATGATTTCTCTGTAAAATACCGTGCTGGACGTACTAATGACAATGCTGATGCTTTATCCAGGCTTCCCACAGAGACAGCTCCTGATGATGGGCGGGATGCTTGGGAAGATGTAGAAATGCCGGCCTTCTATAACAATTTTGCTCAACAGGATCAGGCTCGAGCTACCAATGACAGAGCCGCAGCCCTTTCACCCTCCAATAGGCCTGAGCCCAAAGAAGAAAGGTGGGTGGAATTACAGTCTGAAAGTAGAGTGCTGGGTGAGTTGTTGGATTTTATTACTAGTGGCAGAGCCCCTGAGAGGATTAGGCGTAAGAGTGCAGATCCAGAGCTCATCAAACTGTGGAGACAGCGCCATCAGCTCTTCATACAAAAGGGCCTATTGCTACGGAGAAGCCTAGACCCAGTATCCAATGAAAGAGTGCACCAGATTCTCATACCCCGGCGAGATGCAGGTATGGTGTTGGAGATGTACCACAATCAATCCGGTCATTTTGGGGTCCAAAAGACTGAGGCTAATATCCGCCAGCGGTTTTATTGGGTGGGCATGAGAGAAGACATTGAGAGGTGGTGTCGGGAGTGTATAGCCTGTGCCTTAAAACGAAGTGAGCACCACGACCAGAGGGCACCACTGCGACCCATTGTAAGTACCCGTCCTCTTGAACTTGTCGCCATCGACCATGTGAAGTTGGAGCCTAGTCGCTCAGGGTATGCTTATGCCATGACTATTATTGACCACTTCACTAAGTTTTTTGTAGCGGTGCCTGTGAGAGACCAGACGGCCAGGACTACAGCCGAACTGTTCTGGAAACACTTCCTCCTGCCCTACGGATGTCCAGAAAAGATCCTCACTGATCAAGGACCTGCTTTTGAGTCCCATCTGTTCCATGAACTGTGCCGCTTACACAACTGTAAGAAGATCCGGACAACGGCCTACCATCCTCAAGGTAACAGATTGTGTGAAAAAATGAATCAGACCTTGATAGAGATGCTGAGGGCCGTGCCTCCCGAAACCAGAGGAGATTGGCCCAGTCTGTTGCCACAGCTCATGTACACGTACAACCATACCATCCATTGTTCCACTGGGTATACCCCTTTTTATTTGATGTTTGGGCGCCAAGGGACATTGCCTGCTGATCACTCCTTGGACATACACGTACCTGATTGCATCAACCCATTACCTAATACCGACTGGGTTGCTGAGCACCAAAGGCGATTGAATACGGCCAAAGCCATTGTTCAGGAACGTATGGGTTATGCTAGAGACCGACAGCAGAGAGACTATGATCAAGCAGCCCATGCAGAACCCTTGACAATAGGGGCTGTGGTGTGGTTGAAAAATAACCGCCGTACAAGTAAACTGGACAGTAAATGGGAGCAAAATCCCTATGTTGTCACTGCAATCCCAAATGTTGGGACCCACACTTATGAGATCACCCGGGAAGGCAGGGGATCCCAAATTGTGCACAGGAACCGGTTAAAGCTCTGTCTGACGCCAGAACCCAGTGATGAGAGTTCTAGATCTGAATCACCTGTGTCAGAGCCATCAATACAGCCCGAGGATCCTATGCAGGCTGTCAGTAATCTAAGGTATGACTCTGATCCCATGCATTGGCTCCTGACACCATGGTTGAATTTGTTGGTGCCCGCTCCGGCACCCACTGTGCCTTCCCCTCCAGAAGAGCCGGTTCAAAAGGCCCCGGATCCAGTCCCCCTTATAGGGGATCTAGTTGTTCCTGTTGTTCCTGTTGTTCCTGTTGTTCCTGACCAGGGTCTCACTGATGGAGACCCTCCTGTTGCTCCTCGCTCTTCTACCTCGATGCTAAGGGAAGAGGAGACCCCTGTGTTGAGAAGGTCCACCCGGATGAACAGGGGACGTCCGCCAGTCCGTTTAGTGGACTTTGACTATGCTGGTGGTGTCTCCTCCCGAGCAGTTGCTACTGGAAATAGCTTGCTTGACGTTTGTGTGCAAGAATGGACTCCTCCACGTGAGCCCTTGCCTGTTCTACACCCGCAGGAAACCCCTGTGTAGTTCCTTTATTATACTGCAGCCAAGAAAAATGGACTAACCTGGTTCACCTTAAGTCCGCTGTGCCAGGTCAGCGACCGTGTCTAAGAAGCAAGAAGACGCCCCTTTTCCTTGCGTCATTTGTTTATTAAGTTACAAATGTTATATCTTCTGTGTGAAATAATTATTTATCATATTTATAATGTAATGCTTAAATTATGTACCATTTTATGCCGGTTCAGGAAGGTGTGTGTGAGTACGAGGCCTTACTCACGTTAAAGTCTGGGGGTGCGCAGCATACGGGTAGGTTACCCGACACTGCTATATTATAATGTGTATCTCCCTTTAAGAAAGTTAGGCCTGTTGCAGGAAATTCTTATTCCAGCCAGCAGAGGGAGCCCCCAGTTTAGTATAAATAGGCTAGGGCCTAGCCTAGAGAGTTAGTTGGAAGTTTCTAGAGTTAGTTCTGAGAGATTCAGGACTCAGTAAGGAGTGCAGAAATTGCACTACTGGTGTGGAGGATCATTTCCACCCTGATTTCCAGGTTAATTATACCTGAGGTACTCCAAAGATAGAGCCTGCCATCAGGAGAGAAGAAACCTCTACCAAACCGTTGCTCAAGGGTTATCACCAGGATTTGGGTGTCTGGACCTTGAGGGTATTGCCTACAGCCAGGAACTAAAAGCAGGAGAAGAAATAAGTATACCCCTGCAGAGAGAATAGTTGCCTGAAGGGTATTGCTGCATTTAGAGTAAGAGGAAATCCCTGATCCTAGGAGGCCTGTCTTGAAGTTAGTTTTTGTGACTGTGAGTAAAAGCCTGAACCACTGCTGTAACTGTATGTTAACGTGTGGAATAACTCTGGAACTGTATTCACTGACTGTTCATCCAACTTCAAGTTTGTTCAGTAAAGTTAACCTGTTATACCAATATCAGGATTGCTCCATTATTCCACCTATCACTACACAGTGTGTCACCGTTCAATTGGCACTGGCGTCACAACATTTATCAACTGCCTGTTCCGGTATTGACCTGATTGAAGACGACAGTGAATCCCAGGTTAGTGGGTTGCCCTGCATTACAAAGCCCCGCATACCTAAAGCTACACTACTGACCCCCTGGGACACTGCATACCCCCTCCCCTTCATGGTAATATCACGGACTCCATATATGGAGTCACATCAGGGAGTCCTGAGCAGTGCAGGGAAAATACTAGCACTTCAATAGGCTGGTACCAGCCAGATGGCAACCCTATTTTCACCCTAGTACCTTGGTACCTTGGAACCGAACCGGAGTTCGGTATTTAAGTTTTTTTTACAGTAATAATGAATTCACAAAGTTATTACACAAAGTCTCACGAGACTTCGCGAAGTAATAACTTCGGCTCATCGGAACCAATACATTCTAACACTGTATGGAGATCCTGCTCCGTACAGTATTACAAAGAAGTTTTATGCGAATCGACTTCGGATGAAGCATCCGAAGTCAATTCGCTCATCCCTACATACAACATATTTCTATACCTATATAGCCTTAAAAATTCCTAATGTACAGAAACAAAAGTAACTTGAGGTAAAAATACTACCAAAATAACCCTGGTAATGAACACCAGAAGTCATCATTTACTCGGCAAGGTTAATCTGATTAGTCATATTAAATGTAATTGTCCTTGGAAAGCCAATTATAGGATCAGTGCATCCTGCATCAATGAGAGAGAGGTCATATTAATAATCATATGGATCTCGTCCTAATAAATCCACTGTCACAACGTAGAGCCTAATAAAATCTCATGAACATATTATATTGTGTGTAATTGGATCAGGTCTGGAACTTACTCCTAGAACTCAATTCCTTCCCTAAAACAACATCTCTTTCTTTATAGAATTGTGATTTTCATTTTAATATACCCAGGCTCTCTAGGGAATCTGCCTACGATGACCACGACTGGTCACAGGTAATGTTTTTCATGGGCCATCCCCTTAGGCCTCTTTCACACTTCACTGAATCACGTACGTGTGCCATCCATGTTCTCCATGGACAGAACACAGATCCATTGACCTTGATGTGATTGTTCAAACGTCAGTGATTTTCCACAGGCTGTGGGTCAGTAAAAATATCATGAGAACATGCACTACTTTGGTCCATGGTGTCGACCAAACACATCCATTGCAGTCTATGGGTCCATGAAAAAAAACACTGACACAACACAGATGGCATCCGTATTCTGTCTTTGGTTTTTAACAGACCAGTGGTGGGAGACGCTCTGAAAATAAATTTTCAGCTGAGCAGTGTCACAGAGGGCAAAAAATGGACACAAGGACCAAACGTGGATTCTCCAAGAACATCTTCAGGGATGAAATATGAACGGATTTTCCAAGGACGTCAAACAGACACGGAAATGTGAACAAAGTCTTATAAAAATTCTCCTACCTGTTTCATTCTACATGCTTGTCCATGGGGGCATGAGGGGCACTGCTAGGGTCCCTAAGCAATGCCTGTAACAGGGCTTCGCGACTACCATGGACCATTTATAAGTCTTCTTATGTGCATACTTTTGACCTACATCTCCAAGAGAAGGGATGGACCAATGCGCACATTTTGTTTACAGTACCACACCCCTTTCAACAGACCTCACCTCTTTTATTATGTGCTCCAACCTTTTGTTATGGCACACCACCTCTTTCTTACAGCACCCCACCTCCTATAAGTGTCTATTGACACATCATTTCAGCACTTTATACATTTACAAGTACAAGTACGTGAAGGGCTGCCTTCCTGGGAGAAAGCCAGAGTGTCAAGGAGGTCTCCCATTTTTTCCTTGAGCCCTGTGGACGTTCCGAGAGAGTTGACAAGCATGGGCAGACTGGGAACTTAAAGTGGCCATGGAAGAAACCTAAAAATGGCCCCATGTTTTAGGTGGATCCAAATTGACAGATGGCAGGACTACGGAAGTAGGCTGGGCCACTGTGCAGCACAAAATACTGCTGCCCATGCCACAGTATCATTATCCTGAGGACAGTCATACAGTTGAATTCAGGAGGGCACCTGAGGCTGCTGGCCAGGTGCATAAGTGCCTGGTGCTCCTAAATTATTTAAAGAGGACCTTTCACCGATTATTACCCTATGAACTAACTATACAGACATGTGGAGCGGCACCCGGGGATCTCACTGCACTTACTATTATCCCCGGGCGACGCTTCGTTCTCCCGTTATGCCCTCCGGTATCTCCGCTCACTAAGTTATAGTAGGCGAAGATTCCAGTCCCTAAGTTATGGTAGGCGGAGTCTGCCCTTGTTCTGCTCTAGCGCTGGCCAATCGCAAGCAGAGCTCACAGCCTGGGAGGTTATTTTCTCCAAGGCTGTGAGCTATGCAATGCGATTGGCCAGCGCTACAGAAGAACAAGGGCAGACTCCGCCTACCATAACTTAGGGAACGGAGATACCGGAGGGCATAGCAGGAGAACGGAGCGGTGCCCGGGGATAATAGTAAGTGCAATGAGATCCCCGGGCGCCGCTCCACATGTCTGTATAGTTAGTTCATAGGGTAATAAGCAGTGAAAGGTCCTCTTTAATGCTGAGAACATCAGATCTTTATGTACCTGGCTGGTGGCCAAGAGGAGGGCTTGGGCAGCCCTCTGGACATTGGCCTTTGTCCACCAGGAAATTTTTCTGTAGGGTCTATGGCCAGTCCAACCATGTTGGTAGGTAAGCTTATGTGGCAAAGGGGCTTTTGGGTGCAGGGTCTGGGTACCTCTGCCTCCCCTATTGTCACATCCTAAGACATGTTTTACTCTCCCCCAGAAAAAAAGTGAAATAACTTGAAGCTCATGGGCCCTAATACAAAATGTATAATAAGGCCTCCACCTACATTCATAGTAATGGTGTTTTCTTACCTGGTAGAGCGCCAGAGTTTGACTACTATCCATAAACTCCCTATGGCTAAATAGCAAATGTCTTTCTGTCTCTTCTTTCAGTAGTTTCTCAAGACAAGTAAATTCATTAAGTTTATCTAATAAATGACAATTAGGCATTTAAAGTGGTAAACACATTACAATTATTGAATCGTTCCTGAAGCATTCAGCTCCTGCCACATCCTAATGCACAGACCCCTCTCGAGTCCCCAGTGTTTGCTCGAAATAAATTGTTTTCTAATTGTCTTCGGCGTGCTAATACGTGCGCCGACTGCACACTGTAACCTATATGAGAAGTTATTTGTACTTTGCTAATGGCAAAGGTGTAATTACATTGTCAGAAATGCCAGGAAGTGGTAAGAAAGATAATTTCCACAGAAATGCTCATTATCCTCTATCTGCCTTGTGGCAAAAAACGTACCTGATATCGTTCACCTTGCCTATATCTTCCGCCTTCCCACCTGAATCATAGTTTCCACCTGCAGAAACATTTTAAGAGATAATTCAAAGACATGGACTGGTTTGGCGCTATGTAGAAATTGCCAGTAATTTGAATGAGACCAGTGACGTGTTCCTAAATGTCTCAAATTCACAGCAATAAAGCTTGGCAGCAAGTGTTCAGTTTTACTGCAGTGCCCCCACAGGGGAAGTGAGAGATTACACCGTTCTCATTAAAATAAGTGGATTGTTTGTGTAGTGCACACACTTGCTGGGTACTCCAGAGCGGGAGGTCTTCTTTGGGGGACACGGTCAGCTCTGACTACTAGTTGAGGGTGCTGAACAAATTAATGGGATGGCGAGGGAGACAAGATGGATGCCTCCTAAAAAAAACATCTTAAAATGGGATCAAGGAAGATGAGGATAGGCAAGTGAGGCTATTTGCTAGTAATTTTTCACTTGTGTGTGCCCCATTTTCTGAGTCACTGGGACTAATTAACTAAAAGTACAGGGAGACCTTGCAATGTCCACGTGTAGAAGAAGCCCAGGACATTGGCTACATGATTTTCCCCCCATGAACCTTGCAACTACTGGCCACCACATGTCGGGCAAACTCAGACATCAAAATGTCTTCCCATTTCCTGATATTAAATTTTTATATGGAGGTTTTTCTGTCAGATTCTTAAGAAGAAGAAAAAAAAATGGCGCACACCATCGCAAACCAAATTACAAAAGTAGTCCTCCCCAGAATTCCCACATATCTACGACCTACAGCACCAGGAAAAACATGGTTCTCTGCATGAGACATCATAAAGCATAGATGTCCCATCTTTTACTTAAAGGTCACCTGTCAGCAGATTTGTACCTATGACACTGGCTGATCTGTTGCACGTGTTCTTGGCAGCTGAAGACATCTGTGCTGGTCCCATGTTCATCTGCCGGGACGGTTCGCGAATACGATCAAATGTTCGCGAACCGCAAGTTCGCGGCGGGTCCCATTCATTTTAGTGGCAGGCGAACCTGAAAAACCTTGAGCTCATATTTGCAGCCAAGAAATAATTACTAGAAGTGCACAAATAGTCCCACAACATGGACAGTGACATACCAGAGGTATTATTCAAATTTGCGATCTCCATTCATTATTTTTTTCAATGCGAAATATCTGCAATATAATTTTCGCATACGCGCATGCGCAAATGCACTATACAGTACCCAAATGCACTATAAAGAAAGTATATTGGTATATAACACCCCGCTTCAATCTGTTTTTTGGGGGGCGACTGGTATATCACACCAGTAGAAATGATTTGTTCCAATGACGCTTGTCCCTCTGTATAGCTGCAGTATCTCAGCAGAACCGCACACAACTGCAGCATAATACAAATGCACTATAATATACTTTATAACATAGAAAGTATATTATAACATTGTACAAGGAAGGCAATCCATTAGAATATACATAAAGATAAAACGTAACCTTTAATAATGTTACTATGACAAAACACGGACACCGGCAATGTGCATTCTGCAATTTGCGGACCACACATTGCCGGCACTATAATAGAAAATGCCTAATCTTGTCTGCAATTGCGTACAAGAATAGGACATGTTCTATTTTTTTGCGGAAACGGAAGCACAGATGTGGAAGTGCGGATCCGCAAATGCGGATGCGGACAGCATGTTCCGGCCCTATTGAAAATTAATGGGTCTGCACCCGTTCCGCAATATTGCGGAACGGATGCGGACCCATTTTGCGTACGTGTGAATGGAAAAGATATCCCTCAAAATGAAAATAAATTAAATTATTAAAGTTAAAGGGGTTCTGCACTTTGTTTTAACTGATGATCTATCCTCTGGATAGATCATCAGCATCTGATCGGCGGGGGTCCGACACCCGGGACCCCCGCCGATCAGCTGTTTGAGAAGGCAGCGGCGCTCCAGCAGCGGCGCGGCCTTCTCACTGTTTACCGCCGGCCCAGTGACGTCACGACTAGTATCAACTAGCGTGGGCGGGGCTAAGCTCCATTCAAGTGAACAGAGCTTAGCCCCGCCCAGGCTAGTTGATACTAGTCGTGATGTCACTCGGCCAGCGGTAAACAGCGAGAAGGCCCCGCTGCCTTCTCAAACAGCTGATCGGCGGGGATCCCGGGTGTCCCCCGCCGATCAGATGCTGATAATCGAGAGGATAGATCATCAGTTAAAACAAAGTGCAGAACTCCTTTAAGCAAAAAGCATAGATGGTAGTAGGCAATAACAAGTGCTTGGCAGCACCAAATCAGAAACCATATGTCCTACCACAATCCGGGGGGTTCCAGTGCACATCCATGAATCCCGGAGGGAAAGCAAAAAAACATCCATCCCTGGGCTAGATGATGATGTGGTATTGAAGGACAGGGTGGGCAAAGAACTGTCCCTGATATTGCCCTACAGGGGGGTGCTATTCTGGCCCTGATAGCCTACCCACAGACCACCCGCCCTGATAAGAGCGACCCTTTCCGGAACCTTACCTTATATAAAAGTGGCCCTAGTAAGCCCCTAGCCCCGAGGCCCCTGACTTCCAGGTGATCACTATATAGATCTATGTGTTTTTGACTCATTATAAAAGTATAAGTATATCGCCCCCCTCTGTGTATCACACATATAGATAACACACCTATACTTGTCCTTAAAATGACTTTTGTGGCCCTATTAGCTAGTGTTTGGTGTCCCTAACAGTCTGTCCCTGCTCCACACGGCAACCTCTCCCTACACTGGCAAAACACTGAATGTAAAATGGTGGCCAGATCAGGTCTATTTATAAGGTAGGGGGTATGTCCATGTGCTGAAACGTCTCAATTGGCTGTCCTGTACCACCTGATGGATGTGTCATGGGTCAAAGTTCTTCACAATGTAAGAGAATATGGCGTGCGCGAATTTCTCCATATGTTCGCATGTTCGGCGAATCGCGAACACGCAAAGTTCGCCGCGAAACGACCGCCGTGGCGAACCGCAAGGCCATCTCTATTCATATGTACCCGCATTGCTGAGAAAAAAGATGGGGGGACGTTGTCGTTACACCTAGAGGCTCTGCTCTCTCTGCAACTGCCGTGGCTTCTCAACTTTGATTGACAGGACCAGGTGTCATGATGTTTTCACTGCCTGGTCCTGTCAATCAAATGCAGAGGGCGTGGCAGTTTCAGAGAGAGCAGAGCCTCTAGGTGTAACGGCAACGCCCCCGTTGCTCCTAGAGGTTCATTTGCATATAATAAAACATCATTTTTCTCAGCAATGTGGACACATATGAACATGGGACCAACACGGATGCTTCAGCTGCCAAGAGCACATGTAACCGGTCAGCCAGTGTCATAGGTACAAAACTGCTGACAGATGCCCTTTAAATAAGTTATAGGTATAGTTTGAGAAATGCATTTTATGCGGAGTTTAGAGCAGTTACATACCATGCTCTGAAGGAACTGACCTGTCCTGTATTACACAGACAACTGATTGATATGAGTGGACACTGTGTAATGCTTACATTCCCCTGTGGGGGTGCTGCAGGGAAACTGAACAATTACTACTAGGTTTTCGCACATCGGATTGTTGGAGTTGAGATCAAAGGGACACTTCGAGATCAGCTTATTGTCAAGAGACCCTTCTAAAATAAAGTGGAAAACCCCTAAAAATGTATATCTTCTGAGGAAACTAGGCTTAGTTAATGCTGTAGCATGAAGAATACATGCCAACTTAAGAAAGCACCCAGTCATGCCATCCTGTTCATGCATGTTCAAGGTGGAACGCAGCTAAGAAACTTCACCTGGTATTTACTTTGTAACTAATGAATGTTCACCTAAGGAACATAACTCACGAGGCAAATTCCAAATCCTGTATCCTCTTTCCTTTCATCTGCAGCTCCGTAAATATAATGCCAGGGATGGGAGAGAAGGAACACAATGTCAATACTTGCAAAGTTACATTCCTCCTTGCTTGTGTCATCGGATATATATATATTTTTTTTTTTTCACAATAACAAGATTACACTTCCATATATGTTTATACACAGATATAATACAAAAATGTACATCCAAAAATGTATCTTTATTGAAATCGATAAAACAAATAAATAGATGCATATATTGGCAAAGACAGACACAACCACATGGAGAGTGCCCAAAATACGTCGGGACATCAAGTTATAGCATTGCAAGTAGTGGAAAAAGTGGGATGGAAAAACAAGTATAAATAAATACAAAATCAAACCATGTGGCTTCCCCACCTAGATAAAAAAAAAAAAACATGATTCACAATACAGACCCGGCTAGTGGCACCTCCTAGAGACCCCGACACGTGTTTCGCGTCAGCTTCCTCAGGACGTATTTTGTGCACTCTCCATGTGGTTGTGTCTGTCTTTGCCAATTTATGCATCTATTTATTTGTTTTATCGATTTCAATAAAGATACATTTTTGGATATACATTTTTGTATTATATCTGTGTATATGCCGAGTGTCCGGGTTTGTCCCATCTAGGAGCTATTCATTTTTGACACTTGCGTTCTATTTGTGTTGTACAGCCGCATTCCGATTTTGTGTTTTATTGCTCATTGGTATCTTCCATGTATGTTTGTTAAATGCAACATCTTTAGAAACTTCTGAAAATTTTTGAATTTTATAATCATGGGATGCCTCTGCCCCTGGAATAACATTAGTTGGGCATCTCTATGAGGACTGTTGTGGAGTCAGGATCCCTTTAAGTGGCTTTTTCTCCTAAAGGACAACTCCACTTTTTGTAATCTTATGACAGGAAAATATATTTCCCTCCGCTGTGTGTTGTCCACTTACATCAATCATCCTTGCTCAATGTTCTGATTTTTTAGATTTTATAAAATCTCCATCCTTATGCTATATTAAGACTTAAGGACATAAACGAGAGGGGTTTCCCATATAGAACCCTCTCTGTATAAACCACTCTAATTCTGGCAGACTCCAGCCATCCTTGTGTTCCATGGATGCCATTCATCTGGAAGGCCACCATGTAATTCTACTGGCTGACCATGGCGTACCCATGGCAAAATCAGCTGTTTTCCTGGGGAGACAAGAGCAAGACCTGCTATTGCCATACACACTGCATTGGAACAACCCTTTTCACTTTTTTTCATATTTTTGTCACTTTTTGGTCCAATAGACATTACACAAACAGTCTATTGATATGAATGGAATTGCGTATACAGGGCAATCAGAAAGTCTTCAGACCGTTTAACTTTTTTCAGATTTTGTTATGTTGCACTCAACGCCCCTTATTAAAAAATGAAAATAGAATTTTAGGAATGTTTGCAAATTTATTAAAAAGGTTAAAATTTCTCACGGACGCATGTATTCACATCCATTGTTATGACACTTGAAATTCAGCTCCCATTTCTCTAGATCATCTATGAGATGTTTCTACACCTTGATTCAGTTTATTGCACATGATTTGTAGGTATACCACTGTCTATATAAGGTCCCACAGATGGCAATGTACATCAGAGCGAAAAACCAAGAAGCAAGGAGGAAAGAACTGCCTGTAGAGCTCAGAGACAGGATTGTGTGGAGACACAGATCAGGAGAAGGGTACAAAAAAAAAGTTCTGATGCACTTAAGGTTCCCAAGAGCACAGTGGTCTCCATAATTCTTAAATGGAAGACCTTTGGAACAACCAGCTCAGGTTTTTCCTCAGCACAAAACCTTCTGCTACTAGAGGGGAGACTGAAGATGCCAGACCAGTGCATTGTCTGTATGGTTTTGCACTTAAGTTCCTCCAGTAAAGAAGCTCACTGGTTTACTGCAGACCCTGACTCTCATTGGGGTGCACCACACCTTATCATGCCTTCTGGAGAGCAACAACATGTGGTGACAGGGATACAGCATAGCAATGGGGGCCACTTCAAACCTGGCCACTGCATATGACTTTTTGATAATTTCTTATTCAAATTTTTGAAAAGTGGGCTGACCAAAAACAATTCTGGCATTTTTTTTAAGGTGTTCACCACATATGATAAATAAGGAAATAAGTCTAGAAATGCATCAGAAAATTGATATAATTGCATACAATGTCGTTTTTTTATAAGTGGATGAAACTGCATCGTTAAGATGAAAAAACAATTTTCAAATCCTTTGCCCGGCCTCAGCACATACCATAGCTACAGCGCACAACCTCACATATACAGAGGAGAAGAAAACATTAAATGACAATGAAAATAAACGGAAAATACATGTTTGTGATGTGATATATAAATGATCTGTTAAATACAGGCCTCCGACCACAAAGAGCGTTGGAAAGGCCTCATATTACGATCATCTCTTTCGAGCCTTCAATTTGAACAAAGCTGTCAAGTTCAGCAGATTTCTTATACACCCACACGTCCACCAAGAAGATTTTGGATAAACTTCAAAGTTTAAATAAGGTAAAGTGTAATTTTATATCGAAAGAGTTGGATATAATTTTTAACTTTGGGTGGAAGGGTAAGGGGTAAATGTGTTTCTACATTTCTGTGATCTCAGAGTATGATCTTCTATCGCGGTTGAAACTTGATTGGATTCGGTTTTACATAAATGACACACAATTGGTATAATCTGTGTGTATGTTTATGGCACTGCTGTGGTTCGCTCACTTATCGGGCCATGCTGTGATTAGGCTGTGAAAGGCTAGTTTTACAACTGCATTAGAGGCTGCATTAGGGGCCTCTGTTTGAGATTCCATCAAAAAAGCCAGACAAAATAACAGTGCCTTAGACGTATCCCAGAGTGCCACAACAGAGATGTCCCCTAGCCACGTCCTCAAAAGTCAAATATTCCTCCATCAGATGCCTCCTAAATTTCCAATCAAAGATGCCCCCAGAAGTTTTCTCCATCCACTTCGCATGCAACACTTGTGACGTCACTATCACTTAAAGTGTCTCTGTACTTAGGGAAAGCTTGTTATATAACAAAATTTCAAAAGTTTTGATCTGTGGGGGTCCTGAGACCCCTATTGATCAATAGAAAGAGGAGAGAGAAGCTCTACATTCTCTCTCCTTGCTGCAGGAAACTGAATTTCTAGATTGATGTTCTTCTGTCCTCCTGCATTGAGAAGAGAGAGCACACTATGTGAGAGCTTCTCTCTCTCCAGACCCCTACCAATCAAAACTTTTGAGGAGTCACTATGACATATCAAAAGTTTTCCCCAAGTACAGTGCCACTTTAAGTGATAATGACACTAGAAGTATGGCATGTGACATGCAGGAAGAACACTTCAGGGGACCTCTTTGACCGGTAGTCTAGGAGGCATCTAATGGAGGAATTTTGGCTGTGCAGTGCCACATTAAGATGCCAAGGACCACCTACAGATGCTCCATTTCCCAGAGGTTAAATCTGAGCCCAGATCAAAATTTGTGACTATCCAACCCCCCCCCCTTTTTTTTCCAAATCTGAGGTTAAATCTGAGCCCAGATCAAAATTTGTGACTATCCAACCCCCCTCCCTTTTCCAAATTTGTAATGCCATTGAACTGGTATGTAAACAGCAGGAGATTTCTTGGGCACTATACTATAACTTCTGTACCCCCCTTAGAAAAGTCCCCTTGTAGAATTACAGCTAAGAGGGTCTGAACGAAATTGGTCCCCATGTGTCAAGCATTTCGCACAGCTACATATGTAGTGATACATAGTCATCTAGTCCCATATAAGACTAAAAGTTGTATAAAGACATATTTGTCGGACAATGGTCCATGGTAAAAATTTATGCAACTGAACTCATACCAGCCTCTCTGGTTAGGGCAATAGGAGTTAATCTGCACGTTTCTACTTTAATGATTATCCATCAGATATGTATACAGGTCCATCACTGGTTCCACTCATTCACGTCACTCCCAACTTGTTAAAAGCCTCTTTAGCTGATCCGTGGTCAGCAGCGATTTTAATTGATTATCCAGAAGGACACTGTGTTCAGTGAGGTTAATAATTAAGCCCTCTCATTGCACAGGGTGATAATACCCCGAGCCCCTCATGTGCTGATCCCAGCTGAGTAGGAGGCTCCTCAAGAAAGAACTTTTAATTTGTATTTTGTCAACAAAAGCTGATTAATCCTGCAGAGAAGCATCTTTCTGGCAGGCCTGGCCTTTGTCCTGGAGGTCCCCGAGTACACGGTGGGGTAAGGGTGGAAAGGATTTAATAGCTACATGTAATTTACGGGTGAAAGGATGTATTTGAAGTTGTCAAACAGTTGTAAGCTTTAGAATGAAATCCAAACTTATCTTCTTTTCAAGATGGTCACAACAATTTAGAGGGAGAGCAGAGCCCGGTCATCTTAAAACCCTTTCATTTTGGTTACTGGGATATTTTTTTGCTTCTTTTTAGAGAATATTGATTTTAAAAAAATTTGATTTTTTTTAAATTTGTGTCTCCTGTAGGCCCTCAACAGTGATGTTGAAATTGTAACTTTTCTATTGTCATTTGTGATTTATTTAATTGTATTTTTTATTTTGTTTTGTTTTTTTATTTGTTTTTTAATAATCACAGTTATGTGAACTATTGAACTTACTCTATGAGGTTGAGAGATTTTTTTTTTTAGGGTTAGTGCAACTTTCCCAAAATGATCTTGTAAAGAAAATATTTAGCGAACACTCTTTTTGATGGCAATTTTTCTTTACTAACATGATCTCAGATAGATCAACAGTTAACCCCTTCCTGAGGGTGCAATTTTCATTTTTTTTTTCATTTTCGTTTTTTAGTCACTGCTAGTGTTGAGCGAACTAGTGGTTTCAAATTCGGCATACAAGGTTCGGGTTATGTAAGAACTCCATTATGGATTCTGCTACTATGGACCATAACTTATATTACTCACTGCCTTTTTAATACACAATATTGCATACTATGTAGTAGGAAGCTGGGGGAAAAAATCCAAATGGGGTGGGATTGAAAAAAAAAGAAACATAATTCCGCCACAGTTTTATGGGTTTCATTTCTACTGCGTTCCCTATGTTGTAAAACTGACCTGTCACCTTCTTTCTTGGGGTCAATATGATTACAGCGATACGCCATTTTTATAGTTTTTCTTGAATTCTAATAAAAACTTTGCAAAAAATTAATTTTCTTTGCATTGTCCCTACAACTTTTTCATATTTATGTGTATGAAGGTGTGTGAGGTCTAATTTTTTTGCAAAGCGATCTGTAGTTTTTATTAACCCCATTTTAGGCAGTGTATGACTTTTTGATCAGTTTTTTTGTGGAGGTGAAACGACCTAAAATAGCAATTATTTTTTCCATTATGGCATTCACTGTACGGGGTGAATACATTTATAGTTTAATACTTTTTATTGTTTATTTGTATTTTTAATATGGAGAAAGGGGTTTGATTTGAATTTTTATATTGTTTTTTTTTTTTACATTTTAAAAACTTTATTTTAACTTCTATTTTTTACACAGGAGACTGGAACATGTGATCATCTGATCACTTCTCCCATAGTTTGCAATTAATTACCATTGCACTATATGGGAGATTCGCTATGGTCCTATTGAACCCTGCTACAGAGAGAGGGCCCGAGGCTGCAATAGCAACTGAAGGGCTCCCTCGATCTCAGGAAGCAGAGCCGTTCAGGTCCCAGGAGCACAGAGCTCCTGGGAAAAGACTTCTTAGATGTGATACAAATACCATGGAATCTGGGAGGCTAAAAGTCTATGAATGCCATTACTGCCATTTATGGACTTTGCCTCTTGAGCAAGCACCATCTAGACTCAACATGTGCGTAAAAAATTATTTAAATATTACATTTTTAATTTTATGTATTGGAATTAAGCCTCATAGACACATTAAAGCCTGTACACTATCACCCAAAGACCAAGGCAAAGCCTGCAAGAACTCTGAGTGCCATAATGTGGTGCCTCTATATGGCTCTGTATTATTCTTCCATAGAAAAGATGCTATAAAGAGAGAATATCTCTATAATATGACATCCAACAGAACATGGTAGATTTCTTAAAACTTAGCTTGCACCAACGATTTCTAGAATTGTAAGGAAAATAAGGAAAATCTGCTCAAAGGCATATGAGAATCACGAAATGGAGTCAGGGGGCAGGAACAGACCAGCGAGGAGCAGGTGAGTAACAAAACGCTGCTGGGGCTGGTTAAAAACAGCCATTAGGCTTGACAACCAAAAATTCATCTAAGGAAAATTCAGCAGCAACACTAGGTCATCTACGCAAAGCTTAAAGGCTTTGAAAATGTTCAGGGTTTATATTTTTTATGAGCTAAAAATATTTTGTTCAATTGATCATTATTAAAATGTCCTATAAAGTTAAGTTTCAGCCTATCTGTAGAGTATTTTACTTTCAGTTTTACACTGGGTCATCATGTTGCTGTTCTGATGGCTAGATGTATGGCCCTTATCTCTGAACTCCTGACAGCTTATTTATACTAGTTATAGCTTTTAAATAAGAAAAGGCTTCAATGTTCGCAAAATTGGACCTCCGCTGATTGGCAAATTGTTGCCTACTCCGATAAGTCACACTTTCTGCTTCATTGAACAGATGGACATTGGCTTGTCAGGTGAGGAACATCAGAGAACAAACACCCTGCAACCATTTCTGGAAGAATACAAGCTGGTGGCAGCAGGTCTGAGGAATGTTTTCATGGCATTCTCTGGGCCACTCAACCATGTGGACGGCACTCTCAATCGATTAGGGTATGAATCCATCCTAGCAGATCATATACACCCATACATCCTGACTGTCTTCCCTAGGGCGTATTAAGACAATGCCACAAGTCACACAGCTAGGCATGTCCAACATTGGTTGGAAGAGCATGACCAAGACTTCCAAGTACTACCCTGGCCCCCTAATTCCCCAGAATTGAACCCAATTGAGCATCTTTGGGACCACCTTGATCATCGTGTTCACTCTATGGATCCTCCCCCACACCCCCTCCAGCAGCTGTGGGATTTACTGCAGTCAGCATGGCTCCAGATACCTGTGACAACCTACCAGGCCCTTATTGAGTCACTCTCAGCCCATCTAGCTGCTGTCCATGCTGCATCCAACATTTACGCTTGATATTAGGGTACTTTCACACTTGCGTTGTTGGATTCCGGCAGGCAGTTCCGTCGCCGGAACTGCCTGCCGAATCCGGCAATATGTATGCCAACGGATACCATTTGTAGACGGATCCGGATGCGGATCTGTCTCACAAATGCATTGCAATACTGGATCCGTCTCTCTGGTTGTCATCCGGAAAAACAGATCCGGTATTTACCGTATTTTTTTGCCCCATAAGACGCACTTTTTCTCCCCACAAAATGGGGGGGAAATGCCCCTGCGCCTTATGGGGCGAATGCTGGCAGTTTTACATCGCTGGCTGCGATGTATGCGAGAGCGGGGGGAGGGACTGGGAGGAGGAGCTGGGGGCCGGCAATAGCGGCGGGGCGGTGTCACTGTTCTATAGCCCTGCCCCGCGCTTCGGTATACTAATATAAAATGTCTTATTAAATTAATACGGTAGTTATTAAACATGCCCCCTCACTCCTAATAGTACCTTACATCGTAACCGCTTCAGTAGAATGCAGGCAGGCCGGGCGGGCGGCAGCGTAACTCCCTGATGTCACGTGCCTGCGCCGCCTACTTTATGACTGATGCAGGCGGCGCAGGCAAGTTACGTCAGTGAGTGACGTGCCGGCCGCCCGGCCTGCCTGCGTTGTACTGAAGCGGTTAGGATGTAAAGTACTATTAGGAGTGAGGGGGCATGTTTAATAACTATTAATTGAATAAGACATTTTATATTAGTATACCGGAGCGGCGGGGGGGGGGGGATCTGTGGATGACATTTTTATGGGGGACATCTGTGGATGGCACAGTTATGGTCTGGGGGGGTCTGTGGATGGCACTGTTATGGGCTGGGGGGGTCTGTGGATGGCACTGTTATGGGTTGGGGGGGATCTGTGGATGGCACATATATAACAGTGCAACCCACAGATCCCCCCTCTAACAGTGCCATCCACAGATCCCCCTCTAACAGTGCCATCCACAGACCCCCCCCTGTAACAGTGCCATCCACAGATCCCCCCCTGTAACAGTGCCATCCACAGATCCCCCTCTAACAGTGCCATCCACAGATCCCCCCTGTAACAGTGACATCCACAGATCCCCCCTGTAACAGTGCCATCCACAGATCCCCCCTGTAACAGTCCCAGCCACAGACCCCCCGTAACAGTGTCCATCACAGATCCCCCCGTAACAGTGTCCGTCACAGATCCCCCCGTAACAGTGTCCGTCATCCACAGATCCCCCCATAACAGTGTCCGTCATCCACAGATCCCCCCATAACAGTGTCCGTCATCCACAGATCCCCCATAACAGTGTCCGTCATCCACAGATCCCCCATAACAGTGTCCGTCATCCACAGATCCCCCCATAACAGTGTCCGTCATCCACAGATCCCCCATAACAGTGTATGCCATCCACAGATCCCCCATAACAGTGTCCGTCATCCACAGATCCCCCCATAACAGTGTCCGTCATCCACAGATCCCCCCATAACAGTGTCCGTCACCCACAGATCCCCCCATAACAGTGTCCGTCATCCACAGATCCCCCATAACAGTGTCCGTCATCCACAGATCCCCCCATAACAGTGTCCGTCATCCACAGATCCCCCATAACAGTGTCCGTCATCCACAGATCCCCAGTAATAGTGCCATCCACAGACCACCATTAGTTCCAAACCCACCAAAAGCACACCTTTTGGTGAAAAATATTATTTTTCTTATTTTCCTCCCCAAAAACCTAGGTGCGTCTTATGGGCCGGTGCGTCTTATAGGGCGAAAAATACCAGATCCGTGTTTCCGGAACACTTGAGGCCGGATCCAGCATTAATGCATTTCAATGAAAAATAATGCCGGATCCGCATGCTGCGGTATTTTCTCTGTACAAAAACCGTACAGTGACTAAACTGAAGACATCCTGATGAATACTGAACGGATTGCTCTCCATTCAGAATGCATTAGGATAAAACTGATCAGTTTTTTTCCGGTATTGAGCCCCTAGGACGGAACTCAATACCGGAAAAGTTTAACGCAAGTGTGAAAGGTCATAATATAATATGACTCAACCGTATATGATGGTGCATTGGTGTGGTATTGTCTCTTAGGAGCTGGTGCTCATTGAATGGCAAGTGAGACATCAATGGACACAAGTCTTCTTCTAAAGCTTCTTTCACTGTGAATAAATGAAGACCTTAAGAAAAACAAGTGATTGATCCTCTGTCCTTTGTGATGAGAAAAATTAATATGGTGTCAGGAGGGCACCGTCCAAGGGACTAAAGAAAAGAGCAGGATTTCATCTTTTTAATTAAGATGTAATGCATCCTAAGGACAAGAAGAAGAACAAGATAGCTTGGATTTATGTGTATTTATCTACGACATTGTTTTTCCTGCACGTGGGATCCAGGGCTAACTGTATATTGGATTACAGCCACAGACAAGACACATCTGACTTTCATCACCTCGTGGAAAAAGTTTAAATTTGTGAAGTGTCTGGCTTCTTGCTAGAAAGAGGAAAAATAAATAAGATATTTAAGCCACCAAATAAAAAGGTGTGGAGCTCCCTGTCATCTCCAAGGCAGACTAAATGTTCCTCATTGTCCTAGGACCTTATTTATATTGAGAGGAGTGTATTAATCATGGAAAAAAGTACAACTGGTTCTGTGTAGGGATACAAAAATGGAATTCCTTTTGTAACATTTGTTTCTTGGTTTTGTAGATGGTCAAACAGAACCCACACCTGGAGAAGTTCCATCTTGAATGTTGACTGCATCCTCGTTTTATTATTCAGCTGTAAAACTTGATTCAGGGCCGGTATGGGTATTCTGGTTCTAGAAAATAAAGGTTATTCTTTGTATAATGAAGTGATACTCAATTTTCCAATAAATCTTAAAAACTGTGAGAAATGTATACAGACAGTATATTGAAATATGGCATTGGTCAAACCAGAAAATCCCTTTTAGAAATATCTTGAGCCAGTGAGGGTCTTCCATCGGGCTTAAGAGATCGCCCACTGTCTACACTACTGTAAGGCTGGAGTTTGTTAAATTAATGTTTCCTATGATATCCAGATAAAGAAACAAGCAATGAGCACAACTCCACCAATAGTATCTCCCCACCCCATGACATTGGTTAAAGTCAAGGTACTAAGGGTACTTTCACACTTGTGGTGTTGGATTCCAGCAGGCAGTTCTGTCGCCGGAACTGCCTGCCGGATCCGGCAATCTGTATGCAAATGGATACCATTTCCGGATGCGGAACCGTCTCACAAATGCATTGCAATACCGGATCTGTCTCTCCAGTTGTCATCCAGAAAAACGGATCCGGTATTTATCTTTTTCACATTTTTAAAGGTTTGCGCATGCGCAGACCGCAAAACCAGATCCATTTTTACGGAACACTTGGGGCCGGCATTCCGGCAAGTGTTCCGGAATTTTGGACTGAGAAAATACTGCAGCATGCATTATTTTCTCCATCTGAAAAACCATACAGTGACTGAACTGAAGACATCCTGATGCATACTGAACGGATTGCTCTCCATTCAGAATGCATTAGGATAAAACTTTCCGGAGGGAACTCAATACCGGAAAAGTTTAACGCAAGTGTGAAAGTACCCTAAGCTAGCCCAAGAACTTTGGTGCGTCCAGATTAGCAACAGAAAATCATCTTATAAATTCCACCAAATGAGTTGTCACTAGGGTCCCTTTCTTATAGAATGTCTCACACCTAACCTATTCGATCTTATTGATATGTCTTGTGTGGGTAATACCCAGGCAGATGTTGATTTTAGCAGGGGTCTTGGGTGAGGGATTCCCCAGATAGAAAGAGGAAGCACACTCAAATCAGTTGTACAACAGTCTTAACTTACTATAAGGAGCAGAGCTTAAAGCGAACCTTTCACCTGGATTTCACTTAATAAACTATAGATCATCCTCATTGTGTTAGCACACGGTCTTGTCCCGCTTTTCTGGCATGTATATGCATGGAAAAATCGCCTTATAAAGTACTCTTCTCCAGCTCCACAAGTCACGGTAGAAGTCAAGGGGGTAGCCCTTCCCTCACTCCAGGCTGTAACTCCCCTGCCCTAACCCCGCCTCTCTGCAGTCTAATTGACACCCGGCTCAGTCGCCGGGACCGCGCTTGTACAGGCGGCGCATGCGCTGTCGGACTCAAGCGCGATCCTGTAACTGAATCGCGCATGCGCCGTCCCCGATGCCTGCCTGTCTTCTCTTCCTCACGCGCGATTCAGTTACAGGATCGCGCTTGAGTCCGACGGCGTATGCGCCGCCTGTACAAGCGCGGTCCCGGCGACTGAGCCGGGTGTCAGTTACACTGCTTAGAGGAGGGGTTAGGGCAGGGGAGTTACAGCCTGGAGTGAGGGAAGGGCTACCCCCTTGACTGCTACCGTAACTTGTGGAGCTGGAGAAGAGTACTTTATAAGGCGATTTTTCCATGCATATACATGGCAGAAAAGCGGGACAAGACCGTGTGCTAACACAATGAGGATGATCTATAAGGTACTTTTGATAGTTTATTAAGTGAAATCCAGGTGAAAGGTTCGCTTTAAAGGGAGTCTGTCAGCAGTTTTTTTTATGTAAAACTGCTGACAGACATAGTAAGGGCAGGGGATAGGAGGCACTCAAAGTTAATTTTTACATCACTTCATTTATTAAAAGTAGGGACAGAGGTTTGTATCATCTACTATCCCCTGCCTTACCTAAGTCTGTCAGCAGTTTTGCTTTGACAAAACTGCTGACAGATTCCCTTGAATAATTCTCACACAGAAGTTCAATAATTATGCACGAGAACAATAACAGTTCAAAATTTTCAGGAAATATCGTGTAGACCTAGACCAGTCCTGGCCTCTCTCAGTAACAATCTCTAACATTCCTCTGGTGACTGGCGCGGTTCGCACCAGCTGTATTGGGGTTGGTTGTAGTGGCAACTATACCTCCTTTTGGGTACTCTACCTCTCTCTTATTCCACTCACTAGTGTTCTGCTCCCACAGCTATGTCTATACACAGTCTCTTACAATACTTCTAAAACCTACCTCTCTCTTAGTGCCTCAGGTTAGTCAGAGGTCTGTCATTCCTCCTGGCCTGGCCACTTTTTTTTCCCATTTTCCTCAGCTACCTTATTATAGGCACCTCTGGGATCTCCACCCATCATGACAATGGAGTCCCGGATTCCTCTGTGTGAATGGAGAGGTAGTGAGTATGCGTGCCCATCATTTCATTTACTTGTATGGGTTTGTCAAAGGTAGTAAAGCACTGTACTCAGCAGTCCCATAGCCGGTCAATGAAGTGGTGGTCAAGCATGCTCATTACTGTTTCATTCACACATTGGACTCAAGGACCCACTGGTGCACCTAGCCTTTCTGCTGCTTGAGGCGAAAACTGAAACGGCCCTTCTGCTGCCCCCCTCTTGCCCCTACCTGGTGCTGCCTGAGATCGCCTCACCTGGCCTCATTGGTGGTGCACCCCTGCAAGGACCCCCAGGATCGGTGTGAGCACCAGCAGTAGGACTGCCAGTGATCATATATTTATCACCTACTGTTGAAGGAAACATAGGTCCTACAGGATAGATTTTCCTAATGTTTCTCCTGGAGAAACTTGGAGTGAAATTCCACTTTATATTGCACTTCAGTGCCAGAATCTGTAGACTTTCTGGATTATCGGATGACTGGTAATAGGAAATTCAGTTAGCAACCCATTGGTTGCCTCTTTGCCCATTGAATCCACAGATGCCAACATATGTCACGGAGCTCCTATATGGGATTTTGTATTATCCTGAATGAGTTTAGAAGCCAGTTCTCCATCCATAAAGATGGGATTAGCAAGTGAATATAAAGCAGAAAGCCTGGTTACTTCTTAACACCTCATGAGGAGATTTGGCAGATGACAAAAGCAAAACCTTAATGTGTAAAAATGCATAATAATGAAGTTAAATTCCATCACGCATCACATGACTCTTTCCTGAGCAACAAAGTCGACCAGGAATCACGTCACGTAGACCCTGCTGTGTGCAGATCACCATCAAGAGAACGTTCTCAGTGCACTCCATGCGAATGTTCTGCTGGAACATCCAGTCTAATACTTAGCATTTTATAGCAATGTTAATTTTGGGTATCAAATGACTACAGTTATGCAACAACCAAATATCCTGTATTAATTATTAGCGCAATTACAGGAAAATATTTGAAGTTTGCAACTTTTTAGCCTTAGAACAGTTAGCTTAAAAAGGGGTTATCCGGGAAATGATAATAATGACCTATCCTGAGGATAGGTTGTCATTATGACATCAGCAGGGGTCCGAGTCCCGGCACCCCCGCGGATCAGCTGATTCAGGGAGCCGCAGCGCTAACCGGAGCTCTGCTGAGCGCTGCATTGAATCCACTTGAGATCACTGCAACCAACGGGCAGCTTTCCAAGCACAGCGTCATACATCGGATAGCGGTTGTGCTTAGTATTGC
Source organism: Bufo bufo (assembly GCF_905171765.1). Taxonomy (NCBI): domain Eukaryota; kingdom Metazoa; phylum Chordata; class Amphibia; order Anura; family Bufonidae; genus Bufo; species Bufo bufo. The sequence continues at coordinate 789,048,520 of NC_053390.1, read as the reverse complement.
AACTCAGCCTCATTGGCTTGAGTAGAGCTGCAACTAGGCCACGTGACCAATATACAGTGACGTCATTGGCCTAGGAAGAAGCCGTAGCACTCACTGAGCGCCCAGCTTCTTCTAACAGCTGATCAGCTGGGACCCACCAATCTCATATTGATTATCTATCCTAAGGATAAGGCCTCACGCACACTACCGCTCTGTGTTTTGTGGACTGCAAATTGGGGACCCGCAAAACATGGATGCCACACTTGTGTGTTCCACGATGGCCGCCCATAATAGAAATGCCTATTCTTGTCCGCAACAAGAACAGGACATCTTTCATTTTTTTGTGGTGGCCACAAACGGAGCAATGTATGCGGACAGCACACGGAGTGCTGTCCACATCTTTTGCAGCCCCATTGAAGTGAATGGGTCCGCATCCGAGCCGAACAGTGGTCTTGTGCATGAGGCCTAAGTCTTCAATATCTTTTCCCGGATAACTCCACTTTGAAATAATCCCTACATGTCAGATGTTCCCTTGACAATATGCTGATCACAAAGTAAACTCCTGCTGAAACCTCCAGCGATCAGTTGTAATCTATGGGGAAACCTAGCAAGTGTTCAGTTTCCCTGCAGCGTCTCCACAGAGGAGATAAAGTATTAAACAATGCATATTCAAATCGTTGGGTTGTCTTTGTATGTAGAACAGGACAGGTCCTCCAGAGCAAGAGGGGATCTTCATAACTGTTCTCCACACCAAGGGATGAGGGCTCTGAACAGAAAACCTCCTATTAATTCAGAAATCCTTAATAGTGTATATGAGATTGGCTTTCTAAAAGCCCTTGAATGGCTATAACCTTTTTACCTATTAGGCAGTAGATGTGATTTTCATAGTTTTTTTTCTGGGACCTGTGACTTTTTTATATATATATTTTTTATATACATCGTAATTGCCTTTTTAGAAATAAAAAAACTTGTTCATTAAAAAAAAAAAAGTTACCATTAAAAAATTATTATTTTGGGTAATTTTTAAACTATCACAAAACCCATTTGGTGGGAGAGACTTTTTGGGGGTGTACATTTTATGTTTCATTTACTTTCGTTTATTTTATTTCTATAGCCTGTCCATCACTGGTCAGAAAATCGATTGGTTTTATTATGTTATAAAAAATTTTATGCTATACTTGTGATGATTGAATTTCTTGATATTTGATTCAAATTTGATTCGGCCAAATTAGTCAGGCCATTCGATTTGGGTCTGAATAAATCCAACCAGAATCAAAAGTGCTTCAAATGCCCTGAACGTTGTGGGTGACATTCTGGGGTCTCCTAGGACTTAATGCAACTAATTTCAAGCTCTTAAATGTCAAGTCAGCATTAGCAATCTTAAAGTGACAATGACATAAATGCCTATGGGAAAACATATCGCAGTTGGTAGAAAAAACAAACTGCCCACTTTTTGGTGGCAAGTACCTGCCGGTATGTATACACATGCATCGCCTGGAGTCATATGACCCTCCTTCTTTATTTTTCCCGTCTTCTCATCTGAAAAATTTGAGAAATTCACCTAAATCGAATTGCCAAAAATTTGGATTTAGAATGGAACTGAATTTTTTGACTATTTGGGTATAATTTGATTAATTTAGAGTTGATTCACTCTCTACACCATACTTTTCATCCTGGCGAGTGCTACAGCCTCTTCAAAGTTTTCTTCGGTCCATCTACCTGAACACCACATATATAGTAGTGATGGTGCAGGGTATAGCAGACTCGTCCCCTTCAAATGAAAGGGATGCTTCAATATCCCACCAACCACTACTATGTAGACAGCATGGAGATCGAAAGCAAACATGAAGGTCGATGGACCCAAGCAAACATGAAGAGGCTGCAGCACTTGCATGAGCGTTGTGGTCCCTTCAACCAAAGAGTTAGACCCCCCATCAATCTGATATTGATGGCCGATGCTGAAGATAGGTCATCAATAAAAAGAAAAACCTTTTAAACATTTTATCTATCAGGGCAACCAGAAATGGGGTCTCCCCATATATGACACTTCTCAGCCGCTTATAATTGAGCAGGATATCTTCATAAATGGTCACTGCCCGAATAAAGAAGAATACAGATTTGTATAATGCACAAGTGTGAGCTCTTACGGATGTTTCCAGTTTCAACCCAACTATAAATAGTTTTTTTGTAACCAACCTAGAGGAGTCTTCTGCCTAGCATAGACCTAAGATATTCCTCCTCACATCTTTCATTAGGGTGATATTGGAGCATTGTATTACAATAAGAGGGAACGGCTCTCCGCCTTTCACTACGCTTCTACATAAATGGGATATTTACTCTCATACAGAGCGCTGGACAATGGAAGGCTAAATTCTGCCCAACACGCACCGAGGGGATCTTTCTTCTCAGGCTGGAACTGGTTTAGGCTGTCTGGAATCCCTTAAATCTTAATTATAAATGCCTTATTTAATCTCTGTTTGTGGCTATTGAGATGCAGTTCATGAAAAGGGGATTTAAAGCTAAATTAGTGGAGCTTTTATGACATATTTGAAGGGGCTGGCTGACAACTCAAAAGGGGATTGGAAAGTGAAACACTTGCCAGTGCATCCAATCACTAATGTATTCCTAGGACAGAATCTTCTGGTAAAAGAAATGGGCACATGTTGAGTTTTCTTGGAATATTCCCCAGACTATTACTCAGTAACAATGTTCTACATTAAAGGGGAACTTCTCCCTTAGTGATATCCTGATTTATTTGAGTGCATTCCTGCTAGGTGTCACAGCCAGGATCAGCCAAACCTACCACCTCTATCATTTCACCCTGTTAATGTTGACCAGAAATGCAGTCCAGCTCCCTATGTTGGCTCAGATTGGAACCCCAGCATCATTATTGCCAGAGTGCTTCTCTATATTGAGTAGCCTGGGTTCTTTAAAAGGTTCTCAGGTTTGCCAGTCCATATTGATCGGAATATTGCTGCCTAGTCTTACATAGTACAGGTTGTGTCTGGTATTGGAGCAGAGCTGCAGTACCAGATGCAGACCATGGACAACTGTGGAGCTGTTTCTTGAAAAAACTAGCCATGTTCTTTCTAAGCCTGGACAAACATTTTAATGTTCAGTAATAGGAATGAAAAAAATCTAATGTTTAAAAAAAAGTTTTAAAAAATGCAATAAGAATATTGGTCTACATGGGAGCTGTATACACAAAACGGTAAGGCCACTTTCACATCTGAAGCTCTCTTCTCCGGCAGGCTGCTCAAGCATAGAACAGCCTGCCTGTTCACCGTACCCGGAATTGCCGGATACTGCTGCTTGCCTGTCAGACCACATTGCCTAATAGAGGGGTCTGTCAGACATATGCTGGGAATCGGTCAGACAAAAAACAACGTACACAACGTTTTTTTGTCCGGTCGATTCCTGGCATTCTATGCTGGAACAGCCTGCTGGAGAAGACACCTGCTGGTGTGAAACTAGTCTAAGTTGCCAAAGTTATTGGCAAAAAAAAAAAGTACTGCTTCAATATGGTGCCATCCAGAGGTGCCACACTATAGCACATGGTGTACCCATAGCTCTAGAATGCGAGACCGTAGTGGCATATGGTAACATTTCAATGTTTGATTGTTGGGGGTCTGACTGCGTGGAGCCCAAACAACCACACACTGATGGCACATCCTAACAAACCTCAACCAAAAAGATACTGATGACTAGGCTTGAGCAAATCGAGCTTCGGATCATAGATCCAAAAAGTCAATTCGTTCAAAACACTTCGTGTCTCTGTACAGCATTAAAATGTATTGCCTCGGTGTAGGCAAAATTTGTTTAACCTGAAGTTGCGCGAGACTTTGGTGAATTAATTCGGTAATAACTTCTGCATCTTAAAACATTTAAAATTAGCAATCTGAAGTCGGGTTTGGTACTTGCTGGTCCCTCGGTACCAAACCTGAATTCGGATTGATATTTTAAAATGTTTTTAAACATGCAGAAGTGATTACCAAATTCATTCACCAAAGTCTCGTGCGACTTCGGCTGAAACTAATTTTGCCTCCAGGGTCTTCGGACAGCATTAAAACGAAGTTTTTGCACGAATCAACTTCGGAACTATGATCCGAAGCTCGGTTCGCTCAACACTACTGATGACCTATCTCATTCTTTTTTCAATCTTTCATCTTTACTACTGGTATCAGCACTCCTTCCATTCGGCACAGGTGGTTTTAATCACAGAAGTCTGCATATAAGTGGTAATTGACCTGCAGTTCCTGATAGCAATGGACATGTTGTGTTAGACAACTGTTCACATGGTGCAGTACTGCGTGGTGGCATTTGTGGCGCTGTGCTGGTGGGTTGGTAGGACCCAGGGCCATGGTTGGCATTGTCGGACAGCAGGGTTGCTGTTTCACTCCTGGGTCCTGCCGCCTACTAGGGCAGTGCCGCTTTGTCACCGCATTGAGCTGCACCTTTTTTGTCAGAGTTGGTCCCACTCAAAGAGGTAACCTTGACGTGGTGAGTGGGCTTACGCCTTTTGATCAAAATGTACACTAATGCCTCTTGAACAGCATGCAGTATAGGGGGCTCTACACCTTAATATTGCGCTGAGAAGTGAGGTCAATTAGATCTAAGCATAGCATTGTGGATGTGCGATCCAGTTCTGTTTTTCTCCCCTTGATATACTCGTTCTTTTTTCATCTTATATTTACTGGCTAACACGGTACAAATATATATTTTTTACTTATTCATAACACATGCATGCTCAGCCAATCAAAGCATGCATGTGTATGATGTGTATGGGAGGATCAGGAGAGATCTGATATAAATGGGCAGCACAATCCGATGAAAAAAAACACACATGTCAATATATAAAACAATTCTTTATTGACTCAACAAAAAAGGACATATACAAAACAAAGAATGAAATAATAACCATAATAGTTGTCAATACGAAAGGTGCTGAGATATGGAAAGAACCCCACCACCTTCCAGAGTAATAAATTAATAAAATATAAAAAGCCGATCCTGGTACACACTGGAATAATATAATGAAAAGGCTGAAAAGCCAGTGTACTCACAATCCAATGACATGAAAAAAGTGGTGGAGGGAAGCAGGGCCCACATAAGATAGAAAAAATATAAATAAAAGATGCCAAGTGCCAACTAAGAGAAAAAGCGGATCACCCAATAAGGTAAATGCCCACCATTAATATGCATACAATGGTGGTCCAGGAATATGAAAAATAATAAGCAAAGTGCCTGGTGCTCCCTGAGGAAGCGCGTTGTAAAACGTACGTCGGGCTTTTGGGCCCTCCCCAGTTTGGTCAGTATCTTATACTTTATTATTATATTCCTATGCATGTATTCTAGTGGTGGTCAGGCATTTACCCTATTATTAGGTGACCTGCCTTTTATCCAGCTGGCACCCGGCACTTTGCTTATTATTTCATATTCCTGGACCACCATTGTATGCATATTAACTGTGGGTGGGCATTAACCTTATTGGCTGATCCGCTTTTTCTCTTAGTTTACACTTTGCACCTTGTATTTATATTTTTTCTGTGGGCCCTGCTTCCCTCCACCACTTTTTTCATGTCATTGGATTGTGAGTACACTGGCTTTTCAGCCTTTTCATTATATTATTCCAGTGTGTACCAGGATCGGCTTTTTATATTTCATTAATTTATTACTCAGGGGGGGGGGTTCTTTCGATATCTCAGCACCTTTCGTATTGATAATTATTATGGTTTTTATTTCATTCTTTGTGTTGTATATGTCCTTTTTGGTCGAGCCAATAAACAATTGTTTTATATATTGACATGTGTCTTTCCCCTTGTCTTTCCCCCATCTACTAACTCACCTAAACTTGATATTTCAATTTCGGTCTGCAGCACTATCATATCTCCTGTGCAACATGCCCGCTGTCTTGGGGCCACATTTGACTCTGATCTTTCCTTCGTTCCCCATATTCAATCACTTACACGCTCTTGTCGTCTGCACCACAAGAATATCGCCAGAATTCGCCCTTTTCTTACGGTGGAAACGGCAAAAACTCTTGTTGTTGCCTTGATTCATTCTCGTCTTGACTACTGCAACGCATTACTAATCGGTCTCCCTCTCACTAAACTCTCCCCCCTTCAGTCTGTCCTAAATGCTGCAGCCAGGCTCATCTATCCGTCCAACCGCTACACTGATGCTACTAGTCTGTGCCAGTCACTTCACTGGTTGCCCATCCACCACAGAATACAGTTCAAACTTCTCACCCTCACCCACAAAGCTCTCCACAGTGCTGCACCTCCATACATCTCCTCCCTCATCTCCATCTACCACCCTACTCGTGCTCTCCACAGTGCTGCACCTCCATACATTTCCTCCCTCATCTCCATCTACCACCCTACTCGTGCTCTCCACAGTGCTGCACCTCCATACATTTCCTCCCTCATCTCCATCTACCACCCTACTCGTGCTCTCCACAGTGCTGCACCTCCATACATCTCCTCCCTCATCACCATCCACCACCCTACTCGTGCTTTCCACAGTGCTGCACCTCCATACATCTCCTCCCTCATCTCCATCTACCACCCTACTCGTGCTCTCCACAGTGCTGCACCTCCATACATCTCCTCCCTCATCTCCATCTACCACCCTACTCGTGCTCTCCACAGTGCTGCACCTCCATACATCTCCTCCCTCATCTCCATCCGCCACCCTACTCGTGCTCTCCACAGTGCTGCACCTCCATACATCTCCTCCCTCATCTCCATCCACCACCCTACTCTTCCTCTCCACAGTGCTGCACATTCATACATCTCCTCCCTCATCTCCATATACCACCCTACTCGTGCTCTCCGTTCTGTTAGCGACCTAAGATTAATAACCTCCATAATTCGTACCTCTCACTCCCGTCTTCAAGACTTTTCCCGAGCTGCACCTACTCTCTGGAATACTCTTCCCCGGAATAATAGGTCAATCCACAACTTCTCCACCCTCAAACGTGCCTTAAAAACACATCTTTTCAGGCAGGCTTATCAAGCTACCTAAAATGATTTTTCCCAGACTAAACCTTTTCCCCACCAACTCCTCTGGCCTAAACTCGATCCTCTAGTATTCCCGAAGCAGATCGGCCTTATCACAATCAACTACCTTATGTGTCACCCCAATTCCTCATAGATTGTATGCTCTTGCGAGCAGGGCCCTGACTCCTAGTGTTTCAGTTGCATATTAGCCAATTACTTTTGTTTTGTATATGAACCCTATGAACTTGCAAAGCGCTGCAGAATATGGTGGCACTATATAAATACATTTTATTATTATAATTATTATGTGTGTTTTTTTAATCGGATTGTATTGTTAGGGTCTCACACGTGCTTTGTGCCCTGTTGCTATACTTGTGGATGTTTATGTATGGGCAGCCTAACATAGGATCAGAAAGGAGGAAGTTAAAAAAACTACCAGGCTTTCTTGTCCTACAGCCGGGCCAGAATTGGCATCTACTACCAATACAAAGTCTTATTTTTAGTATAAATCTTTTTTGGTCTTTGCTTCAGGGTCACTTTAATTTTTCACCATACCTGCAATACAGCAATTCATTTTGATGAAAACTATTAAACTAACAGAAACCACATGGAATATCTCTATAAATCATTAGAGCTGCTGATAATGATGTTGAGTTCTTTTTAATCAAAAACAGGATAAAAATAATTGCAAATTCTTTTTGAAAAATAAAAAATAAAAATTAGAAAAAAAAATAAACGAGTGAACAGATTGTTTATGTTAGAAACGCCACAGTTATAACTTCAGGATGAGGTGTAGAAAGTCAGCAGTTTTCTACAGAAAATATGTGAATTTTTGTAAGTTTTACCTCTGCTGTCATGTAACAGATGTTTAGAAGTTTTCTAGAAAATTACCATACTATGCTAGAAAAACAAGTTAATGGGGAATATATATACTCCTTGCAATGCAGGCAAGCTTATAACTTTACAAGAACTGGCTGACCTCACTCAAGGTCACAGTTGAGATCTCATCAAGAAGTTTAATGAAATATTATTTCATTTACAGCATTTTCACATAGTGCCTGGCTTTAGTACGGCAGGCCACCCTGGAGAGCACAGATTAACTCACAAAAAAGCGTATGTGTAATTTTCCATTTTTGCATCACGCGTGTTAAAGATTTCCTGTGTAAACGGCTTTGATCTATGGGGTTGTAGAGCTTTTTGAATAAAGGAAGCCATTACAATGAGGCCATGCATTTTAGCCAGGGACAACTACATAGTTCCAAAGAAACCTCCACAAGGAGAAATGACGTTTCTTAATAGATAAATTCCCCCTCCTCGTCCATTCACACGCCCGCAAGTGTTTTTTTACGGTCCGCAAATTGCCGGCCATGTGCGTTCTGCATTTTGCGGACCGCACATGGCCGGCACTATGATAGAAATGCGCGGGGCCACGGAATGGAAGTACGGATGCGGACAGCACATAGTGTGCTGTCCGCATCTTTTGCGGCCCCATTGAAATGAATGCGGACCCATTCATGCGGATGTGTGAATGGACCCTAAAGCTGGTCATACACATTCAGTAGCTATCGGCCAACAGCTGTCTCTCCCGTCTCGCTCCCAGCTTCCCCATACACTGACTTGTGTATGCTATGGGGAGAGTGGAGAAGGCCGCTGCCAGACAGTTCTGGCGGCGGCTTATCATCCCAGAAACCAAAAAGATCTGGCAAAAATATGAATTTCAACCGATCCTTGGTTCCCCTGACATCATCGGTCTAGGGAGATGGTGTAAGGTTATTTTTGTAACTTTCCTGATAATGTAGGGAAGTGAAGAGGTCAATATATTATATCTTGTAATATTGGTAGTGAAGTGCATATGTAAACATTACTGGTGGTGTAGAATAATGAAGAGGTTAATGAAGCATTCCTAATGGTCCAAGATACTGATGAGGTTAATTTATGCTTGGTGCTCCTAGTAGTCTAGGGTAGTAAAGTGGTTATTATATTAGTCATGGTATTACTGAACAGTGAAGAGGGGGATTAAACATTCCTGGTGGTGTTGAGTAGTGAGGAGGTTAATGAAACATTTCTGGTGGCCTAGGGCAATGAAGAATGTGCCTGATGGTCTAAGTTAGTGAAATAGGTAATATATTATTATCCCTGGTAGTTGGGTACTGAAGAGTGTAAGGAAGCATACCAGGATATGTTTAGTCATCAGGATGTTAGTAGATACCTCTTGTTTCTGGTGGTCTAGGGTAGTGAAGTGGTTCATATAATATCCATGGTAGTATTGGATAGTGAAGAGCATGATTAAACATTGTTGGTGATGTAGAGTAGTGAAGATGTTAATGAAACCATCCTGGTGGTCTAGGGTAATGAAGAAGTTACCGTACATTATATAGCGTTCAGCAGGTTACTCACCTCTCCAGGCTTCTGTGTTGCCCTTGCTACCTGTGACAGAAAGCTGAAACCTAGAGATCAGTGCAGGGGTGGGACAGAGATGACTAGGAGTTGTGAGTCTAACCATCCACCAGTTGTCTGGATCTGTCACCTGTTATTCCTCCAATCTATAAGAGGTGTAAAGAAAACACTGGTGTGATTACCCAGAGCCCAGGGCCGTCTGAGGTTGGGCTGTAAATCTCATTGTGTCATAATATACATATATGGGATCTCTGGATGTATCCTGAAAAAACAAGCTGCTAAAATGTTTCTGGAACTATCTTCGAAATCCCCTGATATGTAATCATAGCAACCTTATTTCTGATTCCTCATGCTTGCTCGGTAGACCCAGCAGCAAGGCAAAGGTGTCCTCTCCATCAACAGTCTGTATACTATGTATATCATATAGACACAGGGGTCATAAGGTTGTGATGGTTTAATCCGGGGGAAGTAGCCCAGCCCAAAATTCACAAAACACTCACATTTGAGGAGTTGCAGTGCAGAATGCTTTTACTGGAGCACCACAAACGTATGTGATGGCAATGTTTCGTCCATATGCCCTTTATCAAGCCAAGGAATGTTTCATCCATACGTCCTTTTCAAGCCAAGGAAGATATGGAATCTGGGGAAACGAAGTGTCTCTGCTCCCCAGATTCTCCTCCTTGGCTTAATAAAAGCTTTGTGCACATAACATTGCCTATCCCTTAACGTTTGTGGAGCACCAATAAAAGCATTCCCCATTGCAGATCCCAGGGTATGAGCTGTCCTACTTGCACTCTAATGGTGGATTTAGACTGCCCGATGGAGGAGGCAATTATCGGTAAAGGACTATTCCTTCCTGATAACTGCCTGCTCGTCAGTGGAGGTAAGAGGTGCATTTACATGCAGCAATCTCCCCCACTCTACTGAAGTCACTCATCCTCATGCTGATTCGTTGTTTATGGGCAGCAGATCGCTATTTACACATCACGATCTGCTGCCCAGAAATGATGATTGAGGCGTTCGCATGAAAGATCATTTCACTAGAAGAATGAACATTAAGCTCATTCATCTGGTGATCTGTGGTAAATGGGCAGATTATCAGAAAAGAGCATTCGTGCTAACATTCATTCTCGATAATCTGTCTTAAAGGGGTTCTCCGGGAATGATTTAAAATGGCCGCCAGCAACCTGTCCTAGAATCTGAGCTGGTTGCCACCACTTGTGAAGGGTGAGGGTGCATGGCCTCACTAGACTGCACTGCTCTACAATAGATGGTAATGATGTGATCCTGCCTATGATGTGTCATCATGACTGAGCAGCCTTATAGGAAAACTCCCCAATCTCTAGTATATGCATGTGCCAGAGCGTGAATGTTGCTGGTGGCCATTTTAAATAACTCCCAGAGAACGCCTTTAAGTTGTTGATGGCTATCTCAGAAGCTTCTGTCAACAATGTATTAAAAAAGTGCCAATAACGTTTCATGGTTGGTGGAGGAGGCCTCTGGGCAAAAAAAAAATATTGGTGGCGTACTCTTCACTTGTAAAAGCCCAAAGCCTTTCGGGTGATTGGGAAGGTTTAGAAGGAACTGAAGGGTTTGAACAATTGCCTCTTTAGCCCTCACTATAAGGCCCCATGCACACAACTGTTTGTGTTTTGAAGTCAGAAAATCCACAAAATACAGATACCGGCCAAGTGCATGCTGCCATATTTTTTAAAACTCCTGTAGAAATGTCCTATCCTTGTCCGCAAAACGGGAATGCAGACTGGACATACAGATGTGGACAGTACACGGTGTGCTGTCTGCATCTTTTTGGGCCCCATTGAAATGAATGTGGCCACATCCAATCGGATGCAGACTGAAAATACGGTCATGTGCAGAGGCCTTACCTAGCCCTGCTTAGTCACCTGTAAAGTCATTGGCATTTAGATGGAAGGCTCTAATATAGTTTTCTCAATGGGGCCCAGTAAACTATGAGACATTTTATGTGTTACAATTTCAAAAAGTCTTTCCCATATGTTATTCCCATCTTAAAGTATCCCTGTACTTTGGGAAAACTTTTGAGCTGCATATCAAAAGTTTTCATCTGTGAGGGTTCGTCAGAACGAGGAGAGAGATGCACTCACATAGCGCTCTCTCTACTTACTGCAGGAGACAGACTCAATAGAAGGTTCTCTTATAGTGAGGAGACAGAGCGCGCAATGAAAGCGCTTCTCTCTCCTCATTCTACCAATCAGCGGAGGTCTCAGCTCTCTGACCCCCACCAATCAAAACAGTTGACATGTCACTATAATATATCAAAAGTTTTCCCAAAGTACAGGGACACTTTAAGCATTTATTGCATATCTGCTTGCTTGACTCTTTCCATAACTTCAATGTAAAGGTTCATACACCAAGGCAGTCACCTCTTTATTAAATTCTTAATTATTAAATTCTACAGAGACTTCGACTGGAGGTTTTCAGTAGAGATGAGCGAATTTCTCAAAAATTCTATTCGGCCGGTTCGCTGAATTTTCTGAAAAAAAAACGGTTTGATCCGAATTCATTTGTGGCGAATCACGTTAAAAAACGCCTATTTCCTGGTGTAGAACACTGTTCCTTGCAGTAACATGCATAGGGAGTCTGCTGTGGTAGTGAAACAATATTGTGAGTCAGTATGACATGTAGATGACAGGGGTCGCTCTTGGAATCACTGCACACTTCACTTATTTGGTCAGTTACGGGGCCAAAACTGACCAAATAACATCAAGTGTGAACTCAGCCTTACAGGTCGATTTTAGCGCCAGGTATAAAGAACAGTGCAGAGGCCCAAGATCCTACTATAAGCGTGAAAGAGTGCACTCCTTTTACACTAATTCACTGATTCCACATAGATTTCTACAGAACCTGTCCTATTAAACGCTTATACAAGTAGAGCCCCCTGACAGAGTGGAGAGGGTGTCAGCAGTAAGTTTGTGTTGACGTCACTGATTATTTTGCCCTTCCTCTGATCCATCAGAACAATAACCCCCAAAAAACGGATCCTGTCTGTGGAGCATACGCCTTCACTCGGTCAGTATTTGGTCAGTAATCCATCAGTATTGCTAAAGCCCCAAAAAAAAACTGAAGTAGATCTAATACAGAGATGACACGTGAATGGAATATTTGCATGTCTTCTGTGTTTTGTACCTACTCCTGCTTTTGGCTACCAAATCTTAAGCCAATTCTGATGCAAAATAGGGACCATGTCATGCAGGCCTTACAGCTGTTTTATAGACAGGGTCCGTTGTGCGTCTCATTTTTCCTTCCTTCTGACAGATCAGAAGAAGGATCAAATAAATGATGATGTTAGCCAGGCTGGAAGGCAAACTAGTGGCCCAATAATGAAGTGGAGAGGGTAGGAACAGAATGAGAAGTCCACAGAGTGGCACTATGACATAGTGGTGAGGTGGAAGCAGCATGAGGAGACCACAGAGTGGCCCAATGACAGAGTCGGGAGGTGGCAGCAGCATCGGGAGACCACACAGTGGCACAAGGATAGTGTGAAGGTGGCAGCAGCATCAGGAGGCCACACAGTGGCACAATCACAGAGCGTGGAGGTGGCGGCAGCAGCATCAGGAGGAGGCCACAGAGGGGCACAATGACAGTGTGGAGGTGGCAACAGCAGCATCAGGAGGCCACAGAGTGGCACAATGACAGAGCGTGGAGGTGGCGGCAGCAGCAGCATCAGGAGGAGGCCACAGAGTACCACAATGACAGTGTGGAGGTGGCAGCAGCATCAGGAGGCCACAGAGTGGCACAATGACAGAATGTGGAGGTGGCGGCAGAAGCAGCTTAAGGAGGAGGCCACAGGGTGGCGCAATGACAGTGTGGAGGTGGCAGCAGCATCAGGAGGCTACAGAGTGGCACAATGACAGAGTGTGGAGGTGGCGACAGCATGAGGGGGAGGCCCCAGGGTGGCACAATGACAGCGTGGAGGTGGCAGCAGCAACATCAAGAGGCCACAGAGTGGGACAATGACAGAGTGTGGAGGTGGTGGCAGGAGCAGCATCAGGGGGAGGCTACAGGGTGGCACAATGACAGTGTGGAGGTGGCAGCAGCAGCATCAGGAGACCTGAGTGGTGAGGTGGCGGCAGCATCAGGAGACCACAGAGTGGGGAGGTGGGTGGCAATACTAGTACCAGCTGAAGATGGTGGGTGAAAGAAGAAGCACTTGGCATCAGATGTGTGGCATCAGGAGGGTGGCATCATCAGAATAGTAGCCGAGGCAGGTAGCCAGAAGAAATCGGTCTCTTTTGTCAAAGTGTTGGTGTGGCACCATGGATGATCTAGTCTGATGCATCAGGCATTGGTGGGTGGAAATCCTGGCTGATCCACTCCTGATTCAACTTGACAAAGGTCAGTCTCTCCACATTTTGGGTGGACAGGTGAGTTCTTCTCGGGGTAGCTATGGCCCCCGCCGCACTAAACACCCACTCTGATGCCACACTACTGGCCGGGCAGGACAGCTTTTCCAGGGCAAACTTTGCCAGTTGCGGCCACAAATCCAGTTTGGCTGCCCAGTAGTCCAGCAAATCTTCAATGTGGGGTGGCAGGGTGCTGTCCAAGTATGCCACCACCTGCTGGCTCAGGTCCTGCTCCAGGCTGCTTCTTCTGCTGGTGAGTAGTTTCTTCACTAGGCGGGTGAAGAAAGTTGCTCATCACCGACGCTAGACTCAAGTTTCTGCTGATGGAGCTGGAACTGCTCCTACCCCCCACCCTTCCACAGCAGCCATGGCAGAGGAACGTGAGCGCAGAGGTCCCCCCCAGTAAGACCTGCGGGAGGATGGACGATAGCGCAGATAGGCAGCAGCCAACTGACTACATAGGATGTCTCTATAGTAGTTCAGTTTGTCCTTCCTCTCAGCGGGTGTAAAAAAGGCCCCCATTTTGGACTGGTAACGAGGGTCCAACAAGGTGGAGAGCCAGAAGTCATCCCTCTGCCGAATGCTGACAATTCGGCTGTCACTACGCAAGCAAGTGAGCATGCATCGGGCTATTTTCGCAAGCGACTCGGAGGGACTCCCTGCCTCCATCTCCACTGCATACTGCCACGGTCTGTCTGGGTCCTCTGCCTCCTCTTCCTTATCGCTCTGTAGCTCCTCTGGCTGCTCCTGCTCCTCCTCTCCTGTCACCTGTGTAGAAAAACCACCCATTTCGCTACGCATTGCTTGTGCTCCAATATCCTCATCCTCCTCCAGTTCAGCCCGCACAGGGCTCATGTGGTCGTGAGATCTAGGTGCCATGTCTCCAGCCCCCTGACCAGCCAGATTTACCAGCATCTGTTCCAGGACATGAAGCAGTGGAATGACGTTGTTCATCCCGTAGTCCTGGCGACTGACAAATAACGTGGCCTCCTCAAAGGGCCTGAGAAAACGGCAGGTGCCACTGGCTGACATCGAAGTTACACAGGGGAATACTCCTGTCCACTTGGATCATCAAGAAATTGTTTATGGCCCTTCTCTGTTCGTATAGTCAGTCCAACATATGGAGGGTGGAATTCGAACGGGTGGAAACATCATATATCAGCCTATGTTGGGGGATGCCGTTCTGCCGCTGCAGCTCAAGGAAGGGTGTGCTTTGCGGTGTACGAGTGGCTGAAGTGCATGCAAAGTTTCCTGGCCATTTTCAGCATGTCTTGCAGATGGATGGAAGACTTCAGGAACCGCTTGACAACCAGATTGAACACGTGTGCCATGCAGGGCGCATGGCTCAGCCCTCTTTGACGCAGCACCGACACCATGTTTTTAACGTTGTCGGTCACCATGGTTCCGATTTTGAGTTGTCGCAGAGAAAGACAGGATTTGATTTCTTGATGAAGGACACGGAGCAGTTCCTCCCCTGTGTGACTTCGTTCGCCCAGGCAAACGAGGTGCAGAACAGCGTTAAACCACCGTGCCCTGCACATGTGGTATGCTGGAGGGGCACTGTGAATTGTCCCTGCAGTGGAGGCTGAGGACACGGTGGAGGATGAGGAGGCAGAGGCGGACATTGTCGCAGGACCAACGGCGTGAAAACATGGAGGCGGAAGCTGCATTACCTGGCCAAGTTGCTGGTGTGGCTGTGCAGGAACCACATTCACCCAGTGGGCCGTAAAGGAAATGTATTGTCCCTGACCATAGTTACAGCTCCACATGTCGGCGCTGCCGTGCACTTTGGCAGACACTGACAGGTTCAAAGACTGGCCCACCTTCTGTTCTACATGTGTGTGCAGGGCTGGTACTGCCTTTTTGGCAAAGAAATGACGGTTTGGGACTCTCCACCTCGGTTTGGCACAAGCCATCAGTTCTCTGAAAGGTGCACCACTTGGAAAGGAAGGGACTGCAGCACCAGCAACTTGGCCAGGAGCATATTCAGCTTTTGCGCCATTGGATGAGTGCACTCATACTGTTGTCTCTTGGTAATCGCTTCGGTGATCGATTGCTGATGGAATGACTGACGAGGAGTAGGAGGGCAAGTGGCAGGAGCATCAGGACCAGCAGATGATGGGAAGGACAGACAGCTCCCTTCGGCTGAGGTGGTGGAGCCTTGACTGCCTGAAATCAGGTGTGTGCCACTGGGCGATTCAGAGGTTGCTGCGGCAGGCTGGACCACCAGGCAGGTAGGCTCCTGCGAAGCGGGTGGTCTACTCCGGGCACGTTTGGCTCCTAACCTCCCACTGCTGCCACCCTGCTGACTTCCGGCCATGCTAGCGACTTTCTGGCTCCACCGCTGCCTCAAGGGCAAACTGCCACCCTCTTCTCCCGATGATGATGAAACTCCTTCCCCCCAACACTCCGCACTGACTGACTGCTAGCGCCGCTGCTTCTGTGATCCCCTGCACCACCACTCCTGCAAAGTGGGTGGTCCACCCCGGGCATGCTTGGCGCCCGACCTCCCACTGCTGCCACCTTGCTGACTCCCGGCCATGCTAGCGACTTGCTGACTCCACCGCTGCCTCACGGGCAAGCTACCACCCTCTTCGATGATGATGAAGCCCCTAATTCACCCGGCTCCCAAGTGCGATCAGCTACATCATCATCATCGAGTATTGTCTGCACGTCACTGATGTCCTTCTCAACAGTCTCTGGGTCAGGAGCCTGACTACTCGCAACACCAGCTCCCACGCCACTCTGCTCATCACTACTTGTCCGCCTACCGGAGGAAGCAGCGGATGTCTCCTCCACATCTTGGCTGGGCAGTAACTGCTGACTGCCCTCTAGTAGCTTGTCCTCGCTGTATAGTGGAGCTGAGCCCACAGCATATAATACTTGTCTGGCTGAGGGAACAGAAAAGGACAGAGGCAGGTTGAGGACAGGTGAGGGCACAGGGCCTGCTCCCGGGCCATGCCAACTAAGGGTTGTGTCTGACAAACTGACTCTTGGCTGGGGGTGTCTGATGTCACTTGGGACGAAGTGGATGACTGAGTCAACCATTCAAGAACCACTGGGTTGCTGGTCAAGACACGACCGCTAGATGACACCGGGAGCCCAGGCTCCTAGCTGCGACCCCTGCTGCCATGCCACCTTACTCTGCTGCGACCTGTGCCTGCGCCAGAAACATTTAGGACTCTGCCACTCCCCTTTGCAGGGCCTGTCACTTCTCTGTCTGACATACTGTTAGATCAAATAAGTAATTTTCTCATTTCACCACACAACGGCTAATAAGCGCTTTCTTTTTTCCCACTAATACGTGCCAAAGAAGGCTTTAAATCATATAACTGCACCGCTGAATGGCAAATAGGCCCTTACTTTTTTCCTCTTATACACGCCACAAAAGGCTTTAGAAAATATAACTGCATTGCTGAACGGCAAATAATATTTTTTTTTTGGCACGAATACACACCAAAAAGGGCTGCAATTTTCTCACTTCACCACACAACAGCAAATACTTTTTTTGTGCCACTAATGCAAACCAAAAAGGGCTTTAGAATATACAGTATAACTGCACCGCTGAATGGCAAATAATAATTTTTTTTTTCTCAATAATACAAGCCAAAAAATGCTTTAGAACATATAACTGCACCGCACAAGGGAAAATAAGACATATAAATATTTCCTTGTAATACACCCTGTTAATGGCTGTATCAAACAGCACTTGCACCCCAATAACAAGAACGGTTTGCCCGAATTATAGAGCTGTATAATGGCAATTTGGATCCCCAGTCAGTGCAGCAAGGTGTAATAGGATTGTTCCTATTACCCAGGCTGTAATCTCCCCTACTGAACCCGGTTCAACATAAATGCTGTGGAATGATTCCTCCCTATCCTTTCCCTGAACTTTTATACAGCAAAAAAAAGTTTTAAAGTCATTCCTAGCATTGTCCCTAGCACTGTCCTTGCTGACGTCTCTCCCTGCACTAAATACACTGGAAAATGACAAAATCCAAGATGGCTGAGGCTATTTATAGGGCTGTAACATCACAGGGCTAGCTGGCTGCTGATTGGCTGCATGCATGGCATTGTGGGTGATCCCTCGTTCCCAGAGTTCCTTGCTCCATGTCCTAACACGTACAGCAGCCATTTTAGTGCGAATTGAATTTTTTCCTGAAATTCGAATCGAATTCCACTTCGTCAACTTCGATTCGCTCATCTCTAGTTTTTAGCTTCTGGACCTCAAGAAGAATTATTCCATATTTCCACTTGAGAAACTGTTAACATGACTCTTGCTATTGTGTGGATAATTCTGCTATCAGGTCCATAAATCTGGGTTGGTTTTGGTTTTCTCTTGTTAGTTTTGGTAAAGTTCTCTACATGTGGTAAAACAAAGAATCAAAGAGATTCGTAATCATTTCAGTTGCAGGGTAGAAAAAGAGACATTCGCTGGAAATGATACTAACGTCTATACAGCATTGCATCTTTAGTCTGTAATTTTGGAGAGGAGCCTCATGCCAGTTGGCAAAGCATCGGAAAAACGAAGAACACAATAGAACTGCTGAATTGTCACTGAGGAGAGACGTCCAGAACATTCTTCATGATTTACGAGTCGCTGAGAGCAAAAAGACAGGTCCGATATAACAGCCTGGTACATACATGTAACGTACAACATGCCGAGAACCTTCCAAACCTGGAAGAAGTCCATATATTGTGGGAAAGTGCTGGTTCATGGTGCCAAAGGGACATGGATCCTTTTTACCATGGTCCCTTACCTGAATTTCTTTGGTGAGCTTCCTTCCATTGCATTAGTATCCTGTGCGCTTAGTTCTCGCTTTCCCTTGATAAATCCTTTACTAATCCAGGTGGAAACATGTTGGAAGCACAGGACTTTATAGGGACACTGAAGCACAAGTTCTCGATAAGGGCTGCCTTTTGAAGGTGATCGACCGGTCAGTTTTTAAAGAGAAACTGTATGAAAAGTTTGGTTTTATCTTCTATCTAGTGATAAGAGGTGCAGAGGTAGCAGTTGCACCCAGGCCCAGGTGCCTGAGGGGAGGATGTGTAGACACCAGTATTATAAATGGCACTTGGTATCTGGGGTTTTGTTCCAGATTTTGCTCAAAAGTTTCAAGTTACAGGTCTAAATCTAGCTGAGCTATATTAAAGGGGTTGTCCGACTTGAAAAGCATCCCCCAGCCAGCAATAGTGATAAAATAGTAAGATAATATATACTGACATATTTCATCCCTCACCGCTTCCACAGCTGCTGCTCCTCTCCTTCCCGCTGCTGCAGCCATTACATCATCTTATTGGCTGCAGCAGTGATGTGACCGTATACCAATCACTGGGTCTCAGCGATATGCCAGTGAGCTGCAATACCAGACTGTTATAGCAGTGTTTTTGGAGTACAGCAACCTCATTTTTCTAATCCTGTCAACCCCTTTAAGGCTGGGGTAGCACAAACTATTGCATACAGCACTAGCAGCAGTATCATTTTAGTGGTCTTGGTGTTGTACAAAATTTTATATATCAGGGGACGGCAAATACCGGAACTCCAGCTGTTGTAAAACTACAACTCCTTGCATTCTCCACTTCTATAAGAGTTTCCGAGAACAGCAAAGCAAGTGTGTATGCTGGGAGTCGTAATATGACCACAAATGGAGTGCCGGAGGTTGCTGATCCACATTATATATCTATCATCGGGCAGCACGGTGGCTCAGTGGTTAGTAGTGTTGGGTGTGAATATTCAAATCGCGAATTTTAAATGCGAATATCGCCACTTTGAGAATTCGCAGAGATTTAGAATATAGTGCTATATATTCATATTCTCGAATATTCTAGATTTTTTTATCAGTTGCTTGAGGGCCAATGAGAAGACTGCAATGTCTTTGTCAGAATTTAGCAACATCCCTAGCAACCAATAGGAAAGTTGCCTACCCTTTCCAGCAGCCATTTTCTACAGTTTTTTAAAGTTCTGAGAGAGAGAGAGAGAGAGAGAGAGAGAGAGCAGTATCATTGCTGTACTCTGTGCTTTACTGTTTAATTACATTAGATAGTTAGCTCATATACACTGCTCAAAAAAATTAAGGGAACACTTAAACAACACAATGTAACTCCAAGTCAATCACACTTCTGTGAAATCAAACTGTCCACTTAGGAAGCAACACTGAGTGACAATCAATTTCACATTCTGTTGTGCAAATGGGATAGACAACAGGTGGAAATTATAGGCAATTAGCAAGACACCCCCAATAAAGGAGTGGTTCTGCAGCCGGTGACCACAGACCACTTCTCAGTTCCTATGCTTCCTGGCTGATGTTTTGGTCACTTTTGAATGCTGGCGGTGCTTTCACTCTAGTGGTAGCATGAGACGGAGTCTACAACCCACACAAGTGGCTCAGGTAGTGCAGCTTATCCAGGATGGCACATCAATGCGAGCTGTGGCAAGAAGGTTTGCTGAGTCTGTCAGCGTAGTGTCCAGAGCATCAGGAGACGTGGAGGAGGCCGTAGGAGGGCAACAACCCAGCAGCAGGACCGCTACCTCCGCCTTTGTGCAAGGAGGAACAGGAGGAGCACTGCCAGAGCCCTGCAAAATGACCTCCAGCAGGCCACAAATGTGCATGTGTCTGCTCAAACGGTCAGAAACAGACTCCATGAGGGTGATATGAGGGCCCGACGTCCACAGGTGGGGGTTGTGCTTACAGCCCAACGCCGTCCAGGACGTTTGGCATTTTCCAGAGAACACCAAGATTGGCAAATTCGCCACTGGCGCCCTGCGCTCTTCACAGATGAAAGCAGGTTCACACTGAGCACATGTGACAGACATGACAGAGTCTGGAGATGCTGTGGAGAACGTTCTGCTGCCTGCAACATCCTCCAGCATGACCGGTTTGGCATTGGGTCAGTAATTGTGTGGGGTGGCATTTCTTTGGAGGGCCGCACAGCCCTCCATGTGCTCGCCAGAGGTAGCCTGACTGCCATTAGGTACCGAGATGAGATCCTCAGACCCCTTGTGAGACCATATGCTGGTGCGGTTGGCCCTGGGTTCCTCCTAATGCAAGACAATGCTAGACCTCATGTGGCTGGAGTGTGTCAGCAGTTCCTGCAAGACGAAGGCATTGATGCTATGGACTGGCCCGCCCGTTCCCCAGACCTGAATCCAATTGAGCACATCTGGGACATCATGTCTCTCTCTATCCACCAACGTCACGTTGCACCACAGACTGTCCAGGAGTTGGCAGATGCTTTAGTCCAGGTCTGGGAGGAGATCCCTCAGGAGACCGTCCGCCACCTCATCAGGAGCATAAACAGGCGTTGTAGGGAGGTCATACAGGCACGTGGAGGCCACACACACTACTGAGCCTCATTTTGACTTGTTTTAAGGACATTACATCAAAGTTGGATCAGCCTGTAGTGTGTTTTTCCACTTTAATTTTGAGTGTGACTCCAAATCCAGACCTCCATGGGATAAAAAATTTGATTTCCATTTTTTTATTTTTGTGTGATTTTGTTGTCAGCACATTCAACTATGTAAAGAACAAAGTATTTCAGAAGAATATTTAATTAATTCAGATCTAGGATGTGTTATTTTTGTGTTCCCTTTATTTTTTTGAGCAGTGTATATAATACAGATAGTTAGTGTAGGTTATATCCTGATATAGTGTAGCTGATAGGTTTCAGTGCAGGGTGTTAGGTAGTGTGACAGTACTTAGTGCACTAATCAGTAATATGTAGTCAGACCTGCTAAAATGTGAAGTTGCACGTATTGTGCAAAAATATGCGCACCATTAATTGCCGATTTGCGCAATCGCGAATATATTGGAGCACTCTATCTGCATATAAAGCTATGGTAATGTTCTGCGGTGCCAACCATTTTCTCCAGTCTCAGGAAACTTCTAGCAGCTTGAAAAATGTAGCAACAGTGACCCACGCCTGTATTACGCACGTAATACGCACATATTACATTGCCGATTTTCGCAATCAAGAAAATAATCGCGAATTCACGAATTCACGTATATATGATGAATATTCGCTAAATATTGCGAATTCGAATATTGCCCCTGCCGCTCATCACTAGTGGTTAGCACTGTTGTCAAAGACAATATCTGTATGGAGTTTGTATGTTCTCCCTGTGTTTGCCCCATTGGGGACTGGTTAATGATAATGTCTGTAAAGCGCTGTTGACTATAGTAGCACTATATACAGTGCCTTGCAAAAGTATTCACCCCCCTTGACTTTTTTCGTGTTTTGTTACATTACAGCATTAAGTTCAATGTTTTGTTAATCTGAATTGTATCTGATGGATCAGAACACAATAGTCTAAGTTGGTGAAGTGAAATGAGAAAAATATATAAATAAAACTATTGTTTAGAAATAAAAAAACTGAAAATTGCCATGTGCGTATGTATTCACCACCTTTGTTAGGAAGCCCATAAAAAACTCTGGTGCAACCAATTACCTTTAGAAGTCACATAATTAGTGAAATGATGTCCACTTGTGTGCAATCTAAGTGTCACATGATCTGTCATTACATATACACACCTTTTTTGAAAGGCCCCAGAGGCTGCAACACCTAAGCAAGAGGCATCACTAACCAAACACTGCCATGAAGACCAAGGAACTCTCAAAACAAGTAAAGGACAATGTTGTTGAGAAGTACAAGTTAGGGTTCGGTTATAAAAAAATATCCCAATCTTTAATGATCCCCAGGAGCACCATCAAATCTATCATAACCAAATGGAAAGAACTTGGCACAACAGCAAACCTGCTAAGAGACGGCCGCCCACCAAAACTTACGGACCGGGCATGGAGGGCATTAATCAGAGAGGCAGCACAGAGACCTAAGGTAACCCTGGAGGAGCTGCAGAGTTCCACAGCAGAGACTGGAGTATCTGTACATAGGACGACAATAAGCTTTACGCTCCATAGAGTTGGGCTTTATGGCAGAGTGGTCAGAAGAAAGCCATTACTTTCATCTAAAAACAAAAAGGCACGTTGTGAGTTTGCGAAAAGGCATGTGGGAGACTCCCAAAATGTATGGAGGAAGGTGCTCTGGTCTGATGAGACTAAAATTTAACTTTTTGGCCATCAAAGAAAACGCTATGCCTGGTGCAAACCCAACACATCACATCACCCAAAGAACACAATCCCCACAGTGAAACATGGTGGTGGCAGCATCATGCTGTGGGGACATTTTTCAGCAGCCGTGACTGAGAAACTGGTCAGAGTTGAGGGAAAGATGAATGGTGATAAATACAGGGATATTCTTGAGCAAAACCTGTCCCACTCTGTGCGTCATTTGAGGCTAGGACGGAGGTTCACCTTCCAGCAGGACAATCACCTCAAACACACTGCTAAAGCAACACTTGAGTGGTTTAAGGGGAAACATGGAAATGTGTTGGAATGGCCGAGTCAAAGCCCAGATTTCAATCCAATAAAAAATCTGTGGTCAGACTCAAAGACTGCTGTTCACAAGCACAAACCATCCAACTTGAAGGAGCTGGAGCAGTTCTGCAAGGAGGAATGGGCAAAAATCCCAGTGGTAAGATGTGGCAAGCTCGTAGAGACTTATCCAAAGCGACTTGGAGCTGTGATTGCCGCAAAAGGTGGCTCTACAAAGTACTGACTTTAGAGGGGTGAATAATTATGCACATTGACTTTTTCTGTTATTTTGTCCTATTTGTTGTTTGCTTCCCTATAAAAATTTTAAAAAAAAATCAAAGTTGTGGGCATGTTCTGTGAATTACATGATGAAAATCCTCAAACAATCCATGTTAATTCCAGGTTGTGAGGCACCAAAACACGAAAAAAAAGTCAAGGGGGATGAATAATTTTGCAAGGCACTGTAATTGAGTATAATAATAAATCTATCCAGGGGTCAGACAGCTTTGTTTGTTGTCAAGTTGGGAAATTTTTACTCCAGCCACCACCCTCACTATTAAACTTTAACCCTACCCCCATCAACCAAAATGATGCTGTAAAGCCAACAAGTCTTCTTTAGATGCCTTATCTCTACAAAACTTCTACTCTGCACCTCTCTCTTTACTTCTGGCCTGCTTTTCCAAGTAAAGTTCTTTTCTGGCCTGGCTTTGGCTGGCACCTAATTCAGGGCTGGCTTCTCTGTCAGCTCCTACATTTTGCTTCAGCTCTCTTCTGTGGCTAGACTCAGGCTATCTCTGACACAGGTCTGGATGGAACTGGTCTAAACTGGACTAACCCATCCTCTCTAAATAGAGAGGGTGACAACAGCCCCTTCTAGTGATGCATGTGAATACAGTCTATTAACACCTTGTGCATGCATATACAGAAATGCATTTACCATTCAAAAATACATTTAACCCCTTTTTGCATGTAGGCGCATCATAAAAAACCGACCTTTGATAAATCTCCCCCGATGTGTTTTTTTTTTTTTTTCAATGCAAATATTTACTTTTTAAGGGGCAGCCATATTGGAGGAACACGCTTCCTTTATTATCGGCATAGACTGTACAGCAGGGTATGTGTGCATTAAGGCAGCTGAAATGAATGGGTGTCACGAACCAGTGGGTGTGAACCCACTGTGCCACATGACCAATCTCCTCTAAGGGGTGTGTCTAAGTGAACCCCTTGTTCTTCACAGTACCCCAGATGGTGGGGATAGACTTTCCCGAGGGGAACACCAGGTCGCTACCTCTTGAGATTGATTGGTACACAAAGCAGCTGGTCCACTTGGACCAGGGGGTAGCAGAGCAAGGTAGCAGAAGGACAGTTGTAGTCAACAAGCTGAGTCATAACCAGGAGCTACAGTGCAGGACCAAAGGATGAGACAGAGAGGAAGTCAACCAAGCAATGGGGCAGGGCAGGCGGCTGAGGTACAGATCAGGCAATTCGGGTCACCAACAGGAGAGACAAGACAGGGCAGATAAGGATCAAACGGGAACTGAAGTCCAGAATGCAAGCATGGGTCAGGAATGCAGAAACACAAGCACAAACAACAGCAACCTTTGCAGGACACAAGGACCTTTGATGCTCAGGCACCTGGGAAGAGGGTTGAGCTCACTCATATAGGTGCAGGATGGCTGGGATTGGTCACACAGGTCACATGTACGAAACCTTTAAATCACAGGAAGGGACGCACGCCGGCCCTTAACGAGGTGCTGCAGGGAACAGGCTGGAAGGCGTACTGTGTTCAGGGCTGGAAGGAAACCATGAAGCGGATTCCAGGAAGGATGACGCCTGCAAGGACAGAGCCCAGGACCATGACAGTGAATGGGAAGACACGGGGAGGAGATGAACACAGCTACATGCCCTCTAATGCTGCCAGATACAGACAATGATGGAGGTGACCATGGAGAACAGTGCTCGCCTGAACACGGAGCCCGGGATCAAGGAGGTGAGTAGGGGAACATCGGCGGTCAGCAACCGCCGTTACAATGGGAAATGTCATGTATTATTACAGTCTCAAGGAAGGGATGGAGCACAGCATCTCCCCCAAAGGAATAACAGGAGATTTGCATACAGAGACTTAGCTCTGCGTACAGTGTTAGCATACTGCCTTATCTAGGCCACCAGCCATATAACAGAGCTGTCATTAACTTGCCTGCCTTCTGAGGATAATGATATGACTCTGCACATGTTGTTCCATTCTATACAACAAAGCTGACAAGTAAGCTGCAGGAAGGGACACCTCACTATGACTGCTATAGTAACTGGCATCAAATCTGCAATATATCAATATTTTTATGTGGATAGCAATATAAAAAATAAAAATGCACCACCAAAACACATAAATAAATACATGACATTTTGTGTCATATTCTCAGGATTCATTCCAAAGAAGCTAGATTTTCTAATAATATTTAATAAATAATTTATGGCTCTAAGTAATGTAATTCTGTTCCTAGATTTGACCACCCCAGTGCTTTTTACCAATCCCCAACTTGTTAGCTTCTGAGTTAGATTCAGGGTTTCCATGTCAGGTTTCATTTGTATTGTTTTACATTTAATCAGACTTGCATTTAGTTCTCTGCCTGGATGAGCAGCACACCGCGTCGGTACATGGATCTGCTGGCAGCCTTCAATGACAGTTTCCCCCACCGGGTGCGTCTACAGGACCAGTCCCCTTGGATGGTTGCGTGACAAGTGTAATGGAACAGACACTGCAGACCTGTCAAAGGATTAAATATGGAGGATTCATGTGCAGGTAATTAGGTATATCTTATATAGAGTTTGCCCAGAATCAGAAAAGCCAAGGCTGCTTTCTTCCAAAAACAGCACCACATCAGTCAAGAGGTTGTCTCTGGTATTGCAGCTCAGCCCCATTTACTTTAGTCAAGCTGAGCTGCAGTACCAGACACAACCATGTCGGAAAATGTATTCCCAAAATGATCAAGGATCAAAATAATTGCAAATATTTTTACCATTATGCTGGTGATAATGATCATTGACTTCTACAATGGTGTTTTTGACAACAGTTTGGGGCATCTTCAGGGCAGTACAGACAATGCCCGAAGGAGAGTAAGGTGAGAATTCATTATGTTGATCCAAAGTGGGCAATAATTATTTAGAGCACCCTTTATTCTTGCAATCTGTGGGGGCACCAGACCCTGGACCTTCATTAATGCTAGCTTAAGCCTCAATATCGTGTTGATCAAGATATTAAAGGGTCTTTCTTGAATTCTAAAGTGACCAATATCTTACACCTTTAATAGCTGTCCACCGAACACTCATTGTGCTGACAGTGATTCCATCCGACCTCCCAAGCTTGCGTGTTTTCTGAATCTGGAGAGGGTAGAAGGCTGCTTATCTGCCCTAGAACAAATGGATTGGGTATGTTCTCCGCCCCCGAATCTGCTGAAGGGAGAGAGTTGGCTGGTCTAGTTGGAAACAGCCGGTTTAGCTGACATTTAGCGAATGCTTGTGTCCAGTATCAGCCTTATGTATTTGGCAACCTTCCACATCCAAATAATCCAGATTTTGCTTTAGCTTGAGTCAGACAGTTGTTTTCTGCTTGTAAATTTTCCTTTAATAATAAGATATGTTCAGGAAATACTTGGTCTTTTGTAGGAGAAGTAGAGATCTGGAGATAATGTAACTTCAACATGTTTATACTTCTTTGTTTGATCTGGGACAAGTGAAACCAGGCAAGAGTATTCAAGATAAACCTGGTCAGCAAAGCATTGGAGACCACCCCAAGAATTTCTGGCCTTGTCTATTATCTGAGTGATAAGGAATCTTCCAGACCTAAAGAGTATGTAAACATGAGCCCCAAGGACAGATAGTGAGAGTAGAGCAGATATATCTGTAGGACATGACAAGCAAGACAAGGAGGACAAATATTTATGCATCCAAGGATTAAAGATGCAACCAGCCGCCCTAATGACCAAACATGGTTGAGTGATAGCTGGGTATGGACCAAACATGCTGTGATTTCACACCAGCGATTGCAATCTGGGTTAACAAAGAGCCAAGCGTTCCCACAAATGGTCCTCACAATGAATAAATACTACACTGATTAAACAATAATGTTGTCTTTCAAGCTTTCCACCTGTCTTCTCTTGTGTGTAGACCAGGCATATTGAAGAAGCCAATTGGTTTAGAAGATCATCTATCAACACCTTTAGGACATCCAATGGACTAAATAGGCAAGCAAAACATAGATCATGGACGATGGAAAGAGCAGGTTCTATTAAGGCCTTACAAATATTGTAAATGCCCCTGATATACAGATGCAGTATTAGGCTACTTTCACACTCGTGTTTTGGACGGATCCGTCATGGATCTGCAAAAACGGATCATTTACAATAATACAACCTCATGCATCCATCATGAACGGATCCGTTTGTATTATCTGTAACATAGCCAAGACGGATCCGTCATGAACTCCATTGAAAGACAATGGGAGATGGATCCGTTTTCTATTGTGCCAGATTGTGTCAGAGAAAACAGATCCGTCCCCATTGAAATAAATAGTGTGCTAGGACGGATCCGCTTGGCTCAGTTTCGTCAAGCGGACAACAAAACACTGCAAGCAGCGTTTTCGTGTCCGCCTCCAGAGCGGAATGGTGACTGATCGGAGGCAAACTGATGCATTCTGAGCGGATCCTTTTCCATTCAGAATGCATTAGGGCAAAACTGATCTGTTTTGAACCGCTTGTGAGGGCCCTGAACGGATCTGACAAACGGAAAGCCAAAACGCTAGTGTGAAAGTAGCCTTAATTGTTTCTGTAGAGACCACCCCTTTAATATGAGTGGCCTGAATTTGCATGAGTAGCCTGTCCCCATTGCAAGGGATGTAATGCAGATTCAGATGTAATATACAGAGTGACTGACATCCTACATTTACTATTGACTTCTTTGTTGCTCTAGTCTAGACGATTAAGATATTTTGGACCACCAAGGATTTAAAAATTATGAGAAAAATTGGCAAGTGGGTTAACCTTTGTTTGCATGTTGACAGAAGCTCAATTTGTAATAAGATATAAAGTTGCTATCTGGTTTATGACTTCTATATTTGTAGTATATCGACGGTAAAGAATGGGAGTGACTGTCAAAATATAAGAAGCTAGACCTAAAGCCCACCCTTGCATTTTCTCACCAGAGAACATAATGACTACCACGTAGATCAAGTCTAGTCAAATTCTGTCCATGAATAGACCAATAAAGTCCTTTAGATGTCCCCTAGACCTCCAAGTTCAACCATTAACAGTAGCGTCCGAAAAATACCATATATAACACCATAAAACCTGATGTCAAGAGGGCTGTACAAGTTGCACTTGCAGCTCCAGTTTTATAGATACTAACCTAATTAGACTGATGTTTTTACCACCTTTTAGCCACATACTGGCCTGTAAGCCAAACAACAACGTGATTACTTCATATATATAGTGTGGGGCTATTATCAGGCAATAAAAGCATCTAGCCTGTTCTGCAGTAAGGTTTCCCTCCCCCACTACATTAACATCCCTGCTAGTCAACATGTTTGCAAATAGGTCTGAGCTGAATAGCGGTGTACTTAACAACTACTATTGAGTTAGTCAAGCTAGATTATGGTGGGGTGAACTGAAAAGGACCAAAAAGCCCCTCTACTGAAGTTCTGTGAAGACCAGCAATGTTTTCTTGAAAATGATGTTTCCACAGCTCATGTCTATCAAAAATTCCAAAAACTTGTTACTATATGTTCAGGACCAGGACCACCGGTGAGCCTTTAATTCCATTTCACCTAGAATCATCTCATGCTTGTAGTCCTCATTGGTGCAAGATTGGGAAACCATAAGATGTTGCATTAGAACAAGTCTTAGAATGTAACATCTTAGGGCACGTTCGCATTTGCAGCAGCTGATCCATCAGGCTGTTCCGCTAGATTTCGCTAGATCCGGCATTGCCGAATCCCCATTAACTATATTTGAGTCCGGTGGTGTTTCAGACCCTTTCCGGCATAAATGCCAGGTTTCAGCCAGACAAAAACCATTGCACGCAATGATTTTTATCCGTCAGTCAGCATTTGTGCTGGATCAGGTATTCCGCACATGTGAACGTACCCTTACCTCCCTTGAGAACAAGAGGATGAGGCATGTTAAAATCCAACAAGTCTGATCCTTTTTTCTCTGTATATCTACCATGTGGGGAGAACTGGATTACTGGGACAATTATCCGTAGTGATCAACACTTGTTTGGCCGACAGCTATCTCTCCTGAATCCCCAAGTTTATACATGCTTAGCTCGGCTTAGTGTAGGTTCACATTTGTGGCAGGTACATCGGGAACTCCGTCAGAAGAGCAAAATACCAAAGTTAAAGGAGTGTCGGACCCCCAGTTGATCAGATACTGATGACCTACCCAGAGGATAGGTCATCAGTAAAAAAAACTGTTGGAAACTCCCTTTAATGTATTCACAGCTGTATTTCTCTAGCAGAACCCGGGTGGAAACCCAACACATACGAGTGAATTGTTATTTGACGGTGTCCAGCGATGTCCAACTTTAGCAGTCTGTTCCTCTGCCGAAACAGACTGCCGGATTTATCTGCCACAGACGTGAACCTACCATTAGCATGTATGTGTTTTCAATGAGGAGAGAACATAAGGATTGGTTGTTAAAATTTAATACGGCCAATCCTGATGTTGGGAGCTCCCCATAGACATTAGATTGTCGTTAAGTCTCAACGAAAACAGTGGGTTAGGCCGACAATAGTCTAATGTGCATGATCGCCTTTAGACCACCCATGTAAGATAATAGCTAGATGCCTCAAAACCAACTGCTGAGAGCTCTAAATCTCGGAGATTTACAACATGCCATACATTTCTAGAGGTACTAAGAACTTCTAGCTGTAGCATCAGTACAGATTTATCTTTCTGGATCTTTCTGGTCACATCAAAATGTGTATCACTGAAAAAAGTTATGATTAGAAATAAATACTAGATTGGTTTATATACAGGGAGCCTTGACACCATGTAAAAAGTCACAGTCAGATTTTTGTAGTGAAGCTATGGCCATATGTGACTTTTACCCCATAGGAGATATTGAAGCTGCAGTATGATCATTACTTCATGGTGATTTTAAGACAATGTTGTGCCACTATATGGTTAACTTTTCTCATCATTATTGGGGTTGCTATAAGAGCAATATTCGGACTCTGGATATTGCAGTACAAATGCTACGTTGTAGTCACTCATGGTTCATGCAAGTAGGCAGTACTATCTGTACCTTCATCATTTACAGGGAGGCAGTGCTATCTATGCCCACATTATTTACAGGGAGGTAGTACAATCTGTGCCTACATCATTTACAGAAAGTGACAGGGAGAAATTACTATCTGTACCTTCATTATTTACAGGGCGACAGTATTATCTGTGCCTACATCATTTACAGAACGTGACAAGGAGGCAGTACTATCTGTACCTACATCATTTACAGAGAGAGACAGAGAGGCAGTGCTATCTGCACCTTCATCATTTACAGGGAGACAGTATTATATGTGCCTACATCATTTACAGAAAGAAACAGGGAGGCAGTACTATCTCTGCCTACATAATATACAGAAAGAAACAGGGAGGCAGTACTCTCTGTGCCTACATCATTTACTAGGAGAGACAGGGAGGCAGTACTATCTGTACCTACATCATTTACAGAAAAAAACAGGGAGGCAGTACTAACTGTGCCTACATACACTCACCTAAAGAATTATTAGGAACACCTGTTCTATTTCTCATTAATGCAATTATCTAGTCAACCAATCACATGGCAGTTGCTTCAATGCATTTAGGGGGGTGGTCCTGGTCAAGACAATCTCCTGGACTCCAAACTGAATGTCAGAATGGGAAAGAAAGGTGATTTAAGCAATTTTGAGCGTGGCATGGTTGTTGGTGCCAGACGGGCCGGTCTAAGTATTTCACAATCTGCTCAGTTACTGGGATTTTCACGCACAACCATTTCTAGGGTTTACAAAGAATGGTGTGAAAAGGGAAAAACATCCAGTATGCGGCAGTCCTGTGGGCAAAAATGCCTTGTGGATGATAGAGGTCAGAGGAGAATGGGCCGACTGATTCAAGCTGATAAAAGAGCAACGTTGACTGAAATAACGACTCGTTACAACCGAGGTATGCAGCAAAGCATTTGTGAAGCCACAACACGCACAACCTTGAGGCGGATGGGCTACAACAGCAGAAGACCCCACCGGGTATCACTCATCTCCACTACAAATAGGAAAAAGAGGCTACAATTTGCACGAGCTCACCAAAATTGGACTGTTGAAGACTGGAAAAATGTTGCTTGGTCTGATGAGTCTCGATTTCTGTTGAGACATTCAAATGGTAGAGTCCGAATTTGGCGTAAACAGAAAGAGAACATGTATCCATCCCCTGATGGCTACTTCCAGCAGGATAATGCACCATGTCACAAAGCTCAAATCATTTCAAATTGGTTTCTTGAACATGACAATGAGTTCACTGTACTAAAATGGCCCCCACAGTCACCAGATCTCAACCCAATAGAGCATCTTTGGGATGTGGTGGAACGGGAGCTTCGTGCCCTGGATGTGCATCCCTCAAATCTCCATCAACTGCAAGATGCTATCCTATCAATATGAGCCAACATTTCTAAAGAATGCTATCTGCACCTTGTTGAATCAATGCCACGTAGAATTAAGGCAGTTCTGAAGGCAAAAGGTGGTCCAACACCGTATTAGTATGGTGTTCCTAATAATTCTTTAGGTGAGTGTATATTACTGAAAGGAACAGGGAGGCCGTACTATCTGTGCCTACATAATTTACAGAAAGAACGAGAAGGCAGTACTATTTGTGCCTACATCATTTACAGGAGGAAACAGGGAGATATTGCTATCTACTGTATGCCCTTATCATTTTCAGAAAAAGACATGGAAGTAGAACAGCGCAGCAGTTTTAGTTCGGCCTATTCTCTGCATTTTTCCTGGGTTGCGGTCAAATCTTATAGTTATAGTTAATAGGTCTAGAGGGCAATCATGTAGTTTCTAGCAATGCTGTATCGAGCTAGTGTAAAACTAGCTTCAGAAGCCCAAACCAGAAGTAGATTAAAAAAGAGTAGTATCTGTTCTTACTCCTTTCACTCATTTTATGATCCACTCTTGATTTCTGTTTCAAAAACATCAGCAGGAAATCTGACCATGTGGCCGTACCCTAATAATTATGGAAAAAAGATCGGACTCGGGTGGTTGACTGAAAAAGTGAGCTGACAAACACACCGTATCTATCCAGATGAAGATATCAAGGAGAAGAAACAAGAGGAGGTGTACTTTGGTCTCACATGATGGAGAAAGATCTCCATTACACGGAAGCAAGTAGCTTAGAAATGTGTTGAACTCCTCCAGTGCGTGTCTCCATGAATGGAAGTGGCTGCCATTGTCGCAAAGATAAATAAGGAGATTGTCCGTGGCTTTTTGTTTTGTTAAGCAGCATTTTTCTTTTCTATCAGAAACTATGACAAAGGTGTGTCCAACCTGCTCAATGGAGCTACTGTGACCAATGCATTGATTTGTTCTGCTGGGTTGAAGTGGAATAGACATGTCAGTGTTCAGTGGAGCAGTGGGAGGGCGGGCGGGTGTATGTGCTGACTAAATTAGACTCATCAGTAAAGAGATTCTGCCTATTGTATGATGGGTTATAAAGCTGTCACTGCTCGAAGCACTGAAATTCTCTCCCATGCCTGTCCTGGCACTTAGCTGTGAACACAGGCCTAGTCAAAGCTTTTGTCTCCTTGAGAAATCACTGGCACCTTCAGGGCTGCCTTAGTAAAACGAACACCACTTGCTTCACACAGGATGCCCCTTCATTAGTCACTGTGCCCAGAAAGGCACTTTTTTAGGGTGACCATGGTTGTTGTAGACTATACTTAAAGTTTTGGGGCAAAAAGACCCCCTTTGGCATCCGTCAAGCCCTGGACCTATATATATCAAATGTAGGGCCCCCCTTTATTTGCAATATTGGTAATAAGTGGAGTCTTCCAGATGAAGGCCACATTTAGATGGGTGTATGGTACCCATGTGGAACAGCCTGAATCCTCTGACACCTCAATCTTCTACTGAACTGAGCCTACTTACAGCACCTTAGAGATACATGGGCACATAGGCCCATTTGCTTGAGGCCTAAACTGCAGGGCTAAACAGGCTTGAAAGGGTCAGAAATTCTGAATTATTAGATGCTGAAGAAATGTCTGAGAAGGAATTCATATTTTCATCATTTTTTATGACTATATCGAGCATGAATGTGGTCATATATGGCTTAAACTACTTGTTCCATCATGACAAACCCCTGCCCAAATGAACCCTAGCCTGTGATCAGCTTTCACAAATGTAGTTTTACATATCACCCGTTGAAATCTAATTTGCAGAGGTTGTCCACCGAAATGTATTTCCCAAAATTGTCATCACTGACTAATATTGTAGCAACAAAAAAAGTGATTTTTAAGAGGTGGAGACCAGCTTTATCTGAGATGTTATGGTTTCTAGATACGTAGTGCTTGACAACCCCATATACAAGGCTGTGGTTGTTGGACAGGGTGTCCATAGCCACCACCCTAAGTCCAAAAATCCAGCTATTAAGACCATAGCTGGGCTGGCACTGTACTGGAAACAGAGAAGGAAGAGTATCCTGGCAGAAGCAATAACCCAGCTAATCCTTTGGCACACAACTGTAAGAAGGTCTTCCTAAATCAGAGGGTATCTACAATCTTGGGTATAAAACCCCACAAAAAGGTCGTCATTTCTCATTTCTAAATTCCCCCGCTTTTGGCCACACAGCTACAGGTGTTTTACCTGTCTAAATAATGCATCACAAATTCATTGCAATTAGGGGAAAAATGAGCATGCTTTTATTGAACCCCTAAAGGGTATCTGCCACCAGCAACCTCCCAATGAAATGGTTTGCATAGACACATAGCTGTGGTTCACCTGATTAAAACTCTGTTTTTCTTTTGTTGATTCGAGTCTCTATTCCCAAGTTATGATACTTTTTCTTAGTATGCAAATTAGACCTTTGGTGCAATGAGGCTGTCACCATTGCTCTTGTTACACCCAAGCTTTGCTACTCTCTGTGGTCAGCCCCTTCCTTGTTGCTTTGATTGACAGGACCAGGCAGTGGTAAACCAGTTAGTTAGGAAGCAGCTGGCCACAGAAATGATTGGAGCTTGGGTGCAACAAGAACAATAGCGACACCATAGTTGCACCAAAAGCTTAAAGGGTTTCTACCACCAGAAATACTGTTATGTAGCTGACTGATATAGCGATGCGCCAATGTCAGCACTACATAACAGTATGTTTCTAACATTAGTCCCTGCAGCCGTTTTTGTAAAAAATTCACTTTTATAATATGCTAATGAGCCTCTAGGTGCTATGTGGGTGTAAAATCAGCACCTAGAGGCTCCGTCCACTCACCCATTATCCCGCCCAGGTCCCCTGTTCTGCCCGCCCCACATAGCACCTAGAGGATCATTAGCATATAATAAAAATGCATTTTTTACAAAAACGGCTGCAGGGACTAATGTTAGAAACATACTGTTATGTAGTGCTGACATTGGCGCATCGCTATATCAGTCAGCTACATAACGGTATTTCTAGTGGTAGAAACCCTTTTATTTGCCTATTAAAAAAAGGTATCATAACTCAGGATCAGAGCTTCGGATCAACAACAGGAAAACAGTGTTTCAATCAGGTAAACCACAGCTATGTGTCTATGCAAACAGTTTGGTAGGGAGGTCGCTGGTGACAGATTCCCTTTAACCCCTTAAGGACCGGGCTCATTTTCACCTTAAAGGGGTTGTCCGGGTTCAGAGCTGAACCCAGACATACCTCCATTTTTCCCCCGGCAGCCCCCCTGACTTGAGCATTGGAGCAGTTCATGCTCCGATGCTCTCCTTTGCCCTGTGCTAAATCGCGCAGGGCAAAGGCATTTTTTGGAGATCCGGTGACGTACAGTAAAACGGCTAGGGCAGTGCTAAAGCCCGCCTATCAGAGCCGGTGACGTCACCGGACACACTGCCGGGCGTAAGTTTCCGCCCGACAGTGTGTTATGATAAACAAAAGAGCACTTGCCCTGCGCGATCTAGCTCTGAACCTGGATCTGAACCCGGACAACCCCTTTCATGACATATTCTACTTTATGTTAGTGGTAAATTTTCACCGATACTTACCTCATGTGAAAAATTTCACAATTTCAAGAAAATTTTTAAAATTTAGCATTTTTCTAACTTTGAAACTCTCTGCTTGTAAGAAAACTGGACATGCCAAATAAATTATATATTGATTTGCATATTCAATATGTCTACTTTAGGTTGGCATCATAAAGTTGACATGTTTTTACTTTTTGAAGAAGTTAGAGGGCTTCAAAGCTGAGCAGCAATTGTCAAATTTTTCATGAAAATGTCAAAATCAGATTTTTTCAGGGACCAGTTCAGTTTTGAAGTGAATTTGAGGGTCTTTATTTTAGAAATCCCCCATAAATGACCCTATTATAAAAACTGCACCCCTCAAAGTATTCAAAATGACATCCAGAAAGTTTGTTAACCATTTAAGTGTTTCATAGGAATAGCTGCAAAGTGGAGGAGAAAATTCTAAATATCCTTTTTTAACACTTACATGTTCTTGTAGCCCCTTTTTATTTCATTTTTACAAGTGTTAAAAGGAGAAAAAGCACCACAAAATTTGTAGGCCAATTTTTCCCGAGTCAGAAAATAGCTCATATGTGGATGTAGAGTGATCTGCGGGTGAACTACATGGCTCAGAAGAGAAGGAGCGCCATTGGGATTTTGGACAGAGAATTATGCTGAAATGTTTTTTGGGGGGCATGTCACATTTAGGAAGCCCCCATGGTGCCAGAACAGCAAGAAACCCCCACATGGCACACCATTTAGGAAACTAGACCCCTCAAGGTACATAACAAGGGGTCTAGTGTAGGAAGCCCCCATGGTGCCAGAACAGCAAGAAACCCCCATATGGCACACCTTTTAGGAAACTAGACTCAAGGTACATAACAAGGGGTCTAGTTTCCTAAATGGTGTGCCATGTGGGGGTTTCTTGCTGTTCTGGCACCATGGGGGCTTCCTAAATGTGACATGCCCCCCAAAAAATTTGGAAGACTGTGGACAGGGCTGCTCATGCTAGTGTGGGCCACAGGGTCCCTGGCATGGGGGGCTCCTGGCTCCACCTGACGGCGTCTCCGCCGCCCTGGGGGCTCATTATCATCACTAGATGATGAGGAGAATGAGGGTGACAACAGGAAAGTGGGTCATTCTCATCCTCACTGGGGCTCTCGGAGTCGGAGGGCAGCTGGGCGTATGCCTCCTTGGCCGAGAACGTCCGGCGGGCCATCTTCTAACGCTAAAGGGGAGTGTGTGTGTTGTGTGTAAAACTTTATTTAATGTGTGTGAGTGTGGGGGGACGGTGTGTCTTTAGGTATACCCTGGGGTGGGTGATGCGCTAAACAGTGGCCGGACGCTCTTTTACGGCTAAGAGCGCCAGCCACAGTCAGCGCACCTACAAAAAAAAAAGCACTTGTGCCGCCAAAAATGTAGGGGGGGGGGGCAAAATGCAGCACCCCTGGGGTGCTGTGGACCCCAGACACCCTCAGATTCGTGCTGCACACAAAAAAAAAACTTTTTTTTTCCACTCTCCCTGCCTAACCTAAAGCTCTCCCTAAATGTTTATGTGCCAGATGGCACTTAATGGTGGCTCAGGGGCCATGGATGGTGGCTGATCACGTGGGAGGCAGAGGGACCGACACGGGGCTCCCTGTCTCCTCGC
Source organism: Bufo bufo (assembly GCF_905171765.1). Lineage (NCBI taxonomy): Eukaryota > Metazoa > Chordata > Amphibia > Anura > Bufonidae > Bufo > Bufo bufo. The sequence continues at coordinate 789,011,528 of NC_053390.1, read as the reverse complement.
TCACACGGAAGTCTGTGGGCGGGGAGAGCGTCGCTCCGTCCACCCGTCCGTCCAGCCAATCACAGGCGATCCTGAGAGGTGACGTCACCGCCACCTCACAGGATCTACAGAGGGTGATTGGTGGTGTATATTACACCACCGATCACCCTCCTATTCCGTGTCATCGGGTCACCGGAGACCCGAATGACCCGGAAACACTGCAAACCGCAAGTCTGAATTGACCTGCGGTTTGCAGCGATTGCCGATACCCCCCTCGGCATTGTCACAGGGTGCCTGCTGAATGATTTCAGCAAGCACCCCGTTCCGATCACCGCCCGGAAATACACAGGGCGTACCTGTATGTCCTGTGTCCATGAGAGGTTAAGACCACACATGTTTAAGGACTGTCGATGGACAATCAAATTGTTTCTAAAACTGTTTCTTTAAAAATATATATATATATATATATATATTTTTATTTTTCTCCTTTTTGGCCAATTGTGTGGATCAAGCCACAACTCCGTCCCTTTTATACCTTGAGTGAGTGTTTTTGACAAATATTCTAGGCAAAAGGGTTCCTCTGGCTGACGACTCTACTATCTAGGTGGAATGTCAAAATGATGCCCTATGTTCGGGTGGAGGAAAAACAACTTTTTGTCAGTTGGAGCAGCTTGATATCACACAAAGATATACAATCAATTTTTTTTAATTTTTTTTTTAATCTTAGGTTAAAAAACACTGAACCATAGAAACCAAGGTTAAAGGGGTCACTCTACTGACTTGTATAACACTACGCTGCACTAACCAGACATGGCCACTACGTGGTGTATGGAGGTGTGCCTGTTTTCAGCATATCGCTAACAGCTGTTCAAGGATGTTCCGGGAGTCAGACCCCACCAATCTGATATTGATAACCTATCCTAGGGACGGGTCATCAATATAAAAGTCCCAGAAAACCCCTTTAATATACTTAGCATATGGAATGTACTAATTGTCTAATCCCCAAGTGTTAATATTCTGGGTTATAATTTGATTTGATTTTGATTTGATTCAACTTTATTGTCATTATACATTGTATAAATGCAGGGTAACGAAATGCAGTTTGCATCTAATCAGAAGTGCAAAGAGCAGCAAGTGCAATAAAAACATGTACAAATAAGTTTAATATACATGTGTTTATATTGCTATACAGAGAGCAAATATACAGATGCACTATGGACAAATATACAGATGTGCTGATGCATAATTAGTGAAGTAATGACTCAGGAATCCACTTTTTGCATGTTTTTAATTAGGATCAATGGGAAACTGGAGCTGGGGGATGGAACAATAGAAAATGTAGATGTCCCAGCAGCAGCTTTGTTGGGCCCGCAGTTCTACTGTACAAAATATTGATTTACACCCATGGAGAGAAAAGTTTTTTTTTTTTACTCCAAATCACTTCTTGAAATTGGGTCCTGAATAGAAAAGTTGAGATGTTTATAGACGATAGAAGAAGCCTTTAGGATTGAGATATCTTACCCCCCCCCCCCCCCAAGCCGCCATTGCAGTCGTTACATTTCATACTCTCGTCCAAAACGCTGTGTGATAATAATCGTTCCTTTTGTGGGATCTTTGCATATTAGCAAGGGCCTGCAGTGTGTTTGAGGTGGTGACAAAGGGAAGGAGAGTGAGTTTTATTGAAAAGCTTATTGTGGGATGAATGCAAATTTCTCCAGCTAGAGAAGCAAACAAGGATTAGAAGCAGAGGGGTTTCAAAGTGGCAAAGGCCATCTGTCCGGGCCTGAGAAAGAAGCCTTCTCCCTTCCAATGTATGTTAATTAACACTCAGATTGGCTCAGCTGCCACCTCTATACAGCTAACTCACATTCAAAACAGGTCCCCTTTTTATTGTCATTATGGCAAACTTGACATTCTAGAACACTTAGGACTCACTCCAAACATTTCTACGTTGGAACACCTTTTTTTTTTGTAATTTTTGTAAATTAATTTACTTTTTTATTGTATTTTTTTGCCAAATTTCAAAATATAAAAAAAAAACTAAAAATAAATAAATTTTAGCAGATACATAAACTATATACTAACAAAAATTACTTTAAAAAACATTAAATAATAATTAAAAAAACATAAATCATCGATTAGTTTTGTATTAAATGCTAAAGATAAATCAACATAACTAAAATTAGAGTTGTAAATTTTGCTTGCTAATAGATCTCCAATATGATTGCGGTATCTACAGGTAGTTGCATTTTGAATTTGAAGGAATTGTGGCTTTCTAAAGCAAAGTTATGAAATACTGTAGTTTATAAAAGTAATAGCCGATCTTCAAAATATTCTTTGAAATATCCTTCAAAACCATTTTAAAAACATTCAAAACTATTTTCTTTTTTTCAAGCTTTAAATTGGGAAAAATTGAATACGTAATGCAATAGAATAACATATCAAAACCTTATGACAATAATGGATAATACACAACAATAATAATCTATAGTTTTGTTTTTCAAATAACACATTTCAAAAACATTTCAATTCTTTTCCTTACAGAAACTAAGCTAGTAAACGGATGACCAAGCTGACATCTTTGTCTTTGCATCGCCAAATGTGACTTAATCTGCTGGTGTTTTGCCATTGTTAGGCATTGACCATTTCACGGTGGACGTTGATGGTCACTCACTTCAGGCTTATTAAGTTCACAGTCCACACATGACCAACAAAGCACATCTTCACCAACCATCAAGACAATGGCTCCTGTTTCACCCCTATGGAGAACCAGACATGACAGGCTTTGAAGAAGACAATGAATTGATTAATGCACGTGAATGCAGGGGCTTTAACATGTGAATGGATTATTGATTGGTTGTCCCACAACAAGGCATGACCCAGACTCAGTCCATGGCTACAAAGAGGGATTCTTAGAACAACACCCCAACCAGAAAATGGAAACAACACCGGTTGCTAAAATTGTAGTAACAGATAACATTTTACCCTTGATCACCAGGCCAAACAAACATAAAGAATTTCAACGGTACATCTGCACCCACTACAAAGCTCATTTAGGTAGCCAAAAAGAAGCATGCACTCTATGGAATGACTCTCTATAGATGCCATGTTAGGAGTATAAAGTACTTCATCCGTGTGTAAGTCACACCTTCATGGACTTGTGGTTGACATAAGTCTAGGCAGAGCCAGATTAAAAGGTGGGCATGAGAGGCACATATACCAACTCCAAGACCTCTACAATCTACATCCTTCAGGACTGCATCACTGACTTGGCTATCTCCTTATCTCTCATAGATTTTAGTGAATGTGCTTGTGTCCAGGTTCCAGAGGTGGGATGGAGGTCTCCACCAAAGCCTTAAGTCTAAAGATGCCCATACACCTTCAATAGATGTCTGCTGAACATTCATTTCACCTGGGCATGCACCAGAGGAGAAAGCTTCTACCAGGCAACTCTGGCAGTGGCTTATCTCCTGCCAGAACAAAGGACTGGGAGTTGAATTTCAACTTGCCGATCATTCTTTCTTCTACATCATATGTGAGAGGAGAATTGGGAGGCCGCCATACAATTTTGTTAGTCATCGGGCCCCACCAAAATCATCAGGTTCAGCTAACAATTATACAGTGTATATGGAGGCATGAAGGACAATCTCATAAGCCAAGCTAGTTTTTGACTGACTAGAAGGATTGCTGAGGCACTGTTTTAGCACATTGGGGGGTTGGAGTGAAAGGGCTGTTTGGTGAGTGCACATGCATCAGACAGGTCTTCTATATTGAGGTCAAAGGGGCCAGGCATGGTGACAGATGACCTTTGCGACACAAAAGACTAACTTCTAGGAAAACCATTATTTATTAACATGTAATGCTAGCTTTGGACACAGATATTTCGCATAACAACCATGATTTTTAATTTAGCACTTGACAATTTAGCCCATTGTCCAAACATATAGATTAATCCCTCATCAGTTGAATGTTCCAACATTTTTCTCCATATAGAAACGGTCGTCCCTGAAACAACATACCTGCTCAGAAATGCTGCCTAAATTTGAGGCTGAAGTTATTCCTATCCAAAAATGCTTTGGCTGCGTGTTTTTTTTATTTTCCAATGTATAGTAATGATAGTGAGTAGAAACATATAGAAACATAGAATGTGTCGGCAGATAAGAACCATTTGGCCCATCTAGTCTGCCCAAAACATTTTGGAGCATATTTTTTTCATGATTGGAAGTGATTAGATGATGGTGGTTTGTACCTAGTTGCTTGATATTAAATGGTCAACAAAAACCTCTATGTGTCATGTTCACCTTTTCCTGAAAAAATCACCCAAAAAGTAAGGATCATATATTTTCATCTTTCAGTCCAATCAGTTTTGAAGGCATGCTTACTTGGTGAATTTTCCACATGAATTGCGGAACATATTACTTATCACATATAAAAAGAAGATTAAACACAGATTCTGCAGGGGGTGGCCACACGTGGATGAACCACTGCATGAGGCTAAATCCCTATGCAGATCCTTGGCATGTCAAACCGCAAACTTGGATTTCTGCCACTCATTCCACAGAAGATTTTTATGATGGAAAAATCCATCACGTGAACATGCCATGAGTAAGTTGGGTGACATATTTACTTTTTTACAAAAAAAATAAAGTGTATAATTTAGAACTGGCTGACCCACCAAGTTAATTTTCATGGCATGACAGAGATAAGACATTGCCCAATCTCTCTGACCATGGCTTATCTCTGCTGACTTCAAACCCAACATTCCCGATTGTTCCTCCCCCTGACATCTGCTATCAATGGAGAGCTGGGAGGCTGCAAGCACATGAGTTTGTAGGTCATTTCCACCAAAAGCAGTCACTAATAAAAATGTTGAAACCACTTCATAAAGAGGTTATTCTCTGCAGCATCGGATTTGGGTTACTTGGGCCTACCTGAGGAAATTACTCTCAGGGCCCAACTGCTATATAATAATAATAATACAATTTATTTATATAGCGCCACAATATTCCCCAGCGCTTTACAAGTTCATAGGGTTCATATAGAAAACAAAAATAACTGGATAATATGCAACTGAAACACTAGGAGTCAGGGCCCTGCTCGCAAGAGCTTACAATCTATGAGGAATTGGGGGTGACACATAAGGTAGTTGATTGGGATAAGTAGGATATTGAACTGACAGGAGTGGTGCCGGCCGATTTGCTTCGGGTTTGGGACTACTAGAGGATCGAGTTTAGGCCAGAGGAGTTGGTGGGGGGGGGGGGGGGTTAGTTGGGGAATAGCCAGTTTAGGTAGCTTGATAAGCCTGCCTGAAAAGATGTGTTTTTAAGGCACGTTTGAAGGTGGAGAAGTTGTGGATTGACCTAGTATTCCGGGGCAGAGTATTCCAGAGAGTAGGTGCAGCTCGAGAAAAGTCTTGAAGACGGGAGTGAGAGGTACTAATTATGGAGGTTATTAATCTTAGGTCGCTTATAGAACGGAGAGCACGAGTAGGGTGGTAGATGGAGATGAGGGAGGAGATGTATGGAGGTGCAGCACTGTGGAGAGCTTTGTGGGTGAGGGTGAGAAGTTTGAACTGTATTCTGTGGTGGATGGGCATCCAGTAAAGTGACTGGCACAGACTGGTAGCATCAGTGTAGCGGTTAGATGGATAGATGAGCCTGGCTGCAGCATTTAGGACAGACTGAAGGGGGGAGAGTTTAGTGAGAGGGAGACCGATTAGTAATGCATTGCAGTAGTCAAGACGAGAATGAATCAAGGCAACAAGAGTTTTTGCTGTTTCCACCGTAAGAAAAGGGCGGATTCTGGCGATATTCTTGAGGGGCAGACGACAAGAGCATGTAAGTGATTGAATATGGGGAACAAAGGAGAGATTGGAGTCAAATGTGGCCCCAAGACAGCGGGCATGTTGCACAGGAGTTATGATAGTGCTGCAGACCGATATTGAAATATCAAGTTTAGGTAAGTTAGTAGATGGAGGAAAGACAGGAAGTTTAGTTTTTGAGAGGTTCAGTTTTAGATACAGAGATGACATTATGTTAGAGATGGCTGCCAGACAGTTACTGGTGTTTTTTTAGTAAAGTAGGGGTGATGTCAGGGGACGAAGTGTATAGTTTGGTGTCGTCAGCATAGAGAAGGTATCGAAAGCCAAATCTACTAATAGTCTGTCCGATGGGTGCTGTATAGAGGGAGAAGAGTAGACGACCTAGTACTGAGCCCTCAGGAACTCCAACATCAAGAGGAAGAGGAGAAGATGAAGAGCCAGCGAATGATACACTAAAGGAGCGGCCAGAGAGATAGGAAGAGAACCAAGAGAGAGCAGTGTCCTTAAGGTCAATTGAGTGGAGCATGGTGAGGAGGAGTTTATGGTCTATGGTATCGAACGCTGCAGAGAGATCCAACAGAAACAGTAGAGAATAGTCACCATTTCTTTTTGCTGTTAGGAGATCGTTAGACACTTTAGTAAGGGCAGTTTCTGTAGAGTGAAGAGGGCGGAAGGCAGATTGTAATGGGTCAAGAAGAGAGTTTGCAGAGAGATAGCTTATTAAGCGAGATTAGACAAGACGTTCAAGGAGTTTAGAGATGAAGGGGAGGTTAGAAACAGGTCGGTAGTTAGCAGCACAGGTCGGGTCAAGAGATGGTTTCTTAAGTAGTGGGGTTATAATAGAGTGTTTGAAATAGGAGGGAAAGATATCAGAAGAGAGAGAGAGGTTAAAAATTGTAGTTAGGTGAGTGATGACAGCCGGGGAGAGGGACTGGAGGAGGTGTGATGGAATAGGATCACTGCTACAGGTCGAGAAGAAGAGAGAAGCCTGGAAACTTCTTCCTCTGTTATAGGGTCAAAAAAGGAGAGAGAGCATGTGGAGGAATTGCAGGGAGGAGTATTGAAATTATTTGGGGACTGGGAGATTACTTCCTGCCAGATACTGCCAATATTGTCTCTGAAGTAAGTGGCCATGCCATCAGCGCAGAGGTCAGTGACAGGTTCTGGAACTTTAGAGCTTAGAAGGGAGTGAAAAGTGTCAAATAGTAGTTTTGGGTTATTTGAGAGTGAGGAGATGAGAGAGGTGAAGTACTTTTGTTTGGCAATGTTGAGAGCCGAATTATATGTTTTGAGCATAACTTTATAATGGTGGAAGAAAATTCTGCCACAGGAAATCCGGTCTGGATAAGGGTGGCCTTCTTGAAGAAGTAGATCCTTTGCAGAGGTTTCACTGTACGTAATTGGTTGCCTTTACTGTCTTAGCAGCAAACACAATTTCTCCACTTTGGTAGCAGCAAATGATTGTTTTACTTCTTCCAAGCAAATTGCAAGTCATTATTCATCACGCAATTGCACATAATTAGCCGACATGCTCAAATCCGGCAGAAGAGACAGAAAATAAATTTATTTTAATAAAAGGCAAACAGAGATAATCGCTGATTTCTGGATGACTGATAGTTTCAAAGAAGTCTCTTTGTTTGCTCACGAGTTTCTCCTGCAAGTAACGTGTGATTTCCTAAATAAGATGAAAGCTTCGATGTCTCAGCCGCAGTCACAATAATTATGTTTATCTCATTATTGAAATAATTACCGTTGGAGATTAAAGCTTGAAAAAGACAAAATAAAAATAATAAAAACGATTCCATCAATTTGCTTCTGTAGCAGAGAATAAATTATAATTAAATTATAATATAGGACTAGAGGATACGGGAACCCTACTTGGCAACGCTGCCAACAACCAGCTGATGAGATGCATCAATTCGACCACTTCTGGCGAAGTTCCATCCTTGATGGGATTGTCCGGCCTTTGGGACTTCTTTAACAATAGTTTGTTGTACCTGTTGGAAAATTCATAGTCACCTGCTCACCACGGCTCCCATCCCCACGCCTGTAAACCTCTAGACAGACAAGGTCACGTGCACATCAGCAGTGACATACTGCTTGGGGACATGTCCCCACTTGCTTTAGCAGCACACATGACCCCGTCTGCTTGGAGGTTTACAGGCCGGGGTTCGGAAGATCGCTGAAAGGAGCCAGAGAGCTGGAACGGCACAGTAGGGAGCAGCTGAGTATCCAGATCACGGTATATCAGTAGTAATAAGTCAGCGCAACTCTTGAAGACATTTCGCTGGTCGTCCAACTGATTTTCTCAATTAGAATGATTTATACAAGAAATCTCCAGCATTACATATTGGTGTCTCATGCTTCAGTCAGCATAATGTGTTTATCATAATTAGAGATGAGCGAACTTCTGTTTTAAGTTCAGCGTCTAAAGTTCGGCTTCCGGTTAGCGGAGGATCCCGATATGGATTCCGAATTCCGTTGTGGTCCGTGGTAGCGGAATCAATAATGGCCATTATTGATTCCGCTACCACGAACCACAACGGAATTCGGAATCCATATCGGGATCCTCCGCTAACCGGAAGCCGAACTTTAGACGCCGAACTTAAAACAGAAGTTCGCTCATCTCTAATCATAATCATCGTGAGGACTAGGACCTCATGGAGGTAAGAACTTGATTGCAAATGCATTCAGCATGTAACCCTCCATGAGGTGATGATTATGATAAACAGAATATGCTGACTGGAGCACAAGCCACCAGCATTTAATGCAGGAGATTTCTTGTACAAGTCAAAATCGAATAGTCTAATTGAGAAAGCCAATAAGGTGACTAGGAAAAGGTCTTCAAGAGAAAACATAAGTCCAGAGCTGTCCCTATGAAGGTGAGAAGAGATGATACAGCCGGCCACACGCAGCCAAGCCACCTTCACCCATGGCAGCCAGTGGCACTCACGGCCCAACATAACTGTTGGAGAGGAACATTTTCCAGAGATTGCCCTTTGGTTGGGAATGACTACATTGGATGTCCTAATAGCAGCAGAGTATTTTGTCTTATTTCAAGTATTAGAACACCTCCTAAACTTCTGATTGGGGGAGGGGGGTCCATAAGAGCGCACCTGTATATGTTAAAGAGTATGTCCTTCTGAGCTGACTGATCAAGAGGGATCATCTGGCAGTTGCAAAACTGCTTTTCATGAAAGGCACTTGACCAATCAACCAAGATGGGTACCATAGGGCTCGCAAGAGAAATTTGGGCAGTTCTGTCCGTCTCCTACTCTGTCTGTAGAACAGCATGTGCATATGTGATATATGCCTACATTTTGGGTCCCTTTAAGTATTTTTGCATCTCCAGGCACAATAAAAACCTGTTAAAAAGGTAACAACTATGCCTCGTTCTACAGCTGCTTCTCTGAAGATAATAAACCACATCTATGGTTTAGGGCGTAGTCATTGCTCCCTCTTGATCTCTTATTTTCCTTAGGCCATTTGGAAGCAACAGAACTAGGCAGGTCCAGCAGAAGTTATCAGCAGTTACACCCAATGGAAGCGTATTCAGCAAAGGCAATATTGGACAGAATCCATGGTAAGATATCAGATCAGATGAATTGTAAGTAGAGACCACAAATCAAGGTCTGCTCTCCTGTCTTACAAAACAAGAAGGGACACGTAAATTATATTACGCAGCCGCAGACACCCATCGATGCCAATATGGTTTCAAAGATCTAATACAGGGATGAAGAAAAGCAGAGGTTGTCACATCCCAAGCAATATGTTGATGTAGCAAAAAGCTGTCCATCACCTTAAAGGGGTTATCCTATAAATAATGTAAAAAAATATAAATCAGACATCATATAGTACATGATAATCTATCAACAAAGCTAGAATCGGCCCTGTACCTCACATGGATCCAGAGATCTCCACATTCATTGCTCTGCTAGATTTATATCAAGCTGACGGCTCAGGGGAGTGTGTCCTTTCTGCTGCAGCTGGAGGCAGGATGGAACTGACCACGTGCTCCGGTATCAGTGAGCAGGACATAGAAATCAGAAAAAAGGGGCAAACAGCAGGTGGTGCTATACAGATTTCAGTGAATAACCCAGCAGATATAATACATTTTCAATTTCATGCAATTACAAAAGTATACAGATCCAGATGCTGGTTGAAAAATGTAGAAAAAAATTTGTGGTACAAACTTTTTACATCCAATTCTCATACATAACATGTAACCCCTTAAAGGGGTTGTGCAACCATTAAATGTTATTTTGATATAATTCAGCATGAAAAATTACTTTCTGTGACAGATATGTGCAATTTTTGAGATATTCTCTTGACTTCATTATAATGGTGCCCCCTGGGGTTTAAACTATATAGTAAAATGCACGTCCACCTACTGAAGTGGTCGCACATGCTCAGTTCCATCCTACAACTGCCACTAGTAGGATATATGGTTAGAAGCTGTGGAAATTACAGAGAGAGTGCTGCAACAGAGAGACACTTCCCTGAGGTTTGAAAGGGAGGTAGCTGCAGCATGAAGGACGTGCCGACCACATGAGCTGTGATAGGAAGAGAGTGTAGCAGAAAGGACACAACGCTATGATAGGGAGAGAACTACAGCAGAAAGCACATGCCCCTGAGATGTGATAGAGAGAGAGCGGAAGTAGAAGGGACACAACAGCGAGCTGCCAGCCTGAAGATAGTTGAGCAGAGAAACCAGCGCAATGAATATGGAGATCTCTGGATCTATGAGAGGTACAGGACTGGGTCTGGTTTTGTTAGAAAGAGACAAGGGTGGACTGGCCATAGACCTTACAGGGAAATTTCCAGAGTGGGCCGATGCCCATGGGGCCGCCTGAACCCTCCTCACGGCCACTAGCCGGGTAGTTCATGAAGTTAATGAAGTAGTTATGTACGTGGCTGGTGACAACCACAGGTGCCCTCCTGAGGTCCTAGAGTAGGAGGACAGAAGGTTGCAGCTGGTGAGGAGATAGTCTGTGCTGCTGGAGCATTATTTTGTGCTGCACTGTGGTTTGTGATGCTGCTGGGGCAGTTTATTGTGATCTGGCTCTGCTGGGGCGGTATTATGTGGCGCAATATGATATTGCCAGCCCTGCCTAATTGTGTTGGCCCTGCCTTCTGTCAATTTGGACTCCAAAATGGGGCCACTTTTATTTTATTTTTTGTCCAGTGCCACTTTAAGTTTCCGGTCCGCTCCTGGAAAGAGATTGTCATGTACTATATGATGTCTGATTCCCATTTTTCACTTCAGTCATGGCCTAACCCCTTTAAAGGGGTTATCCAACCCCTATAATGACCCCCCCCTCAATGCCCGGGCACCTCATATAGGTTATACTTACCCTGCTCCCCGGCACCCGCGTCGCTCCGGATCCCTGCACGGCCACCGCTTAATCTCCCTGTCGCGCAGATCAAAACATGGGGGCGGCCAATAGCAGGCCACGACGGGGGCGAGTCTCCCTAGCATTGCGGGTAATGCTGGGGAGGCTCGTCCCCGTAGCGGCCTGATATTGGCTGCCAAACACCCCTCAAACAGCCCCCTCCCTCCCCCATCACCGGATATTTTGATCACTTCTGGCCGCAGCTTATTTCCTGCCGAATTTCTTCTCTCATCTGTCGGGGGGGGGGGGGGGGGGGTTCCTGCCACAAAAAAGTTGTTTCAGCTGACTATATATGTATGTATGGGGGCCTTTAGGCCCTCTACTGTCATATATAAACTTTGACCATCTAATTATAAAGGACGTTTATCCCTTTGTTTTCATCTTTTGAATGCTGTGGTTGCTATTCATCATGGCTTCTAAGGAGTTAAATGACCAGGATCAGAGTATTTCCAATCTCAGCCTTTGCCACAGAAGGGCACCTGTCAATCACAGATGAGCCCTGCCCACAAGTAATGGCATTGTTTCTGTGCCAGCTCCATCACTGTGCCATACAGTTGCAAAAAAAAGTATGTGAACCCTTTGGAATGATATGGATTTTTGCACAAATTGGTCATAAAATGTGATCTGATCTTTATCTAAGTCACAACAATAGACAAGCTTGCTTTTATCGAAGGAAAAAAGAATTTACCAAGTTTATCAAGACATTTTGCAGGAGAACTTAAGGCCATCTGTCCACCAGCTGAAGCTCAACAGAAGATGGGTGTTGCAACAGGACAATGACCCAAAGCATAGAAGTAAATCAACAACAGAATGGCTTAAACAGAGGAAAATACGCCTTCTGGAGTGGCCCAGTCAGAGTCCTGACCTCAACCCGATGGAGATGCTGTGGCATGACCTCAAGAAAGCGATTCATACCAGACATCCCAAGAATATTGCTGAACTAAAACAGTTCTGTAAAGAGGAATGGTCAAGAATTACTCCTGACCGTTGTGCACGTCTGATCTGCAACTACAGGAAACGTTTGGTTGAAGTTATTGCTGCCAAAGGAGGTTCAACCAGTTATTAAATCCAAGGGTTCACATACTTTTTCCACCTGCACTGTGAATGTTTACATGGTGTGTTCAATAAAAACATGGTAACATTTAATTCTTTGTGTGTTATTAGTTTAAGCAGACTGTGATTGTCTATTGTTGGGACTTAGATGAAGATCAGATCACATTTTATGACCAATTTGTGCAGAAATCCCTATCATTCCAAAGGGTTCACATACTTTTTCTTGCAACTATATCTACATCCCACTGAGCCTGTGCTGATACACAGCAGCCAGTCTAAAGATGAAGAGCTGCAGTGTAAAGCATGAAAGAAAGACAGGGCAGAAGCCTTCTGATGAGGCAGAAGGAGGATGTTAAGGTGGCCATACAGATTGATTGAATAAATGACTGACTGACCATCTGATGTGTATGAGGGCATCATTATCTCCGCAGATGGAAGGGAGATAAGGATCAGCAGTTGGATTTCAACATGCCCGATCATTTTGTTCTTGAGGAGATAAATTGATGCCAAAAGAGTCTGGCTGCAACTTTATCCACAGAACACATGCACACCTGGCCGAGCCCAGCTTACATGTGTATGTGGGGGGGGGGTCGGGAGAGATAGCGGTTGGCTGCACAAGGGTTCTAATGTGTATGGCTAGCTTTAGGTCACCTCGGTTCCCGTGTGAAGCATAGAATTCCTCCAAGTTTCAAACACTTATCACAATGCACAGGCAATGCAGCCCAGAATTGTTACATGACGCATTCATCTCTGCTGCATCCATGTATATCCCAGATGGAGGAGTGTAAGGGGTAACAATGAATTTTCCTTATAGGCTCAGTGTTAAGACAACAGTATGGTGTGATCAGAGGTCATGGAATAACACAGGACGGTAGAAGCCTCCAATCATCCATTACAACAACCATCCTGTGTTACCATTGTAAACAGTGGGGGCGTCTTCCCAGGCTCCCCGGAAATGCTCCTCCATAATGATTCATTAGTCCTCCCAGGAACATTTGCTGCACTTACAAGTTGTTTTACCAGAGAGCGAGGATGAGAGCGAGGATGAGAGCGAGGATGAGAGCGAGGATGAGAGCGAGGATGAGAGCGAGGATGAGAGCGAGGATGAGAGCGAGGATGAGAGCGAGGATGCTCTACAAGCTGCAGCACATGTCAGCCCCTGCTGTGTGAGCGCCCTCCAAGACTCGTCTACCCCCGAATATCCCTTATTCTGTAATCAACATCATGTGAAAAATCCAGTATCTCCACTACACCAGCAATATCTGAATATCTATCTATCTATCTATCTACTATCTATCTATTATCTATCTATCTATTATCTATCTATCTATTATCTATCTATCTATTATCTATCTATTATCTATCTATCTATCTATTATCTATCTATTATCTATCTATCTATTATCTATCTATTATCTATCTATCTATCTATTATCTATCTATCTCTATCTATCTATCTCTTATCTATCTCTTATCTATCTATTATCCATCTATCTCATATCTATCTTATATCTATCTATCTATCTCCTATCTATTATCTATCTATCTATCTATCTATCTATCTATCTCCTATCTATTATCTATCTATCTATCTATCTATCTATCTATCTATATCTATCTCCTATCTATCTATTATCTATCATCTATCTATCTATCTATCTATCTCCTATCTATCTATCTATCTATCTATCTATCTATTATCTATCATCTATCTATCTATCTATCTATCTATTATCTATCTATATATCTATCTATCTATCTATCTCATCTATCTATCTATCTATCTATCTCCTATCTATCTATCTATCTATCTATTATCTATCATCTATCTATCTATCTATCTATCTATCTATCTCCTATCTATCTATATCTATCTTCTATCTATCTATCTATCTATCTATCTATCTATCTATATCTATCTCCTATCTATCTATCTATTATCTATCATCTATCTATCTATCTATCTATCTATCTCCTATCTATCTATATCTATCTCCTATCTATCTATCTATCTATATCTATCTCCTATCTATCTATCTATTATCTATCATCTATCTATCTATCTATCTATCTATCTTCTATCTATCTATCTATTATCTATCATCTATCTATCTATTATCTATCTATCTATTATCTATCTATCTATTATCTATCTATCTATTATCTATCTATTATCTATCTATCTATTATCTATCTAGTATCTATCTATCTATTATCTATATCTATCTATCTATCTATCTATCTATCTATCTATTATCTATCTATCTATTATCTATATATTATCTATCTATCTATCTATTATCTCTCTATCTATCTATCTATCTATCTATCTATCTATCTATCTATCTATTATCTATCTATTTATTATATATCTATTATCTATCTATCTATCTATCTATCTATCTATCTATCTATCTATCTATTATCTATCTATCTATTATCTATCTATCTATCTATCTATCTCTCTATCTATCTCTCTATCTATCTCTATCTGTCTATCTCTTATCTATCTCTTATCTATCTATCTATTATCCATCTATCTCATATCTATCTTATATCTATCTATCTATCTATCTATCTATCTATCTATCTATCTCCTATCTATTATCTATCTATCTATCTATTATCTATATATCTATTATCTATCTATCTATCTATCTATCTATCTCCTATCTATTATCTATCTATCTATCTATCTATCTATCTATTATCTATCTCCTATCTATCTATTATCTATCTCCTATCTATTATCTATCTATCATCTATCTATCTATCTATCTATCTATTATCTATCATCTATCTATCTATCTCCTATCTATCTATCTATTATCTATCTCCTATCTATCTATTATCTATCTCCTATCTATTATCTATCTATCATCTATCTATCTATCTATCTATCTATCTATTATCTATCATCTATCTATCTATCTATCTATCTATCTATCTATCTCCTATCTATCTATCTATTATCTATCATCTATCTATCTATTATCTATCTATCTATTATCTATCTATCTATCTATCTATCTATCTATCTATCATCTATCTATCTATCTCCTATCTTGTGGAAGTGATTCAACCTCCAAAAAATACAAAAGAAAAAAAAAAATGACACAGCACATCCCAAGTGTAAATCAAAAAAAGTGTATTCCAATCACCAAACAGCAACCTTTCGGTCCTCTCACTGGGACCTTTCTCAAGCAGTGACATTTTACATAGGCGCTCAGTGCATATAAATAGGGTTCACAATATAACACGTTAATTAACATAATTATGTGTAAGAGTATATAAACATGATTAATATAAAAAAAAACATGTGATGATGTACATAATAATATATCTTCAATCACCCCCATAATCGTGATACAAAAGTGAAATTCATATACAGTGGATATATAATGACTACACACCCCTGTTAAAATGTCAGCTTTCTGTGATGTAAAAAAATGAGACAAAGATAAATCATTTCAGAACTTTTTCCACCTTTAATGTGACCTATAAGGCTACTTTCACACTACCGTTCAGAACGGATCCGTCTGCATTATATTGTAGAAAAAATTCTAAGTGTGAAAGTAGCTTCAGACGGATCCGTTTTGACTTTACATTGAAAGTCAATGGGGGACGGATCCGTTTGAAAATTGAGCCATATTGTGTCAACTTCAAACGGATCCGTCCCCATTGACTTACATTGTAAGTCTGGACGGATCCGTTTGCCTCCGCACGGCCGGGCGGACACCCGAACGCTGCAAGCTGCGTTCAGGTGTCCGCTTGCTGAGCGGAGGCTGAACGCTGCCAGACTGATGCATTCTGAGCGGATCCGCGTCCACTCAGAATGCATTAGGGCTGTACGGATCCGTTCGGGGCCGCTTGTGAGCCCCTTCAAACGGAACTCACAAGCGGACACCTGAATGCTAGTGTGAAAGTAGCCTTCACTGTACAACTCAATTGAAAAACAAACTGAAATCTTTTAGGTGGAAGGAAGAAAACAAAAAAAAACTTAAATAATGTGGTTGCATAAGTGTGCACACCCTCTTATAACTGGAGATGTAGCTGTGCTCAGAATTAAGCAATCACATTCAAAATCATGTTAAATAGGAGTCAGCATACACCTGCCATCATTTAAAGTGCCTCTGATTAACCCCAAATAAAGTTCTGCTGCTCTAGTTGGTCTTTCCTGAATTTTTCTTAGTCGCATCTCACAGCAAAAGCCATGGTCCACAGAGAGCTTCCAAAGCATCAGAGGGATCTCATTGTTAGAAGGTATCAGTCAGGAGAAGGGTACAAAAGAATTTCTAAGGCATTAGATATACCATGGAACACAGAGAAGACATCATCAAGTGGAGAAAATATGGCACAACAGTGACATTACCAAGAACTGGACGTCCCTCCAAAATTGATGAAAAGACGAGAAGAAAACTGGAAGGTCTGGGAGGCGACCAAGAGGCCTACAGAAACAATAAGGGAGCTGAAGGAATATCTGGCAAGTACTGGCTGTGTGGTACATGTGACAACAATCTCCCGTATTCTTCATATGTCTGGGCTATGGGGTAGAGTGGCAAGACGAAAGCCGTTTCTTACGAAGAAAAACATCCAAGCCAGGCTACATTTTGCAAAAAGTCTCCCAAAAGCATGTGGGAAAAGGTGTTATGGTTTGATGCAGGGCCGGATTAACTTAGGGGCGGATGGAGCTGCAGCTCCAGGCCCCTGCATGAAAATAGGCCCAGCAGCCCGCATAGGCCGCCTCACTGACGTTGCCTGGCGGCCGCCCCGCAACCCTTTAGTGGGACCGAACCGTGCCGACTGTCAGATGATGACAGGGCCGGCGCGCAAGGAGAAAACTCCCAGGCCGGCCCTTTACAGAACTCACCAGGACAGTGACAGCTGACAGATCAGGTCAGGTGACAGGTCAGCTGTGCACGCCGCGCTGCGTCGTCACGTCAGACTCCTCCCCTGGGGCCTAGGCCATGCCGTAAAGTGAAAGACCGTGACGGCTGCTGCGCGCGGGAAGTTCAAAATTCTTCCTGCGTGGAGTCAGGGGTGCTGCCAGCGGTGAGTCGCGTTCAGCAGCCTTCAGTGTACTGCCCAGAAAACAACTCATAGGCGGTAAGTAAATCAGCATTGGCTCACCTCACCTATTATACTGTATACTGTATAATTTATACATGTCATTCAGGAGCATGGAAAAGCTGGGTGATGATTTTTTTCACCTAGCTTTTCCATGCTCCTGAATTGCATATCTGCTTATAGGTATATATATCTTTATAATAGCTGAGCCTGATCTATTATAAACAGATATGCCATTCAGGAGCATGGAAAAGCTAAGTGAGAAATAGTCACCTAGCTCTTCCATGCTCCTGAATGGCAGATCTGCATATAATAGCTTGGCTATTATAAACATGTATGCATATAAGCAGATATGCCATTCAGGAGCATGGAAAAGCTAGGTGACTATTTCTTGCCCACCTATCTTTTCCAAGCTCCTCAATGGCATATCTGCTTATAATAGATTAGCTTTTATAAACACATATGCCATTCAGGAGCATGGAAAAGCTAGACGTGAATAGCTTTTTCATGCTCCTGAATGACATATCCAGCAGCACTAGTTAACTCCTTGGGGCGTGGCTATACATAATACAGCCATCTATATAGACCTTAGGCCTCTTTCACATGGGCGTTGCGGGAAAATGTGCGGGTGCGTTGCGGGAACACCCGCGATTTTTCCGCGCGAGTGCAAAACATTGTAATGCGTTTTGCACTCGCGTGAGAAAAATCGCACATGTTTGGTACCCAAACCCGAACTTCTTCACAGAAGTTCGGGCTTGGGACCCGTGTTCTGTAGATTGTATTATTTTCCCTTATAACATGGTTATAAGGGAAAATAATAGCTTTCTGAATACAGAATGCATAGTAAAATAGCGCTGGAGGGGTTAAAAAAAAATAAAAAATCATTTAACTCACCTTAGTCCACTTGATCGCGATGCTGGCATCTCTTCTGTCCCCTTTACTGAATAGGACCTGTGGTGAGCATTAATTATAGGTAAAGGACCTTTGATGACGTCACTGCGGTCATCACATGGTAGGTCACATGATCTTTTACCATGGTTCACCATAGTAAAAGATCATGTGACGTAAAATCACCATGGTAAAAGATCATGTGACGTACCATGTGATGACCGCAGTGACGTCATCAAAGGTCCTTTGACGTCATTCTGGAGCGCCCCAGGAGCCACACGGACTGTAAGTATACCGCTCCCCCGCTCCCCACTACTACTATGGCAGCCAGGACTTTAATAGCGTCCTGGGTGCCATAGTAACACTGAACGCATTTTGAAGACGAATCCGTCTTCAAATGCTTTCAGTTCACTTGCGTTGTTACGGATCCAGCGGGCACCTCCGGCAAATGGAGTGCACGACGGGTCCGGCAAGTGTGAAAGAGGCCTAAAAGCTATATACTCACCTGCACTTGGTCGCAGAGTCCCGGCACTGTGCTGCTGAGTCCCGGCGAAGGCGCGCACGATGACATCATCACGCGCGCCTGCGGCGGGATTTCACTACCGCATAGGCCTCAGGCCTACTAGGCCAGAAACCTATGGCAGTGATCGACGGCAGGGCAGGGAACTATGCTCTCCGTCCGTACCCCACCGCAGTATGTGGGTGTCAGCGCTTCAGCAGTGAGCGCTTCCATCTGCTCATTGCTTCTGGGCCTGGCAGTGGCACCCCCGTGAAAGTCAGCACCCGGGGCGGACTGCCCTTCCCCCCCCCTTCCCCAACACCCCCACCCCACTCTGGGGACGCCACTGCCCAGGAGCCCTTTTTCAATAGAACAGTGCCAGGCACTTTTTTTTTCTCATGTAACTGTGAGCAGTCTGTGTGGCCAACACATGCTACCGTGGCCTGCAGTATCTCCGGACTTGTCTCCCATTGACCACATCAGGGACGTCATTGGTTGGAAATTGCAAAGGGAGCTGCAAGCAGCAAATCTTGATGATTTGCATGCCCAAGTGTATTCAGCGTGGTAGAACATTCCTCAGACAACCATTAATAATCTCATTGATAGCTGCCAGGGCGTGTAAGTGCCTGTATTTCTGTGTGTGGTTCTCATACTCGATACTGAATGAATCAAAATATTTTAAATATTTTGCTTTCATTTTTTTTATTATTTGCATATTATTAACATGTCTACTGATCCTGTGATTACACGACTTTTCCTTCTTGGTGTTGCAATTTTAAAGTTGAGGAGTGTATCTATCTTTCTAGCTCATATCTATCTATCTATCTATCTATCTATCTTTCTCTGTCTGTTTGTCTCATATCCGTCTATCTCATATCTATCTATTTATCTATATCATATATATATAGTCTATCTATATGTCTGTGTATATATCTATCTCATATCCGTCTACCTCATATCTGTTTATTTTTTTCATATCTGTCTATCTCTTATCTATTCATCTCATATAATCTATCTATCTCTCTTATATCTATCTATCTCTCTTATAACTATCTATCTATTATCTGCTACCCTGTACTTATCTATCTATCTATCTATATCTATCTATCTATCTATCTATCTATCTATCTATCTATCTCACATCTATCTATCTATCTATCTATCTATCTATATCTATCTATCTCACATCTATCTATCTATCTCTCTTATATCTATCTATCTCTCTTATATCTATCTATCTATTATCTGCTACCCTGTACTTATCTATCTATCTATCTATATCTATCTATCTATCTATCTCACATCTATCTATCTATCTATCTATATCTATCTATCTCACATCTATCTATCTATCTCTCTTATATCTATCTATCTCTCTTATATCTATCTATCTCATATCTTTCTATCTATTATCTGCTACCCTGTACTTATCTATCTATCTATCTATCTATCTATCTATTATCTATCTATCTATTATCTATCTATCTATCTATATCTATCTATCTTGAAGCTCCTGTGCCCCAATACAAACCATGTAACAGGGCTCTTTACATGCTGTGTACCATTTATATAATACTGGTGTCTTCTTATGTGAAAGAGGGATCTTTGGACAACCTCAAGCACCAGGGCCAAGATGTGACTGTCGCCTCTGCACCCATAACTCTGCCCCATGATATAGTATATGTTAAAAGGTCCATGTATCATAATAATAATAATAATAATAATAATCTTTTGCAGCGCTTTACAATTCAGAAGGTTCATGTACAAATCAAAAGACATCACAACATAACTAGCTAATATACAACTGAAACACTAGGAGTGAGGACCCTGCTCGCAAGAGCTTACAATCTATCCCACTTTTATAGCAGCAGCTGGTAAACATTTGCCATCAAATTGACAGGGTAGAGGACCTGGGGCCCCCAAGAAAAAAAAAAAAAAAGTGATCAGATCAAAAGTGCAATTGTCATTACCCGTGTGAAAGGGCTGCACCAAATAGGTGGGCTCCTGTGGGACAATGATGGACAATACAGAAAAGGGGTCAGCGGGTTTTAGTTTTGTTCAAATCATTGCTATGTTTATGTTGCATCTATTGCAGATATAGGTCTCCAAGACTGAGACGATAACAGGCAACGGTAGCAAGGTAGCAGTCGTCTCAGCGCTGAGTCCCTCGGCTGATGAAGTCATCAGATCCATTCAAGCTCACAAGGACCTCACTGTTATTTTTCTTCTCATCAGTGTGGAGTTTGATGTATGGAGGGAAGGTGTAATCAAATGAAATTGCTCTACCTTACACGGTGTCTGTGAAATCCTTCGAGGGACGGGAAAGCAAGCATGTGTCAATTGACTAGTCAGAGATAGATGAGATCAGCAACAGACTACCAACAGAAGACAAAAGATCTTTCTGCCGCTATGGTGGCTTCTGTGCTACACTATTTTACATTAAATCCATTTAACCAATGGATTACACAGTAAAACGTTATTAAACCTTGCAGAATATACCAGGAAATCACCCAAATACTGTAGGTAATTATGTATTATGGTGTTAAAGGGGTAGTCTAATCTAGAAAACACATTTTCAGATACCCGAGTGAAATTAGGAGTGCAGTCAAGACTCTCTTCTTTTGAAGGACATATCAGGTCGGTGCAGACCATTACAATCAAAAAGGAAGTTTGGAATGCTTTGTTTCTCCTGTGGTGGCGCTGCAAGGAAATTGAACACTATTGTTGCCTCACAGGTTATATCTGATTGCTGGGGCTGTTAGAAGCGGGTGCCCTGTGATCAGCTTGATATCAGGACTGGAGGGCCTTCAAACTAAAAAGCATCTTCCAAAGAAGACACCTCCTTTAATATCAGAATCACACCCTGTAGTCCCAGAGGTGAACCTTTTGCTACCCTAGGTAACTTGGTCTGTCTTTGTTCTTTATGCCCATCTAAAACAGCTGATGCCCAGGTCAAAACTTGAAGATGTTCTCCCTTTTGTAAAACCATTTAACAGATCACCATAGTTGGTTCTGCATTTAAGGCCCTCTTAGATCAGCTGTTATGCCGAGCTAAGGGCTAGTGATTAATCAATTATCACCATCTTTGAGGTGAGGTGAGAACTTCACCTTACACCCTATCCTTACTGTAGGGGGGGAGGAATATTGTCACATATGTAGTCCATCAATGATCTTCTCCATGTGTTGCTATCACTGGAATATTTCTTAAGCTGCTCACATACATAAAATGTTAGGAATAAGGAATCTTTTGATCTGTATTTAATATGTACATTTCTGTCATTGATATGAAGGGGAGACAGACACAGAGGACCTTAGAGCAGAGGACAAATTGGGTCCTCTACTAGTTGATTTGTGTCAGGACTGTGAGGAGTTTATTGACCCTCCAACCTTCTTGCTAAACAAGTGGGACTATTGGGCCTGCTCCCTTCAAGTATGTGCTAATCAGGAGGATCCCTTGAAGTCTTGTGTAAGTCCTCATTGGCAAGTCCCTTTGTTCATGGACCCCAAAGCAACCACCTTGTCTGGCTTTACCCTAAACATCAAGCCAAATGGCAGTAAGAAGAGGTGGCCAGTCAAATTTGGCATTCTTCACTTTGGGAAAACAATAGAATTAAAGTAGAAATTGCAACCTGTGTGATACATTTGGAATTTGGATATTGGAGCAAAGCCTGACAGGGTCCACAGACATTAGATGGTCAGTAGATTTCACAAAGTTCAGCAATCAGCCCATATAGTGTTAGTGGGCAACCATGATGAAAAATTTCCATGGTCTTCGCTCTACCACAAATAAAATTCTATTCTCTTTCGCATTTCCTTATCATTTGATCTTCCATGCTGTTCTAAGATGAAAGGCGGAATTTCTTCTTCATTTATAATAATTTTGCAGATAATAGAAGCAGTTCCAAAATATAATTACACTGCAAAATATTTATCAAAGCTGAGGAGCTTGAAAAAGATTTAACTAAGCAAGTATATGTTTGAATTACCTGCATTATCCCCGACTGTGACTAATTTTATTTAATTTAGAACAGGAATTGTAAAGGAGCAGGAAGAGTCATTAAATCGATTGCACACACGTAATAAGAGAAATTTGCTGTGCGCCAGAACATGATGTATGAGGTTAGATAGCAGTCAGCTCCAATATTACCAGTGGTAAGCAGATGCTACCTGTAATGATGTTATAGGCCAGTGCTCTCCAACCTGTGGCTCCCCAGAGGTTCCAAAACTACAGCATACCCTCACAGCTCAGATTTTTTGTTTTGAAACAGCTGAAAAGCCACTGGTTGAAGACCACTCTTACAGTCTTTGATATTCTAATTCTAATGGGGAAACAGTGGTTGGTACATTGGGCTAACTGTTGCATGTAGGAAGTAGCACCACTCCAGAAACTGCACCACTCTTGTCCCTGAAATGTGCCCCTTATTGTATCTTGGGCCCATTCAGTTGAATGTGGATGAAGAGCAATGCCATTTCCAGACCTAGACCCATGATTATAGGGGTGATGTTTCTGGAAAAAAATAGAAACTTTTATTCTTCTCCTGGACCAACCCTTTTAAGGGTAACAAGTTTTGAAGGTCATCAAAGTCCATATCCTTTTACATCTGAAGATGTGAGAAGAGATGTCCCTACACTGGGGCTACCACCACTTTCTAAAATTAAGAATGGAATGCCCAAACATTCAAGACCACATAGAGCTCCTTAACCCCGGTGATATGTCTGTTATATGTTGTAAATGAAAGACCATTAAATTCAAGTGTTTGGCAAAGGCCTAAACTTTTGGAGCCCTCTAATGAAGATGATGCTAGGATGAAATTGTGGTGGACTAGACAGTAAGGTGGATTATTAATACAGTGAAAAGTTTTTCCACTTACCTCATTCTTTTTTTGAGGAATTTTTCATGGTCCAATATCTCAAGGCGGTTCATGACTTTTTATTGTAGTCAAAAGATTGATAAAGGTGAGAGCACCTCAGGACAAAACTCAAAATGGTGTCCATGCCTAATTTTGATGCTGGTTAATTCTACCCCATTTCACCATCTCTGAGATAGAAGGGTCTATTCACCCTAAATGTTTCCTTGTAGAGGAAAAGCAAGACATGATCGCCCACCTTTTTTTTTTACGTGATTGTTGTAATGGAGAGCAATGCATAGATTTAAGCAAAACATATCCCTTTAAATGGCCTAAGAAGGGACTCAAACTCCCATCAAAGCAAGCAATGTTGTGATTGTCTATATTGTTAGGCGCAGATTTGTTGTTAGACTCTGAAGGCACCATGAGACATTGATGGAGGACAAGGAGATACGTACATGCAATCAAGACCCAGAGCCAAAAGACCAGGGACACCAGGCAAAGACAGCCAAGAGACCAGAAGCACCAGTCAAAAGACCCATGGTACATACCTAGTGCCAGTTCCTACGAATCCCTCTGGTTAAGTGTTCCATACGTTAGATAAAATTTGAATCATTGGAGTAGTCATGGGACATAAAAGAGACATCAAACTCCCTTGGAGACAATGCATTAATAATGAAACAATAACACTGGCGAAATCACAGTGACATTTACTAAGCCACTCTGCAAATATATTTGAATAATTTTCAATATAGACCATGCACATCCTTATATGAAATCAACACGACCTGCTATTGAGATGGTTGTTACAGCAACAGGAATCCTGAACATCTCTTAAGAATTGTATCTTGCTGTATCTATAGACGTATTAGTTGGTTTTACGAAATATTATATTTAGTGGTTTGAAAAATGTTGTATATTTTTCATTGGACAACCCCTTTAAGGGATTATTAAAGGGTCACTGAGTTTTTAGAAAACTTTTACTAGGTCATAGAGACATGTAAAAGTTTTGATCGATGGGGGCCCAAGCGCTGAGACCTCCAAGAATCACTAGAAGGAGCAGAGAGAAACACTTGCACATTGCGCATTCTTTCCTCGATGCAGGCGAGAAACGAGAGAGCACCATATGTGAGCATTTCTCTCTCCTTGTTCTAGCGATCGTTGGAGGTCTCAGCAGTTGGACCCCCACGGATCAAAAATGTTGAAGTGTTTCACTTCAGTATTATGGGATATGCAGTCAGTATTATTATAAGGCCCCGAAATCAGGAACCGCAGGAGCCAACCAAGTCCTCCCACTATCATGTAATGTGTAGTTATGTAGATTGTAAGCCCTCACGGGCAGGGCCCTCTCTCCTTCTGTACCAGTTTGTAACTCGTCTTGTTCATGCTTAGTGCAATTGTCCGTATTATGTTGTGCACCCCTTATCATATGTACAGCGCTATGGAATGAATGGCGCTTTAATAATAAATAATAATAATAGTATGTACTATGTGGCAGTTAGAGATGAGTGAATCTTCCAAGATTCAGTTCGTTTTGGATTCCCCAAATTTTTCAAAGTTCAGTTTGGGTCCGAATCTATTCGTTCCGAACCAAACTTGCTCCAATTGCCTTGGAAATTGGCATATAACCCCCTCTAGTCCTCTAAAACTCAGATTTATTTTTTCATTTTTTTAATGAAAAGCTCCTATCTAGTTTCGTTTATTTTTTTAAAATTTTTTTATTTCCACTCGCCCATCCCCTCGGTCTGATACAGCGTCAGGTGTAACTGGATCTACTTTTATCGTTGCCGCCGCAAACTGTGGTTATTATTGCTTGGCCGCAACTGACTGCAATTACCTCCTGCCTGCTGCTGACAGAACACTATTGATTACGTTTTATAAGATTAGTCCGAATCGAACCAGAAAAGATTCGGGTTCGATTCGGTGCCTAAAAATTGGAAATTCAGAACAAATCTCCGAATAGATTCGCTCATCTCTAGTGGCCCTATTATTTGGATACCGCATATTAACGAGACAGTATTATCTTGGAACAATTAAATGGGCAAAAACTGCCATAAAAACTGTCAAAAAGTGGCTTGCTAGTTGACGAGGGCACCATTTTCTATAAAATGAACCTCGGATAGAAATAAATGCTGCATTGAATAAAACAAGGATTGGATGTTTTCATAAGACAGTCCTGTGGATTTCAGCACATCTGTAGTAATTTATCTGGGAAGTATTTATGTGCTCGGTTTATTTCTGCCGCTTTGGCGTCTTCGCCATTCTCTCCTTTTTAGAATTATAAATGTGTTGCTTAGTGCTTACTTGTCAGATTACTGAGGGGGAGCTCGACTTAATTCCTTTTTAAGGTAGCTGGTATCACCTCCACGACTGCTGAGTCTGCTGCTTTCTCCCATTCATCATGAATTTCTTTTCTTCTTTTCTGCAGCTACCACAGGAGCAAGAGACAATTACTGGTGAACATGTGGAGCAAACCTCTCCTGGGGCATTATGTACCGTCAGGGCCGGTTTTAGACAAAATGTGGCTCTGGGTGAAATTAAAAGCAGGGCCCCAAATTCTGAAGTACTGTATCAACAGTCGCATTTATTCACTTGACGCAAGGGGAGAAGTCCCCGCCGTGGCCCATTTGGTTGCAGGCAGCGTCAAAATGGATGATGAACAGAGGTCGGAGAGCACCGGAGCTGAGAGCCAGTGTCAGGAAGCAGGTAAGGCCCAGTTCACACTTCAGTTAGTTGGTCAGTTATTTCCATCAGTTATTGTGAACCCAAACCAGTAGTGAAGGCTACTCAGAGATAAGGTATAAGGCAAAGATTTCCTCCTGTTCTGTGTTTTTGACCCAAACCTGGTTTTGGCTCTCAATAATTGATGGAAATAACTGAAGTGTGAACTCAGCCTAAGGGCTCATGAAGACGGCCGTTGCTCGTCTGCAATATACGGGCACCGACCGTATGCTCACCATATAAAGGATGCGGACCCACAGGGATTTTTGTCAACAAGGATTTTTGTCAACACAAGCGAATCTACATTTTGGCGCCATCCTCTCCCCCTGCCCCCTAATGTGCCAGTATCAAGTGCCTCTCTCCTCCCCCCTCCATGTGCCAGTATCATGGCGCCAATAGCCCCCACTCCCCCTCTCCCCCGTGTCAGTAAAGTAACAGTCCGGTATTTAAAAAAAAAAAACACTTTTAGGCCTCATGCACACGACCTTTGTTTTATTCCGTGTCCGTTGTTTCATTTTTCGTGATTTTCTGCGGACCCATTGACTTTCAATGGGTTCGTTGAAAACTCGGCTAATGCACCGTTTGTCATCCACGTCCGTGATCCGTGGTTCCAGTCCGTCAAAAAAATATAACCTGTCCTATTTTTTTCACGGAAAACGGTTCACGGACCCATTCAAGTCAATGGGACCGTGAAAAAACGCAGAGGCACTCAAGATTGTCATCCGCGTCCGTTTTTTTCCTATCATTTGCATGGCAAACTTGACTTAGACTTTTTTTACTTTCCTTCATGTCTGGTGACGGAAACAAAAACGGGAACGGATCACGGAACAACGGAACCCCATTTTGCGGACCGAGAAAAAAAACTGTCGTGTGCATGAAGCCTTATACTTACCTCCATGTCAGCGATGCGATGCAGGCCTCTTCCTCTTCCGGCCTGTGTTCCCACCAGCCTCTAGTGTTGAAGATATGGTGCTCGTGTTCTTATTCTGTAGATAACTTTGATACCTAGTGTAAATCCATACACATGACAGCTGCCCCAGTACACTATGTATGGATGTAGCAGAGCTGGGTGTGTTGGGGCAGCTGTCATGTGTATGAATGTACACTAGGTATCAAAGTTACCTACAGTAGAAGTCTTATATTTTATTTTTATTTTTTAAGTAATTGGCTATACAGCTCTCATAGCTGAGTGGGTAAGTGCCTTGCCTCTGATATGAAAGGTCATGAGTTCGAATCCCAGAAGAAACTTTTCGAGAAGACATGCTAAATGAGATTTAAATACACCAGGGTCTCGTAGCTCACAGTGTGTTTTGTGTTACTGCGGCTGCTGCCTCAGCCTGTCAGCGTAAGTGTAAGTTAGAAAGTGAATTGTTTTCCGCCCCCCCCCCTCTCTGCGCCCTCAAGCAGCCGCTTGGGCTGCCTTATGATAGAGGCGGCCCTGCGGACCCATTCACTTGAATGGGTTCACAATCCAGAAGGAGCCGTGTGGAACGGAGGCACGGAACATTTTTTTGCGGTGTGGACGGATCACAAGTTGAATGGGTCTGGATCCATCTGTGGCAACCGCACGGATGGTGCCCATGCATTGGGGACCGCAAATTGCACGGAATGGTGTGCTTCGCTTAGCAAGTTTGCCCAGGAGACTGGCTTAACTCTCTTAACCCCTTAGTGACCAGCCTGTTTTGGGCCTTACTGACCAAGCATTTTTCTTCCTTTTTTCATCGTCGCGTTCCAACAGCTAAACCTTTTCTTTTTTCGTCTATATAGCTTTACGAGGGCTTGTTTTTTTTGCGGGACAAGTTGTAGTTTTTAATGGCGCCATTTTAAGGTACACATAACTTTCTGATTAACTTTTATTAACTCTTGCTGGGAGGGAGATGGGAACTACTGCCGGTCCGGGCTGTGAGAGCCGGGCCCCTGCTCCCCGCTACATGGGGGACCCATACAGCGCTTAGACTGGGCCACCGTAAAAAAGTAGCGGCCCAGCCTAAGGACCCTTAGTGACCGCCGTTAAAACACGTATGGGTGGTCACTAAGGGGTTAAATAATTAGAAAACACCTGGAAATAGTCACTGTTACCATTGCTCTGTATATTGAGACAGCAGGGACATGGAGATATGTGTTCTCTGCATTAAAAGTAAAAAAGTAAATAACGAATATAAAAAAATATAAAAAAATAAAATAAAAATGCAAGTAAAAATGAAAAAAAGTGGATTTCTTTATTCACCCACACACTAAATGGCATTGAGTGTTGGGTGAATAAAGGAATCCACTTGTTTCTCTGAAGTCAGAATGCTGCCTTTGGCTACATGCACACGAACGTTGTTTGTTTCCGTGTCCGTTCAGTTTTTTTTTTTTCCGGATAGGATGCAGACCCATTCATTTAAATGGGTCCGCAAAAAATGCAGACAGCACACCGCGTGCTATAACCGCATCCGTATGTCCATTCCGTAGCCCCACAAAAAAAATATAACATGTCCTATTCTTGTCCGTTTTAGGCATTGTTACAATGGATCCGCAAAAAAAAACGGATGGCATACGGATGGCATCCGTTTTTAGGTTTTTTTTGCGGACTGCAAAACACATACAGTCGTGTGCATGTAGCCTTTCTCTCATAATTTTAGATAGACAGAGAGACAGATAGATAGGGGATAGATAGATAGATAATAGATAATATATAGATAATAGATAGATAGATAGATAGATAGATAGATAGATAGATAGATAATAGATAGATAGATAGATAGATAGATAGATAATAGATAGATAGATAGATAGATAGATAGATAGATAGATAGATAGATAGATAGATAGATAGATAGATAGGAGATAGATAGATATGGAATAGATAGATAGATAGATAGATAGATAGATAGATAGATAGATAGATAGATAGATAGATAGATAATAGATATGAGATATATACAGAGATTGATAGATATGAGATATCCCAAAAAATAAATAAAACACAAGCGGCACAGCAGGAGAAATGTGAATGGCGCTGTGCCAGCTGCTGTGATCCAGCATCCAAGTGAATAGAAAAGAAAATTCCACGCTGCTCCCAAATGTTCTTCAGTGCGACGTTTCAGTCGTCTTACCAGGACTTTTCTCACACAGTATTTTTATAATGCTTGAGAAAAGTCCTGTTAAGAGGACTGAAACGTCGCACTGAACAACATTTGGGAGCAGCGTGGAATTTTCTTTTCGAGAAGGGAGAGAGGGGCCGGCAGAAAATATGTCAGGTCATTAGAGGGTGACATTCTGAACTCACCAGTAAACCACAGGAGCAGCCCATTTAGGGATGGGGGCCCTGGGCAATTGCCCTGTTTGCCCCTCCCCCTAATCCCGGCCCTGTGTACGGTTGAGAGAAATACTTATCTGATCCCATAGGTAGGGTATTGGCTCTCCTTAAAAAAAGCACTCTTTTTTCCAGGGTTTTTTTTGTTTGTTTTTTTACATATATTACTAACCTACAACCAGTATTCTAGCAGTGTAATACTGCCACCGATTGCCCGATCATTGCTCAGTCATCAGGTAATCCAAATCTTTTGACATGTTAAAAAATTATCGTTTGCAGGCAGCATAGGGACAGCATAGGGACGAGCAATAGGGACGCTAGACAGCATTGGGACGAGCAATGGCATAGCGATCACTCCTCCCCATGCTGCGAAGGATATAGCTGCATGTAATAGCAGCAGTCTCCTCCGCTAGAGAGCAGGTGATTGCCGCGAGGGAACGCTTCCCTCCCGACAATCGTCTGCCACATCGGGCTGTGTAATACAGCCTTAATTTGTTATACCCTAAGGGCTCATGCACAAGGCCGTAGCCGTTTTTGTGGTCCGCAAATTGCAGATCCGCAAAATACGGAATGTCTGCCATCTATAGAACTGTCCTATCTTTGTCCATAAAACAGACAAGAATATGATATGTTCTTTTTTTTTGCGGGTGCTGCCCGTATCTTTTGTGGCCCAATTGAAGGGGATGGGTCCGTATCCGACCAGTAAAAAATACGGAATAGATGCAGACAAAAAACGCGGTTGTATAAATGAGCTCTAAATCAGTTGTATCCAAATATTTTGAACCTTTTCATTAGGGGAACCTGGTCATGTGATCTCAAGGCTGACACCTTGCTCTAATGTGTAAACAAGAACTCTGTCTCTCCTCTGTGGCTGACTTCCTGTGAACTACAGGATGACATCATCACCAATCAAACCCCTCCTAGAAATTATCAGGCCCCTTCCCTCTTCATCCACCATGTTTCACTGTATATCCCCGTATTCTGTTGAAGATATAATGTCTCCCGATCCTAAGGACCAGGAGGGACGATATACAGGGAGTGCAGAGTTATTAGGCAAGTTGTATTTTTGAGGATTAATTTTATTATTGAACAACAACCATGTTCTCAATGAACCCAAAAAACTCATTAATATCAAAGCTGAATATTTTTGGAAGTAGTTTTTAGTTTGTTTTTAGTTTTAGCTATTTTAGGGGGATATCTGTGTGTGCAGGTGACTATTACTGTGCATAATTATTAGGCAACTTAACAAAAAACAACTATATACCCATTTCAATTATTTATTTTTACCAGTGAAACCAATATAACATCTCAACATTCACAAATATACATTTCTGACATTCAAAAACAAAACAAAAACAAATCAGTGACCAATATAGCCACCTTTCTTTGCAAGGACACTCAAAAGCCTGCCATCCATGGATTCTGTCAGTGTTTTGATCTGTTCACCATCAACATTGCGTGCAGAAGCAACCACAGCCTCCCAGACACTGTTCAGAGAGGTGTACTGTTTTCCCTCCTTGTAAATCTCACATTTGATGATGGACCACAGGTTCTCAATAGGGTTCAGATCAGGTGAACAAGGAGGCCATGTCATTAGATTTTCTTCTTTTATACCCTTTCTTGCCAGCCACGCTGTGGAGTACTTGGACGCGTGTGATGGAGCATTGTCCTGCATGAAAATCATGTTTTTCTTGAAGGATGCAGACTTCTTCCTGTACCACTGCTTGAAGAAGGTGTCTTCCAGAAACTGGCAGTAGGACTGGGAGTTGAGCTTGACTCCATCCTCAACCCGAAAAGGCCCCACAAGCTCATCTTTGATGATACCAGCCCAAACCAGTACTCCACCTCCACCTTGCTGGCGTCTGAGTCGGACTGGAGCTCTCTGCCCTTTACCAATCCAGCCACGGGCCCATCCATCTGGCCCATCAAGACTCACTCTCATTTCATCAGTCCATAAAACCTTAGAAAAATCAGTCTTGAGATATTTCTTGGCCCAGTCTTGACGTTTCAGCTTGTGTGTCTTGTTCAGTGGTGGTCGTCTTTCAGCCTTTCTTACCTTGGCCATGTCTCTGAGTATTGCACACCTTGTGCTTTTGGGCACTCCAGTGATGTTGCAGCTCTGAAATATGGCCAAACTGGTGGCAAGTGGCATCTTGGCAGCTGCACGCTTGACTTTTCTCAGTTCATGGGCAGTTATTTTGCGCCTTGGTTTTTCCACACGCTTCTTGCGACCCTGTTGACTATTTTGAATTAAACGCTTGATTGTTCGATGATCACGCTTCAGAAGCTTTGCAATTTTAAGAGTGCTGCATCCCTCTGCAAGATATCTCACTATTTTTGACTTTTCTGAGCCTGTCAAGTCCTTCTTTTGACCCCTTTTGCCAAAGGAAAGGAAGTTGCCTAATAATTATGCACACCTAATATAGGGTGTTGATGTCATTAGACCACACCCCTTCTCATTACAGAGATGCACATCACCTAATATGCTTAATTGGTAGTAGGCTTTCGAGCCTATACAGCTTGGAGTAAGACAACATGCATAAAGAGGATGATGTGGTCAAAATACTCATTTGCCTAATAATTCTGCACGCAGTGTATAGTAGAAGAGTTTATACAGTGATTAGCTATAGTTATATATACTGTGTATCAAGCTCTTTAGCAACAGACTAGGACCTTGACACTCAGGCATCTGGGAAAAGTGCTGAGCCCTCTTAAGTATGTGTAGGAGAGTCAGGGTTGGTCAACGAAGTCACCTGACCCAACCCAGCCCAGCCCAGAGAGTGATGCGTACAGCCCATATAGCAATGACACATGAAACCAGCCAAACTCATGCTGTGTCCAGGGCTGAATGGAAGTTCTGGAGTGGAATCCTCAGAAGCAACATCACTCACACAAATAGAGTGTCCCGGACTGCAGGGCTAACTGGGAAGCACTGGCCACCGATCACCGAAGACCGCGGCAGTAAGCAGGGGAACAGCGTCGCACAGCAGTCGCTGGTACACACATGGATTAAATAATTGCTATACATTGGAAGGACTACTGAATATTGAAGACATTGAAGACTTTCTAAGTGTATTACTTACTTTTGCTCTTACATGTAGCACAACAAACAGATAGAAGCGCCTTGTGTTTGCCATACACCTCTCAGTGCTACGTTACTATCCAATATGAGATCTATTTGGAAGAATCTCTCTCCCTCTCCAGGTAATTAAATGCGTTTGGCTCTGCTCTGACTCCATGTAGTCACATTATAGTCGATAAACCTGAAGGAGTAATTTGATTGAACAGGTGACGTTCTTCCCAGTGGTGAAGGCTCACTCTCTCTTCTCTACGCATGTGGGAATTCAGAGAGGATGTGACTTTGAGGCAATTATACAAGACGAATCAAAGCGACCAAGAAAGAGAGCTCATCCTTTATGATATAAGAAGTTGCCATGGAAGTCAATGTCTCAGAGGGACACTCAGGTAGAATTTCACGTTTCATCTGAGCCTGGATTATTTTGCAAGCTAAGACGTAGCATGCCTCGGATATTGACAGTATAAATCAAAGGTTTACTATAGACACTGAAGGGTTGATATGACTAAATCCAGTGGAAAGGTGACATAACCTATGTACACTACATGCATGACTTCTTGTAACAGGAGATGGGTCACCAGAACACAACAGACAGCTCTTCTATCTTTGGTTGCTACAGGCAGGGGCATACATAGAGGTTATGTGGCCCCAAAGTAGTGATTAAAACAGGTCCCCATCTGCTGGTTCACTCCATCAATTCCGTAGGACCTGAAGACAGGAGACCTTTACACGGGTAAGTCCACCCATTAAAATAAGGGATGCAGCCAACCTATGCTGGGTCTAAAGTTGGACTGGCTTACAAAAGAATATAGGTATTGAGGCTCACCAAGCCTAAATCGTGCCGTGGTGCTACAAGAACTAGATTGACCCGCCTAGTCAACTAAAGAAAAGGAATATACTGTAAATGTAGTATTGTCCGAGCACTACGGGCATATGGAACGAAAATCGTTAATAAAACATTTAATAAACATCTAAATGCAATACAATAAAAACATCAGAATACAAATAAAACTGAAAATAAAGATGGAAATATAAATATCCGGATAATAAGACTCGAGTTGGGGGGGGCTTAGTTGGAGATAAACTCTATATAAAGTGTTTGTGCTTGAAAGCATATTTCTTAAAGGAGTAAAACGTCCTGAAGACGATGGATAAAGTCAATATAACTTCAAACAGGCTGATGCATATAGAACAAATGGATTCTGATAAAACCTGCCAGTCAAGGGGACCCATAGCAATAGTTAAATCCAAACACAGTTCGGTAAATGTGGTGTGGTAATGATAACCCGCACGCCGAGGCGTCCCACGGCTGTGCGAGACCAACTCCACTTGTTACCTGTCCCGAGGTCTTCAGATGTAAATACCGTCCTCCCAGTAAGCAAGTAGTACGTCCTGCTGTTACAAAAGCCACACCGAACGAAGGTAGATAGTGCTGGCTTGTCACGTGATGTGTCGGCAGGAAGTGCTGGCTGGTCACCTGACGTATCACGTGATCATGGTGAACCTGATATCCTCAACCGAGTATGAAGGAAATGAATCCAATAAATAGCACAAAGTTCTGATTTATCCAGGGAATCTTCAAACTGACATGTCAGGATGGGTCTTCATAAAACCAAACGCGTTTCGGGGTATACAACTGCCCCCTTCCTCAGAACTTTGTGCTATTTATTGGATTCATTTCCTTCATACTCGGTTGAGGATATCAGGTTCACCATGATCACGTGATACGTCAGGTGACCAGCCAGCACCTCCTGCCGACACATCACGTGACAAGCCAGCACTATCTACCTTCGTTTGGTGTGGCTTTTGTAACAGTAGGATGTACTACTTGCTTACTGGGAGGACGGTATTTCCATCTGAAGACCTCGGGACAGGTAACAAGTGGAGTTGGTCTCGCACAGCCGTGGGACGCCTCGGCGTGCGGGTTATCATTACCACACCACATTTACGGAACTGTGTTTGGATTTAACTATTGCTGTGGGTCCCCTTGACTTTATCCATCGTCTTCAGGATGTTTTACTCCTTTAAGAAATATTCTGATGTTTTTATTGTATTGCATTTAGATGTTTATTAAATGTTTCATTAACGATTTTCGTTCCATATGCCCGTATGTGAGTGCTCGGACAATACTACATTTATATGGCTTACAAAAGTGCCAGAGGATCCTCCAGTGGGCCCAGGTTCTGATACACTGATGGACTTTGAGGGTCATTTCAGTGATTTCCTCCAGTGGGCCTGTAGAACCCAAGTACAATGCTGACTGTGCTGCTTCCTTTACAGCTGACTTCACATCAGGGTCTATCTCACTATGAGGTAAAGGGGTTGTCTGAGTGTTTAAAACTGATGATCTAGCACCCCTGCCAATCAGCTGTTTGAAGGGGTTGGGGCACTCCAGTTAGTGCCGCAGCCTCTTCCTAGGACAGGGACATCATGGTTATTAGCCATGTGGCCTAGACCCAACTCAGTCCCATTCAAGTGAATGAGGTTGAGCTGCAAAAGCAATGGAGAGCGCTGTGCTTGGTAAGCTGCGAGGAGGCCACAGTGCCCACTGGAACATCTTCAAACATCTGATCCTGAGGATAGGTCATCAATATCAGAATCGCGGAAAACCCCTTTTAATTCACAAATAACTTATTATGGTATATTCATTGTGTATATGGGCAATTTTAGTGATGTGCTGGCTATCTGAGGAGCTACAGTATGTATAGACTAGGGACTTACATATTGATTTATGGGGGGTTATGTTTTGTTAATTTATCAAAATTTTAATAAAGAAGACTTAATAAAAAAAAATTATATATTGATTAGGATAGGCTATCAATATCAGATTGGTAGGGGCTTGACTTCCAGCACCCCCACCGATCAGCTGATTGAAAGAGCTGTGGTGCATTGGTACTATCCCAACTCTGTTTACTGTGTAGTGGCCGTAAAATGTACTGCAAGCTCAGTCCCATTCATTGATTGTGGGGGGTTCGGATGTTGGATCCCTCCCTTCTGATATTGATGACCTATATTATTATTATATATTAAATGGGTTTTTCAGGATTTTAATATTGATGACCTATCCTCAGCAAGGCGTTCTCTTCAACCAGCTGATCAGCAGACGTGCCGGGTGTCGGACCCTTGCCGATCTGATATTTGTGACCTATCCTATGGACAGGTCATCAGTATTAAAATCCTGGAAACCCCCTTTAAGGCCTCATGCACACGACCGTGCCGTTTTTTTTGCGGTCCGCAAACCGCGGATCCGCAAAGAACGGAAGCCACCCGTGTGCCTTCCGCAATTTGCGGAACGAAACGGGCGGCCCATTGTAGACATGCCTAATCTTGTCCGCAAAAAGGACAAGAATAGGACATGCTATATTTTTTTGGCGGGGCCACAGAACGGTGCAACGGATGCGGACAGCACACGGAGTGCTGTCCGCATTTTTTGGGGCCCCATTAAAGTGAATGGGTCCGCACCCGAGCCGCAAAAACGGCGGCTCGGATACGGACCCGAAAAATGGTTGTGTGCATGAGGCCTTACTCTGTGTTTTTTTTTTTGTTTGTTTTCTTTTACAAAGAACAGGTGTATCATTTTCTGCCTATAATTTTTGAAGCCACCCCATGTATTCTACTTCCGGTTACATCTTTTCAACTTCCTCTTTTTTTGGACTTTTAGCATGGCAGATAGTCTCACTTCCTCAATTCGCCCTTTTCTCCAGAGATTAAGCCCACCCTGTAATTGACTCAATGAGAACATTACACAGTACTCTAATCAATCCAATCCTCTTCTGTGGGCCTCTTTATCTAGGCCTATCAAGGGAGCCATAGAGCCATCATACTGTTATCCCAATTCTACACCTACTATTTTCACAAGGATTACCTTTCAGGTAATACCGTGCATTCACAGCAGGAGTAAACTGACAGCAGATTACTTATCTATATAGGAGGTCTTATCATTTGTGCTCACTGCTACAGAAAGTCAATACTTTGTATTTCACTTTCAATGGCATAGTACTGCTTAAATGAAAAAGAAACACAGCAAAAAACTACAAAACAGATACTTTAAGGATGAGTTTAAAAACTATACTCTTTTCTGATGAAAGTGTCCCTTTAATTTCATAATTTGCAACAAAGCAACCCCAAGGTGGATTCTAATAATGTATGAATGTGCTACATATTATATTACATATATTATTATTATTATTATTATTATTACTACTACACATTCCAATGGCATTTAACCATTGGAGTAATGTTTTTATTATGTTTATTATTATAATTATTATCATTATTATTTTATTTATTTTTTTATATTATTATAACACATTCCAATGGCATTTTACCTTTGGAATTATTTTTTTTATTATTGTATTATTATTATTATTATTATTATTATTATTATTACTACTACTACTACTACTACTACACATTCCAATAGCAATTTACCATTGGAATTATTTTTTATATATTATTATTATTATTATTATTATTATTATTATTATGTTATATTATTATTACACATTCTAATTACATTTTTCCATTGGAATTTGTAGATGTTTTTTTTTTTTTGCACCAGTAATGAGTTACTTTTTGCTGTCAGACTGACATTTGTTATCTATCCAGCATGCACAGTCCTACAATGTAATGTAATAGAGATTACTGGTAACATTCCCTGGCAATTGTCAGTCCCATCCAAGATTATGGAGGTCACATTTCCTAAAACTGTATGAATATTCCAACTTCCCCAACGCCAACCTCACCTGCCCGTATCATAAGGTCTTACCTGTAGCCATTTCCATCATATTGTTCCTCAAATGTGTTCTTTTTTATCTCTTCTAGTTGTCTTCATTATGTTTCTTCTCCTTGTCAAGAGGTAAAATGAACAGGAACGTACGAAATTAATGGAGGGAAGGATGGAAGGATTATTCAATGTAAAGTTCTGTAATTTTTTTTCTATCATTTTGCAAACATTTTTTGTGTATACTGGGAAATATTGAGTATGGACTGGAGCTAAACAAGAAGTAAATGTGTTGTTGTCTATGTACCACAGTATATGCCAAAAACGGCTCTGGCTGATTAGGAAGCGAGACAGACGTTGTTTACTACAAGCTGCACAGCGCTGGCATTTATCTGAAAAAAACATCTCACTTACTACAGTTCATTTATAAATGTGCAAAACTGCAACTTAAATCAAGTTATGTCAAACACAGAAGATTAGATAAGCTTAAGGGGAGCAAATGCAATAAATGGTCAATATTAGTAATGGGAGAGGGGGGCTTAGCCCTAAAATTTGCTTATGTTATATGGATCCTGAATTATACTTCAACGCTGCACTAACTATTCTGATGATGAGGTCACCGTGTACATACTGTACATACATTACTTATCCTGTACTGATCCTAAGTTACATCCTGTACTATACTCCAGAGCTGTGCTCACTATTCTGTGGTGGAGTCACTGTATAAATACATTATTTATCCTGTACTGATCCTAAGTTACATCCTGTACTATACTCCAGAGCTGTGCTCACTATTCTGTGGTGGAGTCACTGTATAAATACATTATTTATCCTGTACTGATTCTAAGTTACATCCTGTACTATACTCCAGAGCTGTGCTCACAATTCCACTGGTGGAGTCACTGTATAAATACATTACTTATCCTGTACTGATTCTAAGTTACATCCTGTACTATACTCCAGAGCTGTGCTCACAATTCCGCTGGTGGAGTCACTGTATAAATACATTATTTATCCTGTACTGATCCTAAGTTACATCCTGTACTATACTCCAGAGCTGTGCTCACTATTCTGTGGTGGAGTCACTGTATAAATACATCATTTATCCTGTACTGATTCTAAGTTACATCCTGTACTATATATACTCCAGAGCTGTGCTCACAATTCCGCTGGTGGAGTCACTGTATCAATACATTATTTATCCTGTACTGATCCTAAGTTACATCCTGTACTATACTCCAGAGCTGTGCTCACTATTCTGTGGTGGAGTCACTGTATAAATACATTATTTATCCTGTACTGATTCTAAGTTACATCCTGTACTATATATACTCCAGAGCTGTGCTCACAATTCCGCTGGTGGAGTCACTGTATCAATACATTATTTATCCTGTACTGATCCTAAGTTACATCCTGTATTATACTCCAGAGCTGTGCTCACAA
Organism: Bufo bufo; assembly: GCF_905171765.1. NCBI lineage: Eukaryota > Metazoa > Chordata > Amphibia > Anura > Bufonidae > Bufo > Bufo bufo. Next base: position 788,972,720 of record NC_053390.1, on the reverse strand, counting down.
TTCCGCTGGTGGAGTCACTGTATCAATACATTATTTATCCTGTACTGATTCTAAGTTACATCCTGTACTATACTCCAGAGCTGTGCTCACAATTCCGCTGGTGCAGTCACTGTATCAATACATTATTTATCCTGTACTGATCCTAAGTTACATCCTGTACTATACTCCAGAGCTGTGCTCACTATTCTGTGGTGGAGTCACTGTATAAATACATTATTTATCCTGTACTGATTCTAAGTTACATCCTGTACTATATATACTCCAGAGCTGTGCTCACAATTCCGCTGGTGGAGTCACTGTATCAATACATTATTTATCCTGTACTGATCCTAAGTTACATCCTGTATTATACTCCAGAGCTGTGCTCACAATTCCGCTGGTGCAGTCACTGTATAAATACATTATTTATCCTGTACTGATTCTAAGTTACATCCTGTACTATACTCCAGAGCTGTGCTCACAATTCCGCTGGTGGAGTCACTGTATCAATACATTATTTATCCTGTACTGATCCTAAGTTACATCCTGTATTATACTCCAGAGCTGTGCTCACAATTCCGCTGGTGCAGTCACTGTATAAATACATTATTTATCCTGTACTGATTCTAAGTTACATCCTGTACTATACTCCAGAGCTGTGCTCACAATTCCGCTGGTGCAGTCACTGTATAAATACATTATTTATCCTGTACTGATTCTAAGTTACATCCTGTATTATACTCCAGAGCTGTGCTCACAATTCTGCTGGTGCAGTCACTGTATAAATACATTATTTATCCTGTACTGATCCTAAGTTACATCCTGTATTATACTCCAGAGCTGCACTCACTATTCCGCTGGTGGAGTCACTGTATAAATACATTACTTATCCTGTACTGATCCTAAGTTACATCCTGTATTAGTAAGACCAAAAAAGCCTCATTGTTACATGTGCTTTATGCTGCATATTAAAACGTAACTTTTAATATTTCTTGTGTACTTCAAACATCTACTGACTGAATAAAAATTGTTTAAAAATATCAGCAGTGTCACTTGGTTACTTTTCTATGGAAGTTTGTAACACTGTTAACTTCACAGTGTAGTGTATGCACCTAAGGGGTATGGTGAACTGTATCAGATCTTCTGCCCCAAGCTCACTCCTGCTTCATCCCTGCATTACGCATACACTCTATTTAGTAACATATCTCTATTTGCCTAAAATTCCTTCAAACACTGCCCCCCGACATGTTTCGCCAGCTAACCTGGCGTCTTCAGGGGATGCGATGTTTGAAGTACACAAGAAATTATAAAAGTTACATTTTAATATGTAGCATAAAGCACATGTAACAATTAGGCTTTTTTGGTCTTACTGACCTTCTGTAAATAAAGTAATTAATTAATATGCCTTAACATGTGCCTAGGGTCAGTTTTTTGCTGAGACATGCTGTATTACACTCTAGAGCTGCACTCACTATTCTGCCGGTGGAGTCACTGTGTACATACATTACATTACTTATCCTGTACTGATACTGAGTTACATCCTATATTATACTCCAGAGCTGCACTCACTATTCTGCTGGTGCATTACTGTGTACATACATTACATTACTTATCCTGTACTGATCCTGAGGTACATCCTGTATTATACTCCAGAGCTGCACTCACTATTCTGCTGGTGCATTACTGTTTACATACATTACATTACTTATCCTGTACTGATCCTGAGTTACATCCTGTATTATACTCCAGAGCTGCACTCGCTATTCTGCTGGTGCAGTCACTGTGTACATACATTACATTACTTATCCTGTACTGATCCTGAGTTACATCCTGTATTATACTCCAGAGCTGCACTCACTATTCTGCTGGTGCAGTCACTGTGTACATACATTACATTACTTATCCTGTACTGATCCTGAGTTACATCCTATATTATACTCCAGAGCTGCACTCACTATTCTGCTGGTGCATTACTGTGTACATACATTACATTACTTTCCTGTACTGATCCTGAGTTACATCCTGTATTATACTCCAGAGCTGCACTCACTATTCTGCTGGTGCAGTCACTGTGTACATACATTACATTACTTATCCTGTACTGATCCTGAGTTACATCCTGTATTACACTCTAGAGCTGCACTCACTATTCTGCTGGTGGAGTCACTGCATACATACATTACATTACTTATCCTGTACTGATACTGAGTTACATCCTGTATTATACTCCAGAGCTGCACTCACTATTCTGCTGGTGCAGTCACTGCGTACATACATTACATTACTTATCCTGTACTGATACAGAGTTACATCCTGTATTATACTCCAGAGCTGCACTCACTATTCTGCTGGTGCAGTCACTGTGTACATACATTACTAATCCTGAGTTACATCCTGTATTATACTCCAGAGCTGCACTCACTATTCTGCTGGTGGAGTCACTGTGTACATACATTACTTATCCTGTACTGATCCTGAGTTACTTCCTGTATTATACTCCAGAGCTGCACTCACTATTCTGCTGGTGGAGTCACTGCGTACATACATTACATTACTTATCCTGTACTGATACGGAGTTACATCCTGTATTATACTCCAGAGCTGCACTCACTGTTCTGCTGGTGGAATCATAGTACATACATTATATTACTTATTATTAGGGATGAGCGAATTTCATATTTTGAAGTTCGTGTACGGGTTCGTGTTGTGGTATAAGCTGAATTGCGTAATGGATTCCGTTACCACGGACCATAACGCAATTCCATGACGGAATGCCTTTAGAGGCATTCCGTTATTCATTCCGTCATAATAGAAGTCTATGGGCTGCATAACGGATCCGTCCGGTTTCCGTCATGCAGGCTAGCGCACTAATCTTTTATTTTCAAGCTTGATAAGCAAATATATCGTATATTAAAAGGGATTGGCCAGATAAAAAATATCCTGTTGGGAAAGCTAACATTAATAGAGGGGATTCCTTGTTTGGGATTTAGTGTTGAGGACTCAGCATGCCCATGTATTGTGTGGACTGCCCTTTTTATTTCAATCAAAATGGTGTAATGCTCTATTTCCCCTGTGGAGGCACTGTAGGAGAAGTAAACACTCACTGACCAGTTAACCCATAGATCACTAAAGGCCTGAGTTGCAGGACAACCTAAGTTCAGCTTACCGTCAAGGATCCATCTAGCAAAATTGACAGTATATAGAAGTAGTTCAGGTGAGCTCAGCACTAACATTACTGTGACTTGTCATACATGGTGGTGGTGGATAGCCGTCTATTAAAAAGTGAAAAATATTCAATGTTCAAGTTTCCAGCCCAGCCATGGATATTAGTTTGCTCGTCAGCAGTATATGCAGGGGTTTTAATTGATCCTGTGTGCCCCCCAAAAAAGCAATATCTGATGGGGCTTGACTAACGAATGACAATGGAACGGACAGCTCCTGTCTTACTGAAATGAAGGAGATAATTAAATAAGGGAATAGGGGATATTCTTGGAAGACATTAGAATTGCTCAAAGAAATTGAACTCTATCAGAAAAGGAAGGAACATGGTTTGATCACAGCAGCTTTAAGCAGATATCTTGCAGTGTTTCAGATCTTTGTGTTAAGAATTGTCATTCATTTTGGAAGCAAATTTAAATTTCATTACTCAATTCAGAAATATTGTGATCTGATATTTCCCCAAAAAAATGTTTGCTCAGTTTATGTCAAAGTTTATGAAACTTGCAAAGCGGCCAGAAGGTAATCTTGGTTATTTTTAACTTGGTGGCTTTCTTTATGGTCTTTTTGAATCTTAGCCATTTCCACCCCTTGAGAAGATGATATAATTTTGACCAGGACCATGGGTGTAACTAAAGGGATGCAGAGAGAACAGTAGCAACGAAACCCTGATGCCTACAGATGGGAGAATGACAATCTCGCTGGGTGCCAAGGCCAAGGTTTCAAAATGCATCTAGGACCCAATTGCTGCAAAACAATTATGCAAGTCCTGAACTACCATGATCTGCTCATTTTTGGGATGCATAAGAATGTATGATGAAATTTCTGTTTATCAGGGCCTATTGATGATAGATTAAGGGGGTTGTCCAGAGGTTAAAAGTGATTGGGAGTGGGCTAAAAAAAGAATGCTGCACTGTGGTACTTGGTTTCGCTGGGGAAGTATTTTGTGGTGCACTATTCGCCTACTTCTGTTGTCCCTACCTACTTGTGTTGCCCCACCTTCTGTCACTTTGGAGTTGCCTACCACATAGGGCGACTTTTAGGGTTTTTTTTCCAGGCAGGGGCGGATTGGCCATAAACCCTACAAAGAATTTTCCCAGAGGGGTGATGCCTTGGGGGCCAACCAAGCCTTCCTCATGGCCATCAGCTGAGTACATAATGATCTGATTCTCTCCTATGAGGTACAGTTGTGTTCAAAATTATTCAACCCTCACTGAAATTGAGTGTTTTGCCCAGTTTGACATTGATTTTTATCATTTCAGTCATCTTGTTCAGAATTAAATCAAAGAGGCACTTGTAAGTCAGACAAATATAACATAACATTTATAATGAAATAACCACAAATGTCTTTTCTGTGCTCACATCATTATCAGTTTTATTCAACCCCCAAGTGACATTCAATCTTAGTACTTAGTACAACATCCTTTTCCAGTTATAACAGCTTTTAAACGTGAAGCATAGCTTGACACAAGTATCTTGCAGCGATCTACGGGTATCTTCGCCCATTCTTCATGGGCAAAAGCCTCCAGTTCAGTCACATTCTTAGGCTTGCGCGCTGCAACTGCTTTCTTTAAGTCCCACCAGAGGTTCTCAATCGGATTTAAGTCTGGTGACTGCGATGGCCACTTCAAAATGTTCCAGCCTTTAATCTGCAACCATGCTCTAGTGGACTTGGAGGTATGCTTGGGATCATTGTCCTGTTGAAAGGTCCAACGTCTCCCAAGCCTCAGGTTTGTGACGGACTGCATCACATTTTCATCCAATATCTCCTGGTACTGAAGAGAATTCATGGTACCTTGCACACGCTGAAGCTTCCCTGTACCTGTAGAAGCAAAACAGCCCCAAAGCATGATTGACCCCCCGCCATGCTTCACAGTAGGCAAGGTGTTCTTTTCTTCATAGGCCTTGTTCTTCCTCCTCCAAACATAGCGTTGATCCATGGGCCCAAACAGTTCTAATTTTGTTTCATCAGTCCACAGAACACTATCCCAAAACTTTTGTGGTTTGTCCACATGACTTTTGGCATACTGCAGTCGACTCTTCTTATTCTTTGGAGACAGCAAGGGGGTGGGCCTGGGAGTTCTGGCATGGAGGCCTTCATTACGCAGTGTGCGCCTTATTGTCTGAGCTGAAACTTCAGTACCCGCATCTGACAAATCTTTTTTCAGTTCCTTAGCAGTCACACGGGGACTTTTCTCCACTTTGCTCTTCAGGTAGCGCACAGCAGTCGAAGTCAGCATCTTCTTTCTGCCACAACCAGGTAGCGTTTCAACAGTGCCCTTTGCCTTGAATTTGCGAATGATGCTTCCTATGGTGTCTCTTGGTATGTTTAACATCTTTGCAATCTTCTTATGGCCATTGCCCTTCCTGTGAAGAGAAATCACCTCTTCTCTTGTCTTCCTGGACCATTCTCTTGACTTCACCATGTTTGTAAACACACCAGTAAATGTCTAGAAGGAGCTGAGTATCACAGTCCTTTTAAATCTGCCTAATTGGTGCTTATTATGCTTGATTGCTGCTCCTTGACATCCACAGGTGTTTTCAATACCTGATCGAAAACACTTGAATGAACCTCTGTTCTTAAGAGTGGTAGTCTTTAAGGGGTTGAATAATTGTGTCAATGAAGAAATCACAAAAAAACATTTAATACTGTATTACAAAAACAATTGATGTCATTTTAGTTGCATTTGGTTCTTTAAAAAGTCCTTGTAAGATTTCATTCTGAACACAATTACAAATGTACACTAAATTCCCTAAAACCCTTTACAGCATTGGGGGTTAAATAATTTTGAACACAACTGTATAAAGGTATAGTTACTAGATACACCACTATGTTGTTTAGGCCTCATGCACACAACTGTACAGATACCATCATGTTTGAGCCTGCTTCCAATAATTTCCCAGCATATACCTCCAACAGAAGGCTCCAACATATACCACTGTATAGGCAATCAGTTGCATGTGTCACTGATAGGGGAGATATACCTTTTTGAGGAAGGTCTCTATATAAAAAAGAATAGTCTATTACTAAAGGAAAAAAAAGGTATACTGATGTATACCAGCAGGACGCATAGGGCTCTAACATGACATACAGGGAGTGCAGAATTATTAGGCAAGTTGTATTTTTGAGGATTAATTTTATTATTGAACAACAACCATGTTCTCAATGAATCCAAAAAACTCATTAATATCAAAGCTGAATATTTTTGGAAGTAGCTTTTAGTTTGTTTTTAGTTTTAGCTATTTTAGGGGGATATCTGTGTGTGCAGGTGACTATTACTGTGCATAATTATTAGGCAACTTAACAAAAAACAAATATATACCCATTTCAATTATTTATTTTTACCAGTGAAACCAATATAACATCTCAACATTCACAAATATACATTTCTGACATTCAAAAACAAAACAAAAACAAATCAGTGACCAATATAGCCACCTTTCTTTGCAAGGACACTCAAAAGCCTGCCATCCATGGATTCTGTCAGTGTTTTGATCTGTTCACCATCAACATTGCGTGCAGCAGCAACCACAGCCTCCCAGACACTGTTCAGAGTGGTGTACTGTTTTCCTTCCTTGTAAATCTCACATTTGATGATGGACCACAGGTTTTCAATGGGGTTCAGATCAGGTGAACAAGGAGGCCATGTCATTAGATTTTCTTCTTTTATACCCTTTCTTGCCAGCCACGCTGTGGAGTACTTGGACGCGTGTGATGGAGCATTGTCCTGCATGAAAATCATGTTTTTCTTAAAGGATGTAGACTTCTTCCTGTACCACTGCTTGAAGAAGGTGTCTTCCAGAAACTGGCAGTAGGACTGGGAGTTGAGCTTGACTCCATCCTCAACCCGAAAAGGCCCCACAAGCTCATCTTTGATGATACCAGCCCAAACCAGTACTCCACCTCCACCTTGCTGGCGTCTGAGTCGGACTGGAGCTCTCTGCCCTTTACCAATCCAGCCACGGGCCCATCCATCTGGCCCATCAAGACTCACCCTCATTTCATCAGTCCATAAAACCTTAGAAAAATCAGTCTTGAGATATTTCTTGGCCCAGTCTTGACGTTTCAGCTTGTGTGTCTTGCTCAGTGGTGGTCGTCTTTCAGCCTTTCTTACCTTGGCCATGTCTCTGAGTATTGCACACCTTGTGCTTTTGGGCACTCCAGTGATGTTGCAGCTCTGAAATATGGCCAAACTGGTGGCAAGTGGTATCTTGGCAGCTGCACGCTTGACTTTTCTCAGTTCATGGGCAGTTATTTTGCGCCTTGGTTTTTCCACACGCTTCTTGCGACCCTGTTGACTATTTTGAATGAAACGCTTGATTGTTCGATGATCACGCTTCAGAAGCTTTGCAATTTTAAGAGTGCTGCATCCCTCTGCAAGATATCTCACTATTTTTGACTTTTCTGAGCCTGTCAAGTCCTTCTTTTGACCCATTTTGCCAAAGGAAAGGAAGTTGCCTAATAATTATGCACACCTGATATAGGGTGTTGATGTCATTAGACCACACCCCTTCTCATTACCGAGATGCACATCACCTAATATGCTTAATTGGTAGTAGGCTTTCGAGCCTATACAGCTTGGAGTAAGAAAACATGCATAAAGAGGATGATGTGGTCAAAATACTCATTTGCCTAATAATTCTGCACGCAGTGTAAACAAAGCCTTACACCGTCCTGTAACATTATTCTATGTGTGGATAACAGGCTGAACTGGATGGGCAGATGTCTTTTTTCAGCCTTATAGACTATGTTACTATGAATATTTGTATAGTTAGAACATATTTTACATACAATTTATCATTTATTTAACATAACATTTTTGTAACTTTTTGGATTTTTTTGTTGGTTCTCTTGGTTTTCATTTGTTTTCACGACTCTGCAAAGAGAACAGTCTTCGATCCTTATGGTGTCACCACTCAATGGTGTAGATGTTGTGCCTCTCTGCGTGTTGGCGGACACCATGTTGTTGTTTGCATCCGTCTTGCTAAGGAGACATCCCAGGCCTTTATCACAATGTTAAACAAATAAGAAAACCTGGTGCGGAGGGAGTGAATTCCTTTCCACGCACTGGCAGCTGATTAAAAGCTGCTATCACTTTACACAGAGTTTCCCAGCTGATATAACATGCTCTTACATGGGATTTCTTTGTAGTAGATAAACTCCTCCACTTTTTTTACATCACTGTGGAGCCACAGGAGGCAAAATCATCTGTGCATTGAGCTGGGAAATCAAGGGGACAACTCATTTACCTTTAGGTTGGTCACACTCTCAAAATAAAAAGCAGAAGCAATCATCTACATTCACAGCCCACAACACCACTTAGACCAGGGAAGCACAACGTTTTTTGGTTTGAAGAGCACATTGTCAGCTTGCACCACTCCTAACGACCACAATCAAGCGGTATCTTCATCTGGGACCTACAGTGCACTCAGAAAGTCTTCAGACTCTTTCACTTTTTTCACATTTTGTTATGTTGCGGTCTTGTGCTAAACAAAAAAAAAAGTTCTAATATGTCCCCATTTTTCTGCACTCAGTACCCCATAATGAGAAAGTGAGAACAGAATGTTTGAAATCTTTGCTAATTTATTGAAAAGCAAAAACTAAAATCTTGTATTGACATAAGTATTCATACCTTTTACTCAGAAGCTCCTTTGACAGTGATTACAGCCTCCAGTCTTCTTGGGGATGATGCCACAAGGTTTGCACACCTGAATTCAAGGATTTTCTGCCTTTCTTCTCTGCAGGAACCTCTCAAGCTCTGTCAGGTTGGATGGGAGCATCAGTGGACAGCAATTTTCAGGTCTCTCCAGAGCAGTGGCGGATCCAGAGCCTGGTGTCGGGAGGGGCACTTTCAGATTTTTTTCTGTCCGCCGCCACAAAACAATGGTGCCTATAGAACAGACTACACACTGTAGAGGTATACTGTACATTGTGTGGCACAGTGTAGAGGTATACTGTATATTGTGTGGCACAGTGTATGCTATATGTGTATAACAAACATATTTCACATGAAAACTTACAATTACTTGGCTTGGCCCTTGGGGATCTCGGACGCCACTTCCACACTTTGGCCGGGGGCTCGGCGGAGCTGATGTTGTGCTGTATCCTAATGAGAAGGATTTCATAATAAGGATTTGGAGGGGCAGAGGGATAGCAGAGCAGGGAGAGGCTGGTGCTGCTACTAGGGGGTCATACCATGGGGGAGTAATAAAACCCACCATAATGCCCCCCAGTAGAAATAATTCTCCTTATAATGTGACAGTGCAAAAAATACCCCCTTGTAATGCCCCCAGTTGAGCTAATGTCCCCATAGTGCCCCCACAATGTGCCAGTATAAAATACCCCTATATAGTGCCCCCAGTAAATGCCCCCATAGTGCTCCACACCCTCCTTCCTCCTAGTGTCCCCCATAATGTACCAGTATAAAATGCTCCAGTAGATGCCCTCAGTGTCCCCCATAATTTGCAAGTATAAAATACCCCTTCTTAGTGCCCCCCGTAGATGATCCCATAGTACTCCTCTCCCCCCTTCCCCATAGTACCCACCATAATGTGTCCCAGTATAAAATTGTACTGTACAGAGCGCCCATATAAAATACCCCTTCTTTGTGGCCTCAGTAGATGCCCCTATAGTGCCCCCAATCATGTGCCAGTATTAATAACAGCCCCCCATGTTCCAGTATTAATAACAGCCCCCCATGTTCCAGTATTAATAACAGCCCCCCATGTTCCAGTATTAATAACAGCCCCCCATGTGCCAGTATTAATAGCAGCTCCCCATGTGCCAGTATTAATAGCAGCTCCCCATGTGCCAGTATTAATAGCAGCCCCCCATGTTCCAGTAATAATAACAGCCCCCCTGTGCCAGCAATAACAGCCCCCCCCTGTGCCAATAATAACAGCCCCCCCGTGCCAGTAATAACAGCCCCCCCCTGTGCCAGTAATAACAGCCCCCCCCTGTGCCAGTAATAACAGCCCCCCCTGTGTTAGTAATAACAGCCCCTCTGTGCCAGTAATAACAGCCCCCCCGCCAGTAATAACAGCCCCCCCGCCAGTAATAACAGCCCCTCTGTGCCAGTAATAACAGCCCCCCTGTACCAGTAATAACAGCCCCCCTGTGCCAGTAATAACAGCCCCCCTGTGCCAGTAATAACAGCCCCCCTGTGCCAGTAATAACAGCCCCCCTGTGCCAGTAATAACAGCCCCCCCCGCCAGTAATAACAGCCCCCCTGCCAATAATAACAGCCCCCCTGCCAGTAATAACAGCCCCCCCACCAGTAATAACAGCCCCCCCCCCCCCCCGCCAGTAATAACAGCCCCTCTGTGCCAGTAATAACAGTATTGTATATATTTAAAAAAAAAAACACATACTTACCTCCATGTCAGCGATGCGATGCAGGCCTCTTCTGGCCTGTGTCTTGTCCTGCGCTGTATAGCTCAGGCGGCGCGATGACGTCATCGCGCCGCCTGCGCCGGCCTCTGATAGGCTGCCGGCCTAGTGCCTGCAGCCTATCAGAGGAAGGGAAAGGGACACGCCTCTCCCTCCCCTACCGCAGCACAGGCAGGCATCTGTATCGATGTCCTGAGGACGGCGATACAGATGACTGGAGATGAGCGCTTCCACAATGGAAGCGTTCATCTCCCTGTGCTCCGCCGCCGCCGCCAGCTCGGGGGGGGCAATTGCCCCGTTGCCCCCCCCCCCCTGGATCCGCCACTGCTCTAGAGATGCTCAGTTGGGTTGAAGTCAGGGCTCTGGCTGGGCCACTTAAGGACATTTACAGAGTTGTCTCTAAGACTCTTCTGTGTTGTCCTGGCTGTGTGCTTAAGGGCTTAAGGTCATTGTCTTATTGGAAGGTGAACATTTAGCCCAATCTGAGGTCCAGAGCACTCTGGATCAGGTTTTCATTAGGAAAATCTCTGTACTTTGCTCCATTCAGCTTTCTCTCAACTCTGATCAGTCTCCTTTTCCCTGCCGCTTAAAAACACCCCCACAGCATGATGCTGCTACCACCATGCTTCATTGTAGGGATGGTGATCAGCAGTGCCTGGTTTCCTCCAGACATGATGTTCAGAATTGAAGCCATAAAGTTAATCTTGGTTCAATCAGCCCAAAGAATATAGTTTTTCACAGTCTGAGAGTCCTTTAGGTTCATTTTTGCTAACTTTCATGTGTCTTTTTCTGAGGAGAGGCTCCTTTGAAAGCCCAGATTGATGGAGTGCTACAGTGATGGTTGACCTTCTGGAAGTTTCTCCCATCTGCACACAAGATCTTTGAAGCTCAGCCAGAATGACCATTGGGTTCTTGGTCACCTCTCTTACCAAGATCCTTCTCGCAAGATTACTTCGTTTGGTGGGCCAGCCAGCTCTAGTAAAGTCCTGGTTGTTCCAGACTTTTTACATTTAAGAATTATGGAGACCATTGTGCTCTTGGGAACTTTCAGTGCAACAGGATTTTTTTTTGTACCCTTCTCCAGATATGTGCCTTCACACAAAAACTAACACAGTCGTGTACCTGTGGCCTAAAAGAATATATTGGGGTATGACAAAAAATTATATATTTTTATTATTAACCCCTTAATAACCCGCCATTTTGCACCTTCGTGACGCTTATTTTTGAAAATCTGACATGTATCACTTGATGTGGTAATAACTTTGGAACACTTTTACTTATCCAAGCCATTCAGAGATTTTTTTCTCGTGACACATTGTACTTCCTGTCATAAATTTGAGTCAATATATTTCACCTTTCTTTATGAAAAAATCCCAAAATTACCAAAAATGTAAAATAATTTGATATTTTCAAAATTTCAATTTCTCTGCTTTTAAAACAGAAAGTGATACCTCATAAAATATTTATTACTTAACATTCCCCATATGTCTACTTTATGTTGGCATCATTTTGTAAATGTCATTTTATTTTTTGGGGACGTTAGAAGGCTTAGAATTTTAGAAGCAATAGAACTGGGTGCAATAGGAGAGTGTACAGCCTGGGTAATAGGAGCAATTCTATTACACCTTGCTGTACTAATTGGGAATCCAAATTGCAGTTATACTGCTGCTTTTAGGTTGTTTGCATTATATATTAATAGGGTTACATTGTACTACAGCGATTTATGGGGTGTATTAATAGGATAGATACGTACGTCCTATTCGCTGTTCTGCGTTCATTTTACATTGTTTTACTTTTTTGGGGGGGTATTATTTGGGAAAAAATGAAAAATATGTCATAAGTGCCGTTCGGTGGTGAAGTTACATTGTGTATTAAAAGGAAATATACATACATCCCATTAGCCGTTCTGCGGTGAATTGTGATTGTTATATTTCTTTTTTGGGGGTGTAGAAATAGGAAAAAGAATACGTCTTAATTGACCTTCTGCGGTGAATTGTGATTGTTATTTTTTATCTTGGGGGAGGGAGTTCATTTATTCAAAAATATACATATATATGTCTTAATTGCAACATCCCTACTTTGTGGTCTCCTCATGCTGCTACCATCTCACCACTATGTCACTGGGCCACTCTGTGGTCTCCTCATGCTGCTGCCACCTCACCACTCTGTGGTCTCTTCATACTGCTGCCACCTCACCACTCTGTGGTCTCCTCATGCTGCTGCTACCTCAACACTATGTCACTGGGCCACTCTGTGGTCTCCAAATGCTGCTGCCACCTCACCACTATGTCACTGGGCCACTCTATGATCTCCTCATGCTGCTTCCACATCACCACTCTGTGGTCTCTTCATACTGCTGCCACATCACCACTATGTGGTCTCCTCATGCTGCTGCCACCTCACCACTATGTCATTAGGCCACTCTGTGGACTTCTCATGCTGTTCCCACCCTCCCCACTTCATGACTGGGCCACTATTTTGCCTTTTTGGCCCGGGTGACATCATAATTTATTTGACCCTTCTTCTGATCTGTCAGAAGAAAGGAAAAATGAGACGTACAACAGATCCTGTCTGTGTAGCAGCTGTAAGGCCTGTATGGTCCCATCAGAATTGGCTTATGATTTGGTAGTCAAAAGCAAGACATGCAAATATTCCATTCACGTGTCATCTCCTGTTTTTTTGGGCATTACCAATACTCATGGATTATTGAGCAAATGCTGACCGAGTGAAGGCGGATGCTCAACAGACAGGATCCGTTTTTTGTGGGTTATAGTTCTGACGAATCAGAGGAAGGGCAAAATAATCAGTGACATCAACACAAACTTACTACTGACTTACTGATCCTCTCCACTCTGTCGGGGGGGCTCTACTTGTATAAGCGTTTAATAGAACAGGTTCTGTAGACATCTATGTGGAATCAGCTGATGACGGTGTAAAAGGAGTGAGCTTCTTCTTGACTCTAACATCGACCTGTAAGGCTGAGTTGATACTTGAGTTATTTGGTCAGTTTTGGCCCTGTGACTGCCCTAATAAGTGAAGTATGCAGTGATTCTAAGAGCGACGCCTGTCATCTGTATGTCATACGGACTGACAGTATTATTTCACTACCACGGCAGACTCCCTATGCGTGTTACTGCAAGGCACAGTGTTCTACACCCATATAAAGGCTCCCTGCAGCTAGGAAATAGCTGCTTTTTAACGCGATTCTGCACTAATAAATTCGGATCTAATCGAATCTCTTCGGAAAATTCGGCAAACCGGCCAAATTGAATTTTTGAGAAGTTTGCTCATCTCTAATGCATATCTGTATTACTCATATCATAGTTATTATAAACAGGTGCTTGCATCGTTATTCTGTCCGCGATGGGAGCGCAACCAAACGGAACGGAATGCATTTTGGCGCATTCAGTTTCGTTCAGTTTAGTTTTGTCCCCATTGACAATGAATGGGGACAAAACTGAAGCGTTTTCTTCCGCTAATGAGATCCGATGACGGATCTCAATAGTGGAATTGAAAACGCTTGTGTGAAAGTAGCCTTACCGAATGCAGGTAAATAATTATACATTTGTGCTGAAGATATTACCGTATATCAGTAATCTGTTAAATAGATGTTAACCTCAGAGAAGTATTTCCTATGCTGGTATACAGACTGTCAAAGTAGTACATATATCTATCACTATCATATTTATCTATTATCTATCCAACTCATTATCTACCTAATATCTATCTATCTAATATCTGTCTATATTTATATCATATCTATTTATTATCTATCAAATATCTATCTATATCTGTGTTCTATCTATCGAATATCTGTCTAGCTATATGTCATATCTATTTATTAAATATCAAATTTATCAAATATCTATCATCTATGTATATATATGTTCTATCTATCTATCTATCTATCTATCTATCTCATATCTATATCTATTATCTATATCTATCTATCTATCTATTATCTATCTATCTATCTATCTATCTATCTCATATCTATCTATCTATTATCTATCTATCTATCTATCTATCTATCTATCTATCTATTATCTATCGATCTATCTCATATCTATCTATCATCTATCTATCTATCTATTATCTATCTATCTATCTATTATCTATCTATCTATCTATCTATCTCATATCTATCTATCTCATATCTATCTATCTCATATCTATCTATCTATCTATCTATCTATTATCTATCTATCTATCTATCTATCTATCTCATATCTATCTATCTATCTATCTCATATCTATCTATCTATCTATCTATCTATCTATCTATCTATCTCATATCTATCTATCTATCTGTCATGTGCCAGAAGCCCAAGGCAGACCTCCGGGATGTCTTGTAAACAGGACACAGGCAAGATTCAGACCAGGGACCAACAGAATACTTTATTACACATGAAAGTAATATATGCAGGTTAGGCAATAGTGGTAGCACTATCACAGAACCAAGTGCACCGGCAGACCAGAGGCAAAACCCAGAGGGCAGAAAGCCAGAGAGCCCTGTTCTTCACAGAGCCCCTGGTGGTGCGGATGAACTGGGCAGAGGGCTCACTGGTCGCACCTCCAGGAAGGTCCTGGTACACTTGGCCCCTACCTGCAAGGAACCACACAGGTAAAACCACCAGCACAGAAGCAGATGCCTGAACCCCAAGCGGAATGGAAGCATGGCGGTCTTAGGCAGAGCTGCACACAGACCAGAGATCCTCCCTCCGGAGAACCCAGAGCCCTCACGAAGGCAGGACAGACACAAGAATAGAAGCATTAAGGCACTGCAGGACAGACAAGAAGCATACAAGGATCAGAAGCAGTAGGCACTGCCAGGCTATACAAGGAACAGAATCAGAAGCAGTTAGCACTGCCAGGCTATCAGACGCAGTTAGAGCACTGCTAGGCTAGACAAGGAACAGAGTGGAACATACAGAGAACAGGAACAGAAGAACAGGCAAGGCATGGACAAGGATAACAACATGAACATCATCACAGAACAGGTACAGAGATGCAGACATGGAGTGTGCAAACATTCACGGGCATAGTTCACACAAGACACCGCAGGCCACATGCAGCTGCAAGCAACGAGCATACACAGGAAACAGCCTGCAGCCAGTACGCGAGAGGGCATGCAGCCAGCCTACACAGTCACTACTGTCATAGTGAACCACACCATGACACTATCTATCTATTATCTATATCATATCTATCTATCTAATATCTACCTATCTAATATCTATCTATCTATCTATCTAATATCTACCTATCTAATATCTATCTATCTAATATCTATCTATACTTTTTTGATCACTTTGTTGAATGTCGTTTTGCGATACAATTACTGTATTTTGCCTTCAGGGATGAGTTTTTCATGCAGTTGTGTGGGACCGCTATAGAGTCCAAATTGGCACCAAAGTATGCTAATACTTACATGACCCATTGTCTATGTGTCCCACCACTTCAGCCATGTTGTTGGGGTGGTGGAGATACATTGACGATATTTTTGTGCTCTGGATTGGTACTTGTGACAGCTGGATGGATTTTCACATGTATCTTACAACATAGATGCAGACGTTAAATTCACCCTTGTAGATTCAGAAGTTTCTGTACAATTTCTTGACACATCTGTTACCAAAAAGGACAATAGACTAATGTCTATCTACCTGTATATTGCGTTATCTATCGGTCTTTACCTAACACTTATCTATTGCATTTGTTTATATCAGCGGCTATGCGTTTTTCATGCATAATCTTTGCGTTCAGGAAAAAATCGCAGCATGTTCTATATTGTGCATTTTTCACGCAGCTCTGGCTCCATAGAAGTGAATGGGGCTTGTGTGAAAAACAAAAGGCATCCAGATGCAATGCGTTTTTCACTGATGGTTGCTAGATCGGTGTTTTTTCAATTTTTCTTCATGAACGTGAAAAAATACATGCAATCCAGATGCAATGTGGATGGAAAGAAATGCACACACTGAACTGCACACTGAACTCAAGTGCAGAAAAAGCAGATCCTGACACAATCTGTATTCCTCTTTTGAAAGAGGCCTTAGGGTACGTTCACATCTGCGGCATGCCTGACCCTGCACAAATGCCTGACCCTGCATGCAACAGTTTTTCTCTGGCCAAAAGCGGCCAGATCATGATGGACCCCATTATAATCAGTGGGGATGTGAAGGTGAACTGTCAGATACAGAGAATTACAGCAGGCTGTTCTCTGTAGGAACGTACCACATATGCGGCAGCGTATCTGGTAGACTGTATCTAAGTTAGGCAACAAGGGAAAAGGTGGTGGATATGACCCATAGGTTAATTTCACCCAGCGTATAGATCAGAGAAGAGTGAAGAACATGCAGACAGTATATTCTCACAGCCGGGCACTGATAAGTCCTGTCTGTTCTTTGATTGAAGATGTGTGTTAAAAATTTAAACTTAAGTGAAATATTTCGACTGTGACCAGAAACTCCATTCTGTAGATTTAGGTTTTAGTAAAAATTTATGAGATTTCAGATGTCTGACTATGAAGAATTATGATCTTCTCTTTCTACAATCACCAGTCACCAGAAGCTTTTGTTTTTTTAGAGCATAGACATCCGATTAAATGGTTGTCTGCCCTTTCGAGGTTGGTGGATGATGAAGAATGAGGATTTAGGTGACATGTCTGGTTTCGAACATATTTTCAGACACTAGTGATTAAAGGTATAGTTTATAGTCCATACACTGCAGATAAAATGTGCGAGGACATGTTCTGCTGAAATTTTATAAAATATAGCAAACAGTTACAATTGGATTGTGAAGACCATGGTTAGAGGGGACAGGAGCATAACTATGGGGGTGTGGACCTTGAAGAATTGAATTGTCAAGACATGATTAGAACTGGGGATGTAAGGACTAATTCTAGTTCTAATGGTCCATGGCGGTGAGTTCCACAGAGCTGGTGCAGCAGGAGAGAAGTCTGGTATAGCTGATGGATGAAATTAGGAAAGTTATGAGCCATAAGTTATTGGCTGAGAAAAGAGCAAGAGATTGTAGATGTAGTGCAGCATTGTGGAGAACTTTGCAAGACATGAATTAACTTCTACAGGTAACGTGTAATGAATGACGCTGGACAGAAAGATCAACCAGGCTACAATGATATACTATGAATTGTCCTAAGTTCGAAAGAGACGATATAAGCTTGTTAATATTACAGAACCCCTGTTGTGTTGTTCACTGAGGTGTGCCTGTGAACAGTCTGATAGGCCACAAACTAAGGAACAGAAGTGGAAACCATGAAAGGTAGCGGGTAGCACCTGTCAGAACCCACAGAGTTATCAGGTACTTGGAAGAGACTAAGGAACGCTCTTACCCATGGAGGTTGTGGGTAGCTTCCACCATGACCCATGTGGTCAATGAAAACACATGCTTTTGTCCAGGTACAGTCACTCCCAGGTGGACTCCATGGGTTGACATCCGCAACCTCGGAAAAGGATCGTTTGCCCACACTGTTTCACTAGACTTCCGACTGGTAAAGTTTACTAACAAAGCATCCACTGAGTTTTCAAATGTGCTCCTCATGGGTGTCAACAGACATATAGAGTTATGTACATATCCTGTCCTTAAAGTGACTCCAAATGATTGGTTCCAAATCAGCTGCAAACAGGGTCGTCTTCTGCTGGACCTTTGGTTCCATTACTATGTCAGAATCGGGAGCTACCAGATTGGCAAATAATAATAATAAAAATACAATAATTGTTCCCCATGTTGAATTGTTTGAGTTTTAGCCACTACATGCTGTGGTATACCTATAAATGATTTTAAATGAGGCCTATAACAAAATGTATTTTTACAAAAATAGGGATCGATTCCGAAGGTTGAGGATATCAAGGGGCGAGCTGCTTTTCAGAGGTGTAACTTGAATGTCCTCAACATCAATGAAAAACAGCCACCGCTGCTGGATTCTAGGGTGGTCATAACCTATGGATACGAGCAGTTTATAATGCAATGGAAAAATGAATCCAGCCAGCAAAGGAGGCAATATGGACAATCACAACACATTAGTAAGTGGCTTGTATTAACTTTCTCTACATGATGAATGCCACTTGCGGAAGTGACTCAACCCCTTTAAGTTGAATGACATTTGCAACAAAAAGACTGCTAGAGGCATGGTCGCTTTTTATGAGGCTGTCGGGAAGTGAGACCATAGCATCCATTCCGTCCCAGCTCTATGCCAGTTCTCAAACTCTATTTTTCTGTTGATAAATGCAAATGTCATTTATAGGCCCCAATAATTCATTATACTCACTTATATCACTGTGACATATTCGCTTTACAGACATTAGCATCACTCTGTCACCAATGGGGCTCATATTCTGCATTCCCTATCAGTATGTCTTTGGAGTGTGGGAGGAAACCAGAGGACCTGGAGGAAACCCAGGGAGAATATACAAACTCCATGCAGATGGTGACCTTGGTCAGATTCAAACCTGGGGCCTCAGTGCTGCAAGGCACCAGTGCTAACCACTGAGCCACCACACTGCCCGGGATGCCTAGACACTCTGTGTAACCCTATGTGGTGCATCCATAAACAACGCTTTGAGGTAAGGATACCTCCATATTATAGCATCATAGAGGACATGAGCCGAAGCAGTGGATGGGAGTGGTAGTGGCTCTGATGACGATGTGTCATGGTGTACTCCTTCAGGCACCCTGTGTTTCCTCTGGGCACTCCCTGTAGCTATGAGCCCCCTTACTGATGGTGTTTGTGGGTGCCCATGGTGTTAATGTCCATGTGGGTGCTAGGCAGGGCATGTGTTGAAGAAGACCACCATGTGGTGTTAAGAGAATCAGAGACCAGGCCAGATGAAATTTAACAAGAGTTTCTCTTTACTGTAAACCGGATTGAAGTTGTAGTACCTCCAGCAGTAGTTTGTATACAATGCAAATTCTTCCCAGATGTCCCAGTGTGAGCTGAGCAGATGAATACAGCATTGGCCCTCAGATTACTCTGGCTACAATATCTGCTATAGGGATCTCTGGCTAATAGCTGTACTCGGGCAACGGTGGCTGTAGTGTCCACTATTCTGGGATGCATAGGGTGTCTTAACTTGTTATGCCTCTGCAGCAGCAGGGTCTGGACCACCTTAAACTGGGTTACATATCTCTCTTTCTCTCTCTCTCTCTCTTGCTGTAGCCATGCAAATTTTATTCCTTCAGTTCTTACTTGCTTGCATCTCCTGGAGTTTGTGGAGGTCACTAAGGCTCCAGGGCATGGGACTGGAGTATATGGAAGAGGAGCACATAGAGACTACTCCTTCTTCCTCCCTCTCTCTCTCTACAGCTACTCAGACTGGAATCTTCTGGAGCTACTGGGTGGAGCTGGTCCACACTCTGAGCTCCAGAGATGGCTGGGCCAGGATTGTTAACTCTGGCCTTGCCTGGTTCATGCTGGAACAACTGGGTGTGCAACAAAACATTGCAGATACCCACAGGTCTGGGGTACTGCACATGTCACAATGTTTGTGTTTCCATGAAATTAGAGGTACAGCAAGGAAATGAAAGATTTGTACACACCATTACTGCACTTAATCACCTTCCACTAAAATCCCCTCCTCCCAAGGTGTGGAGGAAAGCTGTGTAGTAGGCCGTATATCTTGGGTCAGAGGCTGCAGAGGTACCCAGCAATAAAATATCCCCCGCTCAAAGGTCCATTCTGCAATCCACCTTCCATACTTGCCACCAGTTCTGAATTTCATGGGACAGTTTTTTGACTTGGGTCACAAACAGGGTGGGGTTTCTACACATTTATACAAAAGGGTAATTTCTGGTAATTTTGGGGGAGCGGGCTTTAAAATTGCCTTCCTGACTCCATGGCTTCACCACACTACCTAAATCATCATTCCAAGAGTTCTCGTGTGGCAGATCCTACATGGATAACACTATTTGAATTCCAATATAAAATGGAGCATACTCTCGTCAGGTCAGATGACCGTCTTCCACCAGCAAGGTCAAAGAAGTTCCACAAAAGAAAAATGAGATGTAAAACAACATCGAGGTGCAATACCATTACTGCGAGGTGAGGGCACAAGTGTGCACATGCTAATAGCTGGTGTAGCCTGAAGGTCACCGGAGAGGACGCACTGTGGGGTGTAATTGGACACAGTATGAAATATGCAGATGGTTTTATCTTGTAATTATAATGTTATCTTCAATGTAAGATCAGGGCTTATTCATAACAGGAGGAGAGAGAAAAACTGAGCTTATGTACATGGAGAATATACAGTGTGTGTATATATATATATATATATATATATAAAACAAACTCTGTAAATCACTTTTTGCTATGTTTTTGTGCCGTGACATCACTGTGTGCGTTATCCCTATACTGTGACATCACCGTCTACATTATCTCTATACTGTGACATCACTGTGCATATTATCCCTGTACTGTGACATCACTGTGTGCATTATCCCTGTACTGTGACATCACTGTGTGCATTATCCCTGTACTGTGACATCACTGTGTGCATTATCCCTGTACTGTGTACATTATCCCTGTACTGTGACATCACTGTGTGCATTATCCCTGTACTGTGACATCACTGTGTGCATTATCCCTGTACTGTGACATCACTGTGTGCATTATCTCTTTACTGTGACATCACTGTATACATTATCCCTGTACTGTGACATCACTGTGTATATTATCCCTGTACTGTGACATCACTGTGTGTATTATCCCTGTACTGTGACATCACTGTGTACATTATCCTGTACTGTGACATCACTGTGCGCATTATCCCTGTACTGTGACATCACTGTGCGCATTATCCCTGTACTGTGACATCACTGTGCACATTATCCCTGTACTGTGACATCACTGTGTGCATTATCTCTATACTGTGACATCACTGTATACATTATCCCTGTACTGTGACATCACTGTATATATTATCCCTGTACTGTGACATCACTGTGCACATTATCCCTGTACTGTGACATCACTGTATACATTATCTCTATACTGTGACATCACTGTATACATTATCCCTGTACTGTGACATCACTGTGTGCATTATCCCTGTACTGTGACATCACTGTGTACATTATCCCTGTACTGTGACATCACTGTGCGCATTATCCCTGTACTGTGACATCACTGTGCACATTATCCCTGTACTGTGACATCACTGTATACATTATCTCTATACTGTGACATCACTGTATACATTATCCCTGTACTGTGACATCACTGTGTGCATTATCCCTGTACTGTGACATCACTGTGTACATTATCCCTGTACTGTGACATCACTGTGTGCATTATCTCTATACTGTGACATCACTGTATACATTATCCCTGTACTGTGACATCACTGTGTATATTATCCCTGTACTGTGACATCACTGTGCACATTATCCCTGTACTGTGACATCACTGTGCACATTATCCTTGTACTATTACATCACTGTGTACATTATCCCTGTACTGTGACATCACGGTGCACATTATCCCTGTACTGTGTCATCACTGTGTACATTATCCCTGTACTGTGACATCATTGTGTACATTATCCCTGTACTGTGACATCACTGTGCACATTATCCCTGTACTGTGACATCATTGTGTACATTATCCCTCTACTGTGACATCACTGTGTACATTATCCCTGTACTGTGACATCATTGTGTACATTATCTCTGTACTGTGATATCACTGTGTACATTATCCTTGTACCGTGAAATTACTGTGCACTTTATCCCTGTACTGTGACATCACTGTGTACATTATCCCTGTACTGTGACATCACTGTGCACTTTATCCCTGTACTGTGACATCACTGTGTACATTATCCCTGTACTGTGACATCACTGTGAATGTTATCCCTGTACTGTGACATCACTGTGTGCATTATCCCTGTACTGTGACATCACTGTGTATATTATCCCTGTACTGTGACATTACTGTGTATATTATCCCTGCACTGTGACATCACTGTGTACATTATCCCTGCACTGTGACATCACTGTGTACATTATCCCTGTACTGTGACATCACTGTGTACATTATCCCTGTACTGTGACATCACTGTGAATGTTATCCCTGTACTGTGACATCACTGTGTACATTATCCCTGTACTGTGACATCACTGTGAATGTTATCCCTGTACTGTGACATCACTGTGAATGTTATCCCTGTACTGTGACATCACTGTGAATGTTATCCCTGTACTGTGACATCACTGTGAATGTTATCCCTGTACTGTGACATCACTGTACGAATTATCTCTATACTGTGATATAATTGCCTGCTATATCTGTACTGTAATAGCACTGTGTACAACATTGCTATGCTGTGACATCACTGTGTGCATTATTCCCATACTGTGACATCACTGGGTGGATTATCTGTATGTTGTGACAATACTGTATTCTATATCTCTTACTGTGACATCACTGTGTGCATTATCTGTGTAATAATATGACATCACCACCTGCTAGCTGTCTTACTGTGACATCATAGTGTGCAATAGCCCTTTATAACCCTGTACTGTGACATCACATATTATCTCACTACTGTTGTTGAACCAGCCTAAAAATCGCAACCACGAGGATATTCTTGCAGATTTAGCTGCAGATTTCACTCATTGCACTACATTTTTTTAAATTTACCTTTTTTGTGGAATCTCAGTGCAAATTCTACAACCGAAATTCCAAAACATACATGCCATGTGTGAACCTAGCCTTAAAGGGGTTCTCCAGGACGGAACTATTGATGACCTGTTCTTAGGATAAGTCATCAATATCAAATCCTCCTGTTTTGCTGTAGCTCCGGCACCAGAACTACCGGATTACACTAATTACCTTCAGGGACACACAGGACAATGACCTGTGCCAGATGAAGCTTCTCCAAATGGCTAATTTTTAAAGCTACACTTCAGTTTGGAGTCAACGAGTTGTCCAGAAATAGGGGGAAAAAAAGGATCTCCTTTTTTTTCTAAAAACAGCGCCACTCTACCTCATAGGCAGTGTCTGGTAATGCAGCTCTTTCACATTTAAGTGCTTATGGATAGGAGTGGAGCTCTTTCTTAGGGGAAAAAAAGCAGATGGTAATCTTGGACAACCCGTTTTAATGCTTAGGTATCAAACTGGGTTTCCTCTGTTCCACCTATCATAAACTTTGTCATTGCACACCCACTATATATTATCAATACGATCTAAAAGTTCGTGAGAATATTTAAGAACTTGGGTGGTTGTTGTTACTGTAGACACTATACTCCCTATGGATCTTATTTATAAAAGACACTCATTTCATCAAAACCAAACCAGAGATGTATATCAGAAGCATCTGTTCCAGCTGAGACCTGAGCAAAAAGTGCTCCTCATCAAATCTGACCTTGCACTTTGTAAGAAAACCAGATCGCAATCTTGTGGAAGAGGTGTGGAAGCCTCTTTGATGAAGGTGTCTTGGGCCATGCATGGCCTGAGGCTTGTACCATTCAGTTTTTGGATGAGTTCCATCTGGATCCTTTGTGAATAGCGAGTCATCCGCAGTAAGACTCAATCGGTTGAGGGATACTTTTTGTAGGATCACTTTCATCCAGGTTCTCTTAGAAGATTTTCCCCTCAACAAGTGTTTGGTCGGTCATTTTTCCAGCATGTCTACAAGCTCCGGTGATCCCATCATTGACAGATACCCTTCACCGCTATTCAATAATGACCGCAAAATCGCTGACAAATAGAGAAAGGGTATCAAAGTCACCGAGGAGCTCTCCCCAAATTACAAGAAATGACATAATAACCTCATCTCCACATCACCTGTTTCCAGTCATAATGGACGGGAAGATGATCTAACATAGTTGCAAATGTCTTTCCATGATAGACATTGGCCAGAAACCAAGCAAGGCATTTTATGACGTATGTATACTTGCATTCAGGGGTGCACCTAGACTTTCTGCTGCCTGAGGCGAAAACTGAAACGGCGCCCCCCCACCCTCCCCCCCCCCATGCCATGTTCTTAACCTAACCCTTTACCATAATGAAAGCGCTCATTGTCCATGGCCCTGCTGCTGCCCCCCTCTTGCCCCTAGCTGGTGCTGCCTGAGGTGATCGCCTCACCTGGCTTCATTGGTGGTGCACCACTGCTTACATTCAAAAGTCCTCCGTGGATTTTTGTGGATCCGTTTTTTGCGGACTGAAAAAGTATGTTGTCTTATTTAACCTGCTCCTTTCCAGAGTGCACAGCTTAAAGAGGTTGTCCCTGTATACCTTGACACTGTCCAATCATTGCTGGCAGAGACAGACCCTATAAGGGTCAGTTGTCAATTTATTCATAAATATCCAGGAGGAATAACAGAGGAACGGATTGGTGTTTAGAAGTCATTTGCTATGTGCTGCCTGTTGGAACACATTTAATAGAATTAATCTATTTTATCTCAGCTATAAGAGCAAAATCTCATCTATACCGTTCTGGCAGTGATTTCTGGGAGAACCGGTTCCTCTTGTTATAAATCATTATTCTGAAACCGAAAAAAGATGTCGGGTCCTGGGAGGTAAGCGTAGCCAGAAGATGAGAGCCGTGCTTCGTATGGGGGAGGTAAGAAGCCCTTTAGAGCAGCGTCATACTCATAGTCTTGCTCCAATTCTCTCTGACGGTAAAAAGGTGCAAGCAAACAGAAAATAGAATATATAAACTAATGCTATATCCACTGTATAGATGAATAGGAGGTACCTAGCAAATATCTCCCTGAATTACGGGCTGGTCGGCACAGGGAGAGGAATCAAATAGAGTAGGTTCCCATCCAGAAAGAGGTCACCTTGCCGTGGTGGATGGGCACAAAATATTTTGATCAAAATATGTTTATTGAGAACCTCGTATTCATTTATATAGTCAATATAGCATCACTTCTTATATTCGGTTTGCAGAGTGCCGTTGCATTGTGTTTGCTTGTACTTTTGTAGTTTCAGCCGTAGCTCACCACAGCCACTTTCCCAAATACTTTTTAAAACTGGAGTAAGTGGTGCAAAAAGGTTGCAAAATGTTTGTGTAAATAAGCCCCGAAAAGTCGCAAAAGCCCTATTTTGACACTTTTTGAAGCGAGAATTTTGGAGTGTAGGGCGTGATAACAACCCCCCCCAACCACCCCCTCTCCCCCTTGGTCTTGTTCAGTCGCCAGTCCAGCCTCTGCTGGAAGATGTTTGTGACATACAGCAGATAAGCAGCTCCCAGGCAGAAGGTCTCTGGAATAAGGAGCAGGTTGTTTATCTGCAAGACATGGAGGTCATGGATTTGCTAGAGACATTGTACTGGAGAGGATCATGCTTGTCACTGATATTCTGCTCTGTGTACATGGGATCCTACAGAAATGCTCAAGGACACCTTGAATTAGTTCATAAACCTAGGGACTATTTGTCCCAAACTACAATCTGGTATTTTCCAGGACATTGGTCTGTAAATTTTTTTTTTTTAGTACCTAGATTATGATGACCTATCCTCAGGACTGGTCATCAATATTAGATTGGTGGTGGTCCAATACCCCGCAGCTGTTTCGGGCAGCCACCGGTGCCAGCAGGCTCCATCCACCGTCTAGTTTCCAACTCCAAAGTGTTTTAGGCCTATATAAAAGATGTGAATGATCGGGAACAAGTATTCTTGATTTTGAGGAATACAAAATCTCCTAATGGAGAGCACCTTAAATGGCGTGAGGAGTCTTATAGTCCAGGCAACACTCCTCTGGAATTCTGGGAAGAGGATATGCAAATGAGCTCTTACCAAGTTCTGCCTCTGATGCCACCAGATGTAAGGCAGCTATCCTATAAGTCAACGTTCGACCTTTTAAACAGGCCTTGAGACATGACTTACATTATAATTAAGCATAAGGAGAGATAGTACCCCCCGAATGCTGACCTAGGCCTCTCACCCAGTTAAGCCAGTACTCCCTGCTCTGCGCTGATGAGGGGGCAATCACCCTGAAACAGCTGTCTGCAGATGAGATGCTGGCTTATTTAATATCCGAGTCATGTCTCAAGGCCTATTTAAAGGGTCGAACATTGATTTATAGGATAGCTGCCTTCTGGTGGCATCAGAGGCAGAGCTTGCTAAGAGCTCATTTGCTATGAACACTCATTTAACTAATTATCAGTCCCTGAAAAAGGGCCTTAGGGTATGGAAACACTGTGCGCCATGGTGTGGTAGGGACGTAGCCATCTTGCGGCTGAACACTGCAGGACTGTAAAAGCCACATCAGGATTAAATTAACCAATTTGGTGTTCATTGTTAAAGGGTTTTTCTTGGATTCCTCAGGATAGTCATCGGTATCTGATCGGTAGGGGTCCGACACCTGGGACCCCCGCCGACCAGCTGTTTGAGAAGGCACCTGCGCTAGCAGTAACGCTGCGGCCTTCTCTCTGCTCACTAAGCACAGTTCATGTCAATAGGGCTGAGCTGCGGCTAGGCCAAATGCCCGATGAACGTGACGCCTAGCGATGAGTGAAGCGAGTTTCAGATCATAAATCCGAAGTCGCTTCACTCAAAACTTCGGATTAATGCTGTACGGAGATCTGTCTCCATAAAGCATTAAAATATATGGCCTCTGATGAGGCGGTCAGTTATTCCCGAAGTCTCACGAGACTACCTCGAAGCCAAGTTCGGATCCAAGTTTTAAACTACAGAGTCCCTCGAGACTTCGTGAATAGCTGAATTCGCCTCATCGGAGGCTGTACATTTTAATGCTGTATGGAGACGGATCTCTGTACAGCATTAATCTGAAGTTTTAAATGAAGTGACTTCGGATCTGAAGCTCGCTTCGCTCATCACTAGTGCGAGAAAGCTACAAGCGCCGCTGCCTTCTCAAACAGCTGATCAGCGGGGGTCCCAGGTGTTGGACCCCGACCAATCAGATACTGATGACCTATCTGGAGGACAGGTCATCAGTTAAAATATCTGTATGGCGGTCTGCGGGCCATATACCTCCATACATATAGTGAAGGGATGAGATCTGAATATCGGACCACACTCTCCATTTAAAGGGTATTATATACAAAGATGCCTTGGCTGGTGACAAATGGTGGGGCGAGAGTTAAAGAGAGAGCAGGAGTCAGGCAGGTGGTCTTTTTGTTGGTTTTGCACTGAAGGCCATTTCGATGGAGCGTGAATAATGAATTAGTAGGATTGTCCTGAAGATGAATCCCCTGGAAGGTGAGAGGCCTCGCTCTGCTTCTGACCTATTTACTGTAAATAATGGCCGGCCAGGAGGGAAAATGCTGTGTCCAGCTGCTTCCCTGACATCCCTACAAATCCCAACATAGACCTCCTGCATTATACGTGGCGGGCAAAGGAAACGCTAACTCAGCAGCCCTGGCAATTGAGAATGTATACGGAGCAAAGAGTGAATGTGATCTACTGTTCTCTGTTATCAGCCACTTCACTCCAACCTCGTCTCATACATGGCAGATTTGTTGCAGAAATATCCGTAGAAATGACTACATTTAACTACAAATGTGAGAAACCCTCCCGTGTGTCCATTGTTCCTTTTTCTTTTTGGTTTTGCTTTAGGCTCCTTTCACATTAGGCTTTATATGTCTTGGTTTCCTATAGCAACCAATCAGAGCTCAGCTTTCATTTCACAAACTGCTGTGGTAAAATGAAAGCTGCGCTGTGATTGGTTGCTATGGGCAGCAAAGAGAGTTTTCTTTTAGACAGGTTATAACTAGCTAAGATGGCAGAGCCCAACATATAACAACCGATGCTTCATTCTCACTGTTAAAGGGTCAGAACAGTACAAAGGCGTACTTCAATGGTGTCAAAACGAGTATATGGCTGACCTGGTGCCGACGCCATGGATGCATGTACGCACCGATGCATATGTATGGATTGCCAGACTTTAGTGGCTGATAGGGGTCACATCAAACAACCCTCTGCTTTATACCCCATCCCTTCATGCAGGAGCCATACATTGTTCATGGCAGTGTAAAGTACAGGGAAAAACTCCCGGCCACATATCTGTACCCGGAACAATCAGCATATGGCCGCTGCAATGTGCACCGGGACATATAGGGTGTCAACGGGGGGAGGTTTGAAGGTTCAAGTTTTAATATTCTCTCCCATCAGGTTAATAGCTCCGTTATTTTGCATTTTAGAAGGTGATTAAGAAATTTATTAACTCTATTCTATATCTATCTATTTATCTCATATCTATCTATTATCTATCTATTATCTTTCTATCTCATATCTATCTATCTATTATCTATCTATCTATCTATCTATATCTATCTATTATCTATCTATCTATCTATCTATCTATCTATCTATTATCTATATATTATCTATCTATTATCTATCTATCTATCTATATCTATCTATTATCTATCTATCTATCTATATATTATCTATCTATTATCTATCTATTATCTATCTATTATCTATCTATCTATTATCTATATATTATCTATCTATCATCTATTATCTATCTATTATCTATCTATCTATCTATCTATCTATTTATCTCTATCTATTATCTATCTATTATCTATCTATCATCTATTATCTATCTATTATCTATCTATCTATCTATTATCTCATATCTATCTATCTATCTATTATCTATCTATTATCTATCTATCTATTATCTATCTATTATCTATCTATTATCTATCTATCTATCTATCTATCTATCTATCTATCTATCTATCTGTCTGTCTGTCTGTCTATCTATCTATTATCTATCTATCTATCTATCTATCTATCTATCTCATATCTATCTATCTATTATCTATCTATTATCTATCTATTATCTATCTATCTATCTATCTATCTATCTATCTATCTATCATCACATGACTATTTGGAGGTCAAACTGATAAATGAAGTGACTCTATACAGGTCTGTCTGGGTCACACTCTTCTACACGGACTAATGTTCCAAAATTACACCAAATTAGAACGATTAAAATGCTTGTCAGTCAAGAAATTAGTGTCATTATCTGTGTCATCTGATACATCGCCAGGAGTGTGACAAGTACAGAAGACTGTACACAGACACAGGGCACCTACAACATATACACAATACACAGTCAGCATACAGAATATATGTACAGCGCAGACACAGCATATACAGTACAATACAACCATAAATCAAACTTATACATGCAACGCAAACATAAATTACCACACACTTCACACCTAATACACATTTAATCACATATTATACATATATTTAAACAACACACATAACACGTTCAATCCCAAATCATACATGTATACAAAAACATATACATATTATACAGAAAACCCAATAAAACAAATTACAGACACAAACATACCTACAGCATACACAACGTACATAATACACATACACTACACTCATCATACATAATACACACAATACACTCACCGTACATAATACACACATAATACACATACACATACAATACACCCATCACACATAATACACCCATCACACACAATACACCCATCACACACAATACACCCATCACACATAATACACACAATACACCCATCACACACAATACACCCATCATACATAATACACACAATACACCCATCACACACAATACACCCATCATACATAATACACACACAATACATAATACACATACACTACACCCATCACACACACATAAACTCTCCTTTTCTGTCTGCAATCTGCAAGCACGCGTTTCCTTGTGAGGAGAGCCGTCATGACGCATTTCGCTCCACTCTGTTTTCATTTCTCATGGGTGCCTATAAGACGGCAGCAGTCACCTGCCCGCTCACATATATGGTAGAGACGCCGCCTGCGGCACCAGCTCCGCGCACAGTGTGAAACCACTATTTTGCTGGGAGCCATGAAATTTTTCTTAACCATTTAAAAGCCACTAGCAGATCCCTGCCTCGTAAGAGGCGACTTGCCGCAGGGTAGAAACTATTAAATACTTCACTTTACATTTTTTTGTAAAGATTAATGAGAACATGATGCTTTATTCTCCATTCACACCCAAAGATAACATCGGAATTCTGCTGGTTATCCTGCTACCAGAAAACCTCCATAACACTTTCACACTTAGAGCTAAGAGTTAAATCTGACACCGTGGATAAAGCATTATTTAGAATTTCGCTTTGGATGTGACTAGAGAGGAAAATCTGATTACATTGGAGAAACACATTGAGGTTGCTTCAAACTCTGCTCCATATGGAGTCGTCTTCTTCTGCTTGTACGAGGGATCCGTTATCACATCTGAGCTTGTTGTTGTGTGTGTACTTTTTTAGGGGTGTGTAGTTTTTTTTATATTTTTTTTGTGCTTCCATTCACTGACAGCAAGCACAAATCGTGGAAAAATTGGGAAAAAATGAAAGAAATAAGATTGTAGAGCTTTTCATGGATTGAGCTTTATTTATATATGGCCTCAGGTACACAGCATATTTTTCGTCATGTGCATGCACATATTTTACTCCTAGAAAATGATGTTTTAATATATGCAAATGAGCCTCTAGGAGTAACGGGGGCGTTACCATTACACCTAGAGGCTCTGCTCTCTCTGCAACTGCTGCGCCCTCTGCACTGTGATTGACAGGGCCAGATGTGATGACGTTTTCACTGCCTGGTCCTGTCAATCAAATGCAGAGGGCGCAGCAGTTGCAGAGAGAGCTGAGCCTCTAGGTGTAACGGTAACGCCCCCGTTGCTCCTAGAGGCTCATTTGCATATAATAAAACATCCTTTGTCTCAGCAGTGCGGGCACATATGAACATGGGACCAACACAGATGCCTTCAGCTGCCAAGCGCACATGTAACAGGTCAGCCAGTGTCATAGGTACAAAACTGCTGACAGATGCCCTTTAAAGGGATTGTCCAGGATTTTAATATTTATGGCTAACCCTTTGGATACCTAGCAAGACGAATGGGGGAAGGGAAGTGACAACCGCTATGATCACATTTGAAAGCTGACCCCCTCCAGTCTTTTCTAGGACCACCAAGTACTAGAATACTGCACATATGGATTAGAACAGTGAACCTCCAGCAGTGGTAAAACTACGACTCCCAGCATGCTCCATTCATTTCTATGGAGGTCTGAGAACAGCCAAGCAAGTGTACATCTTGGGAGTCGTAGTTTTGCTACAGCTGAAGTACCGGCGGCTCTCCAGCTGTTATGCAACTACAACCCCCAGCATTCTGAGAGCTGTAGCTCCTCAACAAGTTGGAGGCTACCTCTCCGGAGGGTACTACCGAGCTCAGACAAGTAAAACCGACGCGGGTACTTTAGTATGGCCGACTATGGTGTGTTAGATTAAGGCCTCTTGCACACGAACTTTGTGCATCTGTTCCGTGCATTGGGAACCGCAATTTGCGGTCCCCAATGCACGGGCAACGTCTGTGCGGCGGCCGGGACGGATTGAGACCCATTCAACTTGAATGGGCCCGTGATCCGTCCGCACCGCAAAAAAAAAAATAGAACACTTTGTAGTGCTTCCGTGGGGTTCCGATCCGTGCTTCCGTTCCGCATCTCCGTGATTGCGGACCCATTCAAGTGAATGGGTCCGCATCCGTGATGCGGAGTGCACACGGGCCGGTGCCCACTGTATGTGGGCCTTAATACGGCCACGGGCACACAATGTTCGTGTGTGCAAGAGGCTGACCTGAGATCACTGAGCAGTGCGAGGGACACCTCATTTCCGAATTCCCCTAACATACTCCTAAACATAATAAGACAATAAATATTTCATTTTCATACCTCCTGTAGATAGGACGACGTGTGCCCTTACAAGGTATCAGGAGGCTCCCGGCCCAGACAAGTTTATGTACAGCTTGTCAGCTTCCTGTTATCAATGCCGTCTGTCCTTGGACAGCCTAGACAGAAATATGTCGTTTAGCGCCATCCAGTTTGTGTCTCTCCCTCTCTATCCTTGGTATTAACTCCGTTACCCCCTTTAATGTCTTGCCAGCCTGAGACAGCAGGAGTATGACAAATAGCGAGAAATACCCCCTTAAAGCACAGCTTGTACCAAGGATGAAATGGTTCTCAGGACTTTTTAAGTTATACATTTTTATTACCACCTTTATGTTGTTTTTTTGTTTTTTTTAGACTATTACATATGGAACATGCAAGAACGGGGCAGACATTAGCGCTGCAAACCACCATTTGTGCCAACCAAAGCAAACAAAAAACCAAGGGGGAAATTTATCCCCCTCCCTATGCTTTTTTTGGTGTTAAAAAGTCGCAAAGTCAGTTTTACACCCTCCTTGTTGGTTTCCGAAAAGGGGGTGTGGTGAGGGTGGGGAACATTCGTCATTATTTTTTACGCCAGAAACTGGTGTAAATAATAGCTGAAATCTACAGCAGCTCCGAGCTACTGTAGATTTCATTCTGCCACACGGACTGCCGGAGGAGGCCTCCTCCAGCAGTGCAGAGAACACACCAATCTTGATAAATCAGGGCCTAAAAGTATAATAAAAGATATAAAATAGGATAAAGAAGAAGAAAGGCTACTAGAGAAAGCGGCGGGGGCGGATTGGCCATAAACCCTACAGGGAATTTTCCTAGTGGGCAGGTGCCCCACAGGGCCACCTGAGCTATCCTCACTGAGGCTGGCTGGGTACATACTACTGGGGGCACAATAGGGGTCATTATTAGGGACAGTCTAGGTAGCACGCTAAAGGTAGGGCTGCCTTGGTGCTGTGTCCCACATCTCACCTCCTGAGCCCCCTGCTCCCTATCTTAATTAGGGACAACTGGAGGACAGAACATGCAGCTATTGATGGCCACCATAGAGGGACTGCTGCTGGGGAGGTATTATGCCCCTTCGATCACTTAATAAACTCACATATCTCCAGTTACGAGGACCTCCAGAAAAATTCTGGTACATACATAAGACTGTAATCCCTTAACCCAGGCACTGTAAATGGATGGGGAGTCAACCAGGACTTAAAGGGTTATTCCCAGTTCTAGAACAGGTTCTTAATAGGCAGTTCTGAGTCTAGTCAGTACCTCGGGGGCTGTCTTATGTCAGCCACATGGGTGCAGGTGAAAGCACATAAGATCCGCACGAATTTCCGTGTGTATTTATCTGCATTTATGCAGCATATTCGCACCAAAATCCAAAATGTCTCATTGCGGTTTTTGGTGCGGAATTGAGGCAGTTTTGCCTCAGATCTCACCCTGGGTGAAATCCGCAGCTAAAACCGCAAAAACATAATTGACATGCTATTTAATTTGAAATCCGTGCAGCAGGTCAATTTTCTCACGGAAAAAGTCTGCAAAGTGTACACAAGATTTGTGTAAGGTTACTTTCACACTAGCGTCGCTGGATTCGGGCAGGCAGTTCCATCGCCGGAACAATCTGTTCCATCCGGCAATCTGTATGCAAACGGATACCATTTGTCGACGGATCCGGATTGCAATACCGGATCCGTCTCTCTCCGGCTGTCATCCGGAAAAACGGATCCGGTATTTTTCTTTTTCACATTTTTAAAGGCGAAGTGGGCGAATGACAGGAGCGTAAGGTCCGACTCATAGCCAACTCACCAGTTACCTCCAGCATGTAACCATGCTTGCAATGGGAGAAGGGAGGAGTCTGCGAGTCCCACTCAAGACTGGCTGATATGGCCCAGGCCTCCACAGTAGGATATGTTGGCGAATCTCTCAGTTTTAACATCAGACTGAGGGTTTAGTAAGACCGCAGAGTGCACCTGTCTTTGCAAATGTTATTATATTGTTATATTGGTTATCACAACCACATAATTGCTATCTTGTGTAGGATGTCTGATGTGGTACTTGTGGTCCGCTGCGGGCATCCTCCACTCTATGCATTTTTGCTGGGGATCGCCATTAGCAAGGATTTGCTCCCCTGTATAGACATGTGCAACTGCATGTGGGTTTACAGCACTTCCTGCCTGTTTAACACCACGCCATTTTTTCTGTTGGTTTGTATATAGAGATGCTTGGAGGTGTATAGACTCCAATTTAAATGTGCCTGTTTTCCATCCACAGGCTACATTTAGGTGCACCTGCGAGGCCTGGGCCATATCAGCCAGTCTTGAGTGAGACTCGCAGACTTCTCCCTCCTCCCATTGCTAGCATGGTCACATGCTGGAGGTAACTGGTGAGTTGTCTGGGAGTCGGACCTTACGCTTCTGTAATTTGCCCACTGGCACCTGGTATTGCCCATACGGCACAGGTAGGTGAGTGTTAGGTCCCGAGCTACTTGAGAAACCTTGGCGCGGTGCTCGGGCTCAGACATGTCCTCCACAGCAGGATATGTTGGCTAATCTCTCAGTTTTAACATTAGTATGAGGGTTTAGTAAGACCGCAGAGTGCACCTGTCTTTGCAAATGTTATTATGTTGTCCCATTAAGACAACTTACCTCCTATTCACAAGATAAGGATAAATGTCTAATCGGCGGGGGTCATTAGAAAAAGATCCTGTGTCCCCTGTTTGTGGAAATGTCTTCCGCTCCATTACACTCTATGGCAGGAGATAGCCGAGTGCCAGCCCCCAGCAGTCCCATAAAGCTGAATGAAGCGGCAGTGCGCATGCTTCTCCGCTGCTCTACAACCAGAAAAACAACTCACATAGCAACTTCAGCAAAAAAATTAAATTAAATTAAAGCCGCAGTTCTTGAGATATTGTGAATAAAGAATGGAAATCAGATCCTTGGAGGACAGAATTGGCTGAGGTTGACTAGTTTACACCCTATATTTTTTTCCTGTACACCCTATTTCTGAATTCTGAGCATCCAGGAGGATCTTCATCTCTTGGCCAGAGTTATTAGCAGTTATAAAGAGCATCTCTTTCTCTGGAGGACCCGTCCTGTCCTGCAATATAAAGATAACCCCATTGATTTCAATGAGAACTGTGTAATACTTCATTTCCCCAGCGGGGGTGCTGTAAGGAAATTGAAGACTTGCTGTCAGGTTTCCCCCTAAAAATCACAGCTTATTGTCGAAGGATCGTTCTAACAGGCAGAGAGTCCTTTAAGGGGTTCATGTAGATGAGACTGCTGTGCCGTTGGGTTTCCATACGTTGGGATATATGATTTTCGTGGCGCTGTAAGTAGGTGAGAGGTTCACTGTAAGTACATGACCAGCCGGAGAAATGAAATGAATATTAGAAGAGGTTCACAGGGGGTTGTGTGGATGCTTCTCCCTCTCCTCATATAAACCAGACCGGGGACGGAGCCATCCTTCATACGTTCTACCGCTTTATAATACCGCCACATTTTCTAGTGAAATCTTTAAACACAGAATACACAGAGCAGGTACGTGTTTTGACAGTTGCTAAAATGAATACTTCTACAAATCCTTGCACTTGGTCGAAGAAGGGGAGAACATAAAGAGAGGATTTTAAGAAGGTTTCTCAGAATACAAAGAAGTTATAAAATTATCCTTAATGGGGTTATCCCATCATTCATGTAAAAAATGAAAATCAGACATCATATAGTACATGACAGTCTCTTTCTAACAAAGCAAGAACCAGCCCTGTACCTCACATAGATCCAGAGATCTCCCCGTTCATTGCTCTGCTAGATTTATATCAAGCTGCCAGATCTGGGCATGGGTCCTTACTGGTGAGCTCTAGGGACGTGTTCTATCTGCTGCAGCTCTCTCCCTATCACAGCTCAGGAGGCGTGTCTTTACTGCTGCAGCCCTATCCTTATCACAGCTCAGGAGGCGTGTCTTTACTGCTGCAGCCCTATCCTTATCACAGCTCAGGAGGCGTGTCTTTACTGCTGCAGCCCTCTCCTTATCACAGCTCAGGGGGTGTGTCCTTTACCTGCAGCTTTCTCCCTATCACAGCTTGGGGACATGTACTTTCTACTGCAACTCTCTCCCTATCACAGCACACCGGACATGTCCTTTCTCAGGGGTGTGTCCTTTCTGCTGCAGTCCTTTCCCTATCACAGCTTGGGGTGTGTCTTTTCTGCTGTAGCCATCTCCCTATCACAGCTCAGGTTGCATGTCCTTTCTGCTACTCCCTGTAACTGTCACAGTTTCTAACAGTAGATGCAGCTGGTGGCAGTTGAAGGATGGAACTGAGAATATACGACCACCTCAGCGAGGTGGACAGAGAAATAAGGAAAAGGGTCTATGGCCAGTCCGCCCTTGGCTCATTCTCATGTTCTAAACATAAAGGAAAACTCTGACAGAAAGACATATAGTCCCCCTGCGAGAAGCCGTTTCCCGCCACTCATGGGCAGACTGGCCATAGACCTTGTAGGGAAATTTCACGGTGGGCCGATGCATCGAGGGCCGCCCAAGCCCACCTCTTGGCCATCACCCAGGTACATAAAGATCTCTCAGCATTAATTGATGTAGGAGAATCAGGTACTTATGCACCTGGACAGCAGCCATAGGTGCCCTCCTGAACTCAACTGCCATCACTTACCGTCCTCAAGATAATGATTCAGTTCATACTGTGGCACGGGCAGCAGTATTTTGTGCTGAGCTTTGGTATTTGGTTCTGCTGGGGCGGTATTTTGTGCTGTACGATGGTATTAGATTCCGCGAGGGCAGTATTTTGTGCTGCACTGTGGTATTAAGTTCTGCTGAGGCGGTATTTTGTGCTGTACCATAGTATTAGATTCCATGAGGGCAGTATTTTATGCTGCACTGTGGTATTAAGTTCTGCTGGGGCGATATTTTGTGCTGTACCATGGTATTAGATTCCACGAGGGCAGTATTTTGTGCTGCGCTTTGGTATTTGGTTCTGCTGGGGTGGTATTTTGTGCTGTACCATAGTATTAAATTCCATGAGGGCAGTATTTTGTGCTGCACTGTGGTATTAAGTTCTGCTGGGGCGGTATTTTGTGCTGTACGATGGTATTAGATTCCGCGAGGGCAGTATTTTGTGCTGCACTGTGGTATTAAGTTCTGCTGGGGCGGTATTTTGTGCTGTACCATAGTATTAGATTCCACGAGGGCAGTATTTTGTGCTGCACTGTGGTATTAAGTTCTGCTGGGGCGTTATTTTGTGCTGTACCATAGTATTAGATTCCACGAGGGCAGTATTTTGTGCTGCACTGTGGTAATAAGTTCTGCTGGGGCGGTATTTTGTGCTGTGCCATGGTATTAGATTCCACGAGGGCAGTATTTTGTGCTGCACTGTGGTATTAAGTTCTGCTGGGGCGGTATTTTGTTCTGCACTATGGTACTGCTGGCTCCACCTTCTGTCACTGGGGCACTTTTAGGATTTTCCCAGTCCGCCCCTACCGCCACTGCCCCTCCTCCGCACAACCACATTATTAGCCAGTCTCACCTAGAAGTCATGGATTCGGTGCCGTAGGGACACATATGAATAATCTATCGAAGAGTATGGCGATCCACTATTGTCACCTATACGTCAACCGTGTTTGGGCAGCCACTTAGACAACAACGCAGTCGAAATCGGCTTAGTCTTTACATCCTAGAGTCTCACTTGGAAACCCCCCCCCCCCCTCCTCCCCGGAAAAATGATGAAAAGCTTTCGAATATACATCAGCCTTCAAAAGCGGAATATCAGGGACTCATTCATTTCCTTAATTTACATGAAAGAGTGAGAAAAACATCAAAGGCCACGAGCTCTAATTAATTAAAAATGTTCCTGCTGTAATTCTACATAAACAATACATCTGAAAAATGACATAGGGCTGAAGGACCAAACTTGGCCGAGCCTGACACCACGCGTGGTCACTGCACTGGACATTACTTACTGTATGGTGTGTGTATATACATATATAAAACTGCTGAGTAAGATTTCCCTAAATACGCCAACACCTCACATCTCAGCAGAATAAATAACAGTGTAAAAGAGAAAGGGATTATCTGATATTACAGACTATGATTATGGGGAGCTTTTAGGTTTGGCACCAGATGAAGCATTTGTTCTAAATGGCGTCTTATGACCAAAAATCGAAAAATTGAATGACCACTAATCCCATAATACAAGACATTGGGCTGGGCAGCCTCGTTCCTGGAAAAATTGGGGGTTGCAGCTTGGAGAGCCCCACACATGATCCACTGATGGGTCTCTGGTAGGAAACTCCTTAAAGGTGCCACCATTAAGTGTTATTTTAATATGATTCTGTAGAATATAATTCATTACTGTTGCAACGTATTTACTGTTACAAAAATGTTCCATTTGTGAGATATTGTTTTTACTTTATTATAATAGCGCCCCCTAGTGTTTAATGTGTATAGTGATGTTGCACGTCCACCTACTGAGGTGGTTGCACATGCTCAGTTCCATCTTTCAATGGCCAACAGCCTTATGTACTGTAAGAAGCTGTGACAGTTACAGGGAGAGAACGGCAACAGAGAGGACACCCCTCTGAGCTGTGATAAGGAGAGAGCTGCAGCAGAAAGGACATGCCACCCCTCCCACCAATCTTACTTTTTTCCTGTGAGCCTACGTTCTGTTAGGATGTGGGACTCTACCCCAAAATGGCAATAAATCCTGTTGAAAACAAAAAATATCTGACGTTGAAGTTAACTTTGATTGATTTATCCATAATAAGCTTGCCCCATTAGTCAAACAGTTACTCTGGTAGGCCTACCATACTTGCTGAACTTTCAGGGTTGAACTGGCCCATCAAAGTACTAGAGGATCCGCCCGGTGGTCTCAGGCTCTGATATCATAATGAGTCCCAAAGATCCAGAAGAAAAAACATTTGGTTGCCTTTGGTGTCAATCACTAGGCTCTATTTCTTCAATTCCAAACCTATTAAACCTTATTGATGATATAGCAGTTGGGGCTCCAAAATAACTTCATCTGGTGGTCCCCAGGATCCCTAGTCCACAGCAAAGCTGTGTAGGTGCAATACAATGGAATACCCCTCAATATCTTTTCAGTCTTAGGCTGGCCATGCACATTAGATGTGCGGAAAGCTAATTCAGCAGATGGCTATCCCACCTGAGCCCCCATACATATGCCCGGTAGCCTTGGCTGAACATAAGCGTGGTCTGAATGAGGACATGGGAGTTAAGTTGACCAAACTCATAAGTATCAGCCAGAATACGACTGATCAATCGTCCATCAGATTGTTCATATGACCATCAACATGCCAGCCCAAATGGACAGACGAGGGATGGACTATAAACAAAAAGTTAAACAACCCAGTGGGCACATGCCAAGTGGTAAATGATTGACTGCATATGGTCTGATGGACAATCATGCCATAAACACAACAGCCAAAAATTCAAGCGGACAGATCACATTTTTGCCGGATAACAGTCTGCCATCCGCAAGGGTAAAGGATTGTGTAATCATCTCCAAAACGGACATTTCAGCCAACATTCATCTTACATGTAGGGGCAGCCACTGCCAGACACCTCTTCTAGTGGTTTATATCCCAAGACAAAAGAATAGGTCATGTTGAAATCAAGCTACCCAATCCATCTCTCCTCCGAGCCACCAAAGGCAAATTGAGAGGACCCTCTACACATTAGATGGTTGGCCGGTGCTGATAATAGGTGGGTCAATCCATTCTCTATGGGTTATGGTGGGATGACCATTGATTGGTAGGGACTGCCCAAGTCTTCCAGAAGGGAAAGGGATATTCCAGTGCCATGGAGCTGGGAGGTGCCATCAGCTGGCACAGAACCTCAAGGACATCATCCATTGGCCATTGGGCTCAAATAATCATCTAATGGTGAAAGACAGAGAGATCTCTAAGGGTTATGATAAGACAATGAAGAGACCCCCGCTTCACTTCTGAGTAA
This sequence comes from Bufo bufo, assembly GCF_905171765.1. Classification (NCBI taxonomy): domain Eukaryota; kingdom Metazoa; phylum Chordata; class Amphibia; order Anura; family Bufonidae; genus Bufo; species Bufo bufo. The sequence continues at coordinate 788,932,467 of NC_053390.1, read as the reverse complement.
TTATTTGTACAGTTTGGTAATTTCTTACATGTTTAAACATTCCCTAATCCTTCCTAGTGAACAGACGCCGCTCTTTAACTATTAATGCCTCTGGTTTATAGACGGGGGGTCTGGAAGATTTCACTACAAAACTTTGCCTAATACATCTCGGTGACAAAATCATTGCTGGCGAGGGAGCCGTCACTCTGGTCTTTGTACGGGACGATGAAGTCACCATTAAAATATCAAGAGTCATGTTTTTATGTCATGATTTACACAGTGGAACGCTACAATCAGTGAGAACCCCAGCTCTGAGCCTGGACCGTACACTGAGCCCTTGTTGTTTACTCCGCTGAAAGGGGGGTGACAACAGTACGTCCAACCCTCCACTTCCAAATTGTGAGTTTTGAAAGCCCAAGTTGCTGCTTTCTCTCCTTCAAGTGCACAAAAAGTGTGAAGTGAATGTGCGCTCTATTGCAAGCCCACTCCGAATCAAGAAAAGACCCCCAATGTTCTATAATACTTCAAGCCAAGGAATCTTGCAAGGGTCATGGACCACTTATGCCCCCACCAAAGCTTAGTGAGTCCTTCTGGGTCATGGTGTCTACGTAGGATGTTGCCTTCTCCATGGCTCTACAACTAGTTGTTCCAGGAGTTGAAAAGCAGTGGGTGGGAACCACATAGACACCCCTAAACGGTCAAGAGGGCACCACAACTAACCTGGATTATAAATATCCCTCTGATTTATGAGAGTTGGGAAAATGGGCAAATAGTGAGAAAGTGAAGAGCGGGCAAAGTGCCATACTAATCAGTGGACCTCATCCCCAGAGATTTTCGGGCACCCATCAAGTCACCACTCTATCAGGAGATACTTCTGCTTCTCAGATTTTTAAACCACTCAGCCTTTGGTGGTTGGTCACCTACAAGAGACTCCTCCATGGCATTCAAGGGACCCTTACGAACCGTTCCACTATGTGTTAGTATCCAATCATTACCACTGGTCTACCATATTATTATTACGAGCAATAACTATGCGACGCACGGCAGCGACAAGGGATCCCTTTTAAGATGAGATAAGTATTTTGTGACGCCAGTTGCCGTGAGGCAACAAGGGCACAGGGCCCCTTTTTAATGATATAGTAGATGATACCCAGATGTAGGAATGGCCAAGCAGTATAGGATGGCCCACAATGTCCCTTAAGGTGGCCCACAATGTCCCTTAATGTGTTGTGCACATGTCACGGTCCTCCTACCTGGATATGCTGGAACCCCAGGCGTTGTTGTCCGAAGCAGACAAATAGAGGGTAGTTGAATTAGAGGATGGAGAAATAAATTGAGTCCAGACCTTGTGATGAAGTTCAATAATAGCTTTACTTGAATAAACATTTCTTCAACAGTTTCAGGCTTTGTCTTGGTTCCCAGCAGGCTTTAGCATTAACTCTAGCAGGCAAGCAAACGCAACTCTGCTACATCTGTTGCTCTGTGGCTCTGCTGTGCTGACTGAATAACTTTGCTTTAGCTGTATGCTGCAACTTCTCTCTTTGTAGTCTGACTCTAGCTTAATCCAGGGAACTTTTCCTCCTGGCTGCTCTGGCTGGCTTTTTGTTGGGCATGGACACATCCAACGGCGACGTGCCCAGCCCTTGCTTCCTTCCCCTAGCAGGGGGTAAGCTAGACTGACCTCTAACTAACTAACTAGTCCCCTCCCCTCCATAGAGGAAAAGCTAGAATGGAAAGAAGGCTTGCATTCTCTCTAAATGTAGCTCTGCCATGCTTACTGCCACCTTCTGGTGAACCAGGTAAATTATATGAATAAGAGCAGTTACAAGAAATAGGAATGCGCATTGTGAAGGACTTGAAATAAATGCATAAAATGACACTATATTAGCCCATAGGAGACAGTAGCGGGGTGCAGAAGTAGTAATGCCACTATGGGGCGTTACAACTACACTTCATCTTAGCCAAAAGACAAAAAAAAACAAAATCGGAGAAGCTGGAGAGATGTGGCGAGCACAAGTGGCTGTTCAGACTCTAGGAACCACTCATGGTCATACCCTCAAGTGGTGCCCACAATGCCAGCTTCACGGTGGTCTCTACCATGACACATCCATAAGAAAATCTAGTGGTCTGCCTATGGCAGTGCATTATGGTAGGGTCAGAAGGCCCAGTTGCCAAAAAGTTGCTCCCTATATCCATGGAAGGGGCTCTGTCCGATGGTAGGTGACCCCATTACTAGACAAACCAGCCCAATAGTGTAGTGACGCAGTGGAAGCATAGAAAGGCTGGCTGACAACCGATTGGGGGCCATATTGATTGTGGCAAGTTTTAAAGGTATGCTCTAGTCACAGGATAGGGGATGAGTCTGATCGGTGTAGGTCCAACCACTGGGACCACCACAGGTCATGAGAAAGGGTCCTGTTGCCTCCGTATGCATGAAGCTGAGATTGAGCATGCTCGCTACCGCTCCTTTCATCTCTATGGGATCAGGGCCTGAGAGAAGCCGAGTACATCGCTCAGTCATCTCCGGTCCTATAGAGATGATTGGAGCGACAGGGCTCATGCTCGACCACTGCTCCATTTATATTGGGGGTCATAGGTCCTCTGTTCCCGTAATATGTGTGTGTGGGGGGGGGGGGGGGGGGGAAGGACATTGGTCGGACCCCCACCGATCAGACTTTCCTGCCATACTGGTTGGCACTCTGCTTTTCCAGACACATAGGGGGAGATTTATCAAACTGGTGTAAAGTAGAACTGGCTTAGTTGTCCATAGCAACCAATCAGATTCCATCTTTCATTTTCCAAAGTGGTCCTTAAAAATGAAAGAAGGAACCTGATTGGTCGCTATGGGCAGCGCCAGTTTCCCTTTACACCAGTTTTGATAAATCTCACCCATAATGTACGGACTGAATAGTATCCTGCTATATGTGCAGCCTTGTAGGTGGTCAGACATTCTGTGTGAACATAGCCTAGACGCATGTTCTCAGCAGAAGTTCAGACATTTTTAAGGATTTCCATGACTTTTGTTTTTCCACACAACACAATTATTTCAAGTATTTTATTCCACCGGCTCATTCACAAGCCGCAGGCAATAAAGGGGTTAACTCCCCGGCGTCTCCATCCCTCAGGAGTACACACACGTTCAGAGGGATGCGGTGACGTCACCGCCCAAAGGGGGCGTGTTTGATAGTAGAACCGAGAGGGGGCGTGTTGGATATTTGCATAGAGGCGTGGTTATGCAGTGTAACCACGCCCAACACATTGGAGCTGCTGTCAGGGGGGAGGAGAAGCTGAGTGGCCGGCACTCTGTTCGTGTAGAGCGGGAGGAGAGGAGCTGGGCACCCGGAGCTGTGCTCCCCCGGGCTCTGGAGCTATAAGAGCAGCAGGTAGGTGCTGGATCCCACCGGACACTCTGCATGGAGCCTGATCCCCCCTGCTGGACTGTGACCCTGAGGACCCCTCTGCTGGACAGTGGACAGTGCAGGCTCTAGATCGCTGCCAGATCCGGAGATTTCAGGTTGCGATGAAGTTGATAGCAGATTTCAATCTGAATGTGCAGATAGATGGTAGCCAAAGGGATGAGGCATGTAGCCAAAGTGCACTGGTGAGGCAGGGATCTTGGGGTTGCAGTGCACTGGTGAGGCAGGGATCTTGGGGTTGCAGTGCACTTGATAGGCAGGGATCTTGGGGGTGCAGTGTACTGGTGAGGTATGGATCTTGGGGGTGCAGTGCACTTGGTTATGGATCTTGGGGGTGCAGTGTACAGGTGAAGCATGGATCTTGGGGGTGCAGTGCACTTGTTAGGTATGGATCTTGGGGTTGCAGTGCACTTGATAGGCAGGGATCTTGGGGTGCAGTGCACTGGTGAGGCATGGATCTTGGGGGTGCAGTGCACTTGGTTATGGATCTTGGGGGTGCAGTGCATTGGTGAGGCATGGATCTTGGGGTGCAGTGCACTGGTGTGGCATGGATCTTGGGGTTGCAGTGCACTTGATAGGCAGGGATCTTGGGGTGCAGTGCACTGGTGAGGCATGGATCTTGGGGGTGCAGTGCACTTGGTTATGGATCTTGGGGGTGCAGTGCATTGGTGAGGCATGGATCTTGGGGTGCAGTGCACTGGTGTGGCATGGATCTTGGGGTTGCAGTGCACTTGATAGGCAGGGATCTTGGGGTTGCAGTGCACTGGTGAGGCATGGATCTTGTGGGTGTAGTGCAATTGTTTGATGTGCATCTTTGGGGGGGGGGGGGTGCAGTGGACTGGTACAGATTGCAAGTAGAAAAGTGTCACTGATGCACAAGTATGCGGACACGTAGTAGTCCCTGGACTCCTGTGCATTGAAGTTTTGCAGCCTGGACTAGCTGTGTACACTGAGGACAGCTCAGAAGCTCAGGGACTGCAGCCTGCCACATGTCCGCCTGGATGTGCTGCTGTAGTCTCCTGATATGGCCCCATAGTCGTGGCTCTTAGGCTTCATGCACACATCCAGGTCCATATTTCGGTCCGCAGAGTACAGACACCTTCCACGTGTATTCTGCACGTCTCTCACTCCCATCAATAGAAAGGACTATCCTCATCTGCAATACGGACCAGAACAGGACGTGTCCTGTAATCTGCGGAACAGCCACACGGATCCTCAAAAATACCGCTGTGTGCTTGGCCCCATGGAAATGAAGGGGGATCGCACGCGCTGGTAAAACTACAGTTCTGTGCATCAGGCCTTTGGGGTATATTCACATACGGCAGATTTGTTGCAAAAATTTCTGCCTCTAAAAATCTGTTCCGTGCCGCTGGTATGGGGTCGTTTTGGCAGCACGCGCGTGGATGGCGACAAGCGCCGGTCGAATAAATTGGACAGTGGGAGAAACGTATGCAACAAATCTGCTACGTGTGAATTCTCCCTAAGGATACCTGCACACGTTTCGGATTATGTGCGTTTTTTTTTTCATCGCAATGTAACACCGTATCAGCAAAGTGAGCGAGATTTGACAAATCTTACGTACAGGTTGCAGATTTTTTTACGTGCAGAAAATAACCTACGTAGATTTTGAAATCCGCAGCATGCCCGTTGCAATGCAAAGGGTGAGATCTGCAGCAAAAACCGTGCCAAACTCTGCAGGCTTTGGCGCGGAAATGGGAAGAAATCTGAGTGAAAATCCACCCCCGTGTGCAGGGAGCCTTAGGGCTCATGCACACAACTGTATGTATTTTGCGTTCCGCAAAAAAAAAAATGGTGACGTCCGTGTTGCATCCGTTTTATTGCAGATCCATTGTAACAATGCCTGTCCTTGTCCGCAAAACGGACAAGAATAGGACGTGTTCAAATTTTTTTATTTTTTTTGCAGAACAGACATACGGACACAGAATGCACACAGTCATTTCCGTTTTTTTCCAAGCCCCATTGAAATGAATGGTTCCGCATATGGACCTGTAAAAAAAACGGAAGAAAAATACGCTTGTGTGCATGAGCAGGCAGGAAACACAGGAGTGGGTCCAAAATCAAACATGTCAAGGAAAGACTGAGGGTTCTGCATTTTCTTTAAAAAAAAAACGCATCAAAAACTGCAGGTGGTGTGATTCCTGCCTAATGCTGGTGCTAAATTACAACTCTCAACCTTTGGCTGTTGAGGCATGCTAGGAGTTGTAGTTATGTGACAGCCAGACAACCTCAGCTTCTGGTACTACCAGCGTGCCAATGTCTTTGGGCACCTATGGAGAAGGACCCATTGGGTATCTCCTTGTCACTGAATGGATACATTCTTATTGTTCCCGTGGTTACAATGTATCAATGTGCAATATTTACAAAATAGATACAAAACAATGAGTAATGTGACGCCCCATCAAGTCTTCTGCCCACCCTGTGCCGTTTAAAGGATAAAACCAGTCCAGCTCTTGACCTCTCCCAGTCATTAGTCATGGCAGAGATGGGGGCACACCGTCCTATAGGTTGACCACGGTGAGGTGTGAAGGATTCTTGTTGCCCTCTAGGTACCAGGCTGACTCTTCTCCTTCTGCTTTCTCTAGGTCGTTGCCACCTTGGTCAAGGAGACCGGTGCCCGGATTTACAGCGCTGAGCCCAGCGGAGCAAAGTATGCAACCGGAGGATGCCTGAGGCTGGAGGGGGCTGCAGGCTATCCCCGTGCAAAGGGATACTAGTGGGAATGATCACCGTGTGGTGCACCCTCTGCTTTTCCCTGGTGACGGTGAGCGGGGTGCCAGCTGCCAGGCTTCCAGTTGCACAGTCAGAAGAGGACAAGCCGGAGATAAAACCAGCAGGTAAGGGTGCGGGTCCGCCCAGGGTTTGCATGCTGTCCTGGGCTTCTTGCACCATGGGAGGTCGGCAGGGGGGGCATTGTTTGAGGACCTTAATTAATCACTGGGCTAGCTGACTTGCAGATTAACCCTTCTGCTGCCGCGGGGCTGGATGTTTATTGAGGGGCCCTAATGTGTGTACAGTGCTGTACAATGCACAGCTTGTCCGAGGTCATTGCACATCAAAGGGAGACCCTGATTGTATTATGGCGGGGGTAATCGGCCAGTTATTGTAGAAGCGGGGTTATAAGTGAGCCGACGGAGGCACCTTGTACCCTGCATTGTAGGATCAACAGGTTACACCTATAGGAAGATGTAGCGAAGCCGAGTTTGTCACTACGACAGGTTGTACATATATAGCTCTGCTGTATTTTACTGTGCCTAGCAATACATTGTAGTGACAAATTCAGCTCTGCTACATTTAGACGTATATATTTATAACCCACATAGCCTATAAGACGTTAGTGGCAAACTCAGCTCTGCTACAATTTAGATATATCTAGCTATATATTTTGATCTGTGTATGCTAAGAAGATAGTAGTGACAAACTCGACTCTCCTACACTTAGATATATCTAGCTATAACTCTATAGGTGTAACCCATCTATCCTGTAAGGCAGCAATGACAAACTCAGCCTTGCTACATTTAGATATAGCTAGCCATATACATATAACCTGTCTATCCTATAAGGCAGTACTGGCAAACTCAGCTCTGCTTCATTTAGCTATATCTAGCAATAGATGGGTCATTTGTGTATCCTATAAGGTAGTAATGGCAAACTCAGCTCTGCTACTGTTAGCTACGTCTAGCAATAGTTGTGTAAATTGTCTATCCCAGGCATGCTCAACCTGCGGCCCTCCAGCTGTTACAAAACTACAACTCCCAGCATGCCCGGACAGCCTACAGCAGGGCATTGTGGGAGTTGTAGTTTTACAACAGCTGGAGGGCCGCAGGTTGAGCACCCCTGGTCTATCCTATAAGGCAGTACGGACAAACTCGGCGCTGCTACATTTATCTATCCTATAAGACAGTAGTGACATACTCAGCTCTGCTACACTTATATGTATCTTGCAATAGATGTATATAACTTGTCCATCCTATAAGACAGTAGCAATAATCTCAGCACTGCTACATCAGCATATAGCTAGCTATACATTTGTAACTTGCCTAACCTGTAAGACAGTAGTCCAAAACTCAGCACTGCTACGTTTGGATGTATGTAGTAGCAGCGTTTGGCACTACTGTAGGAAAGACAGGTTATATAGCCAGATACATATGAATGTAGCAGAGCAGAGTTTGTCACTACTGTCTTAGAGGCTAGATAGATTATAAATATGCATTCATCGCTAGATATATGAAGATGTAGCAGAGCTTAGTTTGTCACTACTGTCTTACAAATTAGCTTCTAAATATGCGTTTATAGCTAGATATAAAAAGATGTAGCAGAGGTAAGTTTTTCACTTCTAGGTCATAGTTCAGACATGTTGTTATAAATATACAGTTAGATAGTCGATAGATGTAGCAGAGCTGAGTTTGTCACTACTGACTTGACAGGTTATAAAATGGAGCTAGATATATCTAAATGCAGCAGAGCCAAGCGCTATTGTCTTACAAGTTGGACAGGTTATTATATGCAGATGTAGCAGAGCCTAAATGTGTCTTATCATTTTGCTGTGAGATTGTGTAGAGAACAGGTTCTGTTTGCCTGCAGTCCTAAGGCACGCCGCATGGCGATCCCTCTCTTGATGAATAATGCAGTACAGTTACGTGCAGTCCTATGTAAAATCGCACATAACAGTTGGTATCACAATGCTTGTGCCGAGTGACAAACTCAGCACCCCTACACTTGCATGATATGTCTGTATACTGTTGCAGCCTGCTTGCGTTGATTTATATTGTGAGCTGAGACACGTACAGATGTCAGACGAGTGTTCTATGTCATGATGAGTCTCTCTGGTTATGATTTAGTTCGTGGCCCTAGTTCTTGTGTGGTCCTTGCTGTGTAGCGATAATGAGTTTGCAATGTGTTGCTGCTTTGTATGTAGATAATATGCATTACTATTGTCTCATTGACACGTCTGATGATGGGATTGAATCTACTTGTTGCTTTGCTTTCTTTGGAAAGCTGGATGTAGATGAGCTGTGGAATGCTGATGGGCTAAGCAGCTCAGGGGCCACGTGTGGCCCCTTCAAAGCCGATTAATCTTATCATTGTCTTCATTGATATTGCCATTTCTAGGAGGTCTGATGTGTCCCCCAGACCCTCAGGTTGGTTGTAACGTGTGCTTAATGATGGCCTCCATTCTGTGCAGCAGTGAGCTCCAGCTGTTGCAAAACTACTACTCCCATCCTGCCCTAATAGCCACAGACCGTCAGGACAGGATGAGAGTTGTAGTTTTGCAACAGCTGGAGAGCTGCCGATTGGGGAGCATTGCTGTACATGATTGAACTGTATATTGCATCCGTGTCTGATCCACATTTTCTGGCTATTGCACACAGACCCATTCATTTCCACGGAGCCGCAAAGAAAATGGACGCACGCGGTGTCGTCTGTGTGCTGTCTGCATCCATATGTCCGTTTTGCAAATGATAGAACATGTCCTATTCTTCTCCGTATTGCAGACACGAATAGTCTCTTCTATTGATGGGAGTGAGAAAAATGCGGAAGGTATCCGTATTTTGCGTATCAGTGACTTGCGGACACGGCCGTCTGCAGGAGGCCTTATTCATTGGCTGCATTCCAGTAGTAGTAGTAGTGTCATCCAAACCACAGATGGGGTTGATAATGTGTCAGTATGTTACACAGCTGTTTTCTGTAATTTAGTAGGGTAAATGACCAACACAGCTCTGCTGCATCTGCCCAATATTGGCCTACAAACATACACTTCAAATAGCTTCAATGATATGGTAGGGTAAACAACTAACATAGCTCTGCTGCATCTGCCTTGTTCAGCTCTGCTGCTTTTGCTCAAAGCTAGCCTGTTAAAGAGATATACACTTGAAAAATCTGCATGATATGTAGTGTACATGACTAAGATCGCTCTGCTGCATCTGTTAAAGAGACATGCGCTTCACAATATCTGCAAAGCTATAGCAGGGTAAATAGCTCTGCTGCATTTGTCCAAAACTAGCCTGTTAAAGAGACATACACTTCAAAATATCTGCACTGCCATACGTTTTGCATGGGTGATTATCCAGACCAATAATATTTACATGTAAATTCCTCCGCTCTGCTGCACCCAGCACCGCTACATCTCTATATCTGATGAGACCACTGCATCCCACCTTTTAATACATTATGTGAAGGGAATGACAGGCAGCGATGCAATGAAATAACCTCGCTCCATTGTCTGCGAGAGAAAGTAATCCTGCCAGAATCAACATGAGGAGAGAGTAATTACTGTCTAGCGAGACGAACACTTACCGTGGAAGATCCCCCCCCCCCCCCCCAACCTCCATTTTTACGACTTCTTTGTATCCTTGTATTTTAAGCTTTTAGTTCAATTACCCTTCAGAAAGTCCATAGAAAATCTTCCTGTAGCTGTCACAACAACCTCCGGCGGGCGCTCTTCTCAATGGATTGTGCTTTCTTTTACTGAACAGGGTTGGACAGCAACTCCCAGCATGCTCGTTTCGTGTACAGATGGGAGTTGTAGTCCGATAGCCTGAGCATACTTCAAGAAGTCATCTGTGACTGACGGCACTTTCTAGTCCGTTGCCGGTCTCCAAGCTATGATTCTTCAGCTGCTGCGATACTACAACCCCTAGCATGCCCTGACGTGACACGCTGAGAGTTGTAGTTTTGCAACAGCTGCGTGGTTTGGACTTCTCGTTGAGGGCTATGTAATCAAAACATAAATATGCTAAATGATAGATTAAACCTTTTTTAGTCTCGCCATTTCAAGAGATCTGCTTTATGTCGGTGAATGGAAACTTTTTCGAATTGCATTATAGTGTGCTTTAAAGGACAAGGGGAAGAGGTCACTGATGAGCCAGGTACAGTGTCTTGTAGGAATAGCTCACCTGTTTTGATTTATCCCTTGCAAGTATTCTGCTTGCTGTCAGTGAATGAGAGCATTCTTAAAGGGAGTCTGTCAAACCAGGCACATTTTAGGGCTAGCTCAGCTGAACGCAGTGATACCTTTTTACTTAGTGATAAGTTGCTTCATCCTAGACGAAAAAGCAGCTTTAATCTATATGCAAATGAGTAGTTAAGTGCACTGAGGGCGGGTCCAAGCCACTCTGTGCACCTTTGCTCTTCCCTTTTTCCTCAGCCAGACAATCCCTCTCTATGATCGTCACTCCCAGGTCCCTGCATAGTCCTCAATCAAGTAGAGGGAGCAGGAGAAACAAGGGTGCACAGAGACGCTTGGGCCCGCCCTCGGTGCACTTAACTACTCATTTGCATATGATGAAAAAGTTATTTCTCTCCAGACTGAAGCGACAGATCACTATGTGAAAGGTATAATCACATTCGGCTGAGCTATTTCTACAATGTGCCTGGTTGAACAGGCTGCCTTTAAGAATGTTGTCATTCACTGACAGCAAGCAGAATACGAAACAGATTTCTGCTTTAATTTTCCATTGGAAAAAGAATGAGAGCGTCATTCTGATTGGTTGCTTGCTGCCCTCCATGATAAATATGTTGGCTTTACATCCAGCCCGGAACAATCTATAGACATAGGAGCATTTAGTGACCCCGGGAGACGTGACATCCGTGTGTACATGTAACACGTGGCATCCCCTTCTCTTTCCCACACTCTGTAGCCGGGTCATGATGGGTTAACCCACCGCTGAGCTCTACAGTAGACATTGTGATTTAAGTGCCGCTAAATTCCAGCGAGATGGATTGGGTTGAGATTATTTTTCCCTCTCCTGTAAGAAATTGGTGTTGCTACGTGATGTAGCAGAGCCGGGAGCCGCGCGCCGCGCAGATTGTGTTCACATCTGTCCCGTCACAGGTGCTGGAGCGCGCACACTGTTTTTATAGATCGGATGAACAAGATGAGATTTTACTGTGAAATTTAAAGCCTCCATGTAGTCGGCCATTTTTCTTCTTCACTTATACATTGGTTCATATAGAATTGTGGTAGCGGCCGGCAGCAGATATGGGGTAAATCGGCTTGGTGTGATTTTCCTTTTGTATCCCTCACGACGTCCATTATGTTTTTTTTTTGCGCGGCTCCATATTTTTGTACCAGGCTATAAGGCCGCGTCTCATTGGTCCATACCGGTTCATTTCCTGTCAGCGGAAATGGGCAAAGCCCAAAATTGGCTGAAAACCGGTTTCTTTAAAAGTCAGACCCGCATGGTTGCTGTGCCGAATTTGGCGGAACTGTCCCTGATTTTTCAGAGACGCTCCCGACAAATTTGTGCTGTCCTGGGCCGAAAACAGGAGGGGCTAACTCAGACCACACCCATAAGCGGGTGTTCCTACGCAGGGTCGGGGCTTAGATGCACCATTTTTACCAACTGAAACGTTGGTAAAAGTATGGACCTGTCACCGCTCTAGAAGCGTAGGAGATATTCATAATTGTACGCTATTTAGTCAATGGGGATTGGTGATGTCACCAACATGCAAGGCAGCCGTAAAGCTGGACATACTGTATGTATCGGAAGTCCTTTTGCCCCGCCCCCTTGTATGTTAGTGATGTCACTAACGTATAAGGCGGTGCGGAAGCTAAACATATACATTTGAAGTCACTTCCCTCCCCGCTTTATACATTAGTGATGTCACTAACGTACAAGGGGTCACTGAAGCTGGCCACAGACATTTGAAGCCACTTTGCACCCCCTATACATTAGTAATGTCACTGGCATACAGGGCGGCTATTAACATTTGGGGGAGATTTATCAAAAATGGTATAAAGGAAAACTGGCTTAGTTGCCCATGGCAACCAATCAGATTCCACCTTTCATTTTTCAAAGCTCCTTTGGAAAATGAAAGGTGGAATCTGATTGGTTGCTATGGGCAACTAAGTCATTTTAAAGGTAATTTTCCCCCCATCTTTATGGACACCTACTAGTCCTGAAAAACAGACTATTTCTAACAAAAAATGAAGGTCCATTTACACGGGCGGAGTGCTGATGGACAATTTAGCAGACCGATCGGAGGCGTATTTAAGGACCTTTTACACAAGGGGATAATTTCCTGAATGAACGGCCGCCAAAGATATCGTACTCTGTGAACACCCCTCAGCGATATACTGCCGAGCGGGCATTTTTGTGTCCACATCATGTTTACACGTGGCAATGTTTGGCCCCAGATCACCGGCCTGAGTAGCGGGCCAAGTCAATGCATTTCGCTTTAAATAGAAACCCCCGGGCGAAACCGAAACGCAAAACTGATTCATGAAAACTGTCTTTGTTTTGCCCACAGCAACCAATCACAGCACAGCTTTCACTTTTCAAGCTCACTGTAAGAAATGAAACCTGCGCCAATTGGTTGCTATGGGCAACAAAGTCTACAGGACTGATGAAGTCAGCCAAGCGCTGTACAACCACGATCTCCATCAGTTCCACTAAAACTGAATGGAACGGGGATGTGCAAAGGGTCGGACTGGCCCACCAGAGTACCAGGCTCTGACAATAATGGACCCCTAGTAAAATAGGGCCCTTAAAGGGATTGTTCCCTCTTGGACATTGGGGACATATCGCTAGGGACCAGCACCTGTGTTTAGAACGGGGCCCGCAAAGTGCAGGAGGGCGCACCGCGCCTGCAGGGCAGCCCCTCCATTCATTTCTATGGGGGCTATTTCCATAAAGCCCCATAGAAGTAAATGAAGCGGAGGACTCACTTGCGCAGTCCGCTTCCCAGTCATTTCAGTAGGACTTTCAAAAAATAGCCGGGCGTGCATGCACGGTGCGGGCTCCGTTCTAAGGATAGGTGCAGGTCCCACCGAGACCCCCACCTATAAGACACTGGGGGCATATAAGACGCTTATCATCCATCTTATGGATAGTTGATAAGTTGGACCAACACCGCATGGACGATTTGTTTTTCTTTTTTTCTAGTGAGTAAGGGGGGGGTGGATTTGGAGACCTCTGGCACCACTTATCTCAGAAATTTGGTTTCTCCTCCGACCACAACAGACATTTTAGAGGAACCTTTTCCCCATTTGGTGACAACGGGCTAGGAGACCACACACGTAGCGCGAGGGTTAACCACACGGACCGTTTTTTTTTTTTTAATGTGGAGATCAACGGCGTCCTGTGCCAGGGAGGAGATGCTGGTCTGGTAGGTACCGAGGAGAACTTTGCTACCCCACACAAAGGCGACTTCTCCCCCCGTGTAGGTTGTACGCCATGAAAGGAAAGCTCTCTTAGTGAAATGGTCCATGTGTTATTAGCTCATTAGTGGCGCTTGTTGTCCTCTGGATTTTTACGTTAACAGCCTGAGCGCTTATTTTCCATAAAAGCGGCTTGGAAGGATTTTTTTTCTCTTTTTTTCCCCTAGTGAGCTAATGCTCCACACGGGGCGGCGGGCGAGGTAACAGCCACTGCTTTGTGCTAGCAGCGGGCTGCATAAAACAGGCATTGAAGGGCAGGCATTCTGGAGCTATGTGCCTGTTTGCTAATATGAACGATGCCCATTAGGCTATATTGAAGCCGTGTCCACTTTCACATCCCCGCAGGGAAGTGTTCTGCTCCTAGGAAGACCAAGGCAGATGGTGGGGTTATTATTGAAAGGAGTCCAAGCCAAAAACACTGGGGGCCTCGTGGAGGGGACTATTCCCCCCCCCCCCCTTTTATATATTTTTTTCTTCCCTCTTTCCTCTTTTTTATGAATGAATCGAAGTTGCAGGAGGGTATTTGAATGTGTAATCCGCTCATTGGCTAGGACAGAGATGATTAGCAAGGTCAGAGCACTCTTTCTGCAGCCTTGATACGACGGTCACTCTATTCAGGGTGGAATAAATAGAGAGAGGGGGGGCATCGCGGACCTCTGTGCCAATTTGCATTGATATTCCTAAAACTGGACATGAATGGGCCGTAAAAACCAGTCATTCAAATAATTAATCAAAACCAGTTCTGGGACAGGCCGATGCTATATTTATTGTGCACTGTGTGGCGCCTTTTTAAAAAAATGTTATTGTCATTCTGGGTAGTTAAAGGGGTTGTCCTACGAAAAATTCAAACCAGCCCCTGGATCTAAATACTTTTGCAATTGCATGTCATGAAAAATTTAGCATAGCCACTGAGTTATTCAAAAAAATGTATCTGTATAGCGCCACCTGCTGTTTGAGAAGATGTACACGAAGTAAGCAAACTACATGAGCATACCTGTTAAAAAAATAATAATAAAAAAAGCATACTAATCCTGGAAAATCCCTTTAACTGCCGGCCAGCGCTTTGCTTCTGCAGTGTGAGTGTAAGTCCTTTACCTGACTTCTGGTGATGCTGAATCTGGGGGAAGGCAGCAGCATCCTGGACACACAGATCCATCATGTATTACTGTGAGGGACACATTCGCATTTATTCAATTTTGAAGCTCGGAGCAGCTTGTAAACTGAATATCAGGCGGGCTAAAAGTGAATGGAGATTACGCTATATTTCAGGCTACAATTAGAGGGAAGGCAACCACCAACATATTTATAATACATTTTTCCGCCAACTTATTTATAATAAATGTTTTCCATAGTCTTAAGTTTATTGTGTGGATGATAACCAGATTCTTCACGTGGACCTCTCTGCACCTATTTGGTGTTCCTACAGCAGTTAAATAACCCCCCCCCCCTCCCCCCCACACTCACCCAAACAAAAACCAGCAAATTAACGTATTACATGTTGGATCCCGCATGTTCTGATGCATCGTAAATCACCAGGGCGTAGTATGCAGGTAGTTTGTGCCAGTAGTAAATGTGTGCTGGAGAGTTTAGTCATGGTGTGAGGTGAGTGCCCTCGGCTTAGTAACGAGTGCAGCTCTGTGTGATTTGTCAGTGACAGTCAGTGTCAGTGTTTATTGCCTGGTAAAGTTCTATTCATTCCAGTAAACACTGACTCCTGGGTAAGAAGAGCTCCTCTGTCCACTTCTCTATGCTGTGACTAATTTTTATGGGAAGCAACAGCACTTTATGGGAAAACCGTTCTGGTTTCATGAACGCTACCTCAGATAGGAAGAAAAAAAAAGCTGCTACCACGACCATTTTTATCAGGAATTGGTCTCTAAATTGGCTGGGAAATGACTGATTACACCCATAGGGCGGTTCCCACGCCCTGTTGAGCCCTCCTGGCAATGGAAAACTGAATGGTTGGACAGGGCTTGATGTCCTGGTAGATGAGGACGCCCATACGCCCTACTTTCAGTCCATGTAGATGTTCTGGCCAATTGTTGAGACCCCTACTGCCCCAAACAAAGCAATGAGAGCAGATTGCCTAAGGGTTACAGAACTGGATCTCTATTTTGGATTTGAGATTGGGCTGCATTAGATTTTCTGAGGCCGCCAAACTTCCTCCATATTGTGCGTATGGAGGAAGCCCAACTGTATTCCATTGGTGAAAACAAGGAAGCCACTTAGATATAGAACATGTGGCTGATGTGACGTCTTTGGAAAGACGGAGCTCAACCTTGCTTGATCCAGTCCCCTTTCCTACTGGGTCTCAGCAGGGCTCCCTCTGCAAATGAATTTCTGGTACGCAATGGAGTGGAGAAACGGCCCAAGAGTCATGGAGGAGGGATCAACCACGAAACCCTTCAATCCTGGATACAATCTCTATAGTGAGGAGCTTAGTTTGAGCTTTGACATGGAACCATCTTATTTTTATGTTCCCCACTACTTGGCCCGGTTGTCATTCAACTTTTTTGAACCTTTGTTTCCTGAAGATGTTCGGCACCAGATATGTTTTGCAGCTACTTATGTCCCTCGCTCTCTCTAGATATCCCAGTTATGCTTTTTCTAGCTTATGGGAAAAAAGCTAGTAAGATATTTATCCCTGAGGTAAGAAACCTTCAGTAAGCGTCTTGTGAAATACCTAGTGAAAATTTCTCACGGGCACATTTTAAAAAGAATTACAAAGTTTTGGCTTTTTTTTTTTTTACCCGTTTTGTTGTGATATGTCCTTGAGCGTTATCTTCTGTTTGAGCCAGTAATTGCTTCTAAGAAGATAATTGTCTTTAGAAGACCTTTCTTCTCCGGTAAAATGCATGGAAAATCTTGTGCAGTTATCTGTGACCCCGTTGAATCGTGGGACTTGGTTGATATCTTTCCCATTCTTCTGTCAGTCAGATATGTGGTTCACATGAAGGAGGGGTACGTAGTTTTCTAGTGCACCTTATGAACCTTCTAGAAATGGCGGTAAACGACGTACTTTTTTATGTAATAGTCATACTAATATGTTATATTATACTCCTATTAATATATATTAGCATGAGTGTTTAGTAGTGCATAGCGCCACTTAACACCACTTTAGTATGAATTTACATTGTGTGTGTGTGTTGTTTTTTTGTGTTTTTTTACCTTTATGAAATTGTTTTATGTGTGTATATTTTAGTTTTTTGTGTCTACATAAGGCAAAGTGTACATCTGCTCTGGTATTCTGTTTCGGCATAGGTACAGAATACCTCAACTACCCGATCCGGCTGGACAGTGCCAGAGCCCGACGGATTCCATTCACCATAATGCGGTCTGTCAATTGTCCGGTGTAAACACCAGTATGTAGCAGTATTTTTATTTTTGCCAAAACCTCCACCGCAGATGTGAACCTAGTCCAGGGAAGACTTTTTTTTTGTGTTTTGGCCAATAAATATGTGTGTCATTTAGAATGTTATCATGGTTATATTAAGGTGGTTGTCCCCTTTTTGTTAGAAGTTCCTCTAAAAATAAGATGATCTCTTGGCATCTCTCCACAGTGATCAACTGTAATCTGTGCTTGCTTTCCCCTGCAGTGCCTCCGCAGGACAAATAAAGCATTACACACTACTTATTAAAATCAGTGGGCTGTCCATGTAATAGCCTTACATGGACAGCCCACTGATTTTAATAAGTAGTGTGTAATGCTTAATTTGTCCTGCGGAGGCACTGCAGGGGAAAGCAAGCACAGATTACAGTTGATCACTGTGGAGAGATGCCCAGAGATCATCTTATTTTTAGAGGAACCTCTAACAAAAAGCTAGTGTTAATATTTTCTGGTATTAAGATCCATCATAGGGTCTCAATACCGGGGGGAAAAAAGCGCTTCCGTTTTGTCCCCATTCGTTGTCAATGGGGACAAAACGTAACTGAACAGAACGAAGTGCACCAGAATGCATTCCGTTCCGTTCTCATACCAGAGAGCAGCTGCTGCGGTTTTCTTTTTTCGTCCTGGGATGCGGAGCAAGACTGATCCGGCATGACCCTCAATGCAAGTCAATGGGGATGAATCCGTTTTCTCTGACACAATAGAAAACGGATCCGTCCCCCATTGACTTTCAATAGAGTTCATAACAGATCCGTCTTGGCTAGGTTACAGATGATACAACCCGATCCGTTCATAACGGATGCAGACGGTTGTATTATCAGTAACGGAAGCGTTTTTGCTGATCTCTGCCGGATCCAGCAAAAACACTAGTGTGAAAGTAGCCTACTACATGGACATGTTGGGTCCTCCAGAGCAAGGGATGCTCTGGCTAATAAATGGAGGTCACAGATGGGTCGAAGTGCCCTAATGGAAAGGCCTTTCTAAACCACGCTACCGCTTTAATGTATTGATTAGGTATCTGTGCTTCCAAAGCAACTGCTAGTCTTGGCTCCTAGCCGGTTATCTTGAAGATGAATTGTTGCCTTATTCTCTGGGTTCCTGAAGTATACTGGGTAAAAGTCGGAAGGATCATGCGTCCGTGTGAAAGTCTAGACTTGAAGAGCAGCAGGGACCCTATGTATCTCCAGATGATACGAGCTCAAGTGACACTTCTGGCCCTGATAATCCCGCTGAAGTTGCCGGGGCAGCTAAGTGTCTTTTTGTTCACACCGAAAGATAAGGCAATGTAAATGTACAGACAGTCATTAGTAGAAGACTCGCTGTGGATGTCATCGCTATGGCAACAGGCGGAATAAAAAAAAAAAATGCCAGCGCATAAAAGGGGTTTTGGCAACTCCTTCCCCTGCACAACCCCTTTAAACACTCAGACGACCCCCTTAAGAGATAGCCCTGTCTCTTGTGAGTTGGTCACGTTAAACTTTGTAACCTCAGAACTGGGGCAAACACCCACCCACCCGACAAACAATGAAGCCGTCTATACATAGAAGCTGACACTCCATGCCGACACCGCCTCTTAATTGATCTTTGACACCTTTCACTCCAGGACAAGGTAATTTGAACATAATTGACGTAAAAACAAAATTTTCCTTCACATTCCATTGCTAAAAATAAATCGTAAAATCTCTAACAGATTGTGCCGTTAAACCCACCCTGATCTACAGGGTCAAAACGCTAGAATGTACTTAGATGTCCTATAGTATTTCAATATATATAAATCTGCATTGATAAGAGGCAAAATTTCCCCCCCCCCCTTCCCCCGCCTCTCTCTCTCTCTCTCGCTTACTGCTGAGTGTCAGTCTTCACTGACATTCTGGAATTGTATTCATCAAAAAGTAAGGTCATGCTGATCGTTATAGACTGAAATCCTCTTCTTTATTATTTATTTTTTGGGTTCAGTTTCCCCAGTCGGTTGATCTGTAAATCCTATATCGATACCGCAGTCCCAGACTCTGCCAAGTGATCTGTGCCGCAAAGTTAATTGATTTCCATTTAATGAAATGTTCCCTTTGTCGTGCACGATGGGCTTTCAGTTCATGAAAGTGAAAATGTTAGCCTTGATTTATAGTCATTAGATGATGAAAGCCGGTGCTGTTCCGCAGCTCCCCTCCGGATTCTGTTTCACAGGGGTCCAGGTTCTACTGTGTTCCTATAACTAAAAACCTTTAAAGGGCCAGTACACCTAAAGCCTCTAAGCATTAAAATGACTGATAACAGAAGCTTGCATTGAGCTGTGCAGCACAAGTAAAGAAGATAGAATTTAGAAATAATTTCCCTCCAAGGGGCTTCCAAGGGTTTAAGGCTAATGAACTATCCTCAGGAGGAGGGTCCGACTCCTGGCGCTCCCACCGATCAGCAATTTGTAGAGGCTCCCTCTTACCAAGCACAGTGCCGTCCATTGGATAGTGTTTGTGCTTGGTATTTCTGCTCGGCCCCATTCACTTGAATAGGACAGAGCTTCGCCGTTGAAAGTGGAGGCCACAGCACTCACGGAGTGGCATGGCCTCTTCAAACAAGTTATCGGTGGGTGTGCCGGGGGTTGGACCCCCACCGATCAGATACTGATGACCCATCATGAGGCTAGGTCTTAAAATCTCCCTTTAAATATTGATGACCTATCCATCTGATCGGCGGGGGGATCCAACCCCCAGCACATCCACGATCAGCTTTTGGCAGGGACTGTGGCATTGGGTGAACCATTCAACCTCCGGTCACATGGTTTTGTGCACCTCAGTACCATTAAAGTTGTTGGGGTTGCAGTACAAAGCACAGCCACTATACAGTGTCTGGCGCTGTGCTTGGTATACTATGAAAAGGCCTCAGCGCTTGATCAGCGAGGATGCCGGGAGTTCGAACCCCCACTGATCTGATACCTATCTTGAAGACAGGTCATCAGTATTTAATTTTTTGAAAACCCCTTTAACAACTCCGTATTCAGATAGTTACAGCATGTGTTCAGTTTTAAAGGGAAAATCCACCTAAAAATAGCCTCTGGTATTGATCACTTTCTGAAATTGAATGGCTTTTTTTCTGTGGGAAATCTGAGACAACCATTCCATCTCTGAGTTTGTCACCCAGCTTTCCTGAAGGTGAAAACTGCCTAGCTATGCTGTGATGTATCCTCATATCTGCCGGCAGTTCTATTTTTCATGGTATCTATTCATGGTCCATGTTTTTCAATTATTCCACAACTTGACTTTGAAAATGGCAAATTTATCTACAACAGGCACTTCTGTGCCATTGTGGGGGGCGCTCTTAGGTTAGGTTTAAAAATGGGGTGTATCTTGACATGATTTAGGACTCTTGTGCAGTAAGCATCCCTCTCAACCATGTTAGATACCAGTTTCATAGCATAATAGTATTAGTCCACGTAGCGCACGGCATATATTTTGGTCTAATAACATTTGGGGCCATTGGGTAACTCTAGATTGAGTCGCCGATTGACTTATCTCTGGTTCGTAAAGTAAGATGAGCCCTCGACAGTCAATAATTGCAGTGTTTTGCATAATGATCATTGAGACATGGAAACGGAGACGACCAAACAAGCAAAGAACCTTGGAAATGGTGGCAATAAGAACGTTTCTCCTGTGGGCACGCTACTCGCTAATCCTTTGAAATGCAGCCCTTCAGATCTGTAATGTACTCTGTAGAAAATCCATTTATGTCGAAGCTCCTTACATCACAGGAAATATTGGATGTGTCTGCATTCAGTGGCCTTTAATCTTGGGATTACCCAAAGGCTCGGAGCAGAAGTCCCATATCCCATCAATGATATCCCCACTCCAGATGCTGCTCTTCATTCATTCACAATTGATTTACTCTCCTTATTGCGCAGAGCAAATGCTTTCCTGGGAATAGATTATACTGTTAAGAATGGGGGAAGTTGCTTGTATTATACTTGGTGTTTTGGCTGGAGCAGACCTTTTAAAAATGTTCTGTGCTGCTTGTTTCATTTTAAAGGGACCACTACTCTCAAAGAATTGTGGTTAGTAGTTATTCGATTTTTATTGTCTTGATCTTTATGTTGGGTTTATATGGACCCATCTTCTCCTTGATCAAAGCGACCTCTAAAATATCTACCACAAATGTTAGTCGGATTCTCCATAATGGGCCAGCTCTTTGCATCCTCTACCATGTTCGAGAAGTTGAGAATAACAGGATGGTTCGTGGTAGCTACTTTGATAGAGGATAAAGCTGGTGCCAGACACTTCTGGTGGTGGCTTATCTCCTTTAAGAACAAAAGGATTGGTTAAAAATATTCACTTCGCCCATTGCTTCCCTCCCTGACATCATCGATGTTGAAGAGTTGGTAGCTCTCCACGCACATTAGACTGTTGGCCAAACCCGCCTTTCTCAGCAGGTTCAGACGACAAAACACTGAAGGGCTTTAAACAAACCAAGCCTTAAAGAAGCAGCACCACTTTTGCCTATGGTTGTGTCATATAACCTGTAGATGGTTATTGCACTGTTTTTGGAAGAAAGCAAACAAATCTAATGTAGGACGATTAGGCCAGCGAATTGCATCCTGTACTATGTTCGAGAAGTTGTGAATAACTGGATGGTTCGTGGTAGCTGCTTTGACAATGAGAGGAGAAAGCCTTGAGTTGTGGAGGCCTAAATGTCATGGAACTCTGGTTGATGGCCTATCCTGCAGCCCAGTAGTATGATTAGGGCACAGAAATCTGCTTTGTACAAGTGGGGATCAGCATTCTTAATGGTCTTGTAAGAACTTTGTCATACAATTTCCAACATGATGGAAAAGTCTCATGTTTTATTGGCGTTTGCTATGGTGGCCATAGACCTGATAGTTATTGGATGAATGACCAGCTGGCTGGAGGAAACAAAGGGGCAGACAAAAGTCCAACCTGTAAGATTCCAGTTTCATTTGAGATGGTTGAGTTGTCTCCACATATATGATATTGTTAGTGGAGCTTGACAAAACTCTATTAAAAGTCTTTCTATTGACAGATTTTAGGTGGCCTATCCCAACAAAATCAAGGGATTCAGCTGATGTTTTATCTAATGTGTATGGCCACCTATAGACTCAACCTGTTTGTGGCCACCCTTAGACATACGGTACATTTGACATTCACTTCTTGTGTTCAGAACTTGTTTGCTATGACATTCCAAGTTCTTCCAGTCTCAGTAGATACTGACTTCTCAGAGGGAGTGGTAAGCTGTAGTGGAGATGTAAGAAATGCTATCTGATGTGGAGCTGAAGAAAAGGTGATGGCAAGGAACCCATCAGAAAGAAAATATGAATATGGTATTAAACGTTCTTCTGCCATCTGCGAAGACGTTGATTTCTTGATGGAGTTTTTTTTAATTGAGAATGTAACGCACTACATTTTTCTTGGCAATTAATGAGAAGAAAATTACGAGCTGTCAAAGAGTTAATGTGCTAGTGTACTTAATAGTACCTCACTTGTCCGTAATTTATTGTAATTGAGACAAATTGCAACCACATCGTGTGAGAAATGTTGAATGTGACCTGTAACGTGGCACATGTCTTTTGCTATGTGTGGAATTCCCCCCCTAGGAAAATCGCCTATATTTTGACACCTACCCGAAAGTAATTTCTCATCATCTCTCTCTCTCTCTCTATTTCATTGCAATGTTCCATGTGATGGACAGTATTTTCTTGCGCACAGTTTCTTAGATGAGAAAATTGCAATTAAGGCAAATCTATGGCTTTAATTTGTGTCTAATTTTTGAAAAGAAAATCTTCTATTACATTCAAATTCCTAAACCAAGTAATTTTAGAAATTTAATGGTAGGTAGATAGATGTGACTGTTTGATATATGTTCTGATGAGCGCATACTCAATTTTGGAAGATGGAAATTGTTGTTTTGGCCCCTAAAAAATGCAAACTTTTGTTCAAAATGTGGCTCTTAAATTTCCTATTTTGGTCACATCTTTAACATTGTATTTTGGAATCCATCCCTTGAATCCTAAGTCTGAATTTAGATTCTGTATATTACCCACAGACCATCATGACCCACTACATCAAATCTCTCTTGTTCATCTAAAAGGGTGTTCACTATATATACTTGCACTTAGGAGTCCTTTGGCCAAAAGCAAGTATACCCAAAGTGCATCTAAGCCTAACTAGTTTCTATCAGACAACTTTTGGGGACTTTATAAAACATTTTTGTCAAGTTCCTTGCCTGTTGTGTTCAATTATGGAATCGTCCGACATCTGGATAGTGAGCACTACTCGTTGTCGTGATCCTCCATATATGTCCTACCAATATCTCATTGTATGTTCCAAATATTGGATTATTGGTTTACATGGTCCAATTGTCTTCCATTTATCTGCTCCCAATACTCTCCAACTGTATCGCCAAATATTACATTTAGAATTTGCTTTGATAGTAAGCACATTGGACATCCCCATTTAGCCCAAGGTGGGTAGGGACATGGGAGAGTTCTACATTTATGGCATCTTTTATTCCTTTGTCTTTTTGCTTTTGTACTACATTTAAAGAAAATTGAGAAATTTTCTAACCATAGTGCCTAACTTGACCTTTTTTGGATATATTTTTGAGGGTTCTACCAGGAAATAATTTTCAGTTTGAAACTAGGACGCTCGTAGTTGGAATGACAATTAATTCTTGCTGAATATGGGCCCAGTCGGGGGTCCGGTTTTGAATGGACTCCAAACTCCTACATGACATTAACTGTGTAGAGCCTGCACTTCCGCTTTTAATTAGCCGCCCTGCATCATTTAGGTCATTGTGTGAGTTGTAAGCCTTTGTCCCGGGCCGATATCTAAGATTCTGCCGTTTTCTTCTGTGACAGGGCTGTTCTTTTCTTACTCCTTCTTTATTTAGATGTCGAGGCTTTTCCAGGATACTTGGGATTAAGCCTATTATTGTGGGGTATTTGCAGCCAGCTGCCTGCATCCAGTAAAGATTAGGTAGCGCACAGTAAAAGTGCAAGCATTCAGATGGAGGCCGGGGTTTGATTTTATATAGCTGTGAATTGAGGGGGATAGAAAGGTTACAAGGCCATTTCCTGTTGTCACGTGAGCAAAAACTTTTTTTTTTTCAAAAAGTGTTTGGAAGAAGTAAATGTACGCCACACTTTGAATCCTGAAAAACAAAAGCATTACCATTTTTTCTTTCTCCTTGCAGGTGTTTTACATGAGATGGATAGTGAATAGCTTGGGTTTTCATACAGCTCAGCAAATCTTGAATGTTGCCTGTAGAGATCTAACCTTTTGTAGTTTAATTTTTTTTGTATGAAAGTGCCATGAATATTGACGCTGTATGGTGGGATATGAAGCCTATACATGTCCAATGTTAGGCCTTTAGGCATTCTGTGTACCGCCATATATAGTGCATCGGTGTCCATGAGATTAAAAAAAAAACCTCTCCATGTGTCTGTCAGCAGTTTTGAAACAATATGAGCCCATAGCAAGCTATGCTAACCGTAACACAGACTCCTACAACAGGTATCCGTAGTAGCCACATTTACGGCGGGGGCTTACAAAATGTAATCTAAAAATATATATGTGACTCATGTCATAAGTGGCTTCAGAATTGTTTTGACCCTTTAGTTATGCCCCGGTGCATGGCCGTATCCAGGGGTGCACCACCAGAGAGGCCAGGTGAGGCGATCGCCTCAGGCAGCACCAGCTGGGAGCAGCGGAAGGGCCATGGGCAATGAGCACTTTCATTGTGGCAAAGGGGTTAGGTAAAAAAATTGCCATGAAGGGGGGGGGGGGGGGCGCCGTTTCACTTTTCACCTCAGGCAGCAGAAAGACTAGGCGCACCCCTGGCTGTATATCTGTGTTAGTTTTAAAGGGATTTTCCAAGATTTTTTTTAACTGATGACCTATCCTCTGATAAGTTAGCAGTATCTGATTGTGGGGGTCTGTTAGCTGTTTTGAGAAGACCATGTGACATCACGTTCATTGGTCACATGGCCAAGCGCAGCTCAGCCCCACTGAAGTGAGTTGCAATACCACGCACAGCCACTATACAATGTATGGCGCTTGGCTTGGTGAGCAGAGAGAAGGCCGCAGTGCTTCTGTGAGTGCCGGTGACTTCTCAAACAGCTGATTGGCGGGGGTCCCGGGTGTCAGACCCCCACTAATCAGGTACTGATGACCTATCAAGAGTAAAAAAAAAAAAAGTCTCGGAAAACCCCTTTAAGTAAGGGGGCTGTAGCTGTGTCTCTGAGGCAGGGGTAGCTGTGGCTGTGTCTCTGATACAAAGTAAGGGGCCTGTAGACATGTCTCTGAAAAAATATAAGGGGGCCGCAGACCCGATTGAGTACTAGGTCATTTCTGGAATCACTCTACAGATACAAATCAGGATTTATGCTTCATACAGTCTGCTCAGCGGCTATGAACAGAGACAGATTTATAGGCCTTTTCATGGTAACATCTGTTTTTCTATCCACTCCTGCAAAGCCCTGCTCTACACAACATATATCAGGTTCTCTCGTAAAATGAAATCACTCGGACGTCCTTCTGATTGTTTAGCAGCTTGATAAGTGGAGCAATTTATGTTCTTAATAGATGTTTTTTTTGTATTGTGTATCCAGGTCATAGTGGTTGCTGTACTATGGTGTGTTATTAGAGTCCCCAGGTTGAAGAATTTTTTAAGACCTCCACTCTTACAAAAAAGGGGGACATATTGTCAATTTACTGTTTTTTGTTTTGTTTCATTTATTTTTACTTTTTCAATATGGTGATGTTGTGGCCTTATGTTATGTACTATGCAACATTTCAACCGTAGTATTATGATACCTGGAAGTAACCCACAGAAAAACGGGAAGAACATAGAAACTCCATGCAGATGTTGTCCTTTGTCAGATTTGAACCCAGGACCCCAGCGCTGCAAGGCACCAGTGCTAACCACTAAGCCGCTGTGCTGTACTCTTATGTACATAGTAGCCATAAGGGTTATCACCCAAATATTTAGCAATGATCTGGAAGACGTTTTGCTACAGGACAACCTCTTTCCAATTGCTCTATTGGAATGGATGGCCTCTAGTGTTGAGCAAACTTGTGTTTTAAGTTCGGCGTCTAAAGTTCGGGTTCGGGTGGGAACGCGCGACAATACGCCCCAAAGAAGCTCCTGTACTTCTTGAGGCGTAGGGCGTTTTACAGCGCGTTCGTGCGCGCTGTAAAACGCTCAGGTGAGAACCATGCCCATAGGGAAAACATTGGTTTTTGCCTGTTGAGCGTTTTACAGCGCGTAGGAACGCGCTGTAAAACGCTCAGGTCTGAACCCAGCCTAACTGTGAGAACTGTGAATCTGTGGAATAGACTTCCTCAGGACGTGGTCACAGCAGGAACAGTGGACAGTTTCAAAAAGGGTTTAGACGAATTCTTAAAAGTAAAAAACTTTAATGCTTATGAAAACGTGTAGAAATCTGAGTCTCCCTTCCTTCTGGGATTCGCATCCCCTCCTATCCCTTGGTTGAACTTGATGGACGTTTGTCTTTTTTCAACCGTATTAACTATGTAACAATAGATGACCTTAGCCCAAAATTTTGAAATTCTTTAGTTTAGTGTCTGGTTTCTGTTGATGCCTCCAATATGAGGACATGCTCGTTTGTTTTTCTTCTGGCTTCCCTTACTTTGAACGGAGACAGGAACATTTATCTTCATTTCCACCTCAGTTTCGTTAGAAAAAGAAGAATACATCAAGCTCATATACATAAATCTGAATGCCTGATGCAGTTTTTCCTTAGTTGTTTTTTTTTTATTAGTCAATATGACCTGTAAATATATTAACTTGGAGGCCTCGGGCTGTAGGAATTGAAGGTTGTGCTTCGCTCCTTTGCGCTCATCCAAAAAAAAAATTAGATAAAGACTTTTGAAGAGATCAAAGAATATTATGTAGGCCAAATGGCTTTTTTCTTCGTTTTCAGCAATACGGTCCTGAAAAAGAATTGCCAAAAAATAAAAATATATTTGAAAAAATATATATCCTTCCTTATTGTATCATTTTGTCTTGAATAGTTGTAATGCTCTTTTCATCTTCCAAAGGTGGCGGTACACACACCAATAATCTTTTCAATGTGTTTAACGAAAGGTAGAAATGGGGAGAACAGGGCCATTTGGTGCAATGCAAATACTTTAATTTTTACTGCAATGAAAGGATTTTGAGCTGGAAATTAGTTTACCGTGTGTAAGTGACTAACATATCTCTACATATTGGAACTTTTGGCTAGAATGATTGGTTTTCCTTTATATTGGATACAAATAATGGGGCTAGAGTAATGGGCAGACTATTATTATATCCGGGGCAAAGCTTCTGTTTGTTGTCCTACTTGTGCATCTAAATACAGGCAAGGAGACACCAACCCTTCTCTCACTTCCTACAACCTGGGGCGAATCCCTTACATGGTCCACTATCCATGATTAGGGCAGCAACTTTATGGGCTTTAAGGTGGGTCTGACATGTTGGAACTGGAGGTTTAGACCTGTTGAAGTCAAGCACTGATGTAAACTAGAAATCTGGCACCGTAGGGGACTAAAAGTCAAAATCTCCAGACCCTAGACTTTACATAAACGTTGACGCAAAGACTTGAGTAGAGATAACTAATTATGACTATCCTTACCAGATAACAGATTTTATACTATACACTGTTCTACAAATGTCCAAAAAATGTTTTTGTCTGTTGACAAAGTTTTATGTGATATGACTAGCTATCTACGTATGTCCTTCTTTCTAGGAATCGAGCTACTGTATGTCTTAGACTATTGAAGGGATAAAAGATTGCAGTTTCTGTGCATTGGTTTCTTTGAGGAGCCGGTTAATGAATGAGCTGCTGGTGTCCTTGTAGACAGCTGTCTGTTTGTACAGCTCTTGCTGAGCATCCTTTGTGGCTGGAGCCAATCTTCCAGTCACGCCTTCTTTGTGAAGACCGTGCCACGAGTGGTCCTTATCTTCTTGGCTTAAAAAAGGAGACCATGCTCACCAAGGCATGTCTTGTTTTATCAACAAACCACTTGAGCCTCTTCCCGCCTTCATGCATGCTGAGTTTGGCTGTATACCAGGGCACAGCTGACCCAGAGAAGACCCGCTTACTAATTGGCATAAAGAAGCATTAGGGGTCAGTCATCTAGAACCTGTTTAACTATTTGCTAAGGCAGAGCTATAGGAACCATAGAGTTTTATGGCTGGTGGTGCTATAGATCTTTATTTCTTTATTTTATTTTATTTTTCCTTGAGATTTTGAGTATTAAAAAAAAAAGGTAAAAATAATTTTTTTAAAAGTTAAATCAACAGTGTCAGCCTTTTTATTTCTTTATCTAGAAACTGACCCTGAAGCAAGATAGTCATGCCCAAACTTAAATATTTATTCGGCCTTGTCACCAACGGGGCCTGGTCTAAAAAGTTGTCAAAACATGACGGATTTGCTGCTCCGGGCTTAAAAAAAAAAAAAAAAGCAAAAAACAACTTTTGCCCAGCTGTTACTCCACCTGCCTGTGCTTGACCCTCAGTACCCAGAGGTAATAAGGAGACAGAAAGGGCCATTAGTGAAAATCCCTTCAATATAACAGAAACCTTTAGGCTCACTCACTGATGCTTTGTGAAGGCTAATTGTAATTGTTGAGGTGTATATATGCAAACTGTTCTAAAAATTGTAATATATTTTTGTCCAAAAATAATTTGTAAAAGTGAGTGTAGTGAGGGTTTATTGTATCTTTGTTTTCTTGATCTTTTCCTACTTTTTCGTATTTTGTTGCGTCATTTATTTGTTTTCTTGATCCTTGACTTTTTTTGTCTTTTTTTTATTTATTTTTTCACTTTTTCTTCTCTTCAGTCAGGGTGAAAAGAAAATTGTACATTTAGCAGCAAAAAAACTGTTTATCACTTGCGTAATTATTCTGACAAGACCGATCCTGAGGGGTGTTATACTGACAAGCCTTTTGGGCAGATTTGCAGTGCTAAGAAATGTCTAAATATCATGTCCTGACAGAAGCCTTTGACAGGAAGCAGAAGCGGAGTATAAATCTAGTAGAGCATTTTACAGCTTGGTGTTTATTTTGAGCTTTCAAATTGGTTTAGAGCCCGTTTTAATGGCAGGGTCAGTGACTGAACTAAAATAAGCATCCCCTGCCAAGTGCAAATAGCATGAAAAATTAGTTGTAATTATTTCTTTAGTTTTTATTTTTTTATTTTTTGTTATATTTTTTCCTTTTTGTGTCTTTTTTTTTTTTTTTTTTCCTGCCGACTAATTTAATTAACCATGTAGATGAAAACATTTAGTTTTTTTGCATTAGCAATAACGTGACAGGGCTTGCTTTCTCAATGGAGAAACTGAATTATAACGGAGTATGTGTTTGAATTGATCCCTTGAAGCAGCTTGCTTGCCAATTTCTAGTTTAGCTGACACGCATGTGGGGACCATGCCTGTAGGCATTTCACAGTCCCTGTAAGGTCCTGCAAGACCTTGTTACTACTATATGAGAATAATACAATATTATCCTAGAGGTCATATTCCAGGATTTCTTCATTTGTGCCTTCTATCTATGCTGGTATTGCCACTTCTTCATTTGAATGGGGCTAAGATGTAATACCAGACACAGCCAGTGAACAAGAGTGGAGCTGTGGATCGCGGACCTATTCACTTGAATGGGGTCCGCAATCCGCATCCGACGGTCCGCACCGCAAAAAAGTACTGCGTGCAGCCGTGCACTACTTTTTTGTGGTGCGGAGACACGTACAGTAAACCCTTTCCGATCCATGCCTCTGTTCCGCAAATCCCAGATTGCGGACCCATTGAAGTGAATGGGTCTGCGATGTGGGATGCACACGGCCGTTGCCTGTGTATTGCGGACCCGCCGTATGCGGGTCGCAATATGGCCACTGCCGGGCAACGGCCGTGTGCATGAGCCCTAAAGGTTCATTCCCATCTCTAGGATATGCCATTAGGGCTCATGCCCACGAACGCAAGGGGCCCGTGCCATGGACCGCAAATTGCGGTCAACAATGCACGGGCACTGACCGTGGGGCAGCCGCATGCGGATCGCAGACCTTTTCACTTGAATGGAGTCCATGATCCGCATCCGACGGTCCGCACCGCAAAAAAGTAGTGCATGCACTACTTTTTTGTGGTGCGGAGGCACGTACAGTAAACCCTCGGAAATACTCCATAGTGCTTCCTATCCGTGCCTCCATCCCGCATCTCCCGGATTGTGGACCCATTGAAGTTAATGGGTCCACGATCCTTGATGCGGGATGCACGCGGCCTGTGCCCCTGTATTGCGGGCCGCAATATGGCCGGGCAACGGCCGTGTGCATGAGCTCTTAATGTCATATAGGTGTGGGTCCCACTAAAGACCAGCTATCTCCAGAACAAGACCCCCTGAAGTGAAGCTGAGCTCATTGCGCATGCGCTGTGTGCTCTCCATTCACTCCTATAGGAGTTAGGAAAATAGCTGAGCACTGGCTCAGCTTTTTATGGCAGTACCATAGCGGTGAATGAAGAGGTGTCCATGCATGCGCAGTACTACACTCTCGATTCACCGCTATGGGACCTCTAAAAATAGCTGAGTGCACTCGCTTGGCTGTTTTCGGAAGTCCATTAATGGTGAACGGAGGTGGATCTGGCACCTGTCTGACATTGACAGCATATGCTAGCGATATGCCATCAATGTCTGGACCAACCCCTTTAAGCTCCTAACAAGCCACCCAAAATCACAATATAGTTAAGGGCAATGTGGTTAACGCCCATTTGACCACCTGTCCTTCTTACCAGCTCTCCCATGATAATTATCAGAAGGGTGGCATGAAATGAATCTTGATTAGTTTTGAAGTTGGTGGTTGCATGTTAATGTTTGTGTTTTCTTTGCTTTCAGACTACCTCATCGAAGAATCGGGCCCTCTTGATGAACTAATGTTTGGTGTTGGAGAGACTATTGAGTTGTCATGCAGCGTGGAGAGCCCTTCCATGTCTATCTTATGGTTAAAAGATGGGATTGCAGTTAGGGAAAACAACCGAACACACGCAAGACAGAACCTGCTGAAGATCACAAATGTCTCCTATGATGATTCGGGGATTTATAGTTGCACTTTGTTGCGCTCTACTGAGATTTTGCGGAACTTTACTATCAGAGTAGCTGGTAAGTTCTTGGCATTTTGTTTAAATAAGAACATGGTTACAGTTAGTGGTCAAAGAAAGGCTACTTTCACACTAGCGTTTTTGCTGGATCCGGCAGGGTTCAGCGAAAACGCTTCTGTTACTGATAATACAACCGTCTGCATCCGTTATGAACGGAACCGGTTTTATTATCTGTAACATAGGCAAGACTGATCCGTCATGAACTCTATTGAAAGTCAATGGGGGGAGGATCCGTTTTCTATTGTGGGTCATGACGGATCTGTTTTGCTCTGCATCAGCATGCTGCGGTATGCTCTCCGGTATGAGAACGTAACGGAATGCATTTTGGAGCAATACCTGAAAATAGACACGCTAGTGTGAAAGTAACCGTAGGCTCAAATTGTGGCCTTCCATCTATCTACCAGGTCTTGCCCCAATTTACGGTATTGAAGTGAAAGCCTTGGTCTTTTAAAAATGTAACAAAAACTTATTTAAGAAATCTACTGTAATTAAAAAAAATCTGCCTATTCTTAGACCTCTGCATTGTCAAGGGATTTTGTGACCTGACCAAAATGTCATGTAAAGCCAGAATTATTTGATGTATGTCTTGATATTTCTTCAGCCTTCTAAATTCAAAAATTGTAAAATTCTGAGCCACCATGAAGACCAAAGGGAGGTCATAAGAAGTTAATTATCAACACGTAATTAGAAAGTAATTACCAGAGCATGTAATTAATTATTAAGACCAGCTGGGTTAGCTGTAGATCAACACTATCTTTGCTTTGTGTAAATCGACTCTACAGCCTGACCAGAATTTTTAACATCTACAAGGGGTAGACAGCAGGACATCTACTTCATTGGAAGTTGCCAGCCGACCTGCAGGAGTTGTGTCACATCTCAGGGGGGAATCTTTGTCTCTATGCAGGATTAAGAGGGAAAACTCAAACAAAAATTTTTAGACCTCACCTTTTTTTTGCTGCTACCTTCTCGTACATCTGCTTTTAATCACCTATTATTTGAAATTCCAGCAGACGTTTGGAGGTCACATCAATTAAATAGTCAAGAGAGCTTTTTTAGACTTTTTAGTGCCCCCCCCCCTTCCTTAAACCCATCACCTACTCTTCTCTATTAAAATAGTAACAGGAGAAGAGTCCGATGAACTCCGTCAGAGGTCTTAAAATGTGTTTTCGTCTATAAAATTGCATTAAAATGCTTTAGAGATCAAGGGTGCAAGTTGGGGTCTGAAATTGGGCAGCTGGTGGTACTTTTGAATGGAAAACAGCTGTGTGTTCAGGGAGGTGATAAAATGTTTTGATAGTGGGGAGGGTAATAATGGAGACTTTTTAAAGGATCAAGTCTCCTATTCTCTGGGCTCTAATGTGGTATCAGGGGTAAGGGGCTAAGGCTCAGATGGAATATGTTTATTTTTAGTTTCTCGATCTCAAATCCAACAATTTCGTCTTATTTTTATTTTCAAGAATTTTTGGGATTTTTGGTTAGAACTAAAATAAACTATCTAAAAGTGAGTTTATTTGCTGCCTACTTTAAAGGACGTCTTATAATTTTTAAGTAATATAATATTTTAAAGGGCTAGAAAGTCATGGTATATTACAAGTAAAATACAGATAAAACAGAAAGTCAGTCCTGTGTCCCAACACGGACAATTACTTGCGCTGCTGCTGGTCCTGAGATAGTGTGGTAGGTTTCACACAGGCAAAGTCAAAGTCAATAGGTTTTGGAACCGCGCTGCAGGAAAATATGTATTCCGGTCCCAGGTGGATGATACAAGGGTGTCAGCCCCTCTCCTCGACAGCCGGAGGGTACGGTCCTCCTAGACCCCCTCCTCTACAAAATTTAAGGAGATAGGCAAGATAGTGAAGCACCCTTGAGGATGTTATAGTAAAAGGTTTTATTCTACTTACAACAGGTCAGTAGACAAAAGGCATAAAATTACAAAATGATCGTCACGTTCTGTTCCTGAACGTGACGATCATTTTGTAATTTTATGCCTTTTGTCTACTGACCTGTTGTAAGTAGAATAAAACCTTTTACTATAACATCCTCAAGGGTGCTTCACTATCTTGCCTATCTCCTAAAATTTTGTAGAGGAGGGGGTCTAGGAGGACCGTACCCTCCGGCTGTCGAGGAGAGGGGCTGACACCCTTGTATTATCCACCTGGGACCGGAATACATATTTTCCTGCAGCGCGGTTCCAAAACCTATTGACCATGGTATATTACAAGAATATGTCATCGTTTTATAACCGGTAGGGATCCGTTCTCCTGGATCCCCACCAATCCTAAATATGAAGAAGCCACGTCATCATTTTATTCCCGTGTCCCATTCACGGCTCTTTTACTTGCTGTGTAGGGAATTGCAGCACCGTCCCATTCAGGTAAATGGATGGGATTAGATTAATGTTGGTAGATCCTTTTTGTTTTTGGTGATCTACCGGTTATCAGTGTATATGGGAGGGGATGCATCTGCTTTCATGAGGAAAAATGAGTTGTTTGATTACCTCTCTCACTTTTCACCAGAGATTTGTAGCAGTAGAAGCAACACCACTCCACTGTCTCCGTTAGTGGCATCTCACATATTTGACCTACTGCTCCAATCATACAGGGACATGGGACTGCCATACTAATGGTCAGTGATGGTCCCAGTGGTCAAATGTCTCTATTGTAGATGAGCGAATTATTCAAAAATGTGCAGAATTTTACAAAAAATGTTGCTTTTCGATGAATTACATCGTCACCAAGCGCATTTCTTAGTAAGTAGTGGGTGCAATGACAGGGAGCAGCTATTGCGCCACTCCCCATCATTATACCCCTCAGATGCCACGTTCATACATGATGGCGGCATCTGATATAAATAACAAAAAATAAAATAAAAATCATACTTGCCTGATCCATTTGCTCACGACAGGCCGGCTGCCGCCATCTTGCTTGGAGATCTGTCGCGAAATTTTGCGCGCCCCGTGATGATGTCATCAGACCAGCTGTCGTGGTGATGTCCTACTTCCTCACGCACAGGATTTCGTGCGAGATCTTTAAGCAAGATGGCGACAGCCGTCACAAGCAAATGGATCAGGCAAGTATGATTTTTTATTTTTTGTTTTTTACACTATTTCAGGTTAAATGGATTCGCTACCACAAAGCACAAAGAAAATTGGACTTTGCGGCGAATCAAATTGACTAAAATTCATATCTAAGTCCGCTTCGTGGACCTCGATTTGCTTAACACTAGTCTCTATCTTGGCACAACCCCTTTCACCAAAAATTTACTTGTGCGTTTGACCTTGATGTATGCTACCCACAATTTCTCTACAAATTTTTTATTTTTTTTTTAAACCCTTTATCTCTATTAAACCGGACAATGCTTTTGTAACCTTTCCTTGACTTTACTGTACGGTATAAATCCTTATGTCCCCTTATGTTTAATAAATTGTATAAATGCAGATGTGCGATCACTGCAAGGATGAAGGGATTCTTTAACAGAATTTAAAATAAAAACGTGACCTGCAGTGACTTTATACTGTCTAAAATTGTTCTCATTTTCATGTCGGAGCCCTGCAGTAGCAGTCATACATTATGTAATAGGAATGAGCAGTAATTCTAAGTGGAAATATTCACACTGTATTCCCTCCGGCAGAAAGCTCTGTGGAATTGCTAACAGGCATTGTCGAGGCTTCTGCCTTATTTTTTTTTATAGAGTTATCAGAATATTTTATCGGGCTACATTGTGTAGATCCTTGTACTTCAATATTTTAACCATCCATCTTGAATTTTAGCTTTCAAAAATGTATGTTATCTTTGTGCAAGAATTCTTCTTGTTCTATCACTATCCACTGTGTTTTTATTTTTACATTTTGGCCAAAAGTTAAGGCCCCAGATAAATATTGGGTTACCATGCTGAATGCCGATCATCAAGACGTGACAGCCATCTATAATGTGTATGTGGGGACCTCACGACTTTCTCCCGATAGATAATGTTGATAGGAAAGAAGGCCACCTCTCTATACTTCTGGGGGAATAGAGACTCCCATTCTTAGGAGCGGTGGGGTCCTATTGTTCAGACCCCTACCAATCAGATGCTTCTCCGCTATCCTGTGCCTGGGCGATCTGTTTTAATCTTAGTACAAACCCTTTAAGTTGTCTACATACATTACATAAGTCAGCAGAACCCACAAAACATGATCCCAAAAGACAATGGGTCAAAACAATAATCACAACATTTAAAAAAAAAAAATTTTTTGAACTGATAAAACAGTCGGTATTTTTAAGAATCACTGTCAACAACCTCACTCTAAAAAAATTTCCTAGCCAAACCAACAGCTTGAAGGTCAAGTTCCCAGTGACCTGTACATGTTTTAATTGCCACTTCTCTTTTCTCACAGACATGCCGTCATCTGGCGATGATGATGAAGATGATGATGAAGAAGCCGAGGAAAGAGGTATGTTCTTGTTTGTTTTTTCTTTTAGTTTTTTTTTTTTACCTTTTCTGCCTAACTTCATTGTTCAAAGCCATTCCTGTTGTATGGGTTTTCCAGGCTCTTGTACAGCATATCCAACTGGTTATGTAACATTATGGGGGTGATATATACTATGCACGTAGCCAGTTGTCATTCGGTTGATGCAATTATAGTTATAGCCAGATTTGGAAAGGTACTATTTTTGCAATGAGACATTATCCTGTAGATCCCAGAATCAGAATCAATAGTGCTTTCTGTCATGCAGTCTACCATGACTAGCTGCAGAGGGTTAAAGGGAATTCCCCATAAAGATATTCCTTGCCTATATATCTGGAGCCATGTAGGTCCTAAAGGCGGCCCCACCATTTGTGACCACCTATCTGAGTATGAAAGGAGAGAGAGCTTACTGAGAAAGTTTCAGTAAGTATGCTTTTAAGCATCTTTTGACATGTTTGTCGGTGACGGTCCATGTGCTGAGAACCCACCCAGTCTTCAGACCATTCTTAAGAGATCTTTAATCAAGAATGTAAGTGACCAATACTTCACCAGAAATGAGGACCTTTTTCTCAATGATCATCAGCCATCCATTTTTTATAGTATATCCAGAGGCTACAACGCTAAAATAATTTTTCTGAAAGCCTCTTTAATAACAATAATTAAACAATTTATCATTGGAACATTTACCGATTCTGAATTGCAACTTTTCTGAATATGTACCTTATGCGTAGGCTTTGCCTTGCAGCGCTCCGATTGCCGGCAGACGCGACAAGACATTGGATGTTCTACCTGTATTTGCAGTCTTGTGGTGGTTTGGCTGGGAATAGTATACAAATCATACACAGATGTTGTAATGTATGCGGCTTTTAAAGCAAAATATTTCTTCTGCTAGCCCTTGAGATCCACAGGCACAGATCCATGTACAATATCATCTGTGTGTGATTTAACTTATTCCCACAACAAGACGTAACTCGTGGGTTCAGCAAATGAAAACCGTGGTGCCTTATGAGATGCTTCCTTGTAAAGGAGGAAATTTATGGAGAAGTGATCACAATGTCCAATTCTGTTTATTCATTGCTCATGGTATCCAAAAACAGATCATTGACCATAACGGGAACTTACAACAAAATTTAAAATTGCTAATTTATTTTTTATTTTTATTTTTTAAGAAAGCTGAATGACAACCACTTTGGCTAAGATTGTAGCCTCTACAGGGGATATCAACCACCATTCCTGCCAGCTGAACATTTATAGTAATATATCAGTGGCTTGAGTCCACCAAAGTGGCAGCAGCTCATATGGAGTACCTTTCTGTTCTAGGTTATGAGACAACCTATTTTAGGGCAAATGTAGAAGTCTACAAATTAGGGGCAAATTAGACCAGAAGCCGTCTTTCTTCGAAAAGATCCGTTGGGGGCAACACGCATGATATTGTTATAAAACGAAGAGGAGTGGCCGGTTATATCTAGGGAAAGAATGACATATGGTTAGGCAAACCCAAGTTTTTGAAGATCCAAAATGTCCCTTTGGCTAGTTTCACACTAGTGGCAAGGAACTCCGGCAGGCTGTTCCGGCGGGTGAACAGCCTGACGGATCAGTAGTGCCGCTAGTCCACGCGTGCCCCTGGACTACCACTCCGGCCCCATTGACTATAATGGGGGCGGGCCGGAGTACCGGCGGCAGCACGGCAAACATGCTGACTGGCGGCCGTAATAAAACTAAGACATGTAGTTTTATTCCGGCCACCTCTCTGCATGTTTGCCAAGCTGCCACCGGAACTCCAACCCGCCCCTATTATAGTCAATGGGGCCGGAGCGATAGTCCGGGGGCACGCATGCACTAGCGGCAGCACAGATCCGACAGGCTGTTCACCCGCCAGAACAGCCTGCCGGAGTTTCTTGCCGCTAGTGTGAAAGTACCCTTAAGCTTGCCTTAAAGAGGACCTTTCACTAGTGTACAAACTAAAAACTAACTATATCAGTGGGCAGAGCGGTGCCCAGGGGTCCCCCTGCACTTACTAGTATGTCTGGGCGCCGCTCCGTTCGCCCGGTATAGGCTCCGGTGTCTGCGCTCCCTCTGTTGTACTGGACTGATTTTTTGTATGAGGCGTGTCCCTTGCTGCAGCGCTGGCCAATCGCAGCGCACAGCTCATAGCCAGGCTATGAGCTGTGCGCTGTGATTGGCCAGCGCTGCAGCAAGGGACACGCCTCATACAAAAAATCAGTCCAGTACAACAGAGGGAGCGCAGACACCGGGTGAACGGAGCGGCGCCCAGACATACTAGTAAGTGCAGGGGGACCCCTGGGCGCCGCTCTGCCCACTGATATAGTTAGTTTTTAGTTTGTACACTAGTGAAAGGTCCTCTTTAAGCATCCAATTGTGATCTACCGGAATGTGGGAGATCAAACATTGGATTGGATTGTTCTTATGAGTAGTTCAACTCTTAGCATTCCAGACCACACTGGCAGAAAAACAAAAGAGTGGGCTTGTGAAGATAGACAAATAATCTGCCAGGTTTGGCCAACCATGCAGAACTTTTCGTTTCAGCAAACCACGTCTGAAAAAATTCAACTTGATGGATCATGTTTTTGGCAGGCAATTGTCTGACATTTTCATACAAATTTGAAACTATGAGCTAATTTGTTGCCTATATCACCAGTTTTTTATCTGGTTTATGGGCAGCTTAGACTTTGCGTCGTAGTTGGTTGATCCCACCAAGCATGTAAAAAATTCTAATGCAAATAGGTAGGAAGACCACAGAATGCATATGGTTAAGCATAAAGTTTGATTGGCTGTGATCTGTCAAGGCATACTGAATATTTTTGTACTGTAAATCACTTTTAGTTGTACATTTATCTCGAAAGGATTTCTTTTACTCGATACTTACTATTTAAACAAAATCAGGCACGTATCCCTGGTAGTAACTCTTATTCCAGCACGTCTCTTACGAGGAGAAGCGGCCAGCAATTGTGGCTTGGATGGTGCCAGTCCTTGCCATCAGTGATGGTGTGTGGTTTTTGGAGAACCGTTCATTTGCTAAGAACCTCCTGATCTGACACAATTCAACATTTTCTGCAGCAGTAACCAAAAGAATTCCGTGGGCTGCCTCTTACACTGGTCCCTCTTGTCTTACTCTGTGAATTTACTGACAAATTTTTACCTGAAATATAAAGCAGACGCTCGGTGTAAGGTGAAACATGTTATGGGTCAGCGTTTTTTGTTTCTTTTACATTTTTTTGGAAATATTTTAAAATAATTGTGTTTTTGGAACATTTTGTCTAGTACAGTCTCGTTGGTCAGGGAGTTTCAGTTTTGCATGCGCCTTGGCAGTGGAGCTTACTTGCTCTTCTAGTCACTGGCTTCCTGAAGGGGTTGTCCTCTATTTTCTAAAGTGCATCAGTAGAGATCTTAAAAAGGGTGAAGATGCGATACCAAACATAGCCCATAGGCGTGAGTGGTTCTGTTTTTTTATCTTATTGTGGGATGTATATACTGCGGATTTGCATGCAGCAATGTGGATGACATCATAAGAAATCTCATCTACACACAAAAAAATTAAAAATAAATTCCTCTTAAAGTGACTTGCGGTGCTTTCTCTTAAATTGACTGCCGCATGTCAATTTATTACGCCGATTTCCACCTTGGATTATGCTCTTTGCCATGCAGATAAATCTCCCCCCCCATTGCCCCCTTTGGTTGTGACTTAAAGGGTTTCTGTCACCCTGCAAAACTCTTTTTTTTTTTTTGGATAGTTAGATTGCTCATAGTGCGATATAGCAGAATATAATGCTCTTACTTACTTTCATGCGGCCGATTCTTTATAAAACGAACTTTTATAATATGTAAATTCGGGCTCTACCAGCAAGTAGGGCGTCTACTTGCTGGTAGCTGCTGCAGAAATCCGCCCCCTCGCCGTGTTGATTGACAGGGCCAGCCGTGATCTCCTCCTCCGGCCGGCCCTGTCAGTAATTCAAAAATCGCGCGCCTCGCGTCATTCGGCGCAGGCGCTCTGAGATGAGGAGGCTCGTCTCCTCAGCACTCCCTCAGTGCGCCTGCGCCGATGACGTCTTCTCTTTCGGTGATGTCATCGGCGCAGGCGCACTGAGGGAGTGCTGAGGATACGAGCCTCCTCATCTCAGAGCGCCTGCGCCGAATGACGCGAGGCGCGCGATTTTTGAATTACTGACAGGGCCGGCCGGAGGAGGAGATCACGGCTGGCCCTGTCAATCAACACGGCGAGGGGGCGGATTTCTGCAGCAGCTACCAGCAAGTAGACGCCCTACTTGCTGGTAGAGCCCGAATTTACATATTATAAAAGTTCGTTTTATAAAGAATCGGCCGCATGAAAGTAAGTAAGAGCATTATATTCTGCTATATCGCACTATGAGCAATCTAACTATCCAAAAAAAAAAAAAGAGTTTTGCAGGGTGACAGAAACCCTTTAAGCATTATAGTCTTTATATAGCAACCCAAAAAAAATAATTAAGAAAAAGATTACATATAAGCAAAACTTTTAATTCTCGCTCTTCCATGTTTTGAAAGTGGCATGGGTACACTTCTCTGGTCTCGCACGTTGCAATGAGGTGGTCTTGGAAGCCATAGTCTTATACTGAGCCTGTATGTGTGCTGTCCGTTTTGGAATGACACCAGTGTATATGAAAATTCCTATGCACTTGAAGCTGGATTTGTTCTTAGTGACGGCAAAGGGACCGTCTGTTTTTATAATCGGAAGCTTCTGCCAGGTTTGGTCACGGCCAAGTGTGCTGAACATTCTGTTAAGGTGCAGTTAATGTCTGTGCTGAAACGGAAGATGCTCGTATTTTACAACCTGAGATGATGACACAGGAAGCTTCCCTGCATACCAACCTGGTTTCCTTACCTCGGTTGTTGTCTGTACCATCGAAAAAAAAAAAAAAGTTGTGTATAAAACTTCCAAAAATGGTAAAGGTAAAAGAATTCAAAAATATTTCCACTGCATGGAGTCCCTTTGCATAGCGGGTCTCACAAGTCCACCATACATAGGTTAATTGGCCCTAGTACTTATTAGAGAACATTTTAGCGCCATGCCAATTGTAAACCATGACCCCAAAACGGGCATCTGTCTGGGCATCTGCTCATACCCAGTACCTATTCTCAGACTGTGGTTTGTGGGGCCTAGTAATGTAATTTTTTTTAAAGTTTTTATTGTGCACACAGGGAAAATCATCGGGAAGATTATTTTTAGATCATCACATAAGAACTGCACCCTAGTGGCAAAAGGGTGGCTCCAGATTTAGCTCTAAATTGGGTTGCCTTCTTCTGGACCTTCAAACTTCAGTGCAGTGTTGGAGTCGGGCCCACTGGAGGATCATCTGGTACTGGCCAGTCCAATCCTGCTTTTTTTGTAAATATTTCCGAGCCCTACCTTGTAAAATCCCCCATTCTGAAACTCAGAATTTTACTCCAGTCCATGCAACAACCATCCAGTGAAGAAGTGGTTAAATGGGGAGCCAACAAATTATTTTGCTACTGGTTAGTTCTATGTGATTTACTTGTATTAAATCAGTGGAGCATTTTTCTTTTCCGAGTAGACACTATAATATATTTCAAAGCTGAATTGCAGAAATAATTTTCCATTACAGAGGACTGTGTGTCAGTAGTTCGAGTGTTTGATAACATATATTTAATGTCAGAGCAGACAAAAATATCTCCTCTCTTCTAGCGGGTGTGAATAATAGTTTTTTCTGTGGTAATAGTTTGTCCTTTCTTAAAGGGATATCTCTGTTTCTAAAAAATCTATGTATTGGAAAGAAGTTTATTTAACATTGAACTGGAGCCCAGAATTATCGGTTACAGTCTGTCTTGATATAGACTTAACTTCTCAGAAGTTTCAGATTACAGATTAAAATTTATTCTCTTTTTCAAGAGTCTATAAAACTTACGGTAGTTTCCAGTGAGGAGATGTGGATTTAAGTGGTGATTTGAGTTTTTAAGTGCAGTAACTCTGCTATATGAGACATATGTCTCTAAATTATTTCTAGGCTGATTAAATAAAAAATGATTTCCCAGTAAAATTAAGAAACACATCTCTGAATATTCCACTTCAAGTTCTTAGCAATTCTAAGACGTATTGGTTTCTAAGAAAGATTGCATCAGGGTTGGATAAATCCCAGGAGCCTGGTAGCCAATGCTACTAGAATTTTTTTTTTTATCAAAAAAGGTTTTAAGGTGGTTTTCTGTTGATGTCTAGAGAAAGAAATTATTCTGGCTTATGGAGAGGTCTAGCTGTCTCTAAGTCTAAATTAACACATCTACCTTTTGGATGACGAGGTTATGTGTTCATAATTGATGGTTTTAAATTACCAATCGTTAATTGGCGTCATGTATTTGATCGTAACCAGTAATATTGTGAATTTAGATTTTTTTTTTAAGGAAAGATGACTTCTTTGTTCTGATTGTAAGGCTCCCTCATTACATAAGTCTTACATGTACAAAATTAGTAGATAATTTATCCACCCATCTCCATCAAATCCAAGGTCTCAATCCAATGAAGAGTGGTCCTGTTTATGTTTCTAAAGGGTTCTTTGTTTGGATGTCCTTGAACAGCTTAGCTTGACAATTTGACAATTTTGTTTTCTTTATCCGGTAGGTTGTTTGTGCAAAAACTTCAACCAGTTGTCAGCTGAAACAAATGAATGGCCTATATTCGTCCAATATGAAAGTCCATTTGAGATGGTGGTAGACGTCAGAGGACACTCTTGATGGTGCTTAGAAGACTAGTTTTTCTACAGAAGTCAACAATTGAAGTCAGACATCATATAGTACATGACTATCTCTTTCTAACAAAGCTAGAACCAGTCCTATACATCACATGGTACCAGAGATCTCAACTTTCATTGCTCCAATTTTACTTCTAGATTTAATTCAGGCTGGCAGCTCAGGGGTGTGTCCATTCTGCCGTAGCTCTTTCCCTGTAACTGCCACAGCTTCTAAGAGAAGATATGGCTGGTGATAGTTGAAGATTTAAACTGAGCATGTGCGACCACCTAAGTGAGGTGGACAGGAAATAAGGAAAAGAACAAACAGCAGGTGGCACTATACAGATACATTTTATTGAATAGCTTAGTGGCTATACTAAATTGTTAATTAAATGCAATTTCAAAAGTATTCATATCCAGGTGCTGGTTTGAAAAATGTATAATATTTTTCATGACCAGTGTTTCTTTAAGAGTTTAACTTTGTAGTTGACTAAACAGCTGAAATATGCTCCAGTGTTTTTTTGTGTCTCTGGCAAGCTTTAAAAGACAAGAACAATGATGGCCTCAAAACATGTAGGTTTTTGAATTTGTACAAACATGTCCCACATCAGAGAAGCTTCACTTTCCAAAAAGTCTGTTAATATCAGAAGCCATGGGTTCACTTTTTTCAGGTGGTTGATTTCAGGTGGCATTGACCTCAGCAGATCTTGCACCCTGCATTTTTTTGGAACTCATGGAAGCCACCTGTTCACCGATGACTGCACTAATTAGGGGATTCTAGTCAACCAAAGCATTAAAACTGTAATGGATTCTGCCAAATTCTGATGGGCTTAACATGTAATTATACTGCGCTTCCCAAAGTCCTTGGCAAACAACTTCTAATAGCTCTAAAACAACAAAGGTTTATCTGTGCGCTGTGTGGCCATTTTATTTATTAGCATTTCTTAGGCAAGTGAATTTTATTAAGGAGCGTCATGCCACCAAAAAAATGTTGTTAATCCTCTTTTTCTCCAAAGTTTGGGCTAGTTGCAGCTTCCTCCTACCAGCTTTCCCAGACTGGTGAATGGTATTTCTACCTAAGTTTGCAGCAGTAGAGCAC
This sequence comes from Bufo bufo, assembly GCF_905171765.1. Taxonomy (NCBI): domain Eukaryota; kingdom Metazoa; phylum Chordata; class Amphibia; order Anura; family Bufonidae; genus Bufo; species Bufo bufo. Next base: position 788,889,072 of record NC_053390.1, on the reverse strand, counting down.
ATATCTGAGCAGATTTCCAGAATCTACCTACAGTATTTTAAAAAAAAATCTGAATTTTTTTTGCTTTTTACATAATCTATTATTAATACAAAAAAGGTCTATTAATATTGCCCATCATAAAATACAGCCTGGTTCCCGAGATCTTAAATCTATTTCTGCAGACCCTAGTGCCATACATGTGTCCAGGGGCCATAGGCTAATCCCAGACCTGCTTTCAGCACTGCCGTCTGTGATTTTAGCTTTTTCGCAGATGAAGTTAAGGAACTTGAGTCTGTGTGATTCAAGTACAAAGAAAAACCATTACTGTCATTCTGCGGAGCCGTGTTTGTCTCACGTGGACAGAGTTGGCAGCGTTCCTTGGCGTTGACAGACAATTACTTTCTAAATGTAGCAGTCAAATTGTAAAAAGTTAGCAATGGTTCAGCAGGGACCCACTTTTGGCCTGTCGCTGCTTGTCTGGATCTCTGGGGGGAAAAAATGAGCTGCTCTGCCAAAGCATCTGCTTGTTACCATTGGCATTATTAGGGTTTATTTTCAGATAGATGTGAGCTTGAAGGTGGCCAGAAAACTGCTGATCATTTCAGCTACTGCAGTGCGCTGTCATTTTTTGGGATACTTTGTTCGTTGTGCATTATTTACTTTTATTCCATTTTTTTGTTCCTTTTTTTGGTGTGTGTGTGTGTGTGTGTGTGTGTGTGTGTGTGTGTGTGTGTGTATATATATATATATATATTCTAAAGTTTGCTTAAAGACCATTTGTCAGCAGCTTTGTACCTATGACACTGGCTAACCTGTTACATGTGCACTTGGCAGCTGAAGGCATCTGTGTTGGTCCCATGTTCATATAGGCCCGCATTGCTGAGAAAAATATATGCAAATGAGCCTCTAGGAGCAACGGGGGCTTTGCTGTTAGAAATATGCTGAAATTATTATTTTTTTTATTATTGTGTATATTTGTGTTGAGTGGAAACTTGTGATGTCATCACTGACTACCGTTCCTGCGTCCGATCTGTTTCAAATTGGCATAAAAACATTATGGACTAATGATTGATATAGTCGAATGGTCATCTTGGTCCTTTCCAAGGACCGCTTTGTCCCACAGAATTGTTGCTTAAGTATTCATCCCCCCTTGAGCTTACGGAGTGAAAATGTTGGATGTCCACTCCTCCAGATATTTCGATTTTGGAGTTCTCTGGGGCCACTTCTGCTATAGAGTTCTCAATGCTTCTTCTTCTTGGCTTCTGAAGCAATAGGGAACATGGCAGCTTGCCTAGGTTGACTATACTCGGGATTTGGACTAACTTTCCCCTGTTCAAATTTATTGATGCTGTTGCTATCAACTAAACCTCACCCTCTTTTAACCACTGCCAGGTGTATTGTTACCTGTACGTGAACCATGCATGGTATTATTATAGTAAGTATTATGTTATTACAGTTAGGGCTCATGGAAACTGCTCCTCTCCAGAATGCAAACAACTAATTTAGCTGGGAGGGGCATACATTTTCTGAACATGACCAGTTTATTCCACTTTTTTATAAGCATAAACATTGAGAAGATACACTATATCTTCCAGTCTATGCTGTATTTGCTTGTAAACCTATGTCTGACTCTGAAAGGGGTTGTCTCACCTGGAACATTGGTGGAGGTGGGACCCACACCTATCTGTAGAATAAAGCTCCCAAGAGAACGATGTAGAGAGTCTGACCTCCCCCCAAGCAGATATTGGTGGCTTAGATCATCTATATAAAAGTACTCACAAAACCATTTAAAGGGGCTGTCTCACGTGGAACATTGGTGGCATATCTCTAGGATATGCCACCAATGTCAGATCTCTAGAACGGGACACCCAAAGTTAGCTCAGCTATTTCTGACAGTGCCATAGAAGTGAATGGAACAGTGGCCACGCTTGCTTGATGAGCTGTTGATTCATTTCGGCTTGGCTATCTTCAACGATCTCACAGAACAGAATGGCCGCGCATGCACGGTCCACTCAACCGAACGTTGGACGCTCCATTCTACAAATATGCCACCAAAGTTCCCAGTAAAACAACTTCTTTTAAAGCGGTTTTCGAGTAGTTTGATATTGATGATCTAAGGCTAAGCCATCAATATCTGGTAGGTAGGGATACGACACCCTACCTCCCAGACAGTCAGCAGTTCTGTGGTAGATTAGGAACTACACAATAGACGGATCTACGGCGCTACTAGAGAACAGTTGATTTGCAGGGGTGTCAGACCCCCGCAGATCAGATAGCCATCAAATAAACATCCTAGAAAACCCCTTTAATGAAATTGTTTATACCGCTGGCTGCATGGGCACAATGGCCACTCTGTCAAGTTGATTAGTTCATCCAATATGGCTGCCACTACATGTACAAGACAGATTCATGAAATCCATAGCTGTAGATTTGCAATTTCACATCCACCTCTCCCGTATCGATGTATAACTACTGTTACCATTAGTAGACTGGTGATTTTCGGCTACGCTTCAGCCACCAGCCTATACTCTGGGTTGGACTGGCTTGGCAGAGTACCAAAGAATATTTTCGTGCGTCCTAAAAATCCAGCAGGAGACAGACCCATCTGCATCCAGTATGGTGGCCATCAAGTGCTTCAGTTTTTGTGGGGTTTTATTGACAAACCTTCTGTACTGATGGATGGTGGTTCTAAGGAACTTTGACCACTGACTTGCAGTACGCTCAGGTTCTCTGTCCCCACTTGGCTGTACGTTTGGATGTACGTGGATGACGGTGCTGTAGGTTTAGGTCAATATTGCGTATTGTTCTTGCGAAACTCCAATATTTATTGTTGTGCGTGCTATCGATCTGAAAATTGAGCTGCCTTGTGCCAATATTGTCCTTAGGCGTCGACTTTGTCAGTGCAGCACTGCAAATAAGGAGGAATGATAAGCTGAATGGGTTGTGTCACTTCTGTGCTGTAGTCCAAGTGTATACATACCATACATGAGATTATGCAGGAAGGTCAATATTTGTACCGTTGACCTACATTTGGCTTTATTCCGCAAATGCGCTGTCAATTTTTTTTTTCTTTCTCTTGCTTTCATTGTTTTGTTTTGTTTTTTGTCTTTTTTTTTTCTTCTTGCTTTTGGTAGAGTGCAACTTTGGACTTCATTGTCACCACTTCGATGAGCTTTTTTTAATTTTTATTCTGTATTGTAACTCTGATACTAACACAGACCTCCCAGAGTGTCCGACTCTCGGTGGTGATCATACTTACCTGGTCCCCGCCGCAGGGTTCAGTCTCTGTCGCTCCCGGGCTGGCTCTTCCTCTTCTCACAGGCCACAGCTGTGACCTACTCCCTTTGTGTCATGTGATGCAAGGGGAGAAGGTCACTGCTGTGGCATGTGGTCGCAGCAGTCATCCGCCGCCCTCTATCAACGGATGTTGATTTCAGCACTGCAGAGAGAGGAAGAGTTGGCTCGGGAGCAACAGAGACCGGACCCAGTGTTGGGGATCAGTTAAGTATGATCACCACCACTGGTCACCCATTCTGGGAATGTCTGTGTTAGACTTGGGTAGGCCCTTTAAATGTCCCCCTAAGGTGCCTGTTGGAGCCAAGGGAAGCTGCCCAACCTGGCTTCTTACAAACATCTCTAATTTTGGCCAAGATATTTTTAAGCCACTTTTGAGGGTCTGTTTAATGGGCAACATTACGTCAGTAGTTCAGCATTATTTAGTCATCTGTAATGTATATTAAAGGCACCGATCCCATCAGCATAACCACACATGACCCCATCCCCATCGGGTGAGTCAGGCACAAGACTCCGCATCCCAGAGGAGATTCATTAGAGAGGTGACTACGTATATGTAGCGCTATCCATTCTATAGAACTTATGGAAACCAGATTAGAAAACCGTGCAAACAGTGCCACATCCATCCACAGGTTGCATATGTTTTTGCACCTCATTGAAGTGAACGAGGCTGGGCTACCTGTGGACTGGTGTAGCACTTAGGATGAAAGCAGTGAAATTTTTCTAATGCTGTACAACCCTTTTACCTACAAGAATATCCTGGTAGGCCTTTCCACTTTACTCCTGCAGCAGAGGACAGGGAATACTTTCATTAGGTGCAGTACTGTTCCCCCCCCCCGCCCCCCCCCTGATTACTGAAAATGTTAAAACTAAAAATCTGTTTAAATAAAGATTGAAATTACATAAAAGTAAAACATTAAATTATCCAATATTAAATGTTTTTTTTATTTTTGGAATCTAGAACCTCCGTCCTGGACCCAACCGGACAAAATGGAGAAGACTCTTTTCGCAGTTCCAGCTGCTAGTACTGTCCGATTTAGATGCGCCGCCGCTGGTAAACCCCAACCTACTATCTACTGGCTGAAAAATGGTAAAGAATTCAGAGGGGAACATCGCATAGGAGGAATCAAGGTAAATTTATGTGTACAGATTGCTGCTAACCGCTATCATTTTCTCATTTTCTTGATTTGCATGTTGAATAACGTGCCAACATTTGCAATATGCAAATACATTGCTCGTGCTTCGGTGTCAGCGTGGTGTCTGCTTCCAGGTGGCTTCCTCAGTTTCTTATGAGACATTGTACCTTGTAATGGGCTATGAATGTCCTATGTAGAAGAATGATTTTCAAAAATTTCTGCTAATCGTGGTCTGTTTTTGAATAGTGCTCAGAGATAACCCACTTCTAAAGTAACATTTTGATTAATGTCTTCGAACAACATTTTTCAATATATGGGGAGGGGGGGTACTATACCTCCTTATGGAGATAACCTTATAAGCGTGAAAAATTTTGTAGGCTCCTGAGAAGAGGGTATTCAAATGCACTCTTAGCAAGCTCTACTTCTAATACCACCAGATTTAAGGTAGCTATCCTATAAGTCAATGTTCAACCTTTCAAACAGGCCTTGAGACATGACTTGGATAATAATTAAGCAAGCACCTCATTTTTCGGTAGGCATTGGATGCCCATTTGGTCCCTTTGGAATGGTCCTTTGTCCCAAATTCCTTTTTTGCCAAAACCAATCAGTCGTAGAACAATTTTGGGCTCTTTATGGCAACATTATAAGGTCATTTACTGAATATATTTGAACATTAATCTTTTAGGTTAGTCTTGAACCTTTATGTGAATGGCAAGACATTGGTGTAGGTGAGACCATATTCATAGAAGGGCCAAAACTATTTGGGGGAGATTTAATTCCTTCCTTACGCCTGAAAAGTCGCAAAACCCTTTTTAAGACTTTTTAAATCCCATTGGGTCTAGATTTAGTCTGAAACTGCAATTTTTATGTCACGCCAGTTTTAGCGCCCATGACGAAGGCGGCCATTGGTCCCAACACATTTTATCATCATTTACGTCAGATAAATGAGGGCCTTTGTGTCTCCCGGGACCAGATATATATTACTAATAGCTACCACGTTCTTATTAAAGTCTAGTGGACCGTGTATCCCATAGCGGGATAAAAGCCCACTGGGGTCTAAAGCTGACTGTAACTTTTAGATAGTAGTCGGCTGAACAGGCAGTTGGCCGACTGCCATCTCTCCTTACCCCCACACGGAGCGTTCTGAATGGGTAGATGCCAAAAAGAAAAGGGAAAAAAAGAATTGGTCAAGACGAAATCCAACTGCCTGACCCATCTCCCCCTCTACATCTGCTGAGTTGGAAAGCCTCCACATGAGATGGTTGACCGACCCTGCAGAAATAAGCAGGTTCGTCAGACATTGATGTAATATGTATAGCCAGCTACGGGTACTTTCACACTAGCGTTAAAGTTCTCTGGTATTGAGTTCCGTCATAGGGGCTCAATATCGGGAAAAAAACGCTTCCGTTTTGTCCACATTTATCGTCAATGGGGACACAACTGAACAGAACGGAATGCTCCAAAATGCATTCCGTTCCGTTTAGTTGCGTTCCCATACCGGAGAGCAAACCGCAACATGTTGTATTTTGCTTTCCGTCCGTGGGATGCGGAGCAAAACTGATCCGTCATGACCCTAATGCAAGTCATTGGGGACGGATCCGTTGTCTCTGACACAATCTGCCACAATAGAAAACTGATCCGTCCCCCATTGACTCTTAATAGAGTTAATGATGGATACGTTTTGGCTATGTTAAAAATATGTTAAATATAATACAACCGGATCCGTTCATAACAGATGCAGATGGTTGTATTATCAGTAACGGAAGCATTTTTGCTGGACCCTGCCGGATCCAGCAAAAACGCTAGTGTGAAAGTAGCCTAACAGTTGATAATATTTTTGTACGTTTTTTGTTTAGTTAGTATACACTGGCGCAGATGTTTTTTGTGATGTAATTTTCCTTAGCCGTGCATTCTGGTCAAATCAAGTGCACACTTTATTCAGACTTAAACTGCTAGGTTTTTGTGCAATGCCAAAAATGTATTCACATGCTCCCTCGTTAGGTGACTGTAGATGGGAAAACTGGCCAACCTGGAATGTTCAGGTCAAAGTCTGGCCGCATGACACACGTGATAACGAAAGTAGCTACACTGTATCCTGTGCCAGAAGACTCCACGTAATCCTTTGTGTACACATTAAGCAGAGCTTAGAAATGCATTACTACAAAAGAAGCAGGAAAGAATATAAAAAAAAACTATAACGTTAAAATTGCCTATGCAAATAAAAAAAATGGGTTATACTATACCGGCCCTTTGTTGACTTCCTGAATATTGAAAGAATGTTCCCTGAAGTATTCGTTTGACAGGAATAGGAAAACACAGCTGCTTTATCCCCAAAACAGCGACATACCTCTCCACAGGTTGTTTGTGGTATTGCAGCTCATCGGTGCAAAAGTACATACGACTCGTGGACAGGTGTGGCACTGTTTCTGTAAGTAAGCATCCATTTTATATATTTTTTTGTTTTACAACTGTGTCCTATGAGGGACATTTTGCCCCAAACTATTTTTCTTCCTAATATAACTTCCATATTTGTCTATTCACGAACATAAAAAAAAATCGAAGAAAATATTGTGTTAATTTCTTCACATTTAATTTTTTTTTTTTTGGACTTTGTCGTTTTTTTTATTTGTTTATTTTTTATGTATTTTAAAAAAAAATTATATATAGGAAAGAAATGGCGGCACCGAACAAACGTAGAGCGGGTGCTGTGTCCCAGGGCATAGGTCCAAAGCCCAAATATAAAAGAAGTAAATCGGACAGCACTCAAAGTAGAAAACAAAATTTTTTCACCCATGTGGCAAAAGAGAAGCAACGTTTCGGCTCAGCAATAAAGCCTTTCTCAAGCCTGAAACGTTGCTTCTTTTTTGCCACATGGGTGAATAAATTTTGTTTTCTACTTGGAGTGCTAAGACAAAATGGGAGGCAGCACCGATCAAGATTTGAAATGGTCGGGTGCACGCTCAAGGGAATAAAGCTTACCCGAAATATAATGTGCAAAAAAGAGCAGCACTCCAACGCAGGATAAAATTAAATACACAAAGGTTTATTCACATATGTATATATGTGTGTATGTATATATATATATATATATATATATATATATATATATATATATATATATATATATATATATATATATATATATATATTTTTTTTTATTTTATTTTTTATTTTATTTTTTTGATGCGGCGTGTCTCTTTTGTCTGGTCAAGCTACTTTTAAAGTTGACAGATTATCTACAAACACCCTCCAGGATTGTTAGTTCTGCTTTGCTATACACAGACGCTCTTGCTTTGTCAGAGATAGGCATGGCAGCCATCATGGCCACAGAGGGTCTGACCTCAGGCATGTGACCTGTGCCCTGACCGGCGGAATAAGTGACAGTGGTTATAGAAATGTTTTCTGTTTGCTTCTTGAAAGCCTAAGGAATGTGGAAACAAAGCCCCCCTGTGACAAAGCCCAAGAAAGTGAAAGGGAGCTGGAGGAGAAGCAGTCTAGCGATGTCTTGGTCTTATCTGCCGCTCCTGGTCACTAATCATCAGACCATGCATTACAACTAATTGGTTCTTATCAAAATATCTCTAGAATTTACCCAATTCTCAGATATCAGCCATTCAGAGTATCACTAAAGCTGGCAACTTTTCATGGTAAATTTGCAGATATTAATCACATATATGTTTGTGAAAATATCTGGAGGTACGGGGGTAAAGTAGTGATCACTGGGGGCATGGATTTTTCTGGATGTCCATTGAAGGACCGTAGAGCCAATTTCCCTAGTCTGACATGGAAGATAAAAGGGGCTAAAAGATTAAATTTTATAACAAATATAATCAGTTTTTTGATTTTACCTCTTTAATAATTGTGAATATTCAGTCTATTTTGGATAACTTATCTTATGTTAGAAAGACCTCCCAAGATAAATCTGATCACAGCATGTTCCTGTTGCTGTGATCCCCAGCGATCAGCTGTACGCTGTGGAGGAATCTGGCAAAAAGTGTTCAGTTCCCTGCAGCACCCCCACAGGAGGAATAAAGTATTACATGGCACCTTTTTCAAGAAAGAGATGTTTTGTTTTTTTAGCCATTCTTTATTCAGATTATTTGATGGAGGTCCTGGTTGAGGGACCCTACCCATTCTGTTAACTTCTGTCCTAATGGGGTAAGTGAAACCTTAAATAGTGATATGGGTGTCAAGGCCTTGACCAGTTTGCAAAGTAAATTCAACATTGGCTATTAAACGCCCTAGTTCATCATAATCGACATCTCCAATGATATTTTTATCATAGGAAAAGTTAGTGGAGTATAGATATTTAACTTGAGTTGTCTATAGTTAGCTTAAAAAGGTCACAACCACATTTTCTGAACAGCAAAATGTGCTAAGAGGAGATCTTACTTTGGTTCTTTAAAAGTATGTTGCCCAGCAGAGGGCGACAGTGACACCAGGAGGAAAGCTTCACTCATTGTGAACATTGTATGAAATCGGATATCTTTCCAAAGGCAGAGACCATTAGAATAAAAAGACATTTAGCCAACCCTTTTATGACTTTTTTTAATACTTTTTTTATATTATTTATCTTGGGGATTTAAGCAGCATTAGTAGGGTTCATTGCAATTATGTCTGGACTAGCCCTTTAAATGCATGGGAAGATCAATAGCAAAGACTATGCAGGTATTTTTTCTACAATATTCAACTGCAAGGTCTTCCTTTTATGATAGAAAAATGTGTGTGTGCAGCAGGAAAGATTGCAGCCCTTTCAGCCTCTGACCCCCACAGTCTGAATATTCGGGACGCCAGTCAAACTGCTTCACCAGCAGCATGGTGACAGGCTCCAGACACAAGCCCCCTGCCTGATACAATCTGTATTTTGGGGAGAATAGTCTGAAATCTGAGAACTTGAGCCCTATTCTTTCACACATAAACACGTCTCCATCAAACAGAACTTGTTAAAAGGTTGAATGTTCTTGACTAGTGTGTCTTACGAGTATATACTACATGTTACTGGAAAATTTCCATTAAATTCTCTGTAAATAATATTTGTCAAAATCTAACAAGTCGGCCTTATTTAATGGGTAACAATGGGCAAACCTGGTTCCCACATGGGGCCCCTAATTTTACTTATGTGTGGATGCTTAGACCCCAATTTGTTTTTCAATCTCCTTCCTCAATGGAGCTACTGAATAGCCTTCCTCAGGTGCCCAACACATGCAAACAATAATGTAGAGGATGAATATTGATGGACATAATAGAGAGTTCTGGGACCCCCCCCATTTTCCATAAGTGGCCCAGATATTTCTAATGATGGCCTTGAGCCATCTCATAGCAACATTAGACACCATGGTAATGAATGGCACTGTGGTCACTACAGCTAGAATCAACAGACTGGTTGCTCCAACTAGGTGATAGCCTCATCCCTCTTGCCAGTGTAGGATTAGGATAAAATTATGGCTTCTTCAGTCAGGTAAGGGATGACGTAATAAATTATATATTATATTACTATTACAATTCAACTTTTTACATTTCTGAATATAAAAATAAACTGTAGCCAAAGTAAATGAACACCCACCTCTCGAATGTGATCACCTCATGCAAGAATTTCTCATGACTTTATATCAGAGATTTCACAAAGAGCTTTAATATTTAAATCCTCCCTGGAATCTCTGTTATGGTAAGTCTATGTTCACTAAATGACCCTGAAAAAACTGGTGGATTATCTCTTCCCAGGCTCCTGTGTGTAGCCTTTACTCAGCCCCAGATCCAAAATGTGCCGAAGCATGTCTCCATGGTGAGACGGGAGACAGAGAGAAATAAACTCTGGAGAATTCCAGCTATATACTGACTAAAAAAAAATTGAGAGTTTTGTGACTTTTATGCTTGTGAGGACTTGATTTAGACTTTTTCAGCGACAGGGCAGAGTGAAGTTTACGATTGTTGCTGACCTGGCCATCAAAGTGTAGAAGTGGTCAAAAATACCTTAAAATATATTGTAAAATTCTCATACACATATGTGGGAGGTTGCTCATCTTGAATGCCAGAATTAAAATTGGCATGACCTATTTTTCAAAAAGGTTCCACCAGTGTTGGTGAATTCTGATCATTATACCTTTTAAGTTGGTAAGATCCCATCAAATGTGTTCATATATCATAATCGGTCTTCCACCTTAAATATATGTACAACTAGCCATAACAAACAAAAACAAATGTCAAGACCACAACTGGTCTTCATGTACCCCGAATCCCTCGACAAGTGAAGATGGCCATAGATGTTCAGTAGCTGCCAGCCAACGTCTTTCAGCCCTGACAATAACCAAAAATCTAATGTCTATGGCCACATTGACCATCACAATATGTATTGATCTAGGATTCAATCGGTTTACTGCTGTTTTGCTGACCTTTCTTTTCTTATTTTATTTCTTTAAAGCTTCGCCACCAGCAGTGGAGCTTGGTCATGGAGAGTGTGGTTCCATCTGATAAAGGCAACTACACTTGTGTGGTGGAGAATAAGTTTGGAACCATCCGACAGACCTTTCAGTTGGATGTGCTAGGTAGGTGCAGAAACTCAAGAATTCCAAAAAGATTGCTCTTAGATGTATACTGTTATTCATAATAAGGTTTTCTTCTGTGAACTCATCATACATATGCATGGGCCTTACTAAGAAGTCTTTGTTTGCCACTCTTCTCACTGAAGAACTTCTGTATATGTGTATGAACCATACAATACCCAGTTTGTTTGTTGTGCTGTTTATGTACTTTCTGTAAAGGCTGGAAAAGGAAATTGTGTTTTTGGCAACTATATAATAGATATCCAATAGCAGTACGAGACTAGCAGGGCATAAGTAAGTTGTTAGAAGCTGACTTGGACCAGCACACTGGTTCTTCAGAGATGTTTGTACAAGCCACAATGTCTCCTCTGAAGAACCAGGTTTTGAAGGTCTCCAACTCTCACATATAATAACATTGACAAGAGGCTTTCATGTAGGTCCAATGAAAGGTAAAGAAACCTGCCAAAAGTATTGGCCTACCTACAAATCTTGTTTTGTGTTTTTTATTTATTTTTTACATGAAGTAAGTAAACTGTGTTTTATTGTACTGTTGCTTCTTTTGGTGTTTTTATACCATGATTACTTGAATGCTCCATTTTTTTTGTTTTTGTTTTTAGAGCGATCTTCTCACCGACCCATACTCCAGGCAGGGTTACCTGCCAACAAGACAGTTGTAGTTGGGAGCGATGTGGAATTTCACTGCAAGGTGTACAGTGATGCTCAGCCTCACATACAGTGGCTAAAGCATGTGGAAATTAATGGGAGTAAATATGGACAGGATGGAGATCCTTATGTCTCAATTTTGAAGGTAAGCTTTGGAACACATTGATTTTCCGTGTTAGAGTCAAGATGCTTTATATAAATTAGAAGTCTTCATGTTCTTCTGAAAAGCTGGGGAAGAACTTGTACAGAAGACTATTTTGCAGATCTGTTACTGATTCTTGGGGGTAGTCAATGAGTTATTTGGTGGACACAGTGCTCTTGTCCATAATCAGTAAAATACCATTGTGTAAAATAGTCTACCCTGATGGCCATGAAATATCAGACTATGCCAGTTCTTTTTCTGAAGGAGTACTCCAAGTAATTAATATCTGAGTGCCATTACCATATCTAGATCTCTGGAGTTGGGGGATGTATAAAACAGATTAAACTTTACTTGCCAGTTCCTAGTGTTTCCTTAACGGAATCCTATGAGATATCTATAGGCCTAGTGGCATTGGTATCTTCTATGGACCATAATATGGAGAGCCAGAAACATATTCAGCCATCTACTAATTTAGTCTGTGCTAAAATGTGTTGGGGGAACTCTTAACTCTGGATAGGTGGAACCCTCACCTATCACCCATGGTCACACCAATTGTTGTTTGGTCATTATACTTCCAAAGTGGTGTTTTCTTGCTCTGGAATCATGTGGTTTTATTTTATATTAGGGGCCCTATTACACTATTTATGGGGACCGATTATCCATGGTCAACAATCCATTGGATGCTAAAACATGTACTTGATGAAGTCTATTTATTTATATTTTTAACACCTTCAGTCTATTGTGCTAGGCTCGGTCAAGAGCAATTGTGGTTCTTTCTGGGGTGAATAAGATATCTTTCAGAAGCATCTACCAGATTAAAGTGACTAACCTAAATCATTCAAGATTAGCTATTTCGTTCCAAAACACAATAACTCATTGACTGTCATGTCAGTCGGGGTGGGAAGATAAATGTAGCTTCTCATCTCACTCAACCGTGGTATTATGTTAATTTTGTGTGGTAACTTGACTCATTCTGGAATAATGACTTTTGCCTTAGTCTCCTGAACATAGTTTGTCATTACTTGTCTAAATAGAAGTATTTTAACCTCTTATTTTTTAGCGTTTTCTTTTTAATTTTTTTATTTGAATTTTCAAAAAGATACATTTAAAGGGAACCTGTCACCTGGATTTTGGGTATAGAGCTGAGGACATGGGTTGCTAGATGGCCGCTAGCACATCCGCAATACCCAGTCCCCATAGCTCTGTGTGCTTTTATTGTGTAAAAAAAAAAAAGATTTGATACATATGCAAATTAACCTGAGATGAGTCCTGTCCCTGACTCCCCCCACGTACAGGACTCATCTCAGGTTAATTTGCATATGTATCAAATGGTTTTTTTTACACAATAAAAGCACACAGAGCTATGGAGAATGGGTATTGCGGATGTGCTAGCGGCCATCTAGCAACTATTGTCTTCAGCTCTATACACAAAATCCTGGTGACAGGTTCCCTTTAAACGAATGCAGGTGTGAACAGAGCTTTTCAATCCTGAAATTAATAAAAAAAATTTACACGTGTTAATATGTCACACACTCAGATTCCCGTACATCTCAGTAAAACCAACTACATGGAGATGTGAATGTCTACGAAAAAAATCTATGTTGTTTAGTGGTAACTGAAAAGAATGTAGTAAAAAATAGTGGCAGAATCATTGGGCAGGTTTAGAAAGAGCATTGGATGAGTTTAAGGGGATTTTCCAGTTGATTTTCACAATTGATAGGTTATCCTAAGGATAGCCCATCATATTGGTGAGGGTTCCAACTCTCAGCACCCCTGCTGATCAGTTGTTTGAAGGGGCTGATTAGTTAATTGGCGAGAGTGCCAAGATTCAAACCCCACTGATCTGATATTAAATGCCTATCCTTCATAAGTAGAAAAAAGGATTGCCGTTTCCATGGTTTGAGTCTCATATGTTGCGACTGAGCTGCAATTTCAGATCAGCAATAGTGCAGTATTTTCTAAGGCAGGGTAGACTTTGACAAAACCTGAATAATTCCTTTAAATTGACATAGCAAGCAGGTAGATAAAAATTGGTTCATGGTTGGTCACATTTTAATGAGGAATATTTTGCCCCTAAAGTTTTATTTTCCTTATGAAATGTGTCATATATAGTTATATTTTAAGCTTTGGGATCTTTGTTTTCATCCTCAAAGACAATATAAATATACTAAAAATTAGGTGATAAATATATCATAGTAGTCTGCTGAAGCTCCCACCGATCTTCCCATCAGCACGTTTGTGCTGAATGTTATAGACCATACCACCCATACAGTTTTATGATTCATCGTTCTATACAACAACTCCTCACCGTGGATGTTTTTGACTAGAGTCTTCCATTTTACTGATCAAGGGGGGCTCCAGCAGTCAGACCTTAATGACCTCAGATTTATCACCTATCCCAACATTTTTGCTTAACTACTACCAAGAGTAAAATATGTTTTTCCTAAATATGAGTAAGCCATTTGCCGGGATGCAGTCCAACATTACCTTATTTCTTTCTTGATGATTGAGCAAATTTTGAAGCCATATTCTGAAGTTTGAGTGTTTGCTGTTCCTCCAGACATGGATAAGCAATAATTCAGAAGCTGATGATGTCTTAAATCTATACAATGTGACATCAAAAGATGAAGGAGAATATATATGTAGAGCCAACAACTTCATCGGCATAGCCGAAGCTGCATTTTGGCTCAACATTTACGATCCAACAGCAGGTAAAACCATAGACTCAAGGTTTTGAATGAGTTCTCAAGCTAAAAAGAAAGTATCCTGAATATTCTTGGGTCTTTGGTTGCTTGTAGATTTGGTGTTTCTGCCACCATTGGTGCAAGAGATGTCAATGAAAGAGAAACCCACAACCCACATTGCGAGGTCGAATCAAGTCATGCAGATTGTAACTTGTGCACCTTCTAAGCTGAAATGGAAAGGTCTGCCACCATAAAGGTAGCCATTTGGTAGGCAAAACCTATGTACTTAAAGGTCCAACCTACCAATTTTCTTTCAATCAAAAAGGTAACTGAAGTCAGTTGTACTTTACTAGGACACTGGCTCATGAACTGCCAAAATAAAACATTTATACAAAACCAACAGAAACCATTTTGGCCCCATTTTCCAAAATGATTGTCTTCATCCTTGTCCTTCATCTTTCTTCCTGGAAAAGATGTTTTCTAATATCAGGCAGATGGACCTAATTAACCACCCCTATGGTCATGAATTCTAAACCCTTTACTAGTACTAATAAACCTCAAATTTTTGAGGTTTTTAGGTTTTGCCCCATATAGAAGGACCATTGCTTGTGTAGTGTTGTGGGTCCATTTTTCAGATCTCATTCACTTGCATGCTACATTGGTGGGACAGTCTTAGAAGGCCTGGTGAAGGGTTCTGGTATCTTTTTTTTTTTCCTCCTACAGGTGATAAGCTACTTCTGGTTGCTCTTTCAATTTTTAGCTCCATGCTGGGATTCTGGCTTCTTTGCATTCGTTTTCATTGGTGTTATTTTTTTTCCTTCTGTTTCCTCTGTGTGTCCTGTTTTTAGTTTATTTCTTCCCATTCTTTTTTTTTTTAGCCTACGGGTGTATACTCCTCGGATAAGGATATTGAGGTTCTCGTTTTACGCAATGTGTCTTTTGAGGATGCTGGGGAGTATACCTGTCTGGCTGGGAATTCTATTGGCTATTCACATCACACTGCTTGGCTGACCGTTTTACCAGGTATTCCCTCTCGCATCTTTTCGGTAATTCTTTCCATGTGCCCAAGAAATGCCAAACAAGGTTTCACCAGTTCAGTTTTTATTTGTGCAGTTTAGCATTTTACCCTTATGGTGAAAGCCATATGACCTGTAGATGAAATATTAGCTGCATATCGCATTGGTTCATTGGTAAACTAATCAAATTTAAATCCTTTATAGCGTTACCCATGGAAAGTTTTTATAATTTTTCTATAAGCAACCCCAAGTGATTTGTAACTTTGTAACTTTTAGTTTGGCATTTCTGTACATATATATCTTTCATGATCATAATGTAAGTATGTCAAATTACTTCTTTGTCTGCTCTGTAAACCATGGTGTTGGGTCCCATTACCCTTTGCTTCTGTGTCACAAATGCTACAGCATGCTTCTGTTCTCATTTCACTGATTCTAGACTTATTTACAATGAATTACATGTAATTGTATTGTTCTGTAACTATAATAGGCCCATATTTATTGTTAACTGTTATGCTCGTATGGTGATTAAACGGGTTGTCCGGGATGGAGGACTTTGTTACATTAGTACAAGACAGAAAAACATAAAACATACATCCATGTCCTACCTTTTCCAAGTAAATTCTTCGCCGGAAGTGAACTTTTCTTAGACTCTGTGACGTTCAAGGTCCCTTGCAGGAGCGCTGAAGCCTCTTCTTCCGGCTGCTCAGGAAGCCCGGTGACGTCACCGGCACTGATGGGCAGGCTTTAACGCTGCTCTAGCTAGTAAAACGGCTAGGGCAGCGATAAAGCCCGCCCATGAGAGCCTGTGACAAGCTGCCCGGCGGAAGCCTCCGCCCGGCAGTGTGTTATTGTAAACAAAAGAGCTTTTGCAGTGCGCGATTTAGCTCAGCGCAAACGAGATCATCGGAGCATGAACTGCTCCTATGCTCAAGTCAGGGGGCTGCCTGGGTGAAAATAGAGGTCTGAACCTGGAAAACCCCTTTTAAAAGGGATTTTTTTTCTGGGATTGATGGCCTACCCTTCAGGGTCTATCAGTGGTGGTCTGGTTTCCCGGCTGATTAGATAAGTGAAGAAGCTGCAATGCTTTTCGGCAAGCACATTGTCCACTTATTTTTTTTACCCTTGCACAATGCCATAAATCTATGGTTTTGGATATGTCTGGTACTGCAGCTCAGATCCATTCAAGTTAATGGGACTGATCTTCAGTACCAGATATAGCCACAATGATTTTCACACTGTAGTGCCATGATAAACAGTTGAGGGGACAGGGAGCTTACTGATCACCTCAGACTTTTCATCAATCTGCTTGTCGTCTTAATATCCTTTTAACCTACCCTATGGCCTGTATTACACCAACAGATTATCTGACCAATATTTGTCCAATCAGACCAATAGTTGATGTATATAATAAAAGATCTGTGTGTGTAATAGGCCATCTGACCAATTATTGGTCAAAAAAATCTGTCAGATAATCTGTTGGTGTAATACAGCCCTAACCAAACAGTTCACATCAAGGTTCTTCTATTCACAGTACTTAGACAAAGTTATTAAACTGTGCTAATTCACCTACAGCCAGCTGAGTATTTTGCAATGGATATTTAATTTTGTAGACTCCTCTAGCCACCTCTTCTTTCTGACTCTTTTAAGGTTTAGAATTTTTATTTTTTTCATCCCAATAGAACCAGTTGTCAAAGTAGAAGCCACTGCCTCCAACTCTGCCAGTGTCCTAATTGTGGTGACTGCAACCATTGTGTTCTTCTTGGTGGTCATTATCATCATAGTCACCTACCGGATGAAGAACACTTCCAAGAAAGCAATGAACACTCCAACAGTGCAAAAGGTCTCAAAATTTCCACTGAAACGACAGGTAACAGAAAGTAGATACAAGATTACTATCGATGTTCTTCCCTCTTTCTTCTCACATTTCATGCCCTGTATACTTCTTCTGGGTTGTACTATACGTTTCATTTAGTCTGGTTTCTAACCAGTGGTGGTGCACTTGTAGATTTGGTGACCACACAGTCTTCCACCTCCACTTATGAAATGTCTCTTACAATAATTAGACATTTTTAATGGCAACATGATCAACATTGCCTCCAAAGATTAAGACCTTGTATGACCTTGTTCATGAGTGAAACCCATCCATGAAATAAAGACCAACATTGTGGATGAGTAACTCATCCTGTTTCTGTAGGTGAACTGTTAGGTTCGGGTGAAATCGTTGTCTTACCTTATGTTGGATGCTTTGCAAACTAGTGTTTACTAAAGATTCTACAATCTAACCTATTCTTTGTCATGTCTTACCAAGTGCTCAAGCTTGGTGGTCTATACATATGACTCTAGTCTTGAATTCTATGGTTTCTGCATGTGTAATTGCAAGCATGGTATGACCTTTCTTAACACAGTTTCCTGCACTTTGCTTCATTTCTACAACCTAATAATATAGATGTAATTTTATGACCTGTACAAGCAGACTCTGCAGTTGTCTCAAACCTGATTGCCTACTAGCATAGTAGCATCTATTGGTTTCCATACTTAATGTACATCCCATGACCAAAAGTGATGCTTCACTGGCACCAGAAGTGGATGAAGACTTTGCCCATGCTTGTACCCCTTCATATTTATTTTCCTTATAGAAAAGAGAAGCATTACATTTATTCATTCTTATGGGTTATCTCTTTATTGCCTCCTGCACACGACCACAAAATACAGATGATGTTGCCTTTTTTGCTTCAATAGGTGACCATCTTTTGGCCAAGGATAGGGTATGTTTTATCTTTTTGTGGAAAGGAAGTATGGCCGTGGAAAGCAAAAGATAGAACATGTCCTGTTCTTGACCGAAAAATGACTGGCGCACTGACCCATTGAGGTCAATAGGTCTACATAAAAAAAATCAATGCAACACGGATGTCATCTTTTGTGGGCTGCAAAATACATACGGTCACGTGCATGAGGCCGATGGCCAAGTTCTGAGGTTGATCGTTATATGAATCATAAATCAGAACCGTACATAGATTTATAGCTAGCTTAAAAAAAATTACTCTAGCAGGGATACAGATGGCACCTTTTTAGTCATAAACCACCTCTACCAAGAGCAATGAAAGATACATGCCTAATATCCACACTCAAGCACTGAGGCCAATGTTCATGTTAACATGTAGGGGACCCTGTGGGTCTTCAGAATGGAGGAAAGGTCTGACATAGTCAAACATTTGCCAAGTGCAAGTTACTCTGATAAGGCCCACGTATTTTGAAGGGTTTCCTTTATGTCTTCCTTTTAAAGTTCCTTGTACAGTAATAGCTCAATGCCAGGAGGGCTCTAATCAGCTCTGTCAGGGCTCTCTTTTAACATATGAGGTTTCATTTCAATAATGAGCGATTTATCAAAAGCAGTGTGTAAAGCAAAACTGGCTTAGTTGCCCATAACAACTAATCAGCTTCAACCATTCAATTCCTAAAGGAGCACTGAAAAATGAAAGGTTGGATCCCCATTGTTTTCTATGGGCAACTAAGTTAGATTTCCTTTACACCACTTTTGATAAATCTCCCCTATCTTATATCAACCAAGCAATAGAATTTGTATATTCTATTTTCTGTAATGTATCAATTTCCCTCCAGCGCTTCAGTCGTTGCGTCCTCCGTACTTTCTTTCATGTGGTATTTTTAACATGTCTGTCTTCTTTTTCCACATTGCGGGTGCATGATGCTGAACTGCATGTATTTGTGAAGGATTTTGATCTTTTGCCCATACACCGAATGAGATGAAAGGGCAATGTAATGTCTTCTAAGCTCAGATACCCTCCACCCATCCCAGATCAGAGCTGGAGAGCATATGTTGCAATGTGTTTGTTGCCTTCCCTGTAACCTTGGAGGTGTGCAATTCCCCGAACATGCTGTGGTGCTCATTATAATGATAGTAATGACATTTAAATGTATTCCCAGCCAGAGAAAAAAATGGTGATGAGTTTATCCAATTTACATTTTGATGGCAATGAAATGCTTGAAAAATAGAGAAACCCAAACCCTTTCCTGCCTGTCAGAGACCACATAAAATATCTTCATATTTCTATCTTCCTCCTTATCCTTTTTCTTTCTTTTTTTTATAATTTTTTTTTCTAAGTTTTTTTTTTTTTTTTTACGAAGCCCAACAGTGGGCAATAATACACTTTTTTTATTTCCTTTATTTAAGCAGGTGTCTCTGGAGTCCAACTCTTCCATGAATTCCAACACCCCACTGGTGAGAATTACCCATTTGTCCTCCACTGACGGCACGATGTTGGCCAATGTTTCTGAACTTGGGTTGCCGACTGACCCTAAATGGGAATTGTCCAGATCTAGGTGAGTTAACATTTTGGTTGTGGGTCTTCAGGAGCAAGAAAAGAACTAATCAAGTCCAATTTTTTTACATATTTTTTTTATTTTATTTGTCCTAGGTTGACTCTGGGAAAACCATTGGGTGAAGGATGCTTTGGTCAAGTTGTCATGGCTGAAGCTATTGGTATAGATAAGGATAAGCCCAACAAAGCCATAACCGTAGCTGTGAAAATGTTGAAAGGTATAAGAAAGAGAACGTTTGTTTTCTTATTTTTCCGTGCCACATGGTTTAAATAGTAGGTTAAAGGGGTATTCCGGTTGTTAAAGGGCATCTGTCAGCAGATTTGAAACTGGCTGACCTGTTAAATGTGCGTTTTACAGCTGAAAGCATCTGTGTTGGTCCCATGTTCATATGTACCTGCATTGCTGAGAAAAATTATGTTTTTACATATGCAAATTGGCATCTAGGAGCAACGGGGGCGTTGCCATTACACTTAGAGGCTCTGCTCTCTCTGCAACTGCCGTGTCCTCTGCATTTTGAATGGCAGAGCCAAGCAGTGTAAACCTGATCACACCTGGCCCTGTCAATGAAAGTGCAGAGAGTGTGGCAGTTGTAGAGAGAGCTGAGCCTCTAGGTGTAACGGCAACGCCCCCTTTGCTCCTAGAGGCTCATTTGCATATATAAAAACTTTCAAGTACACATGCAACAGGTCACCAGTTTCATAGGTACAAATCTACTGACAGGTGCACTTCAAAGGCATGTGTATGTATCCCCTATCCACGGGATAGAGGGTAACTATTAGATCAATGGGGGTCCTGCTGCTGAGAGCCCTCCCACCCCCCCCCCCCCCCCTAGGCCTCCCGAAATAAATAGAGTGGCCGATCGAGTAATCGCACTGCTGCTCTATTCATCTCTACCGGAGTTCTGTAGACAGCTTAGTTCAGTGCACAGCTATTTCTGAAGCACCCATAGAGATGAATGGAGCGGCAGTGCTCACGCCTAACTTTCCACTCCACTCTCATGTTTGGTGGAGATCCCAGAAGTAGGACCCCCACCAATCTAATAGTTATTCTCTGTCCCGTGGATAGAGAATAACTTTTAACAACCAGAATACTCCTCTAACTTTTTTCCATGGGTCAGTTTGACTGCAGTCATAATAGTCATAACTTTTTTTATTTGTTATTCTATATTTTTTGTCTTTTTTTAATGTAATACTTGGCATTCCTGAAGGCCTTTTTTACACTTTGCTAATCCAATGACACGCCATGGTTGCTTCTTGAGATGCCAGTGGGCTGACAGAAATAGCTCCCTTCGCTACCTGTGTTCCTCTAACAACACGGTTGCTATTGACACAAACGGGTCAAAAACAGCTGGGATCGATTTCTCTGAACTGGGTCGTTGCAGCTGGAGACCAGCAGTCCATCACAGCTGGGCTTCTACCTGATCACAAGGGAACAACTTCTGTGCCCACAACATCTCCAGGACATACTATTGTGTCCTATTAGGTGACCACATGTATTGTGTCCTATTAGGTGACCACATGTAGGACATAATAGTAAGTCCATTTGCAGTAAGGGGATTCTATATCAATTTCTTTAGCCACGTCCAGATCATAGGCTTTTTACTCTTTTGATCCATGTCTTAGTTATGTTGTTTGATCTTTGCGTAATTTCCAGATGATGCCACTGATAAGGACCTCTCGGATCTGGTGTCTGAAATGGAAATGATGAAGATGATTGGAAAGCATAAAAATATCATCAACCTCCTGGGTGCCTGCACACAAGATGGTACGTTTCTGTGGGTTACAGAGCAGGAGGGGTGTGCCAAGCATAGGTTAACCTAAAAAGTTTGTTTTCAAAAACTCTCTTGTATTTGCGATTTATTTTATTTTTTTGGTCGGTAAAATTGCTACGATTCTGAAAGTCTACCACCTTTAGACAATCTGTCGGGGGAAATTTAGATGTAAAATATTACCATATCTGCATAAATAAACCGCAACCGAGCAAAAGAAGGCCATAGCCTTTTTAGAAAGGTCTCATTGCATATACTGTGGAGTTATCATATTGACCTAGCTGCCGAATAGCTCTTGGATCTACTATGAAAGGGATTCTCTAGAACTTAGGATTTGTTGCTAATTGTTGCTAATCGATCATATCTAACTGCCCAGCATGTCGGACTAGTAAAACATGGCTGCTTTCTTCTAGAAATAGTGCCACACCTATCCACAGGTTGTGTCAGGTATTTCATTGAATGGAGCTGAGCTATATACAACCCATAGACATGTGGTGATGTTTTTGGAAGATAGCAGCCATGTTTTTCTTATTTTGGACAGTTTGTCCAAGGTTGGCCTTTGTTTTTGTTTTATTGGCTCATCTATAAATTCAGCACAGGATAGATGGATATAGCCCCTCCATAAATTATGCTTATCCACCCCCCTTACCTTTACCTGGTCCCAGGGACTGGAAATGCTTCTTCAGCTACATACACCCAAGCAAATATTTCCAAAAATCACCATTTCTAAACTCCTTCTTTGAATCGATAGATAGGAGAAGGAAAGGGCCTTTAGTTTATCAACCCCTCCCTGACATAGGCCTCTTCCTGTTCTACCAGGGGAGCTGCCAGAACTTATTAGCGGCACTTTGCTCCACATTTCGATAAACGATGTCTAATAAAAGACATCCTGCACTACACAAATAACATTGGTAATAAATTACAATCTCCAAGCAGCAGCAGCCGCTTCATGATGAGGCACAGGCTTCAGGAAAAAACGTGGCAGGACATGGCTTTCCTTGCCAAAGAGCAAAGTAGTGGATAGTAATGTGCAGAAAATATGTAACTCCCCCCCCCCCCCCCCCCCTTCCCTTCTTCCAGGAAACCAAATAATCAGGAACATCTCACAAAAGGGTGATTTTTGAGTAGATGGACTCCATAGTTGATCCCGGTGAAAGGTTTGCTTGCACAGATTGTAGCTGGATTTTCAACCGGTTGGAACCATCAATCAATGGCACGATACTTCAAGTGTACCTATCATTTCCTAAAACTTTTGACTTTTCAAACATTTTGATAGGGAGGAGGGGGGGTCCAAAAGCTGAGACCCCCACCGATCGCTGAAACAAAGGGGTAGAAGCGCCTTGCTTGAGCATTGGGTTTCTTCGGCTCTGCTCAATGCTTTTTTTTTTTTTTTTTTTAATATATATATTTATTTTCCAAAACATGGTGTTTGTACATAAGACAATAATAATCATAACGGTATGCCTGACATGGTAAACACAAACATCCTTACATATAGAAAAGTTCTATACAGCATCCCAAGAACACCCTCACAATAATAAAATATTAATAACTATATCCCCCCCCCCTCCCCATTGGCTGCCGTCCACTCCATCATTTAATGTTTACAATAATAACACTTTATAGCTATGTAGATCTGCGTGCAATTCTCCGTTTCCTTTCGATGTCCTCATAAACATTAATTTTTTGAAGGTATGCACCCCACTCCCTTATTGAGGGCGGGGAGACAGAGCCCCAATACTTCATCAATATAGCTTTAGCGACCATCAAACCCCGCATCCAAATCCATCTTACCTGGGCCGGGACTTCCCCTTCTAACCCACATTCTCCAAAGAGCATTATCAGAATCCCTGGGTTATAGTTCGTTGAGCTCTCCCTTTGTAGGGTAGCGAAGACCTCATCCCAGTAACTTCTTATTTTGCTGCAGCTCCAAAGCAAGTGGACATAATCCGCATTAATGTATCCGCATTTGGAGTAGCAGCAATCCCGCTCTTTATTTTGGGGAAATTTTCCTTGAATTTTAGGCGTATAGTAAAGTCTATGAAGGATCTTAAATTGGATTAACCTATGCGCACTGGAAACCGACACCCTTCTCACATTCCTATAAATAGTAGACCACTGTAGTGGGGGGCAATTCAGCTCCTGCTCCCACTTAACTGTGCTCTTGAAAGGTGTTACAGTTGCCAGTGCGATTCAGAGTTTTCTATACAGTCTGGATAATTTCACTTTTTCGTATTTCTGAGCGTCACAAAAATCAAAAAAATATATTCTCTTGTGGAAAAAAAAGAGCCTCTATTCCTAGAGGCATTAAATGTATGTTTCAAACGTGAGTACATAAATAAATCTAATGGTGAACTATCAGTAAAACCAAACTCCGATAGTGATTTAAACTGACCCATATAAAAAAGGTCAGACACCCTGTTAATACCCTTACGGACCCAATAACCAAAATCTGTAATTTTGAAGAACTCCTCCAGTTCCCTGTTCTCCCACAGAGGGGTGAAACCAAATGGACCGGAAGACTTAAGGGTCTTCTTCAGTCTGTTCCAAACCCTCTGCAGAGAGCACGGGATCATCAAGGACCTCCTCATTCCCATGGACCCATTCTCCAGGCATGCAAAAATATTATCCACTGGTTTATCAAAATGTTTTGTTAAATATCGTGAAAGTAAACTCTCCTTGAAACAGCGACAACGCTGAATCTGTGCACACAAATAGTAACCTTGGAAAAAGGGTAGTGACAGCCCACCATCTGCCTCCGACAACCATAGATACCTCTGCTTTATACGCACTCTCTGCTCAATGCTTTTAAAAAGCGGTAAGAAGTCACAAATGTGACATGCGCCAAAATTAATGACTTTTTTTTTTAATGGCGTAAAAACTATTGATGAATCTTTCCCGTACACCAATGCTCACTCTCCGAGGAGAGCTGATCACAGCTGAAGGGGCACAGGGTTCCTCCCCCTTTGGTGATGTTTCAACAATCACTGATCCTGAAATCACAGGTACCCTTTAAAGCCTACTGGCGAATTTTCACGCACCAACTGAGTAAGCAATGATTGGGAAGGAACCGTTCCATCCTAATAATTGCCTGCTCATCAGAGGATGTAAGAGCTGCATTTACATTTGGGACAAGCAATGACCCCATACAGATTCAATTTGTTTGTGAGCAGCAGAGTGCTGCTTACACAGGATGATTGGCTGCGCCTAAACGATGATTTGGTTTCAGCGTAAACTATTATTTTGCCCGATGCATTAGCGTTTGACTGTTCGCCAGGTGATCGACGGCACCTTTCCATGAGCCAGTTGCTTACAAACATTCGTTCTCGATATTATGCCTGATAATAGTTTTGTGTAAAGGGACTTAAGTTTGGTACTTGTTGTCTTCTCCAAGCCTCACCTCTTGGTACTCAAATTTTTGTTCCTGGATGTTTGCCCCAATTTTTGCTTCCTAGACCTACAACTAGTCTGTGTGCCATGGGAACAAAGTCTTATATACAGCAGATCGAACACCTTCTTAGCATTCATACCCAGTTGTTAGTCATGATCTCAGAGGTGGTTATGGTGTCTAACAATTTTGTGATCACTGGAGAACAAACTAGTAAGTCCCTGTTTAAAGAGGTTCTCTTATCATGATCTTCATCACAGCCCGACGATCATCTGATGTCTGAAAGTCCGGTGTCAGAAACCCTTGGAGAACATCCAATGGAAGTTGTTGTACATGTAGTAATTCATGGATGGGCCAGATCCAGCAGAGATTAGAGTAGACATACTTATACAATCCCAGCCCTGTATCTTCTTCCATGTTAATGGAGTGTTATTTATGGTCTGAGTCTTTGGTAACGTTCTCCTCTTCTTCTTCTTTTTTTTTTTTTTTTTTTTTGGTAGGTCCTCTCTACGTCTTGGTGGAATATGCATCCAAAGGGAATCTAAGGGAGTATTTAAGGGCTCGCCGTCCTCCCGGGATGGACTACTCATTTGATACATGCAAGATTCCAGCTGAGCAGCTCACTTTCAAGGATTTGGTCTCCTGTGCTTACCAGGTCGCCCGTGGCATGGAGTACCTAGCATCTCAAAAAGTAGGTTTTTAATGAAAGCCACGTTAGTATTATTCTTAGCAGCAAATCCACCTTGAGGTTAAGGTTGGGAGGGAGCAGATGCATATTTGCCAACAGTCCTGGTTTGATGGGACAGTCCTATGAATCAACCCACGAAAGGGGCGTTCTGTTGTGTCGGGGGTGCCCCAATTTTTACTTGTTGTAAGTGTGCAGATGTAGCAGTAAAGAACTTGTCGTCTGACATCACACATGGGTTGTATCTATGTACATAGCTCTGCTACATTTGTACCTTACCCTGGCCTCCACGTCCATGAAATAATCAGTTCCTTTTTTTCAGGTCATGTCTCTCTAGGGAATCTAAGTTACACTGATAGCATGTCATCCACACCCCTGCTAGTTAATGAAGGGATCATTCTCACCCCAGCTCTCTCTGTGCTCAGCGTGCGACGTTTTGCATGCGTGGCTGAAACATTCTCCTTATGAAAGCGGATGGTACGGCGGGATGTCAGCAGTTCATTCATCTCCAAAACACTCCCCTGATGATTCTGCTGATAAACAGACCACCACAATAGTCCCGTGTAGTCAGCACGGTGTCCCTCGCCGGGGCTGATCCAGTATGGGGGTGCTCCATTATCTCTTTGTCCTCCGTCAGAGTACACAGCGGGCACAGAATGAAGGACTGGGGCATCTCTTTAGCTTCCACATTCTGCCTGTGGCTTTGTATATGAAAGATCTGCAGTGCCAGATGCTTCAGGCAAAGCTCATTGTGCAGGTTGTCAAAGCCGGATGACTTCTACCATAACCTACAGCGCTCTGAACTTCACATTTTGAAGCGGAGCCCAGACTAAAAGGAAAAGGGGTTCATATACTTAATTTTAATTTTTTTTCCCTTTCTTTTGGAAACACAATTTTGCACTTTTTGGAAAGCTCTGTGTGAAATTGCAGGAGCCCAGGAAGCAGCTACTCAATAGTGCTAAGCAAGTTTGCAGATGTAGCAGAGCTGAGCTTCATTATTTAGAACTACAGAGCGGTGTCCAGGGTGCAGAGTCTTGTCAAGAGTTCCTTATCAACCACTAGAGTCAGCTATGGAGGCATGGGTCACCTCTAGCCATGGACACTTAAGCTGCCTGTCTCTGCAGGACTGCTGGTGACATGGCGTTGCAAATTAAGGGACAAATTCAACTCTGCTGTGTCTATATGCATTCGTCAATATGGATATGTTGCATACTTTAGAATAGATCCATATGGATGCGTCTCTCCAGTTCCTGGACAAGGGTACATAGACTTGGGGTCCATTCACACGTTTGTGTGTGTTTCGTGGATCTGCAAAAGACGGACATCGGCGATGTGCGTTCCGCATTTTGCGGACCGCACATCGCCGGCACTTAATAGAAAATGCCTATTCTTGTCCGGAATTGCGGACAAGAATAGGACATGTTCTATTTTTTTCGGGATCGGAATTGCGGACCCAGAAGTGCAGATCCGCAATTCTGGATCCGGTCCACAATCGGTCCACAATTCTGTTCCGCAAAATGCGGAACAAAATTGCGGACGTGTGAATGGACCCTAATGCTTTTTCTCCCAGTATAGAAGACCTTTCGTATTTCACTGCTAAACTGCGCCCTCTAGAGGTACAAAAAAAAATACAAGTTCCAGTGTTTTCTGTGTTTGCTGGTCTCTGGTCCGCATATTGATAATCTGAATCCAAGCTGTGCCGCTCCAGCTGTTGGAGGAACTACAACTCTCAGCATTCCCTGACAGCTGGGAAACAATTGGATTGTGTTAGGGAGAAATACCAATCATCCTATATGAAGATTTTCTGACCAATGACCTGATTCTTACGTTCAGCATCCCCCATGTTGTCTTCGTCGATTATGATAAGACTTTTAGGGGTATGTATACTTTTGCAACCATTTATTTTGATTTTCCAAAATGAGGAACCCTTTCAAATGGACTCGATTAGAAGTATCCTATCGTTTTGTGTAGACCTATGTGTCTCCACGATTGCATACTACATACAGACCCTGCCTCTGATCTTGCATTCATGGACTACTTTACTCCCACTTTCCACCTTTTCTTGCTAATCTTCAGGCAGGAAGTTATGGAAGGAACTAAGTCATGACTACTGGATCTGACTACATAGGGCTTCTTTGTAGTCTGTAACCATGGAGACATATGACTCTGCCTGGAGGCTGTATACACAAAATTTAGAATTTTTTTTTATTTTTTTTTTAGATACATTGGGGCACTGCCGGCTCGTCCCCTACCCCACCCATTACCACACCCACTTTTTTTAGACCTGGCGTATGCAGGGAGAAGTAGCGGATTTCACCTGAAATATGCCTAATATAGGAGTATTTCAGCATCATAAATGACCCCCATTGATTGCAAAAGTATACCTATCCCTGAACAATTCCGATTGCAGGATCTATGTTGGCCTATATTGAATTTATAATTGATTTTAGCACAGACTTTTCAAGAATTGTTCCATTTTCTCTGCAGTGTATTCACCGAGACCTCGCAGCCAGGAATGTGCTCGTTACCGACGATAATGTGATGAAAATTGCCGATTTTGGCTTAGCCAGAGACATTCACAATATAGACTACTACAAGAAGACCACAAATGTGAGTAGCAGACTGTATATGGATGTGAGCACCAGGAGTGGGGACATTAGATTATAAGCTCCACAGGTCACAGACCGTGGCAATGATTATACATTTTGGGGGAGATTTATCAAAACGGATGTAAAGGAAAACTGGCTTAGTTGCCCATAGCAACCAATTAGATTCCGCCTTTAATTTTCCAAAGGAGCTCTGAAAAATGATAGGTGGATTCTGATTGGTTGCTATGGGCAACTAAGCCGGTTTTCCCTCGCACCAGTTTTAATGAAATCTCCCCCATTGTGTACAGAATATGCTGACACTGTGGGGCCGTTGTTGTTGCCCATAGTAACCAATCACAACGCAGGTTTAATTTTTCGAGAGCTCTATACGAAATGAAAGCTGTGCTGTGATTGGTTGCTATGGGCAACAGACAATAGGCCGTAATGGTTGGTGGAGGCCTGACCACTGGGATCCCCTGCTGACACAGAGAATTAAGTGAATGGGGTCCCTTCTTAAAGGGATTATCCCACAAAAATGATCAACCATCTACAGGATGTTGGATCGTTGGGATCCCTACGATCCTGAGAATGAGAGAGTGCCCACAAGTCACCTCTCCGAATGGAGTGGTAGTCATAATTGTCAACAGTCCCTAATTTTCAGGGACAGCCTGAAAATGGGTGGGGGTTATATAAGCCCCACCCATACGTGGTCCTTCCTGGTGGCCTACATTGCCTTAAATTAACCAACCACATTGTTGGTAGGTATGGGTAGTTCTCCTGTGCCCACTTCTTCTCCACTCACTTCTTTAGGACTGTTGGCGCACTTTCTACGTCAGTCCCATAGAACTGAATGGATCACCACTGCCGCTACTGCTCCAGTCAGACTCAAGGACCACTCAGTCTTGGGATTGCAGGGGTCCCCAGCGGTTGGACCCCCTTTGATCCGAGATTTACCCCCTATACTCCAGATAGGGGATCAATAATTTTCGTTTTGATAACCCCTTTAAATAGTGCTGTGGGCCCCTTCAATCTAAGCCCCGGCAGTGGTCTCCTCCCCACCATGTCCTGGCGATCTGCCATCACTTCCAATAGCGGAAAAGCTGAGTGTCCATTAATAGGACTGCTTTGCTGGACTCCTGAATGACGAACCTCTCTAGTCACAGCTGTCCGACAAGTATGCCGCCACATAACGAGACACGTCGTCCATTTGGTGGACGTCATAAGCCATATTGGTGGTCACCCATCTTTGCCAGTAGCTACGATAAAATTGTTAACCCTTTCTGAGCAAGTGCGTATATTGGCTGGGTGACATGGTGACTAGACCCCTGGTAAACGGGGGTATGGCATTTTCGGAAGGGATCACTGGGGACATAATGGATAATCCTCATACAGGATGTTGTGAGGTCTCCGCTCTTTTTCTACTGAGCGCTTCAGCTGGGATACAGCTGTGGTCAGCAGTCACCAGTGAAGGGTTTAGATAGAGGATTAGGAGGGAAGATGGGATGGTGCCAGGGCGGCTGCTCCAATGTGCTGATGGTACAGTCTGTTTTTTTTGTCTTTCCGATTACAGGGTCGGCTGCCTGTGAAATGGATGGCTCCGGAAGCATTGTTTGACCGTGTCTACACCCACCAGAGCGATGTGTAAGGATTAACATTTCTTCTCTACTCACATAAGCACATTGCAATGGAAGCAACGCTGATGTCACCTTCATTAAAAGTATACAATGGCGTTCAGAGGTTTTACACAGAAAAAAATTCTGCATAAAGAGCCAAATTATAGCTTGCGACACATTCCAGAGCTGCATTCACAATTCTGCAGGATCTCTCGGTATCCGCTGCTGCTTCAGTGTCTGCACAGAGAGAGTCCGCAAGTCTGTTATATTAAAAACGAATTGTCCTACAAAGCCGTGCTCGGAGGTCAGATAGGCTGTTAGAGCGTGTGCTTGTCAACAACGTGGCGACAGACTCCAGTAACAACCAGCAGAATTAGGAATACAGCTCTGCCATAGACACATATGCGCATACAGTCATGGGCAAAATTTTGGGTTCCACAAAGCTTGCTTCTTCAGTGTTTTTGGATACAATCCAGCTCCGCTGCACCAATTCTCCCCGCGGGGCTTTGTTTTCCTACCTGTTCGCATGCTATATACTACTGAGACTACTTATTGGCTCCACTGCTTATGTGTGGTGTATGGGCACATCATGACTGCAGCAGTGTGGAGGATCAGAGAGGGGGTTCCAATTTTTTTATTTATTTATTTTTTTATTCTAAAATTTGGACAACCCCTTTAAGCAACTGTATAGGGCTGTCATTTGTCCGCCATCATGTAGCCCTTATAATTAGGCGCAATACAAGTAGGCAGGGACAACAGAAGTAGGGGGAGCCAGCGGTACCATAGTGCAGAACAAAATACTGTCACAACGGAACACAAAATACTGCGAACCCTGCTGCAGTATTAAACTGTATGTTGTCCCGAGGACTTGAATTCAGATATGCCTGCATAAGTACCTGATGCTCCTAGCATATAGCGTATAAGAAGGGCTTGGGCGGCCCCCTGGGCATGGGTCCACCGGGACATTTCCCTGTAGAGTCTATGACCAGTCCGCCCCTGATAACATATGAGCCCTTACGTCATCCAGCATAAGGGCTGCCCTGGTAATATTCATGATCTATGAGCAAAATCAAAAATGTCTCCTTGAAGGAGGAGTGATGGTCAGAATAAGGCACAGGATCTGCTGCGATATACTGTATTCCAGAGGTGTCTAATCATGTTACATCCGCTCTCATACCAGTAGTTGTAGGCAACAGGTTAGCATGGCTTTGCTCCGCTCATGCCCTGCAGCGCTGTAGTCCAGCATGGCCAGTTTGTGCATGGATAATGTGATTTGTTCCATTCATCGGGCTCTGTGGAAATCTTTACAAAAGGGTTGGGGGCAGGGTAATGGAAGAGCTGTCATTGGTGTGATTAAATGCTCGTTTTAGTTTTAGACGTGGTGCCCGGCATTTCTTTCTTTTTTTTTTTGCAAATGAGCAGGATCAGCAGAGAGATCTCCAACTAAACAAGTAAAATGGCCCAGGCAATTAGTTCTACTAGAGTTATCTGTGCATGGTTGCACATGAATGCCCTACACCCTTCTAGCCAAGAATGAATTCTGCTGGAGAAACCCTTGTGAATATTAATTTATTTTTCTATGTTTTATATTTTTTTCTCCCTCAGATGGTCATTCGGAGTGCTTCTCTGGGAGATCTTTACTTTGGGGGGCTCTCCATACCCTGGGATCCCAGTTGAGGAACTCTTTAAGCTCTTAAAAGAAGGCCATCGAATGGACAAGCCAGCCAATTGCACACACGAGCTGTAAGTCCCAGGACTGATGTCTTCATCCACTGTATTACTTCATAGGCATTGTGTAACAATTCGGGATGATGGAACCAAGGGCGTGTGTACCATAGAGACAGGCACGGCGGCTGCTTTAGGGTCCCAGTATAAAGAGGCCCATTCCTAGTTGGTCCCTTGCCCTGTTGTAATGTTGGAAAGAAATTGGAATCATGAACATGGGAAGGGGCATCAGGACATTCCTGCCCTTAACGGTTAGGAATGTGGTGGTGTCAAGCAGCTGCTGAAAGGAGCCTAATGTTTATCTTTGTTATCCCTCAACCCATCCTTTATTTACTCCACTTGAGTTGTACATAGAGGACAGGATAAGACTAATAGTGATGGGTCTCCTATACTGGTAGCTATGGTAGATGTATCCAATGGAGACAGTGGTAGCTTACATGAGCAGCAAGAGTGAAAGCGGACACTGGAAATTTGTCCCCATAGCGTTGATTTGCCTGAATGATTATCCTCTTCCATTTAAAGGGGACTTGGATATTGATGACCAACCCTCGGGTTAGGTCATGAGTATCAGTTCAGTGGGGATCCAACACCTGACAGTGACACCTAAACCGATCAGCTGTTTCAGTAGCCGCCAGAGCCTTAAACTATACAGTGGACGGAGACAAAAACAGAAGTCTTCACCCATTTTGTACTTTCCGGTGCCAGCTTACTGGAGCTCAGCTCCCATTCAGTTAGATTGGGAGTAGAGCTGCAGTGCCCTGATATGGGCACTACACAGTGGGATGGAGCCTTCTGTATCCGGCTTCGTCCACTGTATAGTTTCCAGCATCAGTCAAAACATATGATCGGTGGGGATGCAGAGTGTCAGACTATCCTATTCTGAGGGTCGGTCATCAATATCTAAATCCAGGAGAACCCCTTTAACAACTTAACTCTAACAATAAGACAGAGCTCAATACAAGCATCAACACAAGGGACAAAGGACAGAGTAGAGACTTCAACCTTAACCAACATGAGATGTCTACTAGCATTCTTTGAGTGGATGGACCTTATTGGTCGTTGTCTTGACTGGTCAATACTTTTTGGATAATATATGTTCTCTTGTTCACAGCTACATGATTATGAGAGAGTGCTGGCATGCTGTCCCATCACAAAGACCGACATTCAAGCAGCTTGTTGAAGACCTTGACCGCGCTCTTACTGTCACATCTACTGATGTAAGTCTTTAAATACCACACGTATGTGTGTAATGTTATAGGTAACCTTTAGAGGAGTATAGCTGTGTTATTGTAACCCATTCACAAATCAAATTTTTTGAAGAGGTTCCATTACTAAGGTGTGTGCCATTCATTTGTAGACAGTAGACTATCCTTATGACCATCCTTGGTTAATTTGGAGTGTAGATATCTACACTAGGGTGCCATACTTTGAAATGGTTGTGCGCTTTGGACAGCCCCTTATTGGATTGGTCTTCCAACAATAGGTTGTTTGTGGGCTATGCCAGGAACCCCACCAAATAGATGTAATCTGTGGAGGAAACGGGCAGCAAGTGACGACAAATTTCCCTACAGAGCCCCACAGGATAAATTAAGCATTACACCATTCCCATTGAAATCAACAGACTACGTTTTTAATACACGGACATGCCAGGTCCACCAGAACGAGAGTTGGTCTTTGTATCTACTCTGACAGCTCTTTAATATCCTGTTTCAAAATGGATTTTGTGAACTAGACAACCTATTTAAATATACACATTTGATTGGTCTAGGATTTTATTGCTGAAGTTGGTCTTGTAGACCCCCTCATTGAGTTGTCTGAGTCTAACTATCAATGTTTCCTTGTGGGGAACAACACACTACTGTACAGTGTATGTACCTAGCACTGATCCTACGACTTGCATTACACTACCACAACATGACTAGTTCATTGCTGTCTGTAAAAATTCTACAGTTTGTTCGGATGTATGCTGTAAGCCCCCATTGTAGAATTCCCCCAGCCCCCGTTACACAAAGACCCTCTGTCCGCTGACTGGGACACCTTGTTTCCTTACTCGTAATTGAAGCAATTTGTGCGAATGAATGACGTGACTTTAAAATCTGCACTGTGCATTACTCTGCCAGAACGATTAGCTCCGATTGATCACTCTGCTCTTAAGGCTTTCTATGAAAAATCACACATTACCAAAGAGTTAGTTGTCTGATGTGAGGATGAACTAAATAGTAGCTACAAACATTTATTATATTATTATTATTTTCAATTATTATCATTTTATGTTAATTTTTATCATATTTATTATATTATTTGTATTAGGCTTATTTATTATATTTTAAAATTAATATTTATTTAAAAAAAATATTTATTTTATAACTTTTTATTTTACATTATTATATTTTAGTTATTTTCCTTTGTATTAGTATTATCATTTTATGTTATATTTTTATTGTTTTTGCTTCATTAGAATTTACTTTTTGACTTTATTAGTTTTTTTATAATTTTTCGTAAAATTTTTATCATTTTTCGTAAAATTTTTATCATTTTTGCATATTACGTTTATTTTATTATGTTTATTTTACTTTGTATTAGTTTTATCATATTATTTTTATGATTACATATAACATGTATACTATTCATGGTCAGCAATAACCTACTGCCCCCAAGTGGCCAAAGAAATAGAATCAGAGGATTTTTTTATTTTTTTATTTTTTATTTCTGGATGCAATTGAATATCGTAATTTACCTTTTTTTTATATTTCAGGAGTACCTCGACCTCTCTGTGCCATTTGAACAGTATTCACCAGCGTGCCAGGATAGTCACAGCACTTGCTCATCAGGAGACGACTCAGTCTTTGCACATGATATTCTTCCAGATGAGGTCTGTCTTCCTAAGCACCAGCAATATAACTGCATCATCAGAACATGACTTTTTAAGCCAGACACCCAGGAGGAATGTAGACTAGTGGCATACGGACAGAAGTGCCCAGTCGTTACAAGGAATTTTTTTTCTTTGAGCCGTATAAAGTACTTGCTGTATACAAAGTCATGAAGCACTGTTTGGCCTGAAGGAACTTATCACGTGCCAAGATATAGAGAAGACGAAAAGAGAAATATATTAGAATTTATATATTTGAAAAGGAGAATGTTAACACTAGGGATCCTTGTGCTGTGACCCTCCTAGTGACCGAAGAGGAGCAACCAATCTGTGCCTGTGATGCTAGAAGAGAATCCAGTAAATCAGAACACACTCCAAACTAAACTGCATGTTTTATTTTTTTGTTTTTTTTCATGGAATATGATGAATGTTTTTGGGGCACAACTCAAACACTGTTTTGCTTTTGGGTATCTGAGTATTAGTACAACTTTTTAAGCGCTCATGCTTTTTTCTATGGATGGAAACAGAGCTCTTACCTATAAGTCTGCTCATGCCAATTAAGGCGGAGTACCCCCCCCCCCCCCTTCAAATCCTTATTTTTTTGGTCACACTTGCCACTTTTCAGAACTTCTATCGCCACCACTAACCCCGAGCACTTGTAGCAGATCAGAAAGCACGTGCAAAAATGGCTGATTTAATTTAAAACTAAAAAAAGTAATCAAAATTGTAGCCTACACGATTTGCTGTAAAATCTACATTTTTAAATTACAAATTTAAAATGTTTCACTTTAGTTAAAAAAAAATACTGTTCAAAATGAATTACCACTGGTAATTTTTGCTCCTTAAAGGGGTTGGCCCATCTCACACATTGGGGGCATATCACTATGATATGGCACCAATGTCCCACCTTTCTAGAACGGAGCCAGCAGACCGCGCATGCACCACCAATCCTCCTCCATTCATTTCTATGGGAGTGCCAAAAGTAGCCGAGTGGTGTGCTTGGCTATTTTCAGAAGTCTCATAGAAATGCATGGGAAGTGCACAGCGCAGCCGCCGCTCCGTTCACTTCAGAAATAGCGCTTGGCTCTTTTTGGCAGTCCCATAGAAATGAATGGAGGAGGATGGCGGCGCATGTGCGGTCTGCTGTCCTTCACTTTGCTGGACTCAGTTCTAGAGATAGGTGGGACATTGGTGGCATATCCTAGCGAAATGCCACCAATGTGTGAGGTGGCCCAACCCTTTTAACTAAACCTCCTATACCCTAAAGCAGAACGACTGAGAATACCTCAAAATAGAGTGTAACAAAATGTAAATTCCCATGCATACGTGATGTATATAAGAAAAACAAATTGTATAGAAAAAAAAAAAAACACACACACACAAAAAGTGTTATCAGTCCCGGATTCATAGCATTGCAATCTAGAATGACACTGATCCATAACATAATTTTAACATAATTTTATTTTATTATTGTCAGTTTTGTTTTAAAAATTATTTTGTTTGAACCCTGTATATTTGTAAAGTTATTTATAGACTTTATTAATCCGCTTATCCTAGGCCTAGCTTTCCTGTACACACCATGCCTCCACCTTTAACTTATTAACAGTCCAGATAATTATTTTTTCTGCTTTTTTTTTTTTTTTTTATGTTTATTCAAAATTATCTGGAAAAGAAAATGTACAAAATGTATAGTCTTTTTAGCTGCATTATATGATTGTATGTATATGTATATATTTGCTGTTTGGTAGAAGAGGACAGCGCAGCAGAGAGAGATTATTTACAACGGCTTTCAAAAAAAAATACTCTAATTTATATTTATCTAATTTTTGTCTTCATTTACAGTGTGAAACCATGGTCATGATTTTTTTTAGGTTTTTTAGTGTTTATTTTTTGTAATTATCAAAGTGGGAGTGATTGCTGGTCAATAGAAAGTTCTAATAATAAGCGATTGCATGGAATATTCCTGCTGACTGTTGCTTTGGATATTCGTGTGATTTTTTATTTTTTTTTCTATTTTTTTAATTTTTACAACTGGTATTGGAGTGCTCATCATTAACCTCGAGAAGACACCCTGCAAGGTCGCATCAAACTTGTTCATACAGTATTTATTTTATTATCTTGGACTGCATTGAAATAAATAAAAAAAAGACAGAACTTTACTATATTGCAATAAACAAATTTTATAAATGATGTACTAAGATAATTTGCTTAAAATGTGTTCTACCTAAGGACGCCCAGCTCTCCTTTCCTACCTTAAATGTGAATGTTTTCTGATGTTCTCACTTAAAACCAGACACTGATATTTGTTTTTTTAAATTAGTTATTTCTTTTTTGTTTTATTTAGATTTTATTTTATTTTTTTTATAAACTTTCTTCTTGGAATATAATATTTTTTATTTTATTTTGTGTTTTTTTTACTATATGCACACAAGAAATGTAGCTTTACGTACAATCTCTAAAATCAGTCCACAGCCTATCTGTGATTCCAGGATAAATATATATATTTTTAATGCCACATCAGCTTGCCAAATTAGAATGCACCGAAGAGATTCTGGATGGACTATTATTGCACCTTTTCATGGGCCTTTTTAATAATTCTGAATTCTACATGCGTTGCAGGCAAATATTGTAGATGGAGCCGTGTTTTAGTTACAATTCGAGTGCCTTTTTTATTTTATTTTTCTTCATATTTTCTTACAACTGTCTGCTGTGTGTACATTCCAGATATTGAACGTGTCCACCCCCCCCCCAGTAATGGAATAAGAATATGCAAGGCTGTGCATGGATTGAACTGTCACTAAGAATTATAAATATATAAATATATATATAAATATATAATTTATTGAGGTTTTTATGAAATGTATCTGTTGTAGACTTTGAATTAACAATTTTCTTATTGAACATTATATATAGTTTTATAGCAAGAACTATCTTTGAAATCTAAGTGAAGCTGACTTTTCTTACATTTTTATACTGCTGACTTTGCATTCCACAGATTTTTCATGGTGTAGCTGGATTTGTGTAAGGGGAATGGTTTGGTTTTAAAAATTTTTTTACCTGACCTGTGCTGCTGGTGTGAAGAGTTGTGGGATAGACACCAAATCAATTATCATTCTGTTTTTTGTTAACTTGGCAAACATAACTTTTACCAGAACAATAAAGCTAAACCTGTCTTGTTAACGCGTGGACATTCTTACATTAAAATGAGCCGATCGTGGTTGCGGGAGTGTGTGTGACCGAGCCCGTGGGGGAAGGACCAGTGCCCAGCATTTTCAATCAAGTCTGCATCTTTAAAGCGCATTCACACGACCGTAGTGTTTTTTTGCAGTCCGCAGA
Source organism: Bufo bufo (assembly GCF_905171765.1). Classification (NCBI taxonomy): domain Eukaryota; kingdom Metazoa; phylum Chordata; class Amphibia; order Anura; family Bufonidae; genus Bufo; species Bufo bufo. The sequence continues at coordinate 788,851,309 of NC_053390.1, read as the reverse complement.
ACACGGATACTGGCCCGTGTGCGTTCCGCAATTTTCAGACCGCCCACGCATGGCCAGCACTATGATAGAAATGCGTATTCTTGTCCGGTCCAGAATAGAACACGCTCTATCTTTTTTTTTGCGGGGCCGTGGAACGGTGTACTGTCCGCATCTTTTGAAATGAATGGGTCCCCAAACGTTTCCAAAAATTGCAAAACCGTTCATACGGTCGTGCAAATGAGCCCTTAGGATGTGGATCCAGATGAAAACTGTGCCAGAGCAGAGAGACATTGACTACCTGCCACCCAATTTAGACCTGTAGCCTACTAGAGGTTGGGAGCACTCCGATGACACCGGCGTCCCATTGCAGGAGGTGCAATGCAGTGAATTCATAGCGTCAGCTGCACTGGGACACTGACGGACAAGCAACAGCATGAAGACGATCTAGCAGCTTGCCATGGGAATGGAAGGAACTTAAGTCAATTTTTATTTATTTTTTTTCATTGGCAAAAAGGGGGACGTTATTCTATTGTAGGGGCATAAGGGGGGGGGGGGCATTATTTTATTGTGGGGACCCAAAGGTATACATTGTTCTACTGTAGAGGTGCAAAAGGACACATTGTTCTATTGTGGGGCATTAATCCATTGTAGGAGCACAAAAAGGACACCATTACTGTGTGGGCACTATTCCTATTTGGGGAGCACTAGGACTGTGAGGAGCACAAAAGGGGGGGGGGGATATTTAATCTCTGGGTCACCAAGGGGGAGCGCAGTTTTAAAAAATGACTCGCCGCTCGTTAAAATCCAAATTCACCTTTATTGTAACAAAAGTTTAAAATCGCTGCATAGCAAAAGAAGATAGTAGTCCCACTGGATCACCTACGCATTTTGGACAGTGAAAAATAACAAAGAAAGCAAAGCTAGCTATTTAAGCAATGTATCGAGCTGAAATTAATGAGGGTTCAAGAGATGGAACCTCCTACAACAAATACTGGGAACTTCACGTGGTATTCGCTCACGTATATGTGATATCTTAGAGAGGTTGTCCGGCTTCAGAGCTGAACCCAGACATATGCCCATTTTCACCCAGGCAGCCCCTCTGACATGGGCATTGGAGCATTTCATGCTCCAATGCTCTCCTTTGCCCTGCTCTCAATCGCGCAGAGCAAAGGCTTTTTCTGAGATCCGGTGACGTACTGGGCTCTCCATGGGTAAGCTAGGAAGAGGCTTCCACCTAGCAGTGAGCCTGGCGATGTCACCGGCACTAATGGGCGGGCTTTAGCGCTGCCGTAGCCTGTAAAATGGCTAGGGCAGCGCTGAGGCCTGCCCATCAGTGCCGATGACGTCACTGGGAACATTGCTAGGCTTCCGCCTAAACAAACCGCTCCGATGCTCATATCAGGGGGGCTGATGCAGCGCTGGAGAGAAGTGGAGCAGTGACTGTGGTCAGAAGGACGAGTCCCACTGGCCACCAATAAAAAGATGGCTATCTTTCAAAGTTTTCTGCCTGCTGCTTTTCTTGCGCTTTGCCGTCAGAGAAGACAGGGACTCCAGTGGAAATTATAAGGCTTGAATAGCGGCGGAGCTGGTATTGCAGGCAGTGTCTTCCCCGGCCATTACATCCCCCCCTCCCAGTGTCCTCCAACCCCATGTACTGCTCAGACCGAGCATGATCAGTAGATCTGCCAGGCAGATCTATGGCCATGTGTGACAGTACTGGGGCCCTATAGGGGATGGTTTAAGGTGCTGGGAACACTATAGTGGACTGTTAAACTGCTGGGGGCGTTATAGCAGGCATTTAGGTTACTGGGGGCATTATAATGGGCATTATAATTACTGGGGGCATTATAATGGGCATTATAATTACTGGGGGCACTATATGGGAGCATTATAACTACCCTGGGCACTATAGAGGGGCCTTACTACTTTTGGGAGCTCTGAGGGTTTTATTACTACTAGGAGCACTATGGAGAGCTTTATCACCAGTGATGGCCAGTTTGCCGTGTTCGCCCGTGAACACATGCGGGCTGCCGTCTTAAATTACAAGTCTGGCGATGCACAGGTAAGCCCTTACCTGTGCCTGCGCCGCGAGCCGGTCTGAAACAAATGCGGTCACCGGGAGCAGGCAGTTCAGAGAACAGCCGCCGGGGGCCTTCATCGGGCTGTTCTCGGAACTGCCTGCTCCCGGTATCCGCATTTGTTTCAGACCGGCTCGCGGCGCAGGCACAGGTAAGGACTTACCTGTGCATCGCCGGACTTGTGATTTAAGATGGCAGGCCACATGTGTTCGCCGGCGAACTGGCCATCACTGTTTATCACTACTAGGGGCACTTTGAGCGATTTTACTGCTGGGTCATGATGAGGGGCTTTAATACTACTGGAGGCACTATGGGAGAAATGATTTCTATTATAGGGTATTATTACTACTACTACCATAGGTAGTATTGGGGGTGTTATTATTTGGAACAGTATGAAGGGCACTACTGCTAACGGATACTTTGGTGGAGCATTATCACTATTGGGGCACTGTTACTAATGAGGGCACTCTGGGAGAGAATTATTAGTATTGGTGGGACTTTGGGGAGCACTGTTATTATAGGGGGACAATTTATATGGTACTAGGCATGGTTACATGCCATACACCTTCACATCTCTGACACTGTTACAGAGGTGTACACTCACCCGTTTCATCCTTGTCAGTCTTTGTTTACATGGCTTCAGCAGTGATGCCAGAAAGTCCAGCACGTAACATGCATCATCACTGCAGCCATATAAACAAAGAACTCCTAGTAGTTTCTGCCATATTTTATTTTTAACTACCGAACAACCCTTTTAATTCTGGGATGTTTGTGATTCAAGGGCATTTTGTTTAGGACATTGGAAGGGGGGGGGGAGTGGAATGGGGGGCGTGATCTCTAAAAAGGGGGCAGGTTGTATGCCCCTAAAATTTTGGGCTGTCCATGATTTTTGGTTCAGTTGTCCAGAAAAATTTAAAGGGAATGTTGGCAACAGTGGTTGGGGGTCTGAATCCCGGCACCCCTGCTGATCAGCCCTTCCTCGGTCTGTGACATAATTTTACCAATTGGTCATATGGCCTTTGTGCAGCTCAATCCCATTCAAGTGGCAACTAAACAGGGCTATTATACAGTACAATGTGCGACACTGTGCTAGTCTGAGTGCTATGGCCCATTAAAACACCTGACCGGCAGAGGTTCCAGAAGCCAGATCCCCACTGATCAGAGGTTGATGACCTATCCTGAGGATAGGTCATAAGTGTGTAAGTCTCAGAAAACCCCTTTAACTATAAGGTGTTCCTGTAGAAGTGTTTATTTCATATTGCAATGGTCATGGTCTGCAGGGCTCTTATTTTTTAATGAGGCCAATCTGAGGCATGACAAGTACATAAGCCCGCTATTAATAAGGCTGTGTTCACACTTGTGTTGTGGCTTGACTTCTAACGCGGAGCATCAGGTTCCAACATGGTGTCGGTCTTTCATGGGAACGCAGAGGTGAACAGAGCCTAAGTGGAAAAGCTGTAGCATCATACAAACATTACTAAGATGAAGACTTCCTTCAAGGGGTTCTCTCAGCAAATTTACCACTTCTCTGAAGAAAACGGCCCCAGCGCCCAGCAATGAGCTTATATTACAGGGGGGAGTGCAGAGAAAATAAATGGGCTAATTCTGACAATAGGGACACTTTAAGTATTAAAACCTAAGAAACACTATATAAATGTGGTATCGCTGTAATCGTACAAGGTATACTGTAAAACACTAAACCCATAAAACTATGGCAGAATTGCATTATTTTTCTAATTTTACCCCATTTGGAATTTCCAGCTTCCCACTACATTTTATGAAACTAATTTTAGTGGAAAAAAAAAAATCACAAAAAACAGATAACAATGTACTAAGACAATAGATGCAAACATTATATATGGACTAAGCCCTCACTCTGATACGAAAAAATCTGAGACTCTCAGCCAATATATTTTGATCAAAACACATCTGTGGCCACCTACCAGCGCCAAGGTGGTCTCAGTCAGACAGGTCCTACTTTAAACCTACCTATGCTGTTAGGCATCTATGTTCAGGAGATAGAGCACATAGAGGTGAATAGGAGCAGCACACTAAGGGCAGTGTTCCCTCTAAGCTGCGCGGGTGAGCGGCCGCGCAGCAATTATTGTGCCCCCGCTCACAAGTTTAATAAGTCTGCTCGGCACCCGCTCACCCTGCTTGAAAAATGCACACACTTGCCGCCCCACACTATTGATGAGTTCTTCCTCTGTGTGCGTGGTAAGCGGGGCGCCGCCTACCACATATTCCCGTGCTACTGCTGCCTCCTCCTTCTTTTTCTGACCAAAAAGGAGGACTGAGCAGCAGTGCACAGGGAGAGGTAACAAGGAGGCGGTACCATCTTAGAAGCTAGACTCCGTCCTGGGAGCTTCCTGCTACATAGTATGCTGGGGATAGACCTGGAGGGCATGCTGCTGCAGAACACAAGGGGTTAAACCACTGGCAGGAACACACCATCCCGGAGATAGTGTTCTGCAGCAGCATGCCCTCCACCTATGTACAGCCTATCCCTATATACAGTCTATACCTATGTACAGCCTATCCCTATATACATACTATACCTATATACAGCCTACAACTACAGTCATGTGAAAAAATTAGGACACCCTTTGAAAGCATGTGGTTTTTTGTAACATTTTTAATAAATGGTTATTTCATCTCCGTTTCAACAATACAGAGAGATTAAAGTAATCCAACTAAACAAAGAAAACTGAAGAAAAGTCTTTTCAAGATCTTCTGTAAATGTCATTCTACAAAAATGCCTATTCTAACTGAGGAAAAAGATAGGACACCCTCACACGTATTCCCTCTTAAATTGGCTCAGATCTCACACAGGTATATCACACCAGGTGCACATAATTAGTAGATCGTTACTCTGCATGTTGAATGAGGCTTGCCCTATTTAAACCTCAGACATTTAGTTTGGTGTGCTCCTGACTGTTGAAGTGAGAGTGAGCACCATGGTGAGAGCAAAAGAGCTGTCAGAGGACTTCAGAAAAAAGATTGTAGCAGCCTATGAGTCTGGGAAGGGATTTAAAAAGATCTCAAAAGATTTTGAAATCAGCCTTTCCACTGTCCGGAAGATAGTCTACAAGTGGAGGGCTTTCAAAACAACTGCCAACATGCCCAGGACTGGTCGCCCCAGCAAGTTCACCCCAAGAGCAGACCGCAAGATGCTAAAAGAGGTATCCAAAAACCCTAAAGTGTCATCTCGAGAACTACAGCAGGCTCTGGCTACTGTTGATGTAGAAGTACATGCCTCTACAATCAGAAAGAGACTGTACAAGTTTAACTTGCATGGGAGGTGTGCAAGGAGGAAACCTTTGCTTTCCCAGAGAAACATCGAGGCCAGACTGACATTTGCCAGCGATAAAGTTGACAAAGACCAGGACTTCTGGAATAATGTTCTTTGGACAGATGAGTCCAAAATTGAATTATTTGGACACAACAGCAGAGGACATGTTTGGCGTAAACCAAACACAGCATTCCAAGAAAAGAACCTCATACCAACTGTGAAGCATGGAGGTGGAAGTGTCATGGTTTGGGGCTGCTTTGCTGCAGCAGGACCTGGTCAGCTCACCATCATAGAATCCACGATGAATTCTACTGTGTATCAGAAGGTGCTTGAAGAACATGTGAGACCATCAGTTAGAAAATTAAAGCTGAAGCGGAACTGGACCATGCAACATGACAATGACCCAAAACATACTAGTAAATCAACCAAAGATTGGCTGAAAAAGAAGAAATGGAGAGTCCTGGAATGGCCAAGTCAAAGTCCAGATTTGAATCCCATTGAGATGCTGTGGGGTGACTTGAAAAGGGCTGTACGTGCAAGAAACCCCTCAAACATCTCACAGCTGAAAAAGTTCTGCATTGAGGAGTGGGGTAAAATTTCCTCAGACCGATGTCGAAGACTGGTAGATGGCTACAAGAACCGTCTCACTGCAGTTATTTCAGCCAAAGGAGGTAACACTCGCTATTAGGGGCAAGGGTGTCCTATCTTTTTCCTCAGTTAGAATAGGCATTTTTGTAGAATGACATTTACAGAAGATCTTGAAAAGACTTTTCTTCAGTTTTCTTTGTTTAGTCGGATTACTTTAATCTCTCTGTATTGTTGAAACGGAGATGAAATAACCATTTATTAAAAATGTTACAAAAAACCACATGCTTTCAAAGGGTGTCCTAATTTTTTCACAAGACTGTATATATTGCCTATACCTATATACAGTCTACACCTACAGTGGGATGTGAAAGTTTGGGCAACCTTGTTAATCGTGATGATTTTCCTGTATAAATCGTTGGTTGTTACGATAAAAAATGTCAGTTAAATATATCATATAGGGGACACACACAGTGATATTTGAGAAGTGAAATGAAGTTTATTGGATTTACAGAAAGTGTGCTATAACTGTTTAAACAAAATTAGGCAGGTGCAAAAATTTGGGGATTGTTGTCATTTTATTGATTCCAAAACCTTTAGCAGTAATTATTGGAACTCAAATTGGCTTGGTAAGCTCAGTGATCCCTGACCTACATACACAGGTGAATCCAATTGTGAGAAAGAGTATTTAAGGGGGTCAATTGTAAGTTTCCCTCCTCTCTTAATTTTCTCTGAAGAGTAGTAACATGGGGGTCTCAAAACAACTCTCAAATGACCTGAAGACAAAGATTGTTCACCATCATGGTTTAGGGGAAGGATACAGAAAGCTGTCTCAGAGATTTCAGCTGTCCGTTTCCACAGTTAGGAACATATTGAGGAAATGGAAGACCACAGGCTCAGTTCAAGTTAAGGCTCGAAGTGGCAGACCAAGAAAAATCTTGGATAGACAGAAGCGACGAATGGTGAGAACAGTCAGAGTCAACCCACAGACCAGCACCAAAGACCTACAACATCATCTTGCTGCAGATGGAGTCACTGTGCATCGTTCAACCATTGGGCGCACTTTACACAAGGAGATGCTGGATGCGAGAGTGATGCAGAGGAAGCCTTTTCTCCGCTTGAGGTGGGCTAAAGAACATTTGGACCAGCCAGCTTCATTTTGGAATAAGGTGCTGTGGACTGATGAAACTAAGATTGAGTTATTTGGCCATAACAAGGGGCGTTATGCATGGAGGAAAAAGAACACAGCATTCCAAGAAAAACACCTGCTACCTACAGTAAAATATGGTGGTGGTTCCATCATGCTGTGGGGCTGTGTGGCCAGTGCAGGGACTGGGAATCTTGTCAAAGTTGAGGGACGCATGGATTCCACTCAGTATCAGCAGATTCTGGAGACCAATGTCCAGGAATCAGTGACAAAGCTGAAGATGCGCCGGGGCTGGATCTTTCAACAAGACAACGACCCTAAACACTGCTCAAAATCCACTAAGGCATTTATGCAGAGGAACAAGTACAACGTTCTGGAATGGCCATCTCAGTCCCCAGACCTGACTATAATTGAAAATCTGTGGTGTGACTTAGAGAGAGCTGTCCATGCTCGGAAGCCATCAAACCTGAATGAACTAAAGATGTTTTGTAAAGAGGAAAGGTCCAAAATACCTTCAACCAGAATCCAGACTCTCATTGGAACCTACAGGAAGCGTTTAGAGGCTGTCATTTCTGCAAAAGGAGGATCTACAAAATCTTGATTTCATTTATTTTTTGTGGTGCCCAAATTTATGCACCTGCCTAATTTTGTTTAAACAATTATAGCGCACTTTCTGTAAATCCAATAAACTTCATTTCACTTCTCAAATATCACTGTGTGTGTCTCCTATATGATATATTTAACTGACATTTTTTATCGTAACAACCAACGATTTATACAGGAAAATCATGACGATTAACAAGGTTGCCCAAACTTTCGTATCCCACTGTATGTACAGTCTATACGTATATACAGACTATACCTATATACAGTCTACACTGTACATAGGTGTAGACTGTATATAGGTATAGGCTGTATATAGGTGTAGACTATATATAGATATAGGCTGTATATAGTTGTAGGCAGTACATAGGTGTAGACTGTATATAGGTATAGACACTATATAGGTGTAGACTGTATATAGCTGTAGACTGTATATAGGTGTATAATATATAGGTATAGGCTGAATATGTATAGATGCTATATAGGTGTAGACTGTATATAGGTGTAGACTGTATATAGGTATATCTATCTATCTATCTATCTATCCATCCCACAGGGGTTATATTGTCCGGCATGGTGTAACCTCCATACATTTGCTGTACAGTATACATTATAATCCCTGCATCATGCCGTGCAATATACAGTATAACAACTACACTGTGGGGTTATGTTGTATATTGTACGGCATGGTGCAGGAATTATAATGTACATTGTACAGCATGGTGTATGGATTATAATGTATATTATACAGCATGGTGCAGGGGTTATACTGTAGATTGTATAGCATGGTGCAGGGAATATACTGTATATTGTACAGGATGGTGCAGGGATTACACTGTATGCTCTTTAATGTGACAATTATCTTAGGTTTTCCTATCCCCCACCTTTGATGGTGCTGTGCCAAGCTCTGAGCCGACCCCGCTCAGCAGGCTTTGAGGGAACACTGACTAAGGCCTCTTGCACACGACCGTATATATTTTGTGGTCCGCAAAAAACGGATCCACAAAAAATACGTATGACATCCGTGTGCATTCCGTATTTTGCGGAACGGAACAGCTGGCCCCTAATAGAACAGTACTATCCTTGTCCGTAATGCGGACAAGAATAAGACATGTTCTATTTTTTTGTGGGATGGAAATACGGACATACGGAAACGGAATGCACACGGAGTAACTTCAGTTTTTTTGTGGACCCAGCCCAATTATTTAATGTATTTCTGTTTAAACATTATTGTATGCTTCCGTTTCCGTTTGCGATCTGCAAAAAACGAATCACAAACAGAAATCAAACGGAAAAAATGGAACGGTAAAATGGAACGGAAGCGGAAACACTACTGAAAAAAAAAAGGAAAAATAGATCCGTTTAAAACGGACTGCAAAATACAGAAAAAGCCATACGGTCGTGTGCAAGACGCCTTAGGCCTCTTGCACACGAACGTATTTTCATTCCGTTTCCTTTCTGGGGGGTTTTTGCGGACCATATATACGGAACCATTCAATTCAATGGGTCCGCAAAAAAAAAGGTGTGCATTCCGTTTCCGTATTCCGTTCCACAAAGGAATAGAACATGTCCTATTATTGTCCGTATTACGGACAAGGATAGGACTGTTCTATTAGGGGCCGGCTGTTCCGTTCCACAAAATACGGAATGCACACGGATGTCATCCATATTTTTTGCGAACAGCAAAATACATACAGTCGTGTGCAAGAGGCCTAAGAGCTTGTTCAAACGACCGCATGTGTTTTGCAGTCCGTTTTTCATGGATCGGTTGTTCCTTTTTTGTATCCGTAGTGTTTTCGTTTCCGTTCTATATTTCCGCAAAAAATCTACGTATGGTTTCTGTATGCGATCCGTTTTTTTTGCAGATCGCAAATGTAAAAATACATTTTTTAATCAATAATGTAATGTACTGTAAGGTTTGTAAACAGTAAACACATGGGCAAAGTGGGCATGGATCTGCAAAATACGGATGTGTTCCGTATACATTCCGTATTTTTTGCCGACCCATTGACTTGAATGGAGCCACGGAACGTGATCTGCGGAGAATAATAGGACAAGACTTAAAATGTTGCGGAACCGAAATATGGAAACGGAATTCAAAGAGAGTACCTTCCGGGTTTTTTTCCGGACCCATTGAAATGATTGGTTCCGCATACGTTCCGCAAAAAAAACTGAACGGAAAAAATATACGGTCGTGTGAATGAGCCCTAAATGTGCAGAGTCTGCTCTCCTGAACATAGATGCCCAACGGCATAGGTAGGTTTAGCGTAGGACCTGCCTGACTGAGACCACCTTGGCGCTGGTAGGCGGGCACAGATGTGTTTTGATCAAAATATATTGGCTGAGAGTCTCGGATTTTATCATATCAGAGTGAGGGCATAGTCCATATATAATTCTTGCGTCTATTATGTTAGTGCATTATTATCTGTTTTCTGTGATTTGTTTCATAAATGTAGCCATGGACATCCGCATATTTATTTACATATTGTGCAGGATGTTTTTATCTTTGTTTTTTTATCTTTTCTCTGTGATTTTAACATATATTAGTGACAGTAGAGAGTACACCTTGTCCTGCAAAAAAATAAGCCCTCCTACGGCTATGTGAACAGAATTTTTTTTTTAAGTTATGTCTCCTGGAAGGCAAAAAGTAAAAAAAAACAGAAAATCACCCTGCCTTCAAAGGGTTAAATAAACCCAAAAGGCACTGTAACTCAATTTCTATGTTGTAAAGACAACCCCATTGTTCTTCTCAGTTGCTTGCAAGCTATTGCTTTTTATAGGACTCTTTCCATAATTATAGACCCTTCATTTGTACTGGCTCTGTGTCCACGTCATAAACCTTATGACATAATTTGTTCTGACTTCCAAAGTTGTTAAAATTCTCCCCAGGAACATAACATGGGCCAGGTTTATTGAGCAGTGCTAAGATGCCGAAACGCGCTGTTTACTCTTGTTCTGAAAGTTGTGCCGCAGGCCAAAATAAAGGATATAAAAGATTTGGAAGCGTATACACTGGATGCCTGTTTCATCTCATAAAAGGCAAACAGTCTCAGTTCATCATGTAGGCTTTGATTCGAGGATCTGGACAAAATAGAAATATGGTAATTTCATATTCTGGGCAGGTATAGCATTAAGTTCCTTACACTACACTCAAGGAGACACAGGATATACATAAAAAAAAAAAAAACATGACCACCATTATGATACCATGACCACCATGGAACTCTGATTCAGTTCTTGAACTGGAACCAAAGCTATCTTACCCTACATACACTCCTTCCATACACTATACATGTGACAATGTCTATGTGCCCATTATAAGGTGGGGTAAGTCTGCAACCTTGCTTTATACTAATAGGTTGCAATATGCCTTATTGAGTCCCATTCAGATTTCTTCTGGCTCTCTGACCACTCTTGGTCCAGTCACCTATATAAGTAGCCTTTTGAGAGCTATGGTCCTTACACTAGACTCTAAGAAGTAATTAGAAAAATATTCAAGAAATCTTTCCAAATGCAGCACTGCATTTGAGGCCAGACAGTCCTTAAAGGGGTTGTCCCATTGCAAGATCTTAACCTCTATTCACAGCATAAGGGATAAGTGTCTCATCAATGGGGGTCCTACCACTGAGGCCCTCATCAATCACAAGAAAGGGAGCCTATGTTCCCCGTTCGAATGGAGTGGCAGACACGCATTCTCTGTTCAGCTCTATGGGACTGTGGAGATAGCCGTGTGCTTGAATGAAGCAGCATTCAGATGGGATATACGGCCACTGCTCTCGTGATCGGATCCCCACCGATCAAACAATCAATGAATGGATATTAATTTTTTGGAGGACACAGCAGCGCATTTACAAACCTGGCATGTGCACTATTGACCGGCCACCATTACTCTTTCAAAGACATGACTAGAGGGGGTGCAGAGGTTATAGTGTTCACCGGGGCCATTTTACAACATTGGTGGGACATGGGAAAAGGTCATGTCGTGAGTGGGCCCCCTTCTCGATGACTGTTCATTATCTTAATTATCTACACAAACATACACATTAATGGGAAGGTTTGGAGTCACAGGTGATGTCTTTATTAGAGTTGTTAACTGTCCCTTTTCTTCTCTATCCCATACAGACCGCCATGATGACATCTTACAGCCATATCTTGATAGTGCTCTAAAATACAAAGTGCCAATTAGATAGTGACCTAAACAGGAAAAGTGGCTGTAGCCAGGCTCGGACTGGCCCACAGGGGTACAGGTGAGTCCCCCGGTGGGCCCATAGTCCCCCCATTCCCTGCTTAAGTTGTACATGGCACAGTAGACTGTACTACACACACCATCTCAACCAGCCTATGCATTCATACAAAGACTGTACAGATTATTTAACAAACTACCCAGTTTATTATGTTACTATAGATGAATCATTTGGCTGAGATGACTTCTAGATATAGAGGAAGACCAACCAGTATCTGCTTTACCCAGAGACCCACTTTCTTAAAGTCGCTGCAGGGACCTCCATAATCAATCATCTTCTACAGTCCTGATCAAAAGTTTAAGACAACTTGAAAAATGGCAAGAAATCATATTTAGCATGGCTGGATCTTAGTAGAAGGTTCCAGGTAGAGCTTCAACATGCAACAAGAAGAAATGGGAGTGAGACAAAACATTTTTTGAGCATTCAATTTAATGAAAACAAAAAAACTAAACCCCCCCAAAACAGAAATCCAACTTCCAAACATGAACTCTGTAATGAGTAGCTCCGCCGTTATTGTTTATCACTTCCAAAATTCGTTTCGGCATGCTTGATGCAAGCGTTTCCATCAGGTGAGTGGGAACATTTCTTCAAGTGGTGAAGACGGCCGCACGAAGGCCATCTACTGTCTGGAACTGTTGTCCATTTTTGTAAACTTCCCTTGCCATCCATCCCCAAAGGTTCTCAATTGGATTTAGATCAGGGGAACACGCAGGATGGGCCAAAAGAGTGATGGTATTCTCCTGGAAGAAGTCCCTTGTCCTGCGGGCATTGTGTACTGTAGCGTTGTCCTGTTGAAAAACCCAGTCGTTACCACACAGACGAGGGCCCTCAGTCATGAGGAATGCTCTCTGCAACATCTGGACATAGCCAGCGGCCGTTTGACGCCCCTGCACTTCCTTAAGCTCCATTGTTCCACTAAAGGAAAAAGCACCCCAGACCATTATGGCGCCCCCTCCACTGTGGCGCGTAGAAAACATCTCAGGTGGGATCTGCTTGTCATGCCAGTAACGTTGGAAACCATCAGGACCATCAAAGTTAAATTTTTTCTCATCAGATAATAAAACTTTCTTCCACCTTTGAATGTCCCATGTTTGGTGCTCTCTTGCAAAGTCCAAACGAGCAGTTCTGTGGCGTTCAAGAAGACGTGGTCTTTGAAGACGTTTTTTTGTTTTTGAAGCCCTTCAGTCTCAGATGCCGTCTGATGGTTATGGGGCTGCAGTCAGCACCAGTAAGGGCCTTAATTTGGGTTGAGGATCGTCCAGTGTCTTGACGGACAATAAATCCCCATCTTTGCACAGATTTGGCCTTTTAAAGGCATGTGGTCCTAAACTTTGGATCAGCTGAAAAACAGCCTGTTTCAGTTTATTCGTTGTTTTCATTAAATTGAATGCTCAAAAAATGTTTTGTCTCACTCTCATTTCTTCTTGTTGCATGTTGAAGCTCTACTTGGAACCTTGTTAAGATCCAGCCATGCTAAATATGACTTTTTGCCATTTTTCAAGTGGTCTTAAACTTTTGATCAGGACTGTATCTGCTGCCTGCTGCTGTATGAGTAGGCAATATTTGCATGTATCTGTGCATTGGGCCCCCAGAAGGAGTTTTACTGTTGGGCCCTAGGTACCCCAGTCCGAACCTGGCTGTAGCTTCCAACTGTGATAGAATGTAAAGAGGGACAACTACTGCGATGGCTCTCTGCTCCACCATACTTCTCAAATGCATTCACATCCTGAGGATGTGGTGAAAGTGGTGCCACTGCCAGAAGGGGGAAGCTGCCGGGATCTAGTGCAGGTACATTGTTCTTCCTGTGGTTAAAGCAGTCCTGGTCATGACTAGGCCCTGGTGCATAATTGGTGACAACACCCCTCTACCGTAAAGTAGGACACCAGTACTATCAGTCTGGGCATAGCTATAGAGAGTACAAAGGTAGCAGTCATACTGATACCCTGGCCTGGGCCTAAACATGTTCCAATTTGTGTCAAGTAAGACACCAGTATTATAAATAGAACATGATAGGAGGTTTGGAGGCCCAGTTACAGATTTTACATACTGATGACATATCCTGAGGATAGTACAAGAAAATTTAGACTAGAACCTTCAGAATCACAGGTGCATATCCATGAAGCAAACATGATTATAAAAAAAGAAAATGGCTGCACGCCATTATACATACAAACAATAGAGCTAAGAAATTGGGGTCATTCTAAATAAAAGTGGTACAATACCGACTATAAATGAGTCAATGGAAGCTCTTAGCGCACATATTTGATCAAACGTGTGTCAGGCCCATCTACCAGGCATCAAGGTGGCTTCCGCAGATGGGTCCCTATCACTAAATATACTGCCTCACTTTGGACTTACCCAAGCCTACAATATTCAGGGCAGTGTAGGAACCAGCTACATACGTACTCTGCTCAGAAGTACCAGGTAGATGGAAGTGTTCAGGCTTTTGTATAACGTTGTGCAGCCATTTTCTTTTTTATAATCATGTTTGCTTCATGGATAAGCACCTGTGATTCTGAAGGTTCTAGTCTAAATTTTCTTGTAGTATTAATTGAGGGTAGCGCCTCTTTTAGACTGAACACGCCCATATACCTGGGACTTTTTTTTTGGACTGGATTTTTGTGTAAGTTTTCCTTTTTGAGCTTGCACCCGCAGTATTGTTTATAGGTTGGTGCTGCCTTACTTTTTCTATTGTGTGTATGTATATATATATATATATATATATATATATATATATAATCATACTTCTGATATATATGAATGCATAATATGTGGGAAACTACTACTGATGTTTTTAGCCATAATATAGTTACATATATTATAATATATTATATATTCTAAATATATAATTATATATGTAAATATATTATGGCTAAAAACGTATATATATACTGTATATACAGGGTGGGCCATTTATATGGATACACCTTAATAAAATGGGAATGGTTGGTGATATTAACTTCCTGTTTGTGGCACATTAGTATATGTGAGGGGGGAAACTTTTCAAGATGGGTGGTGACCATGGTGGCCATTTTGAAGTCGGCCATTTTGAATCCAACTTTAGTTTTTTTCAATAGGAAGAGGGTCATGTGACACATCAAACTTATTGGGAATTTCACAAGAAAAACAATGGTGTGCTTGTTTTTAACGTAACTTTATTCTTTCATGAGTTATTTACAAGTTTCTGACCACTTATAAAATGTGTTCAATGTGCTGCCCATTGTGTTGGATTGTCAATGCAACCCTCTTCTCCCACTCTTCACACACTGATAGCAACACTGCAGGAGAAATGCTAGCACAGGCTTCCAGTATCCGTAGTTTTAGGTGCTGCACATCTCGTATCTTCACAGCATAGACAATTGCCTTCAGATGACCCCAAAGATAAAAGTCTAAGGGGGTCAGATCGGGGGACCTTGGGGGCCATTCAACTGGCCCACGATGACCAATCCACTTTCCAAGAAACTGTTCATCTAGGAATGCTCGGACCTGACACCCATAATGTGGTGGTGCACCATCTTGCTGGAAAAACTCAGGGAACGTGCCAGCTTCAGTGCATAAAGAGGGAAACACATCATCATGTAGCAATTTCGCATATCCAGTGGCCTTGAGGTTTCCATTGATGAAGAATGGCCCCACTATCTTTGTACCCCATATACCCCACCATACCATCGATTTTTTTTGTTCCAACAGTCTTGGAGGGATCTATCCAATGTGGGTTAGTGTCAGACCAATAGCGGTGGTTTTGTTTGTTAACTTCACCATTCACATAAAAGTTTGCCTCATCACTGAACTAAATCTTCTGCGTAAACTGAGGGTCCTGTTCCAATTTTTGTTTTGCCCATTCTGCAAATTCAGTGCGCCAATCTGGTTCATCCTCGTTGAGATGCTGCAGTAGCTGGAGTTTGTAAGGGTGCCATTTGTGAGTAGCTAATATCCGCAGAAGGGATGTTCGACTAATGCCACTCTCCAGTGACATGCGGCGAGTGCTACGCTGTGGGCTCTTGCTGAATGAAGCTAGGACAGCCACTGATGTTTCTTCATTAGAGACAGATTTCATGCGTCCACATTTTGGCAAATCCAACACTGAACCAGTTTCACGAAACTTAGCAAGCAGTTTTCTAACTGTAGCATGGGAGACGGGTGGTCTCGTAGGGTGTCTTGCATTGAAATCTGCTGCAATGACCCGGTTACTGCGTTCACCAGACATCAACACAATTTCAATCCGCTCCTCACGTGTTAACCTCGGTGACATGTCAATGGCTGTAAACAAAGAGAAACTTGTAAATAACTAATGAAATAATAAAGTTACGTTGAAACCAAGCACACCATTGTTTTTCTTGTGAAATTCCCAATAAGTTTGATTTGTCACATGACCCTCTTCCTATTGAAAAAACTAAAGTTGGATTCAAAATGGCCGACTTCAAAATGGCCGCCATGGTCACCACCCATCTTGAAAAGTTTCCCCCCTCACATATACTAATTTGCCACAAACAGGAAGTTAATATCACCAACCATTCCCATTTTATTAAGGTGGTTCCTAAAAATGGCCCACCCTGTATATATATATATATACACTCACCTAAAGAATTATTAGGAACACCATACTAATACGGTGTTGGACCCCCTTTTGCCTTCAGCACTGCCTTAATTCTACGTGGCATTGATTCAACAAGGTGCTGATAGCATTCTTTAGAAATGTTGGCCCATTGATAGGATAGCATCTTGCAGTTGATGGAGATTTGAGGGATGCACATCCAGGGCACGAAGCTCCCGTTCCACCACATCCCAAAGATGCTCTATTGGGTTGAGATCTGGTGACTGTGGGGGCCATTTTAGTACAGTGAACTCATTGTCATGTTCAAGAAACCAATTTGAAATGATTCGAGCTTTGTGACATGGTGCATTATCCTGCTGGAAGTAGCCATCAGAGGATGGATGCATGTTCTCATTCTGTTTACGCCAAATTCGGACTCTACCATTTGAATGTCTCAACAGAAATCGAGACTCATCAGACCAGGCAACATTTTTCCAGTCTTCAACAGTCCAATTTTGGTGAGCTTGTGCAAATTGTAGCCTCTTTTTCCTATTTGTAGTGGAGATGAATGGTACCCGGTGGGGTCTTCTGCTGTTGTAGCCCATCCGCCTCAAGGTTGTGCGTGTTGTGGCTTCACAAATGCTTTGCTGCATACCTCGGTTGTAACGAGTGGTTATTTCAGTCAACGTTGCTCTTCTATCAGCTTGAATCAGTCGGCCCATTCTCCTCTGACCTCTAGCATCCACAAGGCATTTTCGCCCACAGGACTGCCGCATACTGGATGTTTTTCCCTTTTCACACCATTCTTTGTAAACCCTAGAAATGGTTGTGCATGAAAATCCCAGTAACTGAGCAGATTGTGAAATACTCAGACCGGCCCGTCTGGCACCAACAACCATGCCACGCTCAAAATTGCTTAAATCACCTTTCTTTCCCATTCTGACATTCAGTTTGGATTTCAGGAGATTGTCTTGACCAGGACCACCCCCCTAAATGCATTGAAGCAACTGCCATGTGATTGGTTGACTAGATAATTGCATTAATGAGAAATAGAACAGGTGTTCCTAATAATTCTTTAGGTGAGTGTATATATATATATATATATATATATATATATATTTAAATTAAATTTTGCCTCTGTTTCTAAAAAGTTCCTGCCAGGATTTGAACTCCCAACCTTCTACATTAGAGCCAAGAACCTTAACCACTACACTATACAGCTACTTGTTAACCTGCAGTGAAATATGAAATTATACTTCTGCTCTATAGGAATTTGGCTGAACATCGCGATGCTCGAGCTGAACTGGTGTTCAGCCGATCATGCTCGCTTAACACTATTTATGAGGTCTAAATACTGTATAATAAGGAAGGTACAATATTTTTTGATTATAAATAAAATGCTAAACATCCGGGCATCTTTGTGCCTAAGGCTACTTTCACACTGGCGTTTTGGCTTTCCGTTTGTGAGATCCGTCATGGGCTCTCACAAACGGTCCAAAACGGATCAGTTTTGCCCTAATGCATTATGAATGGAAAATAATCTGCTTAGAATGCATCAGTTTGCCTCCTTTCCGTCTCCATTCCGCTCTGGAGGCGGACACCAAAACGCTGCCTGCAGTGTTTTGCTGTCCTGTTTGGCGAAACTGAGCCAAACGGATCCGTCCTGGCACAAAATGTAAGTCAATGGGGACGGATCCGTTTTCTCCTACACGATCTGGCACAACAGAAAACGGATCCGTCTTCCATTGACTTTCAATAGAGTTCATGACTTGGCTATGTTACAGATAATACAAACTGATCCGTTCATGACGGATGCATGCGGTTGCATTATTGTAACGGATCAGTTTTTGCAGATCCATGGCGGATCCGCCCAAAACAGGAGTGCGAAGGTAGCCTAAGAAGTAAGACTTCTTGCAAGGGTCCTAAAAAAGTCAAGCTCTGGCATTGGTTAAGCACACCACTTGACCATACACAGTATTAACTGTTCTAAATGCCTCCTATTACCTGGAAATGCTGCAGACAAGCCTGCTATTTTCATCTTAAAGAGGGTTCCATTATCATACTGTACATCTATAGGAAAAGGCCAATTTAGACATGTTTTCCTTCAGAGGAAGCAAAAGCACCAAAGCAAATAATTACATTCGGAAATAAAGTCTTGAGGCCAAATACATACAGCCATGAGATCTAATTACTAATGTAGAGGTGGATTGTAGACCCTCTCCCCTATGCTCCGGTCTACCAGGATCAGAGCTTGCATGGAGTGCTCAGAGCTATCTCGGGACAGAAGTGTTAAACATACCCCGAGAAGAATTTGTTGGTTTAATTCCTTAATTCCAGAAACTTCAGATTTTGTTTGGCCGGGGGAAAGTAAACACACAAAAGAATCTCTCGCCGGCTGATGCTAATACTCTATTCCAAAAGTGAAAAACTACTTGATCTCAGTGTCCATCCAGACATAACAAACACAGTGTTAATACACCAGAGAGACCTCTGAGGTGGTAATTTTGTTTCCTTTTCTTATGTGCTATTCAAGTCAGCTTTTGAGTAGTCATTACTCAGTAGGTTTTGGCACTTTTATAGAAAAAAATACATGGGCTGGATAATAAGGGAGGCAAGAGGGGCAAATGCCCTGGGACCATCACCATCTAAAGCAGGTCATGCAAACTGGTTGAAAGTTGGCCACAATGGACAATTACTCACTAAGGAGGTAACGAAAGGCAAGAGGGACAAACGCCCTGGGACCATCACCGTCTAAAACTGGCCAGGCAAACTGGTTGAAAGTTGGCCGTAATGGAAAATAACTCACCAAGAAGGTATCGAAAGGCAAGAGGGACAAATGCCCTGGGACCATCACAGTCTAAAACTGGACAGGCAAACTAGTTGAAAGTTGGCCACAATGGACAATTACTCACCAAAGAGGTAATGAAAGGCAAGAGGGACAAATGCCCTGGGACCATCACCGTCTAAAGCTGGCCTTGAAAACTGGTTGAAAGTTGGCCGCAATGGACAATTACTCACCAAGGAGGTAGCTAAAGGCAAGAGGGAAAAATGCCCTGAGACCATCACCATCTAAAGCTGGCCTTGAAAACTAGTTGAAAGATGGCCACAATGACTTACCAAGGATGTAGCTAAAGGGGGTTTAAAAGTAGCAGCTACTTGACAACGTTAGGCCATGGAAATTGAGGCTCATAGGCTCTTCTGGCACATTAGAAGACACCAGTATTATAAATGGTGCATGGCACATGATGGCCCTGTTACAAATTTTGCATTGCGGCTTGGGATCTTTAAGTTACACCTTGGTTGATAATGAAAAGCAGTGACCAGCCAATGCCAATGATCATTCATGTTGAATTTCTTGGCCCTTGTTGACTGTGTCGGAACTATATGATATAGCATCTTTAGAAGTCTCAGTTCAGTCTGGCATGTTGATGTGCAGATTGTTTGTATGACCAGTCAGGCATATGATTAATTGGCCATGTTGATCCATGTGTATGGCCACCACTCTCCTCAGGAGCTGGCTTTAAAACTCAGGACATGAGCGCTATTATCTGGGAATTGTGTAGCAGTGTTATTTAGGGTCCTGTATGGCACTATTATATGGGCATCACCTAGTTCTTTCATTTTGGAATGTTCTATAAGTCATACACTGACAACAATACTATATAGATTGTATACAGGTTATGGGTCCCAAATCCATATCTGTAGTCATAACATATTTTAGATGTTTTTAGTCTATGTTCATATCTGCATCAGAAGCTCCATCAGGAGTCTTTGTCACATTCGATAGGAATTGATAGTGCTGCATGGGGGGGCGGGGGGGCCATTGCCCCGGGCGCCAAATTGCCAGGCAGTAAAATGAGGGCAATGGAAGCCTATGGCTCCCGTCCCCTCTGTTATGCTTCATAGGCTTCAGGCCACTAGGCGCAGGAGATTGCGATTACCTCGCTGTGACCACCTGCGTCGGGTCTAGCGAGATGACGTGATGACGCCCTGCAGGAGGGCACAGTAATGTGTTCGTGAACGCCTGCGCCGGGACGCCACAAGCGGTGATGGAGAGCAGAAGAGAGGTGAGTATATATATTTTTTATTTTTTATGTATGCACCCTAAGGCAGGCCGCACTGGGGGGGCTATTATATACTGTATAATAATAATACAAGGGGGTTCGTTATACTGATAATACAGAGGGGGGCTATTATATACGGTATAATGATACAGAGGGGACACTGTGACGGGTCTTTATAAATACTGGGGATACTACAGAGGTCTTTAGATCTACTTGGACCACTGTAGGAGGTATTATTACTACTGCAGACACTATAGGGGACTTTATTACTACTGTGGGCTCTATAGGGGTACCTTATAGAGGGGCCTTGTTACTGCTGGGGGCACTGTAGGAGGCCTTATTTCTACTAGGAGCCCTATGGGAGCATTATTAATACTGGGGTGCTGAGGGGGTTTTATAATTGAGCACAATATGGAGGACATTACTACTAATGGGATTGCTATTGAGGGTGATGCAGGGAACACTATTACCATTGAGGACAGTTTGGGAGCATGTTATTATGGGGGACTATCTGTATGGCTCTAGCACAGTATTGGGGGTAGCAGCAGGATGACCGTGTTGAGGCACCAGGAGGGAGAGGACGTTAGTAAAGTGAGGAATAAAAAAAAAAATGTCTGTGATAAACTCTGCAGAGACGAGACGCGGCTGAAAGAAGGTGTCATGGCGGTCTTATCTCTGAATGAAGACGTTGAGTAAAGAGTCTACATCAGAGGAGACGTGACTGGATGTTAGAGGTATGGGGTGCTGTATTCTACTGTATTTTCTGTACCAATATATGTAATGTCCATCCAAATATTTCTTTCATGGTAGGGTTGGGGGGAGGGGGAGACTTCAGGCCACACTGTGCGTGATCCGAATTCTAGGGCCTCCCATCCATCTACTAGATTATCTGTACTAAGAGAGTTATCACTGTGTTACGTGTGGTGTTACATAGGACTGCAGTTGACATGTACTGCATTATCTGTAAAAAAGGGGAGTGTCGAGAGGTTGGGGGAAAGCACAATAATTGGCTTGCCCCGGGTGCTGGCAACCCACGCTACGCCACTGTCACAGACACTATTAAAAGTCAATTCTGTTGATTGGGTGCCATTGGTGTCCGTGATGCAATGGATCTGGAACTACGTTTTTAATGGAATCCACAACATATATGAACAGAATTTTAGAGTTGTTACAGTTCCTCGTAGATGTGGCACATGGATTAGTGTGGCAATGATCAGTCAGTCATGATTTAGTGTGTCAATGTCCAGGCCCACTGATCCTGTGGCATAAAGGCAAATCCCTTGTTATTCAGCGGTAAGTGACCATTCTCTTCTTGGCTTTCTGCTGAGATCAGTCCCTTGTGACTCAGTGGTGCAGTGAGCAGTCCCTTGTGACTCAGCAGTGCAGTGTCCAGTCCCTTAAGACTCAATGGTGCAGTGACTCAGTGTTGAAGAGACCAGTGCCTTCCGACTCTGTGGTGCAGCAAGCAGTCCCTTGTCACTCAGTGAGGCAGTGACCAGTCCCTTAGTGGTGCAGTGTCAAGCCTTTTGTGACTCAGTGATGCAATGTCCAGCCCCTTGTAACTCAGTGGTGCATTGACCAGTGCCTTGTGACTCAGTGGTGCAGTGACCAGTCCTTTGTGACTTACTAATGCAGTGACCAGCCCCTTGTAACTCAGTGGTGCATTGACCAGTGCCTTGTGACTCAGTGGTGCATAGAACAGTCCCTTCTTGACTTTATGCCGAGACCAGTCCCTTGTGACTCAGTGATGCAATGACCAGTCCCTTGTGACTCAGTGGTGCAGTGACCTGTCCTTTGTGACTTACTAATGCAGTGAGCAGCCCCTTGTGATTAAGCAGTGCCATGACCAGTCCCCTGTGACTCAGTAGTGTAGTGTCCAGCCCCTTATGACAGTGGTGCAGTGACCAGTGCTTGTGACGCAGTGGTGCATGGACCAGTCTCTTCTTGACTTTATGCCGAGACCAGCCCCTTGTGACTAGGTAATCCAGTGACCAGTCCCTTATGACTCAGTAGTTCAGTGACTAGTTCCCATTATTCAGTGGTGAAGTGACCAGTCCCTTGTTACTTAGTGGTGCAGTGACAAGTCCCCTATTACTCAGTGGTGCAGTGACAAGTCCCTTATGACTCAGTGGTGCAGTGACAAGTCCCTTATGACTCAGTGGTGCAGTGACAAGTCCCTTATGACTCAGTGGTGCAGTGACAAGTCCCTTATGACTCAGTGGTGCAGTGATCAGTCACTTGTGATGCAGTGTCCAGCTCCAGAATGCAAAGCTCTGGTGATTCAGTATTGTAGTGGTCATGCCCAGTGACCCGTGGCATGATGCCCCTAGCCCTAGTCTCTTCAGCCACCGCTGTAGATGGCAGACTTATCTGTATGTGTCTCACGTCCCTATTTTGTATTTTACAATCACTTCTTTCCACATTTGGTATAAATCAGCAATTTGTATGTTTGAGTCAAGTTTGAACCCAGCGGTTATTCCTGTTTTCTTTTCCTATGACTGTTTTTTCAATGTCTTGTTCCAAATAACTTTCTTAATTTAACCTGATTCCAGTGCATTTAGTATAAAATAGTGGACTTCATGCGCTCGTATGGAGGGAGGCTTTGTGTGCTGGATTGGTAATTGGTGTGGGCTGAGAGTCATGAAGGGAAGGTTGTGCTGACACAATCCTTGGCTTAGGTGTGTGTACAATGTACAGGAGTCTGGCTCCCGAGCCGGGGCCATGAAGACAGACCCAGTGAGAACCAGCTCTGCTCATTTGTCAGAGTGGTGACATTCACACAATGCAGCAGTCTGTGGTTCAGGAGCTCAGTCAGTCTCCGCTATAGGAAATTAATGCTGGCTCCATCGTTTGTCCAGCTCAATAAGGTCTACTCTATCTGCACAGACGAAAGGATGAAAGTCCTCATTCACCTTCATCGTTAATGTCACCAAATGTATA
This sequence comes from Bufo bufo, assembly GCF_905171765.1. NCBI lineage: Eukaryota > Metazoa > Chordata > Amphibia > Anura > Bufonidae > Bufo > Bufo bufo. Next base: position 788,827,843 of record NC_053390.1, on the reverse strand, counting down.
TTTTTATTCCTAGCATGTTTAGAGTATTTGTATCAAATGTATCAATAATAAAAGATTCTCCATTGTTAAACAACTGGAAATTTAGGACAATGATAATTTGTAGCAAGGAACCAATTCAAACTAAAGGAGCTCCATCCCCCTGACTAAACAGAGAAATGGTACAAGCAGAGGTGTCCTCGTACTAAGTGCCAGAGGTGGGGTGGGGGCGCTAACAAGCCACTTTGCCTTGACAAGGGTATTTAGATACAGGGCAAAATGTATCTTTGCTTAAAGGGGTTGTTCTCCTTTGTAGAGCTTTTCTACAGACCCCACAGCGTGGCTGGACCCATGGTGGTCATACTTACCTAGCCCCTGCCTCTGGGTGCCGACTCTGCAGATCCTGGGTCTCCCCGCGTCAACATGCGGTTTAATGCTGGTCACGTGACTGGTGCAGCCAATGACTGGCCAAATCTGTCACGTGTCAACCTTGTGGCACATCTTATGGGTGACACGTCACCGCTGCATTGGATGAGGCGGTCACAAGACCCATGTGAAACTGGATGCTGACGCATGGAGACCCAGGACCTGCAGATGAGGCAGCAATGGAGCTGGAACCCAGGTAAGTATAATGACCACCGCAAGTCCAGCCATGCTGTGGGGTCTGTAGAAAATATCTACAAAGGCAAACAACTCCTTTTAAAAGGGAATGAAGTGCGCAGGCGCGGCGAATTCGTTGAACGGCGCTGGCGCTGGATTTCTCACTAAGAGGAGAACATAATCGGAAGAACCTAGGGCGGGCCAGAGGGGTGAAAGGGGAAGGGTTTCGTATGAAAAGCACCGAGGGGCCTGGGCACCGGACGCATGAACGCCCCCCCTGGGCACCTTCAGAAGCTAATTAACACATTGAATAAAAGTGTTTCTCTCTGAGAAAATCGGCGATGGACAGCAATATGGAAGGTAGCATTCTAATATGGGGAATGTAATGGAGATCCTGATGTTAGTGTTCTATAATGGTGATTTTAGGTGAAAGACTCCCTTTAAAGAAGCGCTGATGTTAAAGGGGCTTTATGTATGAGATTGGAAACAGCACCACTCTTGTATACAGGATGTGTCTTGTATTGCAACTCAGTCTTATTAAAGTGAATGTATTGCCAGAACTGTCCCAGATACAAGAGGGGCACTGTTTCTGGGGAAAAGTAGACCTTTTTTTTTAAATATCAGACAAACTCTCGGCAGGGGAGTAACTAGGAGGGGCAATTGGGTCAAGATGGGTGCCGGGGGTTGCCAAGAAGCCACTTTGCCTGGTACATATAAATACACAGATAGCAAATTGGACCTTTGTCCCAGAAGAAGGAAACCCTTGCTGTGGTTCTGCCTTTAGCTCATAAACTCCTGGCACATCAATCAGTTTCTGATGGGTGGGGGTACGAATTATTTAATATCTTAGAGAAATGCCTTCACTATATGAGATGGAAAACCCCTTCAAATTAATAATCCACAATAATCATATATGAAGATGGAATTTTAATTGAAATTTACAAAGAAATTAAAAACTTTGCTCATTAGGAGGTTCCCCTAAGGTTGTTCCCCTGCTGGGACACTCATCGTTCAGGTAAGTAAATGTTCCCTTTCCCTATAGCACCACCTCGGGAGAAATAAGCATATCTCCTCTATGTCTGACATGCACCATTTGTTTAAAATAAAGCTGGAAAAAAGTAGTGCTGAAACTTTTGGTGGTATCTACTGAGGAGATGCCACCAAAAGTGGTAGAGTTGGAGGGTAGCAGCGCTCTATAGCAGACGCTGGAATACAGTATCCAGGACGCATAAACCTCACTGATACACTCTATCCATTTGCTTTATTTTCTGTAACAAGGTTACCGTTTTCTGTTACAATGTGAATCACTTCCCAAGATGGAATCCATTGTTATTGCTAACAGCATCTATGACCTAATCCTGCCGCCGTATTAATCACTGTTCACACCAGCCACTGATTATACAATAACACTCAGGACTCTACTTCTTATATTTCATAATTAGAAGGTATTGGAATATCCGGAAACCACAACGAGCGCTGTGACGCAATTACATGGCATTTGATATCCGCTTCTCTAATCACGTCTGATGGTTCTATCTAAATATTCAGAGATTTATTGCAAATTCTGTAACAAGATCTGCAAAGGAAGAATTCCTCCCTTGTGCCTTTTCCTCGTAGCCAGCCAAACATTATTCCTGCAGTGACCGCTACAGGGGAAATGTAGTATTACATGATAGGCATTCAGATGACAACTAGCTCATGGAGGGCAGGTCAACTGGGGGATGCCAGTCTATGATATCCAGATACCCTACACAATATACAGTAAGTATATGGGACTTAGAGATGGGAGAATTTAATATTTTGAAATTCGTTCACGCTTCGTTTACTGGTAAAAGGTGAATTGCGTTATGGATTCCGTTACCACGGACCATAACGCAATTCTATGACGGAATGCATAACGGAATGCCTTAAGAGGCATTCCGTTATTCATTCTGTCATAATAGAAGTCTATGGGCTGCATAACGTAAACTGGACGGATCCGTTTTTCAGCCCACAGACCTATATTATGACGGAATGAATAACGGAATGCCTCTAAAGCAGGGGTTCACAACCTGTGGTCCGCATGCGGCCCCCAGAGCCAAGGTTTGCGGCCCCCGTCCTGCTGGACAGAAACACAGCTGATCATGCGATCAGCTGTGTTTCTTCCTGGAGCGCCGCACAGGGAAGGATGACGACTCCTGCCCCTGCACTGTAGCAGGAGTCTGGAGCAGGACGGGTCCCTAGCTATTGGTGAGAGTGGGGGAGACGAGGAGAAGGCAGGCGCAGTTTTTCAGAGCTTCTGCCTTCTCCTCAAGGAGTGCTCTGCAGCTTAAACCCAGCGATCACGTGATCGTCGGGTGTCTGGTGGACAGAGGAGCGCAGAGCAGCAGGGTCAGGAGACCCTGCTCAGCTGTGCCTTGTATAATGCCCCCACAGCAGGCTGGTTTCCCCTGTAACTGGGGCTCCTTTGGATGCTCCAGTTACAGTGGAAATAGTAAAAAAAAAAAAGTCTGTGTCCCCCAAGGTTTTTCATGGACCTTTTGGGGACAAATTATGTGGTGTGTGTGTATATATATATATATATATAAGTAAAAAAAAAAAAAAAAAATTGAAAAACACAATAAAATAAAATAAAAAATTCAAAAAAAAGGGAAAAAGAGGGAAAGTGCAAAAAAAAAGTCAGTGTCCACCAGGGGTCTTTTGAACACACATACAGTGTTACAAAAATACACTGCTCAAAAAAATAAAGGGAACACTTAAACAACACAATGTAACTCCAAGTCAATCACACTTCTGTGAAATCAAACTGTCCACTTAGGAAGCAACACTGAATGACAATCAATTTCACATGCTGTTGTGCAAATGGGATAGACAACAGGTGGAAATTATAGGCAATTAGCAAGACACCCCCAATAAAGGAGTGGTTCTGCAGGTGGTGACCACAGACCACTTCTCAGTTCCTATGCTTCCTGGCTGATGTTTTGGTCACTTTTGAATGCTGGCGGTGCTTTCACTCTAGTGGTAGCATGAGACGGAGTCTACAACCCACACAAGTGGCTCAGGTAGTGCAGCTTATCCAGGATGGCACATCAATGCGAGCTGTGGCAAGAAGGTTTGCTGTGTCTGTCAGCGTAGTGTCCAGAGCATGGAGGTGCTACCAGGAGACAGGCCAGTACATCAGGAGACGTGGAGGAGGCCGTACAACAACCCAGCAGCAGGACCGCTACCTCCGCCTTTGTGCAAGGAGGAACAGGAGGAGCACTGCCAGAGCCCTGCAAAATGACCTCCAGCAGGCCACAAATGTGCATGTGTCTGCTCAAACGGTCAGAAACAGACTCCATGAGGGTGATATGAGGGCCCGACGTCCACAGGTGGGGGTTGTGCTTACAGCCCAACACCGTGCAGGACGTTTGGCATTTGCCAGAGAACACCAAGATTGGCAAATTCGCCACTGGCGCCCTGTGCTCTTCACAGATGAAAGCAGGTTCACACTGAGGACATGTGACAGACGTGAGAGTCTGGAGACGCCGTGGAGAACGTTCTGCTGCCTGCAACATCCTCCAACATGACCGGTTTGGCATTGGGTCAGTAATGGTGTGGGGTGGCATTTCTTTGGAGGGCCGCACAGCCCTCCATGTGCTCTCCAGAGGTAGCCTGACTGCCATTAGGTACCGAGATGAGATACTCAGACCCCTTGTGAGACCATATGCTGGTGCGGTTGGCCCTGGGTTCCTCCTAATGCAAGACAATGCTAGACCTCATGTGGCTGGAGTGTGTCAGCAGTTCCTGCAAGACGAAGGCATTGATGCTATGGACTGGCCCGCCCGTTCCCCAGACCTGAATCCAATTGAGCACATCTGGGACATCATGTCTCGCTCTATCCACCAACGTCACGTTGCACCACAGACTGTCCAGGAGTTGGCAGATGCTTTAGTCCAGGTCTGGGAGGAGATCCCTCAGGAGACCGTCCGCCACCTCATCTGGAGCATGCACAGGCGTTGTAGGGAGGTCATACAGGCACGTGGAGGCCACACACACTACTGAGCCTCATTTTGACTTGTTTTAAGGACAAGTTGGATCAGCCTGTAGTGTGTTTTTCCACTTTAATTTTGAGTGTGACTCCAAATCCAGACCTCCATGGGTTGAAAAATTTGATTTCCATTTTTTTATTTTTGTGTGATTTTGTTGTCAGCACATTCAACTATGTAGAGAACAAAGTATTTCAGAAGAATATTTAATTAACTCAGATCTAGGATGTGTTATTTTTGTGTTCCCTTTATTTTTTTGAGCATTGTATATAAAAAAATGAATTTTACCAAATAATGTAAAAAAATAAAATACAATAAAAAGGAAAAAGTGCAAAATAAAATTGTTCACTGTCCCCCATCGGCCATTTTATGACCTTTTGGGGGATATATGTGGCAAAAATATATTTAAAAAATAAGTCATAAGGTGATTATATAAAAAAATAAAATACAAATTAAAGGAAAATAAAGGAAACTAAAAAAAGTCAGTGCTTCCCAAAGGTCTTTTTGTAGCAGAAATCTATTTAAAAATACGTTTAAAAAAAATGAAAAAATACTAAAATACATAAAAGAAAAAAAAAATAGTCACATCAACCAAAACATCACTATTATCACCCCATTCACATGAAACTATACATATTATATAGTAAAACAATCAAAAACAAAATAGGGAACTAATTATAATAATTTGCATATTTAAAGAATGAGCTATAGTTTGAATAAAAATGACTTAAAAAAAAAAATTGTACAGTTTTCTGTACAAAAAATATAAAATAAGCTAATATAAAACAAAAAATATATATTAAAAAGCCCTGTGTCATATAATAAAAAGCTGCAAGTTATTTTGGTACTCACCCAATAATCAAAGCAAAAAATGCCCAATATAAAGCTGTCCGTTAATACATTAATAATATACCCCAAAGCTAAAGAACAGAACAGCAATTGTATGATACAAAGATAACACATTTTATTAAACAATTAGTTTAAAATAAAATCACATATATGTTAGCAGCATTACATTCACGGGAAAAATACCCACAGGACTACTATTCATGATACATACACTGCGTGCAGAATTATTAGGCAAATGAGTATTTTGGCCACATCATCCTCTTTATGCATGTTGTCTTACTCCAAGCTGTATAGGCTCGAAAGCCTACTACCAATTAAGCATATTAGGTGATGTGCATCTCTGTAATGAGAAGGGGTGTGGTCTAATGAAATCAACACCCTATATTAGGTGTGCATAATTATTAGGCAACTTCCTTTCCTTTGGCAAAATGGGTCAAAAGAAGGACTTGACAGGCTCAGAAAAGTCAAAAATAGTGAGATATCTTGCAGAGGGATGCAGCACTCTTAAAATTGCAAAGCTTCTGAAGCGTGATCATCGAACAATCAAGCGTTTCATTCAAAATAGTCAACAGGGTCGCAAGAAGCGTGTGGAAAAACCAAGGCGCAAAATAACTGCCCATGAACTGAGAAAAGTCAAGCGTGCAGCTGCCAAGATGCCACTTGCCACCAGTTTGGCCATATTTCAGAGCTGCAACATCACTGGAGTGCCCAAAAGCACAAGGTGTGCAATACTGAGAGACATGGCCAAGGTAAGAAAGGCTGAAAGACGACCACCACTGAACAAGACACACAAGCTGAAACGTCAAGACTGGGCCAAGAAATATCTCAAGACTGATTTTTCTAAAGGTTTTATGGACTGATGAAATGAGAGTGAGTCTTGATGGGCCAGATGGATGGGCCCGTGGCTGGATTGGTAAAGGGCAGAGAGCTCCAGTCCGACTCAGACGCCAGCAAGGTGGAGGTGGAGTACTGGTTTGGGCTGGTATCATCAAAGATGAGCTTGTGGGGCCTTTTCGGGTTGAGGATGGAGTCAAGCTCAACTCCCAGTCCTACTGTCAGTTTCTGGAAGACACCTTCTTCAAGCAGTGGTACAGGAAGAAGTCTGCATCCTTCAAGAAAAACATGATTTTCATGCAGGACAATGCTCCATCACACGCGTCCAAGTACTCCACAGCGTGGCTGGCAAGAAAGGGTATAAAAGAAGAAAATCTAATGACATGGCCTCCTTGTTCACCTGATCTGAACCCCATTGAGAACCTGTGGTCCATCATCAAATGTGAGATTTACAAGGAGGGAAAACAGTACACCTCTCTGAACAGTGTCTGGGAGGCTGTGGTTGCTGCTGCACGCAATGTTGATGGTGAACAGATCAAAACACTGACAGAATCCATGGATGGCAGGCTTTTGAGTGTCCTTGCAAAGAAAGGTGGCTATATTGGTCACTGATTTGTTTTTGTTTTGTTTTTGAATGTCAGAAATGTATATTTGTGAATGTTGAGATGTTATATTGGTTTCACTGGTAAAAATAAATAATTGAAATGGGTATATATTTGTTTTTTGTTAAGTTGCCTAATAATTATGCACAGTAATAGTCACCTGCACACACAGATATCCCCCTAAAATAGCTAAAACTAAAAACAAACTAAAAACTACTTCCAAAAATATTCAGCTTTGATATTAATGAGTTTTTTGGGTTCATTGAGAACATGGTTGTTGTTCAATAATAAAATTAATCCTCAAAAATACAACTTGCCTAATAATTCTGCACTCCCTGTACAAATAACAATTGCTCCGTTAATTAAAGAAAATAAATAAATCCCAACCATAAATAAAGTGCAAAGGGCCACAAGATGGACCAATACATATAGGAGACAGTTAAATAGAATATACAGACCAGAATAGTCCTGAATACCGACACGTGTTTCGCGGTCGTTTCTTGAGAAAGTGAATAGTAGTCCTGTGGGTATTTTTCCTGTGAATGTAATGCTGCTAACATATATGTGATTTTATTTTAAACTAATTGTTTAATAAAATGTGTTATCTTTGTATCATACAATTGCTGTTTTGTTCTTTAGCTTTGGGGTAAGTTATTTTGGTAGTCCAACAACTAAAAAAGTTATAAGTGTTTGAACCCTGTACGCTAAACCACAAAGTGACTGGTCATAAAGGCCTTTTCAGGCCTGGTCATTACAGGGTTAACCAATAAGTGCTTTCCCCACTAGTAAGGCCTCATGCACATGTGGTCCGCAAAACACGGATACCAGCCTAGTGTGTTCTGCATAACTGTTTTGCGGAACGGAGCAACGGATGTGGGCAGCACACGGAGTGCTGTCCGCATCTTTTGCGGCCCCATTGAAGTGAATGGGTCCTCATCCGAGCCGCAAAAAATGTGGCTCGGATGCGAACTCAAACAGCGGTTGTGTGCACGAGCCCTCGGGGAAAGTGCTTACTTCTTAGGGCACCTACAGTATATCTAGGGGTGCAGGAGGCGGTAATAACCAGTGAGCGCCGTCCTCTGCAGTAAAGGAAAGTGCTTACTGGTTATTGTAGGACCCCTATAACTGGGGGCAGGAGGCGGTAATAACCAGTGAGCGCCGTCCTCTGCAGTGAAGGGAAGTGCTTACTGGTTATTGTAGGACCCCTATAACTGGGGCAGGAGGCAGTAATAACCAGTGAGTGCCGTCCTCTGCAGTGAAGGAAAGTGCTTACTGGTTATTGTAGGACCCCTATAACTGGGGCAGGAGGCAGTAATAACCAGTGAGCGCCGTCCTCTGCAGTAAAGGAAAGTGCTTACTGGTTATTGTAGGACCCCTATAACTGGGGGCAGGAGGCGGTAATAACCAGTGAGCGCCGTCCTCTGCAGTGAAGGGACGTGCTTACTGGTTATTGTAGGACCCCTATAACTGGGGCAGGAGGAGGTAATAACCAGTGAGCGCTGTCCTCTGCAGTGAAGGGAAGTGCTTACTGGTTATTGTAGGACCCCTATAACTGGGGGCAGGAGGCAGTAATAACCAGTGAGCGCCGTCCTCTGCAGTGAAGGAAAGTGCTTACTGGTTATTGTAGGACCCCAATAACTGGGGCAGGAGGCAGTAATAACCAGTGAGCGCCGTCCTCTGCAGTGAAGGAAAGTGCTTACTGGTTATTGTAGGACCCCTATAACTGGGGCAGGAGGCGGTAATAACCAGTGAATGACGTCCTCTGCAGTGAAGGAAAGTGCTTACTGGTTATTGTAGGATCCCTATAACTGGGGGCATGAGGCAGTAATAACCAGTGAGCGCCGTCCTCTGCAGTGAAGGAAGGTGCTTACTGGTTATTGTAGGACCCCTATAACTGGGGGCAGGAGGCAGTAATAACCAGTGAGCACTGTCCTCTGCAGTGAAGGGAAGTACTTACTGGTTATTGTAGGATCCCTATAACTGGGGGCAGGAGGCACTAATTACCAGTGAGCGCCCGCCGTCCTCTGCAGTGAAGGGAAGTGCTTACTGGTTATTGTAGGACCCCTATAACTGGGGCAGGAGGCGGTAATAACCAGTGAGCGCCGTCCTCTGCAGTGAAGGGAAGTGCTTACTGGTTATTGTAGGACCCCTATAACTGGGGCAGCAGGCGGTAATAACCAGTGAGCGCTGTCCTCTGCAGTGAAGGGAAGTGCTTACTGGTTATTGTAGGACCCCTATAACTGGGGGCAGGAGGCGGTAATAACCAGTGAGCGCCGTCCTCTGCAGTGAAGGGAAGTACTTACTGGTTATTGTAGGACCCCTATAACTGGGGGCAGGAGGCAGTGATAATCTGTGAGCGTTGTCCTCTGCAGTGAAGGAAAGTGCTTACTGGTTATTGTAGGACCCCTATAACTGGGGGCAGGAGGCAGTAATAACCAGTGAGCGCCGTCCTCTGCAGTGAAGGAAGGTGCTTACTGGTTATTGTAGGACCCCTATAACTGGGGCAGGCGGCGGTAATAACCAGTGAGCGCCATCCTCTGCAGTGAAGGGAAGTGCTTACTGGTTATTGTAGGACCCCTATAACTGGGGCAGGCGGCGGTAATAACCAGTGAGCGCCATCCTCTGCAGTGAAGGGAAGTGCTTACTGGTTATTGTAGGACCCCTATAACTGGGGCAGGCGGCGGTAATAACCAGTGAGCGCCGTCCTCTGCAGTGAAGAAAGGTGCTTTCTGGTTATTGTAGGACCCCTATAACTGGGGGCAGGAGGTGGTAGTAACCAGTGAGCGCTGTCCTCTGCAGTGAAGGGAAGTGCTTACTGGTTATTGTAGGATCCCTATAACTAGGGGCAGGAGGCGGTAATAACCAGTGAGCGCCATCTTCTGCAGTGAAGGGAAGTGCTTACTGGTTATTGTGGGACCCCTATAACTGGGGCAGGAGGCAGTAATAACCAGTGAGCGCCGTCCTCTGCAGTAAAGGAAAGTGCTTACTGGTTATTGTAGGACCCCTAGAACTGGGGGCAGGAGGCAGTAATAACCAGTGAGCGCCGTCCTCTGCAGTGAAGGGAAGTGCTTACTGGTTATTGTAGGACCCCTATAACTGGGGCAGCAGGCGGAAATAACCAGTGAGCGCCGTCCTCTGCAGTGAAGGAAGGTGCTTTCTGGTTATTGTAGGACCCCTATAACTGGGGGCAGGAGGTGGTAGTAACCAGTGAGCGCTGTCCTCTGCAGTGAAGGGAAGTGCTTACTGGTTATTGTAGGATCCCTATAACTAGGGGCAGGAGGCGGTAATAACCAGTGAGCGCCATCTTCTGCAGTGAAGGGAAGTGCTTACTGGTTATTGTGGGACCCCTATAACTGGGGCAGGAGGCAGTAATAACCAGTGAGCGCCGTCCTCTGCAGTAAAGGAAAGTGCTTACTGGTTATTGTAGGACCCCTATAACTGGGGGCAGGAGGCGGTAATAACCAGTGAGCGCCGTCCTCTGCAGTGAAGGGAAGTGCTTACTGGTTATTGTAGGACCCCTATAACTGGGGCAGCAGGCGGTAATAACCAGTGAGCGCTGTCCTCTGCAGTGAAGGGAAGTGCTTACTGGTTATTGTAGGACCCCTATAACTGGGGGCAGGAGGCGGTAATAACCAGTGAGCGCCGTGCTCTGCAGTGAAGGGAAGTGCTTACTGGTTTTTGTAGGACCCCTATAACTGGGGGCAGGAGGCGGTAATAACCAGTGAGCGCCGTGCTCTGCAGTGAAGGGAAGTACTTACTGGTTATTGTAGGACCCCTATAACTGGGGGCAGGAGGCAGTGATAATCTGTGAGCGTTGTCCTCTGCAGTGAAGGAAAGTGCTTACTGGTTATTGTAGGACCCCCATAACTGGGGGCAGGAGGCAGTAATAACCAGTGAGCGCTGTCCTCTGCAGTAAAGGGAAGTGCTTATGCAGTAAGCCAGATTGGGACTGATGCACACTGGCGCAATATTAATGGTTTTTAGTTTGTGACGCCAATTGCAATGTGCGCAGGTTATAGTCGCAGGGCCCTTTAAGATGTTATAACTCACGTACCAGGTGAGGAATGCCAGAGGGGGATAATGTCTCTGTGTAATGTCAACGGTGTCTCCTACCTGTGGTACGGCTGGACTCCTGGATCCTGGCTCACATGCAATAAAATGAGTGTTGTTAATAGGAGCAACTGAGGAACTTGGGTAATAGTAAATGAGATCCAGACTGGTGATATAATCCAACTTGTCTTTACTTAATGCAGCTTTGAATCCATACAAGATACAGCAATAGTCTTTAGGTCCAAGCAGGTATTGGCAATGTATGGCAGGGGTTAATGCCTCTTCTGCTCCTATACTATATGCCTAGTAGATCTGGCAGGTATTTATCTTCTGCTCTGTCTGTCTTCTGCTTGATATGGGCCTGACTAGCTGAGGAGAAATTTGGCTTCTCCTGGACTTTGGATTAAACACTCACAGTTCTGCTCGCAGGGAATGGCTTCCTGGAGATCTGTAGATCTGGAGGTGGCTGCTTGCTTGTCAACCAGCACTGAGGTAGATGACTCAGGCTGGGAAGAGGATCTTTGGGCCTCAACCGAGGCTGGATCCTTGGTTGGGATCCCTGTTTCTGGGAGCTCCTACCAACACAGCCTTCCCCAAGGAGGGGGCTGGTACACACTGGATCTAACTGGTTTCTTCCCTCCCTATGAGGCAGGATGTGGGAACATTCCACACCTCCTCAAAGAGGGGGGAGCTAGATTGGAATGGACTATTCCAGTCTAGCAATACTAAACTGGCTAAGATCCTGTTACATACTGCTGCCACCTGCTGGTGTACATGGAAAATTACAGCAATAATATGAAACAGGCATAGAAAATACATATAATGGAAAATGCAATGTTAGACTACACAAGATGACAATACATATGCACCTGACATGTTGTAGTGGGGAGAAAGAGTTTAGTGACATACTCCAGGATGTTACACTTACTGGTTATTGTAGGTCCCCTATAACTGGGGCAGGAGGCGGTAATAACCAGTGAGCGCTGTCCTCTGCAGTGAAGGAAAGTGCTTACTGGTTATTGTCCCACTGCCTCCATCTTCCGCTCCCGGAGCACCTCTCCAGCAAATGACTGACTTCAGCAGTGAAACGCTGCTTGTGGCCACATCACCACTGAAGCCAGTCATTGGCTGGAGCGGAGCATGTGACTATACCCAATAGCCAGCCGGATGTGAACAGCACGGGGAGCGGAAGATGGAGACAGCGGCAGGGAGCAGGTAAGTATCAATCTTCTGTTTCAAGGCCATGCTTGAGCTACTAAACTAGTACATGGATTGCAGGATAAAACTTACCAGGAAAGGTTAAAGGACCTTAATATGTATAGCTTGGAAGAAAGAAGAGACAGAGGGGATATGATAGAAACTTTTAAATACATAAAGGGAATCAACTCGGTAAAGGAAGAGAGCATATTTAAAAGAAGAAAAACTACCACAAGAGGACACAGTTTTAAATTAGAGGGGCAAAGGTTTAAAAGTAATATAAGGAAGTATTACTTTACTGAGAGAGTAGTGGATGCATGGAATAGCCTTCCTGCAGAAGTGGTAGCTGCAAATACAGTGAAGGGGTTTAAGCATGCATGGGATAGGCATAAGGCCATCCTTCATATAAGATAGGGCCGGGGGCTATCCATAGTATTCAGTATATTGGGCAGACTAGATGGGCCAAATGGTTCTTATCTGCCGACACATTCTATGTTTCTATGTTCTATGCTGCAGGATTGTGTCAAAAATCATCACACGGCACGATATTTGGGACAATTACTGGGAATAGTCTTAATAGCAGCGCTCCTCCCTGATATCTGGCCGGTATAATCGTGCCGCTGATCAGCTGATGAACAAGCGATCACTCGTTAGTCGGCTGATTTGCATGTTTTATCAGGATGAAAGATGTATAATTATTGTCAGCACATCTCACCGTGTAATCAGGAATGTGCTGCCGATAATCAACCAACAGAACTGAATGAGGGAGGAATGACTGTGGTAGCGATCATTACTCCCCATTCACTTTGCATTGGCCTGTGTAATAGTGCCGGCACGGACTCCAAAGTCCGGCCGAGCGAGGGTCCCTACCCGCCGGGTCGCGACATGCCAAATCGATCTAGGGTGGAGGAGGTTCGCACAGACAAGAAGATCCGAGGGTGGAGAAAGCAGGGGGAGGAGTGGGGGACTCCTACCCAGGCCCCTGGAACTGCTGGTGGGATGTGAACACAGTGTTCACCCCCAGTCGCAGGTGCCCTCCTGAATTCAGCTGTATCACCATTTTTATTATGGTGATAGGGCAGTGTTTTATGCTGCACTGTGGTATTAAGTTTTGCTGGGACGGTATTTTGTTCTGCACCACTTGTGGCTTGTGTTGGCCCTGCCTATTTGTGTTGCTCCACCTTCTGTCAATTTGGACTCACCTGCAATTTAGAGACCACTTTTAGGTTATTTTGCAGGACTACTTTAAGTTCCCAATCCGCCTTTGATTCTGGCACATAGAAGGAGGTCTCAAGGGTAGGACCTCTCTTTATGATGTCCATTTGGAATGTAGAACCCTGTGCAGAAAAACACCAAGGTCGGACTAGCCCAGAGGATCCTCCGGTGGGCGCAAGGTCTGACAATAATTAACCTCTAATAAAATAGGGCTTTTAAGGTCCTATGTACACAGAGGGTGGGCCCTCAGAATCATTTCCTCTGGTGGGCCCAAGGAACTTCAACTCTGTGTTGGAGCTACATCTGCATTTGCTTCATATGTTCCTAGGGAAAAGTAGACAGTTATGGCCATGCACATTAGATTAATATTGGCCAAATTTGATGATGTTGGTGGGACCAGAGGTGTCTGACAGAGGTAACTGGCAGCAGCGTATTCCCTTATATGAGAATACATGCATGCTCAGACGAGCCAAGTGTGCATGCATATGGAGGGGGGAGATGATGTTGACCAAACACATGTTTGACCAACAGTTATCTTAGGCTGGGTTCACATATGCGTTGTGAACTCTGGTAGTCTGTTCTGGTAGAGGAACCGACTACCGGAGTTCACCGCATCTGTTATAGCCTACATACTATCGTGCACCACTAGATCCTATTCATGGGGATTTGCCCGCTTTCCAGCACAAATGCCAACTTTCAGATGGTCAGAAAATACTATATGCAGTATTTTTTGACCAGCCAAAAGTTGACATACAGTACAGACCAAAAGTTTGAACACACCTTCTCATTCAAAGAGTTTTCTTTATTTTCATGACTATGAAGGCATCAAAACTATGAATTAACACATGTGGAATTATATACATAACAAACAAGTGTGAAACAACTGAAAATATGTCATATTCTAGGTTCTTCACAGTAGCCACCTTTTGCTTTAATTACTGCTTTACACACTCTTGGCATTCTCTTGATGAGCTTCAAGAGGTAGTCCCCTGAAATGGTCTTCCAACAGTCTTGAAGGAGTTCCCAGAGATGCTTAGCACTTGTTGGCCCTTTTGCCTTCACTCTGCGGTCCAGCTCACCCGAAACCATCTCGATTGGGTTCAGGTCCGGTGACTGTGGAGGCCAGGTCATCTGGCGCAGAACCCCATCACTCTCCTTCATGGTCAAATAGACCTTACTTTCAAAGTTTTCCCAATTTTTCGGCTGACTGACTGACCTTCATTTCTTAAAGTAATGATGGCCACTCGTTTTTCTTTACTTAGCTGCTTTTTTCTTGCCATAATACCAATTCTAACTGTCTATTCAGTAGGACTATCAGCTGTGTATCCACCTGACTTCTCCTCAACGCAACTGATGGTCCCAACCCCATTTATAAGGCAAGAAATCCCACTTATTAAACCTGACAGGGCACACCTGTGAAGTGAAAACCATTTCAGGGGACTACCTCTTGAAGCTCATCAAGAGAATGCCAAAAGTGTGCAAAGCAGTAATCAAAGCAAAAGGTGGCTACTTTGAAGAACCTAGAATATGACATATTTCCAGTTGTTTCACACTTGTTTGTTATGTATATAATTCCACATGTGTTAATTCATAGTTTTGATGCCTTCATAGTCATGAAAATAAAGAAAACTCTTTGAATGAGAAGGTGTGTCCAAACTTTTGGTCTGTACTGTATATGCTAGAAAATGTCCAGATCCCTATTCGGATTCCATTATAGTCAATGGGATCCGGTGGTGCACGGCAGTATCGGGCTAGTCTGGATACAGTGATACAGTGAACTCCGGAAGTCTGTTCCTCTACCGGAACAGACTGTCGAAGTTCATAACACATAAGTGAACTCAGCTTTAATGATCTCATTGGGGACTGGTCTTGATGTGGACTATTACAACCGATGTACAGAGCTGTGGAAAAATGTTGGTGCTTTATCAAATGTGAGAATTAAATACAAAAGAGCAGATTCTGTAGAAGATATTTGACAAAACAGTGTGTGATTTGAAAAAAAAATATTTTTTACCAGTTGTTTTGTCAACATTGTGTTGGGTCAGGTTTCATCCCCATAGATAGGGGAGGTTGGTGGTAGTCGTTGGATGATGCCACCTTCTTCTCTGACTGACAGGTTTACATAACTTGGAATGTGATGTTAATCAGGAACTGTTATCTGTGTAAGACAAAAAAAGAAAGTGACATATTATGTGGGCCCGGATTTATCAGGCTCCATCATGAAAGCTTAATGGGATTGTTATGTACACAGGACTACTGTAGACACCATACAGCTGCAGTTCTAACCTAATTATGGAAAGAAGACACACACAATCTGTCAATAGGTCCCCTGAAGAAGCTTTCGCAAAGGGACAGAACACCTAAAATTCCAAAAATTGGAATAAATTTGAAAAAATGTACTATTATATTAGTTCTTGTGTTTGAGTCTTTTGGTCTCATTGGGGGATGAAAGAAAAAAGTTGCTTGTTTCATGGTAAGTACTGTAGATGTTTTTGACATAGTAGGAAGTGTTTAACACCAGCAGGAAGAAGAAACAGAGTAGCAGCTCTTCATCTCTAATGGAAACAGGTGGAGAACCCTTCTAAAAGGATGTCTCATGATGACAATCCATGTCCATATGCCCTATAAAGGCAAATAAACAAAATAGTTCCTTACTCTGAACCCCCTTCCAAGCATAATTTCTCTATGGCAGATTACCCACGTATTACAGTACATGGATGGACATTCATTTGATTTACCATCAAATCTGGGTCTTCCTGAGTAATAACATCTGATGACCAGGTGTTAGAGGTGAAGGGTCTTCAAAAGGAACGGCCAATTTCTTATCACATGATTTATAGCAATTGCCAACCCTTCTTATCCAAGTGTTACTGCATTTGGGAAATTTGAGGTTTCCGGGTTACATGATCGTCTAGAACAACCAATCGTTCCATTTTATTACCCCTCCTCAATACCTACACAGGATTTTTCTTTTTTTTAATAAGATAATAATCCACTCTGGTAATTTGGATTAGTCGATTTATTTGTATATTTGCCCTCAAGTACTTCAGTGGTATCCAACAAATACTCTTTCTTATGCCCTCATGTGCTTTAACAGTATCCATCAACTACTGTTCCTTTCTGACCAAACCAAAGGAGAACCTGGCAAAACCACTGATAAAAGTGGATCTAAAGATGGTCTTGGTCTTCTATGCCCTTTCTGCTAATGGCATGATCACATATGTCTCTAGAGGAGGAACTAATCTGAGAGACTCAGGTCAGAACTTCAGGGGAGGTCACAACTACATCTGTTATTTGTGGCATCAGAAAAAAACATGTTCAATTTAAGGGTTGTCCAGTGTAGAAAACCTATGTTCAACACCCTATTAGAGAATTTTGGGAGGAATTCCTCTCTCCAGGGTTCTCATCTCTTGACCAGAGTGGAGAGAAGTTACCAAGAATGTTTCTTGCTCCTGAGGACCAGTCCTGTCTTACATTACCCAAACAACCCCTTGATTTGAATTGGCACTGTGCAATGCTTTATTTTTCCTGTGGTGGCGCTGCAGGGGAACTGAACGCTTATTGCCAGGGATCCCAAAGATCACAGTTGATCTGTGAGGTTCCTAGCATTGATTCACATTATGATCAGCTTATTGTCAAGGGATGCTTCTATCAAGTAGGGATTGCCCAAAGCAGAGAACTCCTTTAAGGTGTGCATGCAGCAAACTCTTGAAAAGCTTTAGTCCCCCTCATAAGTGTTGTAGACCATTTCACATGACGAAGGAAACTGCCTGCTCAGGTTCTGGGGCTTTCACTAAGCCTGACTGAGCAGTTACTTACGGTAATGGTCTTGGAATGCGCTGCTCTAAGCAATAACCAGTGTTGTGTCACTTGCAAAATATTAACAGGATTCAGATATCACATACAAAGCAGAAAAAAACAATAAATTCTCACTCCTGGAAGTTCGGAGGTCAGTGTAACAAAAAAATGTGTGGGATTTCAAAAATACTCCCCCCACCCCAAAAAAAAAAAAAAGAAAGGGAAATTCATCATTTTTGTTAAATGATGTTGGTGGACAGAAAATTGAACACATACTGTGACATTCCTCAGCACTTTCGCTCAATATTCTTCTGTTTACTTTACTTTAGTTTCCACCTCGAATATTATGACTTGCAGCTTTGAGGAGAACAAAAGCATTCCATGCCGGGATATCCATTTCATTCGGGATGCATTAAGCGCCATGATTAAACTCCTTGTTTCCCTAACCTGTGCAGGCTGTGTTTGTGCAGGGATATTGGATGGCACTCTCCATTAGAAAAACACCCTTAATGATGAGCAAATAAACTATTAGCTTTTAATTTTGTTAGATCCTCGTCGTCTATGTGAGAATCCCACACCAGGGTTCGGTGAGACGAGACGAGAAATTTTTCCCATGAAAAGTGTTATACCTTTGAGATGAGATAAAATATTGTCTTTAGCATTTTTTTCTTTTATTATTTCTATTCCCACATAAAATTTGATAAAACTCTTTGAAGGTGTTAGACCATCACTTTCTACATTACATATTTGGACCATCCCCATGATCCAGAATAAATATCTGCTAGCATGTAGCAGCTGTTGCTCCAGTGGACCTCTTCTATTTCACCATACATTATGGCGGGGTGTAACTACAAGGGAACAGTCGGTCATAGCAGCTTCTATGCAGCCAAGCAGTCCCTCTGTGAAGGACAAGAGAGACTGAAGATGGCCATACATTAGTAGGGGTATTCCAGCCAGGTGCAATTATCACATTATCAAATCGTAGGGGTCCAACCACTGAGATGTCCACCAGTCACATAAACTAGGGCCATGGTCCTTCATTCCCTCCAGCCACAAGTCCACAGTTTGGATGAGTTTGGATGGAGCAGTATCTGGGCATGTGTACTCTGCAGCTCTTTTTAAAGTATAAGCAGGTGTGCACCACCAATGAGGCCAGGTGAGGCGATCGCCTCAGGCAGCACCAGGTTGGGGCAAGAGACGGGCAGCAGAAGGGCCATGGGCAATGAGCGCTTTCATTGTGGCAAAGGGATTATGTTATGAAATTGCCATGGGGGTGGCCCCGTTTCAGTTTTCGACTCAGGCAGCAGAAAGGCCAGGTGAACCCCTAAGTATAAGTTACTAGCAAATATTGCAGAGTGCTGTGTCAGCTTCATAGACTTTGAATGGGACAGCAGGTGCATACTTGATGGTCATTCAACTAGAACCTCTTCTAGCTGTAATCTTGGGCAGATCTGCAAAAGGAAGCATACTTACCTGCTTCCTGACATTGACGCCCAGCTCTCCGGCCTCCGCTGCTCCATTCGGGGCACTGGATGTTCCAGTTTGATACTGCTGCAGCGGTGACCTGATCCTCTTGCATCATGTTAAATGGTCACTTGATGCTAGGGGAGAAAATCACCACGATAGGCTGCAGCAACATCAAACAGGAAGTTCCCTTTCAGGCACCCGAGCAGAACAGCTGGGGCCAGAGAGGGAAGGATTTGCCAACCCCCCTCCCCAAAATAAAAAGTGCACAACCCCTTTAAGAACGTGCATGTTGATTCAGCAGGGAGAGAGGAATAATCCCTCTGGCAGTCTTTTGCCACCTTGAGTGTGCAAGTATGTATAGACATTTCGAAAACGATAGTTTGTGCCCTGGAGCAAGGGTACTTTAGAGTATGGATGCTTGTGGAGATTTGCCCCAATTGCTGCTATGCAAAGCCATCTACCCCATACTTCATTTTACCTTATGAACTTTGTCTACACTTACACTATTTTATATTATTGAACTGCATTTTATATGTTTATTGTAATATATCCTACTCATTTGCGCTGTTATTTCTCTGTATTTGCACTGCACTGTAGAACGGTTTAATGCACAGCCAGCTAATACTAAGAGACTTTTGAAGGTTTCACTCTGTACTGTGAAAAACTAGTCATTTTTCATTGCTGTCATAAGGGACTATGTAGAGCTGAGTTTTGCAGGGGGAAAAACAGACACAGTGACCATCCGGTTTAGCTCTGTCAGATGGTTGTTTATGTCTGGAAACTGCTTAGTCATTCCCATTGACTTGTATTGAGTCTCAATTAGTCTATGGCAGCTGTGAACTGCAACACTATTTTTGTTTAGGCTGTCATTCTCCAGCTTCACCTCTCCAACTAAAAGGTTCTGGATCAGATAGAAACTGTATAAAAATTGAGCAGTCAGAGCCCCTAGAAGTTTGCAGATAGGGACCAGTGTTTAGTAGCATAGACTCTGAAAAAGAAGAAGATGTTGAGATGGTGATACCTTGCCACTGATCCTGGGTCACCAGCCCTTTGACCAGGGTACCACCCTTCTAAGAGAGAGAGGGACAGCTAGCTCAGGCCTTAACCTTCTACCAGATGGAAGTTCTGTGCATTGCAATAGAAACATGCAGGGGTCAAAGAGATGTCAACTCCCCTTTAGACGCTACTTAAATCATACAATAATTATAGCTTTACTGTTTTCTAGGTTCGGTTCTTGCTGTTGGTAATGCTTGTAGCCATGTGGGCCCCATTCCAAATTTTGCTATGGAATCCCATGATCACTTGTTACCACCACTGGCTCCTGGACCTCCACAACCAAATCAATATACAGCAAACACAACCATAGCTCAAAGATTTTCACTTCTGATTTATACCTCCAAATATAACACGTTCTGGGGCTCTGGTGGAGCTAACGCTCTTCTCTAGATGGACCAAATCCATGATCCTCATCTGTCAAGTTTTGCCCATATAGACACAGACACCTCCCCTTATCAGAAGTACCATCCTTCTGCAGGACCTACCATGTTCTTGCATTCCCATGGACAGACCATTGATTTCAATGTGAAATGTGTAATGCTTTATTTCCCCTGCGGGGGCGCTGTAGGGAAACGAAATAACTTCACATAGATTAGAACTGATCACAGAAGCAGCGAGACTTCTTATGATCAGCTAGTTTATTGCTGAGGGACTCTTCTAACAAAAAGGAATTTACCAAAGTGGAGAACCCCTTTAAGGTCTTATGAGAAATCTATAATGCATATGTATTCTTATAGCTGCACTCAGCTTTTTTTTAGTACACAGGATATCACGCTGTACATACATGTCTGACACCATGCCTAACTCATTCCTTGCCATGTTCTCCTGCATCAGTTATGACTCAGGAAAGTGAGCGCTATATTGTAATTCACTCAAAGAAGATTTAGTATCCATACAATACACTCCTGCAGCAAGATTTACACTGACTGCTTTATGAATGACTTCCTAGCAGAGAGAATGAAGTCAGCCTTGTACCCCGAGAGTGACCATCTGTTATTTTTAATTATAAACCGGAGGGGAACAGCAATATTTCACCATGCCACCATTAAGACATCACAGTGTAATAAAAATTCTATTGAGAAGCTTAACCTTGACTTGGGCCGATGTCAGGTAATAATAGGAAGTTGTCTCCTCTTGTCCTCCTAGAATGGAAATAAAGGTCTTTTCATTCTATTCCATTTTAATCAGGGAATTATGAATTTATTGGGGGGCAGTTGTCACCCAATCAGGATTCCTCTCTTAACTTACAAAGAGTCCCTCTGTCTCTGGAGGACCCATGTACATGCATTAGATGGACAGTGCATGTGTAATGCCTAATTTCCCCTGTGGTGGCGCTGCAGGGAAATTGAAAACTATACAGCTGATCACTGGAGGTCCCAGAAATGGAAACGCTCAGGAAGCGGCCAGTGTCTTGTAATTTTTTTAACTTTTTTTTAAAGGCCTCATGCACACGAACATGTGCTGGCCGTTCCGTGCATTTTTGCGGACTCCAATGCACAGGCACCATCCGTGTGGTTACCGCAGACGGGTGCATACCCATTTAACTTGAATGGGTCCGTGATCCATCCGCACCACAAAAAAAAATAGAGAAAGTAAACAATACGGGCATGTCTGGGCAACAGCTGTTTACTAAAGGAGTTTATGCCATGATTAATGCAAAAAAACAGACATCATAATAAGTACATAATAAACTTTCTAACAAAGCAAGAACCAGCCCTGTACCTCACATGGGTCCAGAGATCTCCACATTCATTACTCCAGTTGCTCTGCTAGATCTGCTAGATTTTTTTTCAAACTGGGAGCTCAAAGGGTGTGTCCTTTCTCATGGGGCATGTCTATTCTGCTGCAGCTTTCTTCTTGCAACAGCTCAGGGGGAGTGTCCTTACTGCTGCAGCTCTCTCCCTATCACAGCTCAGGAGGTGTGTCCTGTCTGCTGCAGCTCTCTCCCTATCACAGCTCAGGAGGTGTGTCCTGTCTGCTGCAGCTCTCTCCCTATCACAGCTCAGGAGATGTGTCCTGTCTGCTGCAGCTCTCTCCCTATCACAGCTCAGGAGTGTGTCCTGTCTGCTGCAGCTCTCTCCCTATCACAGCTCAGGAGGTGTGTCCTGTCTGCTGCAGCTCTCTCCCTATTACAGCTCAGGAGATGTGTCTTGTCTGCTGCAGCTCTCTCCCTATCACAGCTCAGGAGGTGTATCCTGTCTGCTGCAGCTCTCTCCCTATCACAGCTCAGGAGATGTGTCCTGTCTGCTGCAGCTCTCTCCCTATCACAGCTCAGGAGGTGTGTCTTGTCTGCAGCAGCTCTCTCCCTATCACAGCTCAGGAGGTGTGTCCTGTCTGCTGCAGCTCTCTCCCTATCACAGCTCAGGAGGTGTGTCCTGTCTGCTGCAGCTCTCTCCCTATCACAGCTCAGGAGGTGTGTCTTGTCTGCTGCAGCTCTCTCCCTATCACAGCTTAGGAGGCATGTCCTGTCTGCTGCAGCTCTCTCCCTATCACAGCTCATTGGGCATAACCTTTCTCAGTTGACATGTCCTTTCTGATGCATCTCTCTCCCTATAACTGTCAGAGCTTCTAACTGTAGATATGGCTGGTGGCAGTTGATGGATGGAACAGAGCATGTGCGACTACTTTAGCAATGGAATGGAATGTTATAGCACAGTCCGTGGGTCCATGGTTTTTGAGAATCCATCACGTCCATTATAGTCTCTGGGTTTGTGAAAAACATGGACGCAAACAATGTTTCATGGACCATTTATAGGAGATACTTAGAAAATTTATTTTCAGCTGTGCAGTGTCCATAGAACACGGATGACACACGGAGAGCAAAAAATGGACACACGGGCCAAACACAGATTCTTCGCAGAAATCTTTATGGATGAATCACAAAGAGTCCCATTTCATCATGGACGTGTGAATAAGACCTTATTCTTAGGATCATCCACCAATGCTTCATCAGTGCCTGCACGACATCAAAATGAAGGGTCCTTTAGTGTTTGGGAAGCTACAGCAGATCAATCCCATTAACCCTTTGAGTCCCAGCACCATACATATACGGGGAAAGGAGGGGTTCTAAATATGGCGTCTGCTTGTGAGTGCAGCAGGTGCCATAGCCAGCGGGTTTCAGCTGTTTCAAACATCAGAGGCCTGGGGCTAATATCTGCAAACGGTAATAATGCAGATCGCATGTATTTAAAGGGGTTGTCCAAGTTATTTTTTTGTTCTTTATATGTGTCTAAGGCTATTTTCACACTAGCGTTGTTTGAATCCGGCGTTCAATTCCGTCACCGGAACTGCCCGCCGGATCTGGAAAAATATGTGAAAACGGATTACATTTGAATCCTGATCAGGATTTTGATCACAATGAAAAAATGCATTGGAAAAAACGGATCCGCTATTTATGGACTTTCAAATTTTTTTCACATTTTTTGGGTTTAACACGCAAAAGACGGATCCGGTTTGACGGAACACACGGCACCGGATCCGGCGTTAATGCAAGTCAATAGGAAAAGTTCAGTCAAAGTGTTCTGGATTTTTGGCCGGAGGTAAAAATACAACATGCTACTGTTTTCTGAAAAGCCATCCTGACGCATCCTGAACGGATTGCTCTCCATTCAGAATCCATGGGGATAAAACTGATCAGTTCTTTTCCGGATTTGAGCCCCTAGGACGGAACTCAGCGCCGGAAAAGAAAAACGCTAGTGTGAAAGTACCCTAACTAATCAAATGTAACAGCTTTGCCATGCAATTATGCATCTGTAGTTGCTCCTTTCTCAGATTTCACTGAGCATGTCAGCTTCTCTTCATGCTCTGATAATGATTTGTGCACAAGCCTGAGAGATCTGCACAGAAGACGTCACTGTGCTGGCCACGCCCCCTTGCACTGTCGGCTGCAGCTTATTGCTCTCTCCCTGGATTCTTAACCCCTTCAGCAGCATAGACTCAGGGCTGAAGGCATTACTAAGTAGCTGCAGGCAGAGAGGAGACAAATGCTGGGCACAGGAGCTGACAGAGGAGTCTGCAGAGCATTGCACAACAGGTAGGGGGAAGATCCTGTGTGTATCAGCAGTGTCATTGTACAGCTGGGACCTGTAGTCCTTTACATACAACATGCTGCTGAGTCTCCCAGCAGGCAGACAGGTCACTCAGGGCAGAGTTATTCACTCCCTTTGCGGAGCAGGGGGAGGGGCAGAGATTGTTGTTATTGCAGGTAAACAAAGGGCCAAAAGAGAACCAGGGAAATGAGGAAAAATGTTTTTTTTTTACCTAAAACTTGCTTAGCTCAGTTATATATTGCTGCCCATCAGATTTAGGCCTCATGCACACGACAGTATTTTTTCACGGTCCGCAAAACGGGGTTCCATTGGTCCGTGATCCGTGACCGTTTTTTCGTCTGTGGGTCTTCCTTGATTTTTGGAGGATCCACGGACATGAAAAAAAAGTCGTTTTGGTGTCCGCCTGGCCGCGCGGAGCCAAACTGATCCGTCCTGACTTACAATGCAAGTCAATGTGGACGGATCCGTTTGACGTTGACACAATATGGTGCAATTGCAAACGGATCCGTCCCCCATTGACTTTCAATGTAAAGTCAGGAGTTAATATACCATCGGATCTGAGTTTTCTCCAATCCGATGGTATATTTTAACTTGAAGCGTCCCCATCACCATGGGAACGCCTCTATGTTAGAATATACTGTCGGATATGAGTTAGATCGTGAAACTCAGATCCGACAGTATATTCTAACACAGAGGCGTTCCCATGGTGATGGGGACGCTTCAAGTTAGAATATACTAAGAACTGTGTACATGACTGCCCCCTGCTGCCTGGCAGCACCCGATCTCTTACAGGGGGCTGTGATCCGCACAATTAACCCCTCAGGTGCTGCACCTGAGGGGGGTTAATTGTGCGTATCATAGTCCCCTGTAAGAGATCAGGGGCTGCCAGGCAGCAGCGGGCAGACCCCCCTTGGCCCCCCTCTCTCCCTCTATTGTATTAATTTCATTGGTGGCACAGTGTGCGGCCCCCTGGCCCCCCCTCCCTCTATTGTATTATTTTTATTGGTGGCACAGTGTGCGCCCCCCCCCCGGCCCCCCCTCCCTCCCTCTATTGTATTATTTTCATTGGTGGCACAGTGTGCGGCCCCCCCGGCCCCCCTCCCTCTATTGTATTATTTTCATTGGTGGCACAGTGTGCGGCCCCCCCTCCCTCCCTCTATTGTATTATTTTCATTGGTGGCACAGTGTGCGGCCCCCCCCCCCCCCGATCATTGGTGGCAGCGGAGAGTTCCAATCGGAGTCCCAGTTTAATTGCTGGGGCTCCGATCGGTAACCATGGCAACCAGGACGCTACTGCAGTCCTGGTTGCTATGGTTACTTAGCAATATTAGAAGCATCATACTTACCTGCTGCGCTGTCTGTGACCGGCTGGGAGCTCCTCCTACTGGTAAGTGACAGGTCTGTGCGGCGCATTGCTTAATGATCTGTCACTTACCAGTAGGAGGAGCTCCCGGCCGGTCACAGACAGCGCAGCAGGTAAGTATGATGCTTCTAATATTGCTAAGTAAGGGGAGGCCGCACACTGGCCACCAATGAAAATAATACAATAGAGGGAGAGAGGGGGAGCTGGGGGGGGGGGCTGCACACTGTGCCACCAATGAAAATAATACAATAGAGGGAGGGAGGGGGGCCGGGGGGGCCGCACACTGCGCCACCAATGAAAATAATACAATAGAGGGAGGGAGGGGGTCCGGGGGGGGCCGCACTGGCCACCAATGAAATTAAAACTGGGGGGGTCTCCACCCTGCTGCCTGGCAGCCCCTGATCTCTTATAGGGGGCTATGATATGCACAATTAACCCCTCAGGTGCAGCACCTGAGGGGTTAATTGTGCGGATCACCGCCCCCTGTAAGAGATCGGGTGCTGCCAGGCAGCAGGGGGAAGTCATGTACACAGTTCAAAGTATATTCTAACTAGAAGCGTCCCCATCACTATGGGAACGCCTCTGTGTTAGAATATACTGTCGGATATGAGTTTTCACAAAGTGAAAACTCAGCTCTGAAAAAGCTTTTATGCAGACGGATCTTCGGATCCGTCTGTATGAAAGTAACCTACGGCCACAGATCACGGACGCGGATGCCAATCTTGTGTGCATCCGTGTTCTTTCACGGACCCATTGACTTGAATGGGTCCGTGAACCGTTGTCCGTCAAAAAAATAGGACAGGTCATATTTTTTTGACGGACAGGAAACACGGATCACGGATGCGGCTGCAAAACGGTGCATTTTCCGATTTTTCCACGGACCCATTGAAAGTCAATGGGTCCGCGAAAAAAAACGGAAAACGGCACAACAGCCACGGATGCACACAACGGTCGTGTGCATGAGGCCTTACAGTGCTATATATTTTTTTTCAGAACTCAAACAACCCCTTTAACCCTTTAGATGATGTGGACAAGCATGACCACGGCACCTAAATGCTGAAAAACCAGAAGCGCGCACTTCCGGGTTAGGAACAATTTCACCATGCGGTAATCAAGGGAGCCATTCATTTTCTCCGAAGAGACCCAGCATATTAGAGCTGCAGTTCCTATGGAGGCCTGCAGGTGGCCCGGCTTCATAGGATAACCGCAAATGTAACTTAGACTGTAGTTCTATAAATCTACAGTCTAAGGGCTTGTTCACACGGCCGTTGTGGTTCCGTTCCGTGGATTGGGGACCGCAATTTGTGGCCCCCAATGCATGGGCAACTTCCGTGTGGCGGCCGGGACGGATCGAGACCCATTCAACTTGAATGGGTCCGTGATCCATCTGCACCGCAAAAAAATAGAGCAAGTTATTTTTTTGCAGTGCGGAGGCATGGACAGAAACAACACGAAAGCACATCTCCTTGATTGCGGACCCATTCAAGTGAATGGGTCTGCATCCATGATGTGGAGTGCACAAGGGCCGGTGCCCATGTATTGTGGACCCGCCGTATGCGGGCAGCAGCACAGCCACGGACCCACAATGGCAATGTGAATAAGCCCTAAGCCTGTGATGGCTAACCTCCGGCACTCCAGCTCTGGTAAAACTACAACTCCCAAGATGCACACTTGATTGGCTGTTCACCGAACTCCACAGAAATAAATGGAGCATCCTGGAGTGCCGGAGGTCAGCCATCACTGGTCTAAGCTAAAACAAATCAGAATGTTACATATTGTAGCCTCCTAGAGGGCTAAAAAAAAGTTTTAAAAAATATTTTAAAAAATATGACAATTTAAATCACCTCCCTTTTCCCAGAATTATAATAAAAATAAACAAAAAATTAAAAATTAAAAAACATAATGATCATGGGCATCGGCATGTCCCAAAATCCCTGAAATATTAAAATACAAAAATATTTTTCCCATATGGCAAATGATGTAACAGAAAAAAAACATCAAAATGGCCAATTTGCCATTTTTGATCGCTTCACTTGCCCAAATTGAATAAAATGTGATCAAAAAGTCAGACACACTCCAAAATGGTATCAATAAAAGCTAGATTGTCCCACAAAAAATTAGCCCCCACACAGCTATAAAAGTTCAATAAAACGGAAAAAAAAAGTCAAAGTTTTTATTTTATTTCAGTATTAAAACACAAGAAAAACTATATAAATGTGGTATAGTTGTAATCATACTGACTCAGAGAATGAAGGTAACAGGTCATTTTTACCGCGTAGGGAACACTGTAGAGACAAAACCAATAAAATTGCATTTTTTTTCCCAATTCTGCCCCATTTGGAATTTTTTTCCCGCTTCCCACTACATTGTATGCAATATTAAATGGTGCAGTTAGAAAGTACAACTTGTTCCGGAAGAAAATAAGCCCTCATACGGCTATGTGAACGAAAACATCAAAAAGTTATGGCTTCGGGAAGACAGGGAAGAAAAATGGAAATGCAAAAATCAAAAAATCTCTGGGACTCAAGAGGTTAAAATGAATGGCCCTGAGTTGTAGTACCACGCACAACCACAACTGTATGTGGGGGCGCTGCAACTGGATACACAATGATCTGGGGGGCCTTAGCCCCTTCATTCCACGGATTAGCGGAGGTGCAGTAGATCAATATCATAGTAAGAATACGGCCAGCAGACACACACAGCTCAGCTATTCTTCATCGCCTCTCTCTTCTGGAGGAAACTTGCTACGTAGCTGACAGATTCCACCATGACCTGTCATGGACCTACTCCCATTACCCCCACCCTGGTAAGCAGCAGACTTGTGTGGCATCACTGTTCCAGGAATATTTACACGCCTGTCATGCGGTTGACATATTGATGACATTTTTGCTTTTATTATTTTTTGGTCTATTATATGACATCAGTCCGAACATGAATCATTAGTCATGACTGACGGAGCGGTCATGGAAAGATCAGTCAGAGAACAGCATCATCTGAACTGTATTTCAATATGGTAGCTACAGGTGGGTGGTAACTATAATTCATAGGGCCCCAAAGGGCCCCCATCATCTAGTGTAAGAAAATGAAAACAGCAGCATAAGTAGAAATAATTAAAGGTCTGTATAATAGCGTCACACTATAGCAAAAAGCCGCCATATTGTTAGTCCCCACAAAAAGATACAATGGGGAGATTTATCAAAACTGGTGTAAAGGAAAACTGGCTTAGTTTTCCATAGCGACCAATCAGATTCCACCTTTCATTTTTTAGAGTTTCTTTGGAAAATAAAGGTGGAATCTGATTGGTAGCTATGGAAAACTAAGCCAGTTTTCCTTTACACCAGTTTTGATAAATCCCCCCCATAGTGTGTACTAGCCCAGTGGACCGCACATATTCCTACAACCACTTTCCAGATGTATGTGGAGCCGGGGACCCTTTGTAGATGTACCATATGTATGATCTATAGGTTTCGTTTTAGTGTCCATGTAATAAGTTTGGTAGATACACGTGCACTCCATTGGGTCACTTTTGTATCGTATATATGATCCACCGGGGTGATTTCCTAATCTTCTTCCATTCATTCTTTCCTAATCTCATTGGGTTCCATTTTCCCACTCACTGGGTGCCATTTTCTCACTCATTGGGTGCCATTTTCTCACTCATTAGGTGACATTTTCCTACTCATTGGGTGACATTTTCCCCACTCACTGGGTGCCATTTTCCCACTCACTGGGTGCCATTTTCTCACTCATTGGGTGCCATTTTCCCACTCATTAGGTGACATTTTCCTACTCATGGGGTGACATTTTCCCACTCATTGGGTGCTATTTTCCCTACTCACTGGGTGCCATTTTTCAATTTACTGGGTGCCATTTTCCCACTCATTGGGTGACATTTTCTAACTCCCTGGATGCCATTTTCCCACTTACTGGGTTTGCAGCATCCCACTAGTGTACATGGGCACTTCAAAAGCTTGTTATGTCATATGTTATATCATGCTGTATTTCATTCTTATGTGAAATCCCTGTTACCAGGCTGTCAGGAGCACTACACACATTCCACCACTAGATGGGGATAGCACCACAGTATTTAAAGCACAGTTCAGGCCTAGTTAGGGGGTTGGAGTTAGAGTCTGGATGAAGAAGGAGATGGAGTGAGGAGCAAGGGGAAGGAGAGGTCCCCTCTCCTCTCAGCTCTCTTTTTTCTGTGCTTGATTTTATGCAATTCCGATGTTTACAAGCCAACAGACTTTTTGCACTTTTCTTATTATGCTGCACAAAAAAAGTTTTTATATTCTAAAAGACTTGGTTGGACCTTGCCATGGACTTTATATTATACTTTGTGAGATCAAGGCCCATTTGTGTCACCGACAAGTTCAGAAGATATGCCGCCCCAACATCCCTTTTTGCATTGTAATTCCCATAATTCAATGATGTTTTTGTAATGTGTACTTCTATAATGTGTATTTTCATACTATTTATTATTTATATCTGTATGCCTGCCTGCATGCTTTCCCCTTTATATTTTTCAGGAGACTTCGTCATGTCCTGAATGTGTCGAGGCCGACACATGTTAAACAAGGGTATATGCAGCATCCCACTAGTGTACGTGGGCACTGCAAAAGCTTGTCATGTCATATGTTATATCATGCTGTATTTCATTCTTAGGTGAAATCCCTGTTACCAGGCTGTCAGGTGCACTACGCACATTCCACCACTAGATGGGGATAGCACCACAGTATATAAAGCACAGTTCAGGCCTAGTTAGGGGGTTGGAGTTAGAGTTTGGAGGAAGAACGAGATGGAGTGAGGAGCAAGGAGGAAGGAGAGGTCCCCTTTACTGAGACTGAAGCAAGGCAAAGAGCTGTATATCAGTTAGTACACAACCTCCTACTATAGCCTGAGACATAACCACATGTACAGCCTGTTACTGGGACTTACCACATCCAATCTGCATGTTTATAAGAGACTGTTTATATCTGGATGTAAAACTGTTATCAAGATCCTGGTTACAGTAAAGTTCTTAGTTGGATTCAACCCTGCCTCATTTTTCTATCTCCACACTACAACCACTCTCATTATTTTGCACCATCAAAGTGCTGGCGTCACGACATTACCTAAGTCAGGGGCCCAGCCGCACAAGCACCCAGAAACCCAATCACCATCAAGGGCACCTCGATCACCACCTGGCCGGTGTCCCCTGTAATAGAGTGTGCCCCGGAGAATTTGGTGCTGTTCTCCCCTTCACTGCACTGCTGGCCCAGGGAGGCGTCTGCTAACCGTGAGTAACTGATGAACTGTTGTACCCTTTCGGCCCAAGGTGAACCTCACGTGTTCTCCCCTGTGGACCGGCACATTGCAGGTGCCATTTTCTAACTCCCTGGATGCCATTTTCCCCACTCACTGGGTGCCATTTTCTCACTCACTGAATGCCATTTTCTCACTCACTGGGTGCCATTTTCTCACTCACTGGGTGCCACTTTCCCACTCACTGGGCAGCATTTTCCCACTCACTTAAATCAAAAAACTTTTCTCAGGCACATCTCGTCTCTGCAGAGTTTGCCGCACAGACATCTTAGTTTCTTGACTTTTCCATCATCCTCCCCCTCCTGGTGCCCCTATCCTCCTTCCCACTGTGCTCCCCCATAAAAAAAAAAAAAATCAAATGCTCACCTGACTCCTGCCACAAGCTTCTTCTGGGCTCCCCCCGTCTTGCCTGCATCCTGGTGCTATCAGTGATCAATGACATCATCACCCCGCCTGTGTGTGCACCTGAGACCCGGCGTAGGTGATATCAATGAGGTAATCACTTCACGACCGACGGCAACATTTTACAGCGATACAGTTGTCTATGACTGGCAAGGTGCACTGTACTGCAGTGAACGACTGACATCAGTACGGAGCATCGGATCAGGATTCAGGTGGCAAACTGTTCTCTGATCTGGCTGAAATTTTAACAATCGGATCAGTAGAACTGGACAGAACCAGCTAGATATTGGGGACAAGCAATCTCTGCAACTAAAAGCAATGAGACAGCAAAGCAAAACCAGTTCAGTGCAAAAGAAAACAACGAAGCTTCTGGTCCTGCTTATGTTGCAAACTGGCATTTGAGCCGACGTAGCCACCAGGACTTGAGTTCGACTGTTACCTAGCTAGCAGTGAAGGTGACTGGCACTAGCTATAAAGATGCACAACCTCAGGTCCTACATAGGGCAAAAATGCAGCTGGGCACTGCAGAGGAGTATAGGAAAGAGCTAAAGGTAACAAGAAGTCGCTTAACCCGCATCCTGATAGCAGCTGGGACATGTAGTCAAGACAGGCCTTAGACCAAGACCAGCCACCCTGCCGCCAAGTTTACCCTGCCGCCAAGGAGACTAATTATAAGCAACACTGTGCCCATTCACACAACAGTATATTTGAGTCTGCATCCTCTCTGCAAAATTGTGGAACGGAAGCAGACCCATTCATTTCAATGGGGCCGCAAAAGATGCAGTCAGAACATTGTGTGCTGTCTGCATCCATACTTCTGTTCTGTAGCCCCCAAAAAAGATTGAACATGTCCTATATGGTTGTCTGAATGAGCCCATACTGTGACAGTGTACAAACAGTATAAAGTATGTTTAGTGGTTGTAGGATAGAGATGTTGCAACCTTGGAGAACCTTTTAAAGACTGTCCAAGTTGAGCGAGACTGCACTACTTGGATGGAGATTTTGTGGTGCCAACTGCAGTTAGCCATCTTCACCATTATTACCTTGAGGAGACTCCAGCCAGAGTGTTGACACTTTGGGAAGTTGGGTGCACTGCAAGACAAGGCAGAGACTAAGCTGTTGCTTCTTGTAACCATATACTTGTTGCCCTTAAAGAGACTATTGAAACCATGAAGTCTGTTGCCCTTGTACGGCTATTGTAACCATCAAGCTTGTTGTCTCACCTGGGACCAGTAAATAATCTTGTTCCAAGTTCTATGAGTGTCCAACTGTCTTTCTTCCATCATTTTACAGTGGGGAGCCACAGATACCACTCAAGGGCCAAAGAGAACCTTCTGTAAGGTCTGACAGACTGGCTCCTTTACAAACGCCAATAATCCGGGTCAAAAATTGGAAATTTTGGATATCATATTCTGTGAACACATACACAGGGCTAGCTTAGTAACAAAACACTGGGACCAGGGGCGTAGCTAAAGGCTCATGGGCCCTGGTGGAAGAGTTTAGTTTGGGCCCCCCATCCCTCATTGCTTTGTGGCCAGGGGCAGAGAAGTACATTGCCTTCCTGCTGCCTGAGGCAAAAATTTAAACTGCACCCCCCACCATGCCAAATTCTTGACCTAACACCTTCCCTCCAGCCAGAGATGTAACTTGACCAGCATGCACCTTCTATAAAACAGGTGTCTTCTCATGTGGTACAAGGGTATTTGGGGCCCCTCAGGCTCCTGGGCCCAGTAGCGACTGCTACCTCTGCACCCCCTATAGCTACGCCCCTGACTGGGACCATCTTGGTCACAAGCTCCCCTTTGAGTCGGAGCACCAGTGATCTGATTACCCAGTAAACTGATTTGATCACCATCAAATAGCCACGATGGTACCTTCTAAAATACCTACACAAAGAAATTGACTTTAGAGAATAAGGTCATATGTGTCATAGCCATAGCCATAAAGACCTTCTCACTATATGAGGATGCACTAAACACAAGGGCGGATTGGCCATAGACCCTACAAGGAAATTTCCTGGTGGGCTGATGCCCAGGGGGCCACTCAAGTCCTCTTGATGGCTGCAGGCCAGGTACATAATGATCTGATGCTCAACGGCCACAGGTGCTCTCCTGAACTCAACTGTGATACAGTTGAATACTGTGGTTGGGGCGGCAGTATTTTGTGCTGCCCTGTGATATTTTGTTCTGCTGGGGCGGTATTCTGTATTGCACTATGGTATTGCAGGCCCTGCCTACTTCTGTTGTACGTGCCTACTTGTTTTGTCCTGTCTTCTGTCAACTTTGACCCAACTACAACATGGGGCTACTTTTAGGTTTTTTTCCAGGGCCACTTTAAGTTCTCAGTCCGCCCCTGACTAAACATGAATATATAACGAGGACTCGCACCCCATGTGATCTGCGCCATCAAATGCTTCTAAGTACAGTAAATCCTGTCCTAATTTTCCAGCGGTTGATATTACAACACAATAACCTTGTGTCATTATTATCCCGGAAACAATGAGTGCTGAACTTTCCCTCCTGACAGCTTTGCACATGCAGATTGTAAGGTACTGTGCGGCGTCGTAAGCAGGGAGGGATAACTCTGGATCCCTGTTTTATTAATAATATCTGGTAGTAAATCCTCTGCAGTTCCCGCACATCACTCCTCACAGCTGTCCACATGCCACCAGCAGCAGAAAAAGTTTCTGTGAATAAATTAATGCAAATTCCCAGGATTATCGTAATTCCAAGCCTTTTCATATCGCCTTACATAATGGCCCGGAGAACGCAGTCATTCTTATTCTCTTCTCTTTCTAGGACAGCTGCAGACTGTCGTAAAAACCTAAACGTCTAAGATTCCTAGGAAGAGTGAGAGCATGACGTCCTGGATAGAGCTAAATTCCATTCATGCCAGTTACGGGATTTCTGTGACATGCTCAGCATACAGTACATATGAGTGGTCTTCATAATGTGTGTATTCAAGTCAAATCCCTTAGGCCCCACTGACACGGCTCTATCCATACGATATCCAAGTTGTACTGAATTGCAGAGTTGGACCAGCTCACCAGAGTATCCTCCGATGGGCCCAAGCTCTGGCAATATTGGACCCTGATTTTTTTTAAAAAGGTCCGATATACACAGAGGGTGGGCCCTCAGAATCATTTCCTCTGGTGGGCCCAAGGGATTTCAGTCCGACACTGCTGAACTGTAATGTGCTATGAAGCAATTGGTTTGTGCTACCCCTGGCCATGCATGCTGGCTCTGCACTGAAGCCATACACACACGCGGCCACTGGTTCAAGGCCCAGTAGAATCACTGAAGGGCCACCTGAGAGGTGGGGGTCCCAGAGGTGAGCAGTGTACACATTAAACTCCCAATCCTGCTGACTCCAACAGTGTTCATGCTGCTGCCTCTTCAGGTGCCCCACAATGCGATGGCATGCTATATACAGTATATAATACTGCCATATTGTCCTCATAAATAAGAGCACCATGCAGATAATTCCACTAAAATAATAATGGCAGTAACATAATGTCCCTCAGAATGTTACCATACACATAATACCCCCAAATAACAGTGCCACACTTTGTTGGTGGTGGAGGCCTGTAGGATCTCTAAGGTGACGACCTGCTTAAAATCCCTGGGTGGTGTATGGAGTTATACTGAACTTAAAGGGAACCTGTCACCAGTTTTATGGTGTCCTAACTAAGGGCAACATAAATAAGTGACTGATTCTCTTAGCACAATGCTGGGTCACTTTCTTTAATTGACCCAGTCAATCTGCCAACATCTTGTATTGAAAAGCTCCAGCTGATAATGATGAGTCATGAATATTCATGAGCTCCTGACTCTCCCCGCCCACCTGCTGCTGAATGACAGTTTGTTTCCATATGAATCAGCAGCAGGTGGGCAGGGGAGTGGCTATAGCTCTGAATTAAATATACGCTGGACTCAATGACATCACGCCGGACTCGAATCAGCTCATTAGCATGCGGCATCTTTGTGTGTATATTATGAGATAACCATCTGTCACACCAGTAAGTGAATACATATAAGGCACTTTTTAGTAGTTAATGATTGTATATAATTAGTTAGATTATAATCAAATATCCACATGACAGGTTCCCTTTAAGTATGGTGTTTTGTTCCGAAAGATTCCATATGAATCTGATTGTGGCATGCTCCATTGAAATATTATTATTGAGGTTTTTTTCTCTCAACTACTGTAGTACGGATCCACAGAGATTCTCTGTGTCTCTGCACAGACTACATGTGGACGTGGCTGTGCCTTTTCTATCACACCTACCTTACACCGACTTGCTTGGCCAAAGTAAGCCTCTTAAGATTCTGTACACACTAACATCATAGTTCCCATTGATGGTTAAGATAGATCGACTGAGTAATGGATCGCATCAAATCCATTTTTTAAGGTAAAGAATAATTCAGCAGTCTACTCTGTACTGGCCATAGAATGACAGAATGGACCTTAGGTACTTGAATGGGAGCAGAGCCCCAGTACCCAAGCACAGCCACTATACAGTGAATGGAAACTTCTGCTTTTGGCTCCGTCTACTGTAAAGTTTATGTCAGCCATCTGAAACAGCTGATCGGCGGTGGAGCTGGGGTTCAGACCCCCAGTGATCTGATATTAATGACCTATGGTGAGAATAGACCATCAATATCTAAGTACCAGACAACCTCTTTAAAACTGGTTAATTGCAACCACCACTAGTGAGTGCTTACCACATACTGTTCTATTATTGAGTTTAATGGATAACAGTATGCAGCAAGCTCCCTCTAGTGGTGGTTCCAGGTAGCCAGATTATTCTCTTCCTTCATAGGCCTCATATGACATGACTAATCCTACAAGGACCTCCTAATTCTAGACATCTTTTGTTAAGTCACATTATTCCGACAGCTCCACATGCAATGGGATAATGTAGATATGGCTTAACACGGTTTTCCCTTCTTTGAAAGCAATGCAACTGTGAGGGGAAAAAATAGTAAATGATTTCCAACACATTACAAGTTAATTTCTAGAGAAGGTCAAACGATGAAGTATCCGATATATCCTCCTCAGCAGGTGTCGGAAGTTTGTAAAGCTGTGCTCCTGCGGGGGATGGGGAGCTGGAGCTTGACAGGGGCCAGATGTGGTAATTATTTGCAGCTGGGGGTTCCAGTAGATTCCAAAACACTTGAGGAAGCTGGCAGCATGAGGAAGGACAAAGGTCCCTCCTGCTTACTCGCCTCTTGTATTCAGTCACGAAATAATAGCTGGATTCATTCAATGGTTGGGTCATTTAATTGTGAGGCAGTTGTCAGCAGACGTTTACAAGGCCAAATAATAGGAGGTAGAGAGCAAGAGCTGAGAGACATGGAGAGAACTCAGAGGAAGTAAGGGAGATGCTGAGCAGCGACTTTCCTCCGATATATGAGTGTGATTAATGAGCCTCTATTATGACTGGAGAAATTATTTCACCGACTTCCAGGACCATGATCCTCCAGGCTTTCTGAGTGAATTTGAATCCATTAGAGAGCTTACAAGCTACACGACCAAAACCTTATTGTAAAAGGTACAACAATGGAATGGAATGGACTGTACAGGATAAAAACCTCCTGTTCTCAAACTGACCATACGACCAAAAATGGGACAGATTGAGAAGTCTAGAGCACAGATCAAGGCAGGTGTTCAAGTCATCAAGTTGTCGTTTTGACTTATGTCACCCAGAAGAACAATCTCGACAGACCAACCATGAAAGTCAAATTTACCTAGGCATTTTGATGTACTTAGGCAATCTACCAGTAATTTCTAATCTAATGATGGACCAGCAAGGAACAATCCATCTTTGGACTGTAGGACCACCGAATAAGGCAGAAGACCAGGTCATTAAGTTGTCGTTCTGATTTATGTCATCCAGAAGGACAATCTTGACAGATCAACCATGAAAGTCACATTATTTAGAAAACTGAAATTTACCTAGACATTGTGATTTACTGAGCCCCTGTCAGAGAACTACCAATAGAGCTCAACATGCCAGTAGATTACTACGAACAAGCCCTCTTTGGACTGCAGGATCGCATTTCATTTAGTCATCATATTGGAAATACCTTTTTTGTTTTTCATATTATGCCATTGTGTTACAGTAGGTGATGTTTCTACAGGATAAGGTGTAATTTCTATGACACAAATGCATAATATCAATAAAAGCCCAGACTACAGAACAAGGCAGAAGACCAGGTCATCAAGTTGCCATTCCGACTTATGTTATCCAGAAGGACAATCTTGACAGACCAACTGTGAAAGTCAAGCCATTTAGAAAACTTGACTTGAAACTGAGGCCCTGTCAGAGAGCTACCAGTACATCTGAATCTACCGGTGGACTATGAGGAACAAGCCCTATTTGGACCACAGAACTACCTTTCATTTATACATACCAACATATTGGAAAAAACGTATTTATATCTTAGATGATGCAGTTGTATGTGATGTCTCCACAGGATAAGGCTACATGCACACGAACGTATGTGTTTTGCGGTCCGCAAATTGAGGATCCGCCCAAAAAACGGATGACATCCGTTATGCCATTCATTATTTTTTTTTTGCGGATCCATTGTAACAATGCCTAAGGCCTCTTGCACACAAAGGTTTTTCTTTTCATTTATGGGCCACTTTTTGCGTTCTGTATACGGAACCATTCACTTCAATGGTTTCGTAAAAAAAACGGCATGTGTTCAGTATGTATTCCGTTTCCGTATTTCCGTTTTTCCGTTCCGTTGAAAGATAGAACATGTCCTATTATTGCCTTCTCATCACGTTCCGTGGCTGAATTCAAGTCAATGGGTCTGCAAAAAAAAATGGAACACATACGGAATGCATTCCGTATGTCTTCCGTATCCGTTCCGTTTTTGCGTAACCATCTATTGAAAATGTTATGCCCAGCCCAATTTTTCTATGTAGTTACTGTATATGGGTGGGTTCACACTAGCGTTATGGAGTCCGTTACGACATAACGGAATCCATAAGACGGAAGGGCAGATCCGTTTTGCTGCCCATAGACTTGCATTATGACGGAATGCAAAACAGATGCCTTTAAAAGGCATTCCATTTTGCTCCGTCCTAATAGAAGTCTATGGGAATCAAAACGGATCCGTCTGGTTCCTGTTATGCAAGACGGAAAACAAATTCCTGTCGACAGGACTTTGTTTTCCGTCTTGCATAACGGGACCCAGACGGATCCGTTATGTTTTCCCATAGACTTCTATTAGGACGGAGCAAAATGGAATGCCTCTTAAAGGCTTCCTTTTTGCATTCCATCTTATGGATTCCGTTATGTTCCGTTATAACCGCGTTATAACGGAAAGCCATAACGGACTCCATAACGCTAGTGTGAACCCACCCTATGCCATACGGAAAAACGGAACGGAATAACGGAAAGGAACCGAAAACAATACAAAAAAAAAGTGTAAAAATGGATCCGGGAAAAACAACCCGCAGAACACTGAAAAAGACATACGGTCGTGTGCAGGAGGCCTAAAACTGACAAGAATAGGACATGTTCAATTTTTTTTGCGGGGCTACAGAACGGACATACGGATCCATCTTGAACACCATTGAAAGTCAACGGAGGACAGATCCTATTGTGTCATAGAAAACTGATCCGTCCCCATTGACTTACATTCAGGGGCGTACATAGAAATCACTGGGCCCCATAGCAAGAATCTAAATTGGGCCCCTAACCCCGCCCACTACCCGCCCCTGGCCCATCCCACCTTTTGTCATGGCTCCTCCCCTGCCACAACCTCATTTGCTATTAAAGAAATGTATGCATGACCTACTGAAACCGTTAGGGAAAAATCTTTTTCATTTTTTTTTTTATTAACCAACTTTGTTACAGTAATTTAAAAAAATGTATACGTATTTTCCAATAAGGATTTATTCTGTGAAATAAAACAGAAATCAAATATTATAGATAAGGGTACTTTCACAGTAGCGTTAAAGTTTTCCGGTATTGAGATCCGTCATAGGGACTCAAAAGCGGGAAAAAAATGCTTCAGTTTTGTTCCCATTCATTGTCAATGGGGACAAAACTGAACAGAATGGAGCGCTCCAAAATTAATTTCATTCCATTTAGTTGTGCTCCTATACCGGAGAGCAAACCGCAACATTGACTTTCAATGGAGTTAATGACGGATCCGTTATGGCTATGTTAAAGATAATACAACTGGATACGTTCAAACTGATGCAGACAGTTGTATTATCAGTAACGGAAGCGTTTTTGCTGAACCGTGCCGGATCCAGAAAAAACGCTAGTGGAAAGTAGGCTAAGCTAGATTTATAATATTCTAAAAAAAATATATATATATAAAAATTATTAACTTACTTTGAAGGTGACATGGTTCTGCATCTAAAAGTCCAAGTCAAAAGAAGTAGCATGGCAGGGATCATAACTATAAAAAGAGTTATGGGGGTCAGAATATGGTGATGTAAAAAAGTTTTAATTAATTTTTACACTTTTTAAAAAAAATTCTACCCCATTTGGAATTTTTTTGCCCGCTTCCCACTACATTGTATGCCCTATTAAAGTTCGACTTCTCCCGCAAAAAATAAGCCCTCATACATCCATGTGAACGGAAAAATAAAAAAAAGCTCAAGGAAACTAGGGAAGAACAAAGAAAATGCAAAAATGAAAAAACCTTTGGTATCCTAAGGGTAAAGGGGCTATCTAACCCCAAAATTCCAGGCACCACATACAGATAATACTTATGCCCAGTGAGGGGGGGTGCAGCCAATAGCAGGCTGCGTCAGAAATGAGCCTCCCTAGCATCACCCGCAATGCTAGGGAGGCTGGTTCCCCTCGTGGCCTGCTATTGGCTGCCCCCCATGTCGCTGAATGTTTTAATCTGCATGACGTGAGGGGTTGGCAGGGGGGCATTATAGGGATTGGAGAACCCCTTTAACTCCATGCTGCCTATGCTAAGTGTGCACATAGCCACCAATCATATTCCCCCGCCCCCCAAAGGTGACTTCTGTGCTGGGGGAAAATATGATTAGTGGCTATGTGCATACTCAGCATCAGCGAGTTAAAGGGGTTATCCAATCCCTAAGATGCCCCCCAAAATGCCCAGGGTGGGGTCGAGGAGTAGCAGGAAAGCACACTGTCCACCTGAGTCCTTTATAAGCTTACAGCCCCCCCCCCCCCCCCAAAAAAATAAAAAAAAAACACTGCTTGCTGCTGCCCTCCCCCATCAAGACTTCTGACCTCTTACTGTGGCACACTACAGACAACAGTGTGTTTTGTCTGTGTTCACTGTCCGGACTCCAGAGTGGTGCTTTAGTCTGGGCGGCCGGGGGGGGGGCGGCATGTTGAGGGGGGCTGATGACAAGACTTGGGGCAGACGTGAGTGCACAGGACACTAAAGCGGTGCGCACCTCTGTATGTGCGCCTGCTCCTGCAGCCTTCCAGCGATACACTGGCCAATCAGCAGCAGCCTCTCTGCGCTGCTAAATGCTGATTGGCCAGTGTGTAATTATGCAGCAGAGCAGACGCAGTGCCTGGCAGGGAGGGAGCCCGGATCACGGAGGTTAGAAATGGAGCAGGGGGAGGAGGGGGGCCCGAGGGTGAACACAAGTGGGCGGGGCACAGGCCGCCTCAATGCCTGTAGTGTATGAATAAACTGTCTGTGCAGAGACATAGGGGGCAGGGCCTTCCATGTGCTCCGGGCCCCCTGTGCCGCGGGCCCCATAGCAACGGCGTGGTCTGCCTATATTGGCGGTACGCCACTGCTTACATTGTGTGTAAGAACGGATCCGTTTGGCTCAGTTTCATCAGACGGACACTAAAACGCTGCAAGCAGCGCTTCGGTGTCCGCCTCCAGAGCGGAATGGAGACAAAACGGAGGCAAACTGATGCATTCTGAGCGGATCCTTTTCCATTCAGAATGCATTGGGGCAAAACTGGTCCGTTTTGGACCGCTTGTGAGGGCCCTGAACGGATCTCACAAACGGAAAGCCAAAACGTGAGTGTGAAAGGCGTATTTTCTATAGATAACATTTTGGAGCACGGTATTATTTAAACAGAGTCTGTCATTTCCAAAATTGGCTTCAAAGCCAGCATACAGAACCACCAAACGAAGCAGCTCTGCCCATGGTGCACCGAGAACCTTATTTGCACAAAAATAAAAAGAAGCTTTTCTTAGGATTAGAGGAGGTCTTTTTCACAGGAAAAGTATGGTTATGCTTTAGGGAACTTACCCAATATGGCAATATGATTACTTTGAAACCGATTCTGAAGGTGACAGACTCCCTTGAAAGGGGTTTTCCTATATGAAGGATGTATAGCATATCCACAAAAAATGCCAACAATGCCTAGACTGAAAGATCGAGCTCCGATTTGTGAAGGTCACCCACCTATCAAGAGTGCAGGTGTCCCCTGACTTCTGTTTCTACCAATGCAAATTAGCCACTAGTTGCATTGACCTCAAATAAGAGATGGCCACACTTGTGGACGACTCTCTATTAGAGTCTACTGATGTTATAGAAAGAAGTGAATGCTGCTCTCTACACTGCACTCTAATGCAAAAGGCAAGCACCAGAGCCCATTTTTCTGATCCCTACCAGTCAGGCATATTCCCCATAGTGATGCTAGAACTTCTGATCATGTTGCCGGGACTAGCAATAACTATAGCATGTGGACCCCCCCTTGTACAGATTCCATTATGGTACTGAATTGGTACTGAATGGGTTAATTCCAGGGTCTGAGTTTTCTCAAATTTGGTGGTTGCAACAGGAGCATGACTGTGTACCAGTGATCTTATAGGAACATTACCTTCTGGCATCTACTGTCTAGAAATTTTACTTCCAGTTCATCAACAGTTTTAAAAAGTGTCTATAGAAATGGGGCATGGCTACCATTTTGGCACAAGGTACATAAAGTACGGTGGTATAAGGATCGGAACATTGTCTAATGTGTCTTATGAGCTACGCCAAATTGATTGTGTACAATTTTGATACATTTTGGGCAATGGTCACCATTTTTTCACGTGAAGTGAAAATTTCAATAAATGTCTCCCAATGATTTTTAATCTTGACTATTTTTTTTTTTGGGGGGGGGGGGGGGAGACTTGTCATGGTAGCTGACATTTTATATGGGAAGAATAAGAGGATTCAGGTGCCAATGCAAATGTGCCCCCCTTCTAGCTACCACAGCATATATCATTCATGAGGCATGTTGGGCCAAGCCAATTACACATGAAAGTCCATGAGGTTCATTTTTCATCTTACGATGGCCATCTATTACATGGTGATTAGCCGCCAACAGTCCAAACAAATACTAGTGGGGCAGGAGACCACCGACATTAACTATACCCCAAACATGGGAGTCACGTACTAATGATGGTGTTTGGACAAGATATAGAAAAATACACACATGGTTACCATACATTCTCACTTTTAGGCTCCATTTCATTGACATCAGAAGGAATATGTTTTGCTAAGAGACCCAGAACTTCTAAGGCGGTTTCCCTGAAATAATTCATTACATTCGACAGATGTTTATAATCACATCTCCTTGCATTGACAAATGAGTGGTAGAGCAAGGAAAGACAGGTTTATCTGACAGACGTGTCATCCTTCTGGACCAGTCCATGGCCTTGAAGTCTGTTGTCTCCAGAGAGGTGACATTATACCTCCGGGGGCTGACCTCACAGGAGGTAATAATATTCCAGTACTGCTATGGGACCTCCCATTAATATCTGTCACTAGTGGTCAAGAAATCACACATGGGGATCTATATGATGGACCCCGTAGGGTTCTGCTACCACGTATGCATTGAATATCATACACTGCATGTACATGTTTATTGACAGTCATACATTTTTTTGCTATGATGATATTTAAACGGAAACTGTCATCAGGTTCATGCTTCTCAAAAGACAGACAGCATAAAACTTGATGTTACCTCATGACATACAGCATTTTAGAGTAAAACATAGCTCCTTTTGTGATTTAAAGGATATGTCCCACAAAAAATAGCTCCTTTCGTGATTTAAAGGATATGTCCCACGAAAAATAGTCTACAGTTTTCAAACCAGCACCTGGGTTTGAATACTTTGTAACTGCATGTGTAATGACCCAGAGTGCCATTACCACTCTTTGGCACCTTGCTACTGTCTTCAATATGCTAGCTTATGTCACCAGAATGTATTTTGTGTCACCCCTGAATAATGTGCATATTTATTTCTTATAAAATAATGTTCAAGTGTAATATGCCTGGTTCACCAGCAGATGGCGGCAATCTGTGCAGAGCTAGTTTCT
Organism: Bufo bufo; assembly: GCF_905171765.1. Taxonomy (NCBI): domain Eukaryota; kingdom Metazoa; phylum Chordata; class Amphibia; order Anura; family Bufonidae; genus Bufo; species Bufo bufo. The sequence goes on along the minus strand of NC_053390.1, from coordinate 788,784,780 downwards.
CTTGAGAGGAAACGTTCATTTTTAACGTAAATTTGTTTTGCCTTAGTCCTAACAGCAGCACAAGTGGGGGATTCCTCCCCTGTGAAGCCGGTCAGGACAGGCGGAATTTTTGTTGAAAGAAAATTAGTATCAATAATTAATTAATTAAACCCACCCTTATATAGGATTCCCCGCCCTAGCAGGAGGTGCTTTTTAGCAAGTAGAACTAATAACTGAGATGGGGTGGGAGATTTGTGTGCCGCTGTTAGGACTAAGGGAAAACAAATTTACGTTAAAAATTAATGTTTCCCTGTCGTCTTAACCAGCAGCACAAGTGGGGACTTAGCAAATAGTACTACACACAAATTGGGAGGGACCCCCTTACTCATTTTTTATTTTTATTTTTTCTAAGAGACAGCGGCACTTAGAATAGACTGTCCAAAGGCCACTCCCTCAGATCGTCTAGAATCTAGACGATAATGTCTAATAAAGGTGCTCTGGGAGCTCCAGGAAGCGGCAGCACAGATCTGGTCTAGTGGAATCAGCTTCTTCTCGGCATAGGAAGTGGAGACTGCCCTGGTGGAATAGGCAGTCACAAAGGATGGAGGAGCCAAATCCTGAGATAGGAAGGCTACCCGGATAGCCTCTTTTACTCACCTGCTCAAGGAAAGTTTTGAGGCTTTCAGACCTTTGTTTTTACCGGCAAGATGAGATTTTCAGACCTTCTGAAGTCAACAATTCTGTCCAGATAAATTCTTAGGACTCTAGGGATGTCCAAGGTATGTAACATTTCTTCTTCTGGAGATGACGGAGAAGGACAGAGAACCGGTAAAGATATTGTCTGGTTGGTATTCCTGAAAGACAGGACTTTAGGTACAAAGGTCGGAAGGAATCTTAGCAGAACCTTGTCCTGAAGAAACAATATGTATGGCTCAGAGGCCGCCAGGGCCTGAAGTTCTCCAATCCTTTTTGCCGAGGTAATGGCCAACAAAAAGGTGACCTTTAGGGACAAAAACCTAAGGTCGACACTTTCCAAAGGTTCAAATGGGGAAGAACATAACCCCTTTAGAACAACAGATAAATCCCAGTCCGGGATTGGTCTCAGGATGCTAGGTTTAAGTCTCTCAGCTCCTTAAGGAACCTCCTGATTAGGGGGTCTTGAGAAAGAGATCTGCCAAGACAGGCAGATAAAGCAGAGATATGGACTCTGAGTGTAGATGGGCTTAGACCCTTGTCCAGATCATCCTGAAGAAACTGCAAAAAAGCTGAAAGAGGATGATCTGAGGCTACTACCTTTTTATCAGCACACCACTGAAGGAAGACCTTGTTTATCCTTGAATACTTTTTATTTGTAGACTCCGCTCTGGAGTGTAAAATTGTTCTCAAGACCTCTGCTGAAAACCCTCTAGCTTCTAGAAGGGACCTGTCAATCTCCAGCCTGTCAGACTAAGTCTCCTTAGATCTAGGCAGGGACCTGTGTCCTGATACACTAGGTCCTGCGTTAGGGGAAGTCTCCAATAAACACCGTGACTCATCTGCATGAGCTGGGTGAACCAAGACCTCTTTGGCCAGAATGGAATGATGGCAATCACTGGGGTCTGGTCTTGCTTGATTTTCATCAATACCCTTGGTATCATGGAAATTGGAGGGAATACGTAAGCCAGCCTGAACCTCCATGTTATGGACAGAGCATCTATCGCTACAGGATTGTCCTCTTTGTAACGGGAGCTAACCTGCTCACCTTGGCGTTTAGTCGAGTTGCCATCAAATCGATCTCTGGAGTCCCCCAGCGCTGGGTTATCCTGGTGAAGATGTCCTTGTTCAGCGACCACTCGCCTGGAACTGGAGGGCCTCGACTCAGGCGATCTGCTACTATGTTGAGATCTCCCCTGATATGAACCACCGTTAGGTGGGATAGGTTGGTCTCTGCCCAGAAAAGAATTAAACTCACTTCGCTGAGGAGTAGTTGGGATCTTGTGCCTCCCTGTCTGTTGATGTAGGCGACCACAGTCGTATTGTCGGTACGAACTCTCACCTCCCTGTTGCGGATAAGAGGAGCAAAGTGATTGAGAACTAGACGGACTGCTCTCAACTCTCTCATATTGGATGAGAGAAGTTTCTCTTGAGGACTCCAAGTACCTTGTACTGGATTCTCCTCCAGATGGGCTCCCCAACCTAGAAGGGAGGCGTCCGTGGTCAACCTGATCCAACGAGGTTGAATCAAGGACCTCCAATCTGATAGTTTCCTCCACCACCTGAGTGAGGAACGGACTTCGGTGGACAGGGAGTGCGTCTTGCTCAAACCCCTGGGATTGCGATTCCAAACTGCTAACACTTCCTCTTGGAGGGGACGTAGATGCCACAAGGCCCAAGGAACTGCCTCTGCAGATGCTGACATGTGGCCTAACATCTTCATAAGAGTTCTGATGGAAACTCGCCTGGGTACCAGAAGGAACTCTGCTGCTCTTATTACACGATCTTTCCTTTCCGGAGAAAGAGAAAGAGTCATGTGATCGGAATTGATCACAAACCCCAGAAATCTCCTTATGGTGGAAGGAAGAATTTCTGACTTGTCCCAATTTATAAGCCAGCCTAGGCGTTGTAGAGTTTGAAGAGCCAGCTGAAGATGAGATTGCAAGACGTCTAAAGTGGCAGCTTTTAAAAGCCAGTCGTCTAAGTATGGGACGATCTCTAGACCCTAAAGCCTGAGCTGGGCGACAACCGAAGCCACAACCTTGGTAAAGGTGTTGGGGGCGGAAGAGATGCCAAAAGGCAGCACAGCAAACTGGTAGTGCTTCACCACACCTTTTATGGATACAGCAACTCTCAGATATTTCTTGTGCGCTGGGTAGATGGGAACATGAAGGTACGCGTCCTTCAGATCTATGGTGACCATAAGGTCTCCGGGATTCAGGATATTGATCACTGAGTGTATGGTCTCCATTCGGAAGCGCTTTTGCTTGATAAAGCGATTTAGATAGCGTAGGTCGATAATCATCCGCCATTCGCCTGACGGCAGTGGGACAAGAAAAACCGGGGAATAGACCCCCTCGACCCTGTTTGTTAGGGGGGACCTCCTCTAGAGCTCTCTTTTGGACGTACTGGAGAATAGAGTCTTCCAAGACTCGCTGCTTGTCGTGGGCAAGGGGTTTTGTCAGGATAAACTTCTCCTGAGGCAGGGAAATAAACTCTATTTTGTAACCGGATGTCACTACATCCAAAACCCAGAGATCCGGAATTTCTTGAAGCCAAAAATTCCTGAACAAACTTAAACGTGCTCCGACTGGAGGAGGATTGAGCGGAACTGGAGGGGGTGGGTGACTTGTAGAAGGCTGATGAGAGTCATAGGTCAGCCTTGCAGTCTTTACCGCGACCTCTACGCGTCTGCGGTTCTCAGGGCGTCTCTTGGATCTGGACGAGCTCTGATATCCCCCTCCCCTAGCTCTTCCTCGGCCTCGAAAGGTCTGTTGTGGAAGGGACCTCCCCTTCTTGTCAGCCAAGCTCTCCATCAAGCGATCAAGCTCTGACCCAAATAATCTTCCCGGCTCATACGGGAGACCACACAGATTAAACTTTGAGGTGTTGTCTGCCACCCACGGTGTGAGCCAAAGAGGGCGTCTACTGGCTGAAGAAAGAGCCATAGTCTTGGCTGCTAACTTAAGATTTTAGGGTGCAGCGTCACATAGGAAATCAACACCAAGGAGGAGGGTCTTAAATTGGTCCAGGATATCATTTCTGGCCACCCCCGATTCTAAATTGGATTGAATCCGAAGGACGCGAGCGCGTATAAAATTTGCTACCTCGCTTGAAGCGATGGAAACTGATGCTGAGGCAGCTGCGGCAGCATAATTGCGCCTAAGGGTGCATTCCGCTCATCTGTCCAGGGGGTCCTGGAGATTACTGCCATCATCGGATGGAACAAGGGTCCTCTTAGCAAGTTTAGATATTGCCATATCGACTTTCGGAGGTGGTATCCACAGCTCAGATTCCTTTTCCTGCTTTATATTACAAGAACATTGCCTGAATGGGGCCTCCGGACATTTGTCAGCCGGCAGATATTGAGAGGAGAAAAGGGATCGGGCATGTTGAATTTCATGGGACCTAAGCCGCTGCCTGAGACAGTCTATCCTGAGACAACCCCAAGTCATGCAATGTCTACGAGGAAGTTAGATGAGGAATCTATAATGCGGCCATCCAGGAAAAGTGATTATTACCCTGATGTGATGATGATGATGGTGGTGCTGATGTTCCCCGTACAGTTCATGTGTACACTGGCGCTGTGTTGCAGCTGCTGCCCAGTATGTGAGTCTGTCAGTATGCTCCCCGTATACATATTTTATTGTTAAGCACATTCACTGTCAGGATTATGATTTCTGGCTCCTGTGGGACGGCAGAGGCTTCCGCCATGTCTGGCACCTGTAAGCCAGATGTTCCAGCAGATGGAATGGGAGAAATCACAAACTTAACTCAGCCGTGTATTCACATTTACCTCTCCGCAAATCAGAGATAATATGGATTTATTCCAGCTACATCCGTCCTTCGGGGAGGCTTAAGCTGCCTTACAAGTCGCGGACACATTATCTCCGCTCATGATAGATGGTAATGGCTGCAGAAGGGATCCCATATTTAAGTGATGGAATCCTCCTTTTTATTTTACTAATTTAGAGACTTTGCGCTCACTTTCAGGTTTGAAGAGAATAGTAAAATGTACAAGGAGATGATATGTAATATGTGTCCGTGAAATTCAGTGTGTCACCATGAAATGCACGGATGTCAGCAGTCCTGCAGAACAGCCTCACTCAAGGGTGTACGCATTAGGGCACTGTAGCATTGGACGAGCCCTACCAAATACCGTGCTGACGGCAGGCCACAGGCAGTGGATCAAAATTGCCTATCAGATGTCTAACTTGAAGCTTCTGGCACCCAATTACCATGTGCCATTTATAATACTGTATTCTTATGTGATCCCTGGGACCCCTAGGCACCATTGCACGGGTGCAACTTTTACTTCTTTTCCCTTAGACCGGCCCATAAGACGCACCTAGGTTTTTGAGGAGGAAAATAAGAAAAAAAATATTTTTAACAAAAAGGTGTGGTTTTGGTGGGTTTGAACTAATGGCGGTCTGTGCATGACACTATTATTGGGGATCTGTGGATGATGCACTGTTATGGGGTGGGGGATTTGTGGATGGCACTGTTATGTGGGGGATCTGTGGATGGCACTGCTATGGGGGGGCTGTGGATGGCATTATGATGGGGGGGTCTGTGGATGGCATAATGATGGTGGGGGGATCTGTGGATGGCATTATGATGGTGGGGGGGATCTGTGGATGGCATTATGATGGTGGGGGGGATCTGTGGATGGCATTATGATGGTGGGGGATCTGTGGATGGCACTGTTATGGGGTAGTGGATCTGTGGATGACACTGCTATATGTGTAATCCACAGATCCCCCCATAACAGTCCCATCCACAGATCCCCCCATCATAATGCCATCCACAGATCCCCCCCACCATCATAATGCCATCCACAGATCATTATCCCATCCACAGATCCCTAAGGAGGGGCTGTAGTAGGCAGGGAGAGCGGCGGGGCAGTGCAGGCACTGTACTCTGGCCCCGCCGCTCAGTATTTACTGTATTATACGTAGTGTTAATCATCCTATCTAAACTGCGCTCCCCCTGCTTCCCATGTGTACCGTACTTACCGATACACATGTCACACTCTTGTAGTAAGCACTAGCAGCTAGCAGGCAGGCCGGGCGGCCATAACTCACTGAGGTCACGTGCCTGCTCCGCCTGCTTCATTCATAAAGTAGGCGGAGCAGGCACGTGACCTCCATGAGTTACGGCCTCCTGCAGCCCGGCCTGCCTGCTAGCTGCTAGTGCTTACTACAGGAGCGTGACATGTGTACCGGTAAGTACGGTACACATGGGGAGCAGGGGGAGCGCAGTTTAGATATGATGATTAACACTACGTATAATACAATACATACTGAGCGGCGGGGCCAGAGTACAGTGCCTGCACAGCCCCGCCGCTCTCCCCGCCGACTACAGTCCCTCCTCACTAATACATCGCAGACTGCGATGTAAATTGCCAGCATTCGCCCCATAAGACGCAGGGGCACTTTCCCCCCACTTTTGGCGGGGGGGAGTGCGTCTTATGGGGCGAAAAATACGTTATGTATCCAGCAACCCCCTGAGAAGCCAGTGTAGAGGATAGGAGTGGTATGTTATGGTGTACTCCTTCAGGCTATCGCTTTCTGGGGATTGGTGCATTGGAAATTTGGAACCGAGGAATGAGGCCAGGATCAAACGTAACAGTCTTTTTCACTAAATGCAAAGTATAACTTTAAATATATACAATAGCAGCAGGCTTAAAATGCAATTTATCTTGCACCAGTAAGGATATGGAGGCAGCTTAGTTGCTGGCATTCCAGCATTTAGGTGATACTGGCCTGGTAGTAGTCTGGTGCTGGGTGTCTTGGCTGTAATCCCTCACCTTGCAGCAGTGTCTTCGGTACTGGTGGTAGCAGTTCACTGTGCTGTCCAGAGTCTCTAGACTTTACTTGAGGAAAGTTGGAGTAGTTCTCTCTAGGGAAACTGTATCAGGAGCAGGAGCTCAGCAATGTCCTTCCTCTCCCTTCTGTCTCTGGAGGGGAACTCCCCCTTTCCTGGCAGGAAGCAGGACCAGCCCACTCTTGCTAAGAGGGGAGGAACAGCTCTGTTCCTTGCCAATCTTTGCCATCTATTCCTTGCTGGGAACCATGTCCAGGAGCAAACAAGAAAATAAATAACAATGCAAACTATAGTTTGATTCGGGTCTGGGGTACTACATGTACAGCACACAAAAACCCAACAAAAGCCATAATTCAGTCTGTTCAACCTCATATTGGTCCATGCAGCTATCATTATCATGTTTCCCTCTGCATATACAGGACCCCTGACTGTATCGTAGAGCAGCTGACAGTCACACTAGATTAGCCCTGGTCTCCTTCCAAATATAGGACTTCAGCACCTGCATAGTTATTAAAGTCCCTGAGCCAATAACTTATAAAAATAGTTAATTTATCTTTAAATGCACTCAGCCTTTATATTACTAGTGTAGCATGAAACTATTCACGATTATATTTTCCAGGATCCTTCCTTCTAGTCATAAGTGTTCAACTTGAGGAACATATGTAGTGCCCTGACACAAGGGGTACTTTGAAGTCTGGACATTTGCCCCTGTTTCTCCTATGCAAAGTCATCAACTCCCCACTTTATTTTACTTTAAAGCGTTAACTTTGCATCGACATACCATTTAATACTGTTAAACTGCATTTTATATTTTTGTTGTCTGCTGAGGCATGGCATCCCACTCCTCTTGAAGGGCGGCCCTCAGGTCATTGAGGTTCTGGGGTACAAAGTTATGAACCTCTACACGGCGACTCAGCTGATCCCATAGGTTTTCAATGGTATTTAGGTCTGGAGAAAGCGCAGGACACTCCGTTTGAGGCACCCCGGTCTCCAGCAGCCGTTCACTAATGTTGCGACCTCGATGAGATAGAGCATTGTCGTCCATGAAGATGAAATTAGGCCTGTGTTGTTCCTGCAGAGGCACAATGACTGGATTAATGATGTTATTCAAGTAGTATGGGCTTGTCACTGTACCATTCACAAAGTGTAGGGCAGTTCTGTATTGAACTAGACACACCTACCCACACTGTAACACCACCACAACCAAAGGCTCATCTGGTGACAACAGTGGCTGATGCATAGCACTTTCCTTGACATCCCCTACATCGTTGGCAGCCATCATTTCTGCTCAGCGTGAATCGACTTTAATCAGTGAAAAACACTAAGGCCCACTGGTCCCTCAACCAGCATAGATGCTACCTGGCCCATGCAAGACGATGATGCCTGTGCCTGGTGGAGTGGTCAGCTGCCCTTGCAGGTCATCTAGCACGCAGACCACACTGATATATACGGTTTTGAAAGGTCTGACCTGACAATTGGGTGCCTCTCACCTCCTTTAAATGTGCCTGGAGTTGTGTGGCATTCATCATCCGGTTCACCTGTAAAGGTTAGAGTTTATTTTAGGTTCATCCTAAAATTTCACCCACAAGCCAAATATCCCTATCTTTTTGTGATTAGCATATAGCCTGTTCTTTTGTTCTGATTTTGCACAGCACTGTGGAAAGGGTTAATAAATACTGAGAGACTTTTGGGACTTTCTAGCTAATTGTGAGAAGCTAGTAATTTTCCACAGCTACCATAAGGTTTAAAGAGCATGTTTTGGAGGGAAAAAGCCAGACATGTTTACCACTAAAACCAGACAGACTAAACTTTTGGATGTCTGGTTTAGCTATATAGCTATGTCTGGAAAAACTGCTGTGTCATTGCCATTGAGTATTATTGAATCTCTAATGCAAGTCTATAAGAGACCAGAATTGTAACATTGTATTTATTTGGGCTGAGATTCTCCACTCCACTCCTCCCACTAGAAGGTTCTAGTTCAGCAAGAAAGTGTATATAAGGAAAGCAGTGCTTAGACGAAGTGACCTTGCCAGACTGCATGAGTGATCAGAAGAAGACGCTGAGATGGGGATGCAGAGCCACAGACCATGGGTCATCAGCCTTTTGACCAAGGAGCCAGCCACACTACTGAGCCATAGACCATGGGCCTCAAGCCTTTGTCCAGGGTACCATCCTTGAGAAAGAGAGAGAGAGAGAGAGAGAGAGAGAGAGAGAGAGAGAGGGATAACTAGCTCAGGCCTTTTTCTCAGTATCAAGCCATTCTTCTGCCTGGGATGAGACTGAAGAAACCTGCCCAGTGCCTTGCCTGTATTGTTTTGCACCTAAATTACTCCAGTAGAAAAGCACACTGGTTTACTGCAGACCCTGACTCTCTGGACTTATTTACCATTGGGGTGCCCCACGCCTTACCATCCCTTCCAGAGAGCAGCAACACGTAGTGACTCCTAGATAGTGTCTGGGGGACCCATGGTAGCATTGAGGCCACCTCAAACCCAGCCACTGCACATATATCTATACACATACAACCGTGTTTGTATTTGGTGCCCGTTGACATGGGTAGGATAAGCTCTTCTGGCATCCAAGGTTGAACCCTCCTCCCTATGGTTAACCACAGTGCCTCAGAAGCTTGTAATAGGTCTCCCAGACATAGTCTGCCTGCCTTGTGCTGCCTTTTTTTAAGCCTTTTTTTTTTAGGTGTTTCTTAAAGGAAGTCTGTCACCTACATAACATGTTTTAAACTGATTATATAGCTCTGTGGGATGCAAATACATTACACTGATGGTACCTTTGTTTCGTTTTTCAGCGTTTGGCCAGCCCTGTATCCTTGTGGCATCATTCTCGTCTCCATTCATAAACCAGCGCCTGTGTGCTTCACTGCCGGGCCTGTGGGCAGAGGCATACTGATATGAAGTGTGCATGCACCGGTTAAGTAACCAGTAACCAGCACATGCGCACTGCATATCAGTATGCCTCTGCTCACAGTGGGCAATGTACCGCGCATGCCTGGGACCGGCGGTGAAGCGCTGGATTATGAATGGAGATAAGAATGACACCACAAAGATACAGGGCTGGCCGGACAACACAGGCGGGAGTAGTGAGGCGCAAGTAAGGCGGGAAAATGCCATACCCAGATCATGCTGCAATTTCATCAGAAATGCAATTGACCCAATAAAAAAACTAAAGTGCCAGAACCATGACAGTAAAAAAACACCCTAACAAAACCAAACACCTAAACAATGCATGAAAAAGACTGTGTGCAAGAAAGGTAGCTAAGCAGCAAGTGACAAAGCTGAAGTCTGTGTTCATTCACTTCAATGAGGCTGCAAAAAAAACAAACGGAAATGACTCTGTGTCCGTATGTCCGCAGGTCCGTTCCGCAAAAAGATATGTCTATTATTGTCCACGTTACAGATAAGGATAGGACTGTTCTATTATGGGCCGGACGTTCCGTTCTACAAGACAACAACGGTCGTGTGCATGAGCCCTTAATCTGTTGTTTTAACCCCCTCATTTCCAGAGCACAAAGCTTAACCCCTTCCCAACTGCCCACTGTAAATTTACTGCGAAAGTTGAGTATTTAAATATGGCGCCCGCTCGCGAGCACAGCTTGAGTCACAGCTGTCAGGTGCCTGCTGTTTTAAACAATGGATACCTGGTGCTAATGTATGCGATTGACGGTAACGTTATCGCCAATTGCACATGTTTAACCCCTCAGATAGCATGGTCAAATGTGACCACTGCATCTGGGAGCTCAAAAACCCCAGAGCACGTGCAACGGCTCCCCCTAGTTGAGATCGGGGGAGCCGAACAGTGTGTGTGGCAGCCTCTGTCCTCCTGAATGATCCAAGGCTGCTGCAGATAGGTTCCTATAGATACCCTGCCTGTGGCATGGCTCCATAGGAACATAGTGTAATGCATTAGCATTGGAGTCTATGAGAGATGCAATCTAATTATCGCATGTTCAAGTTCCCATGGGGTACTATATAAAAGTGTACAAGAAAGGAAAAAAGTTTTAAAAAAATATGAAAATACAAATCACCCCCACTTTCCCCCAAAATTGAAATAAAAATAATTTTTAAATTTTTAAAAAATAACATAATGGGCATCGCCACGTGCAAAAGTGCCCATACTATTAAAATACAAAAATATTTATCCCATATAATGAACAGTGATGGCCAGTTCGCATTGTTCGCCCGCAAACATATGTGGGCTGCCATCTTTTTTCACAAGTCCGGCGAGGCACAGGTAAGCCCTTACCTGTGCCTGTGCGCGAGCCGGTTTGAAAACAAGTGCGGTCAGCGGGAGCAGGCAGTTCCGAGAACAGCTACCGGGGGCCTTCATCGGGCTGTTCTCGGAACTGCCTGCTCCCGCTGACCGCACTTGTTTTCAGACCAGCTCGCACACAGGCACAGGTAAGGGCTTACCTGTGCCTCGCCGGACTTGTGAAAAAAGATGGCAGCCCGCATATGTTAACGGGCGAACAATGCGAACTGGCCATTACTGATAATGAATAGCATAATGGAAAAAACAAAATTGGATTATTGGAGATTTTTATGTCACTTCACCTCCCCAAATTTTTTTTATAAAAAGTGATTAAAAAGTCACACACCCTCCAAAAACTACAGTTCTTCTCAGAAAAAATAAGCTCTCATGCAGCTCTATAGACCTAAAAATAAAAAGTCATGGGGGTCACAATATGGCGAGGCGCGAGTGTGTGTCTCTTGTGGCACACAAGCCTCCCTTTTTAGCGCACCGGTCCGCTCTGAAAAGGGATATGCACATGCCAGAGGAGACACGCACACTCGTGCTTGACGTGCGCATGGCCAGTCAAGCGATAACGTCATGTGGAGGACTTGGAGATCCATAGCGCAGGCGCAACATAGAAATCAGAGTGCTCCTGCGCAAGAACAGGACGAGAGTCCAAGACGCAGCAGGATGACGTGGCCACAGGAGGTGGCATCTATAATGGCGCCGGAGATAGGAATAGGACGTGGCAGGAATGACTATAATGCAGCAAGCCGCAGCCCCCTTACAGAAAATCTACATCTGGCAAAAACAAAAGAAAAACATTATTAATTCTGAAACCAACGCTATGAAAAAAAAAAGAAACATACCATCGGGGACAACAAGCTTCTGGGCTTAAGGTAATTATGACCATTAAAAATCACAGAGTGACATGACAGGTTCCCTTTAAGAGGTAATTTTCTACAGAAAATCAAACTGATTTATGTTATGATTTACACCTGTTTTGTTACAGCGGTGGCTGCGAGCCGCCACCACACAGAAACTGCTCCAGTAGGTACCGGCCTGGTGGCTCCCCTGCAGTAAAGTCCAGATCCCTGTACTGGGGTTAAAGGGTGAATACCAGGGAACTGCCAGTATAAACACACTGAGGATTAGTCCAAAGTCAAATCTGTGGATTGACATAGTGGTTCCGCACCCACTGCCGTAACGTTTCTTGTAGAAATTATAATAAATCTGTCGGGTGGTGGGAGACCAGGCCCATCCCTCTAAACCTTGCCTACTTATTTTTCAAAAGGTGCAAAAAAAATTGACTTTTTACTCCAGGAAACTGGACAGCCTTCATGAATTCCACCATTGAGACCTTTTGGTACCTTACTATGGAGCCATAGGTTCTCTATCGATGTACTATTCCCTAACTGTAATATGTCATTTGATAGGACATGTAGGGCCTCATAGAGGTCTTTTGGTGACATTCTGTATAACGTAGGTTTATGGAACCATAATATGATACTACATGTGTGAACAAATTTTTGAGGAACACGTATGTATGGGAACATTATTATTACTGCTATATAGATAATGGCCCTCAAGTCTTGAAGGATCTTTGTGCTGTAGACTGTCTTAGAAGATACGGCAATAATACAGTAAAGATAAAACAACTGTCTCCTCAGATTTAATAAAATTGCTTTCAGGATCTTTGATCTTTCTTCCATCACTGAGCAGATTAATGCATTTGTAGAGTAATCTCATATGGTACGTTCTGTCGAGTGGTTTGGCCCAAGATAGCAGACACGTTAATGAGGATGTATTATCAAACAGACGCCCTTCTTCAGGTCCACACTCTTCTTTGACTGACGTCTTTGTCAGGCTTCCTGTCTTCCAATTTTCCGTATTGTAGACTCACAAGGAACCGTTAAATATTTTAAAGGTAACTCTGTCTTTGCGGGAGCCCCTTTTGGTGGCCCTCTCTACAGACAATGCATGAAGTCATCAGTGCACGAAGATGTTAATGGAATATTTTCAGCATCACAAGTTCCGTAGAATGAATAATCCATATTGTTATAATGAACCTTGACAGAATAAAGCATCTGACAATTTTCTCATTTTCTTCACCGGGTTTGAAAGTTCAATAGAAGTTTAGCAAGTTGGATGTCAGCCAGTGCGGCCTTTGTATCGTGGGGGAGGGGAGCATTTAATATTAAGGAGATAGATCTTACTTGGGTGCACAATCTTCTTTTTTTTTTATCTATCGCCTTTTTGGAAAGAGACAAAACAAAACTTTAATGGTTTATTGTAAGACTTCTATCTACAATCTCAGAATGGTGGCATTAATGAGGTAACGTATTATGGAGGGGATAAAGGGCTGGACGCTGGAATAAATAGTATTTTTCAATCTCCTAGAGGAGAGCCATAGTATAATGGAGCTGCTCTTTTAGGGGCAGAGGGGCCCTGAGGAAAATGGGGGGCCCCTCTAGCCACCAGAAGTGTTAAAGCAAGTACCCTTCTTTACCATTCCACTACTCCTGCTCTGACTTTCTTAGGTCTCTGATAGATTAAAAATGTAATCTCCATTGGTCAATCACAAAATTACTTCATTTCATTACCCTAAAAGGCATGGATGCTAGCATTAACTCATTCAATACCGTAGACCCCCAGAGATGTTAGTATTGACCACTTTACTACCCTTGTCTACCAGGGTTGTTAGCATTAACCCTTTAAGTACCCTAGATCACCAGGAATTTTAGCATGGAACCCCTTTGACCATCAATAACTCTCTTGATTTCCTCAGACCTCCAGGAATAGACTACTAACCTCTTCAGTGCCCTAGACCACCATGGATGATAGTACTAACCTCTTCAGTGTCCTAGAACCCGGTGATGATAATACTAACCTCTTCAGTGCCCCAGACCACCAGAGATGATAGCACCCTTATCTTCCTTAGACCACCAGGGATTTTAGCATGAACCACTTTAATACAAGGATGCTATATTTAACTCCTTTAATTATCTTAGCACTACCCTTTGCATTAACCCATTAAGTACCCTAGACCATCATGGACTTTAGCATGAACCCCTTTAATACAATAGATAACCATTGTTATTGTAGCTGTCTTGATTACCTTAGACCTCCAGGAATAGACTACTAACTCTTCAGTGCCCTAGACTACCATGGATAATACTACCAACCTCTTCAGTACCCTAGACCTCAGTGATGATAATAATAACCTCTTCATTGCCCTAGACGACAGTAATAATAATACTAACCTCTTCAGTGCCCTAGACCTCCACTGACGATAGTACTAACTTATTCAGTGCCATAGACCACTATGGATGATGGCATTGACCACTTATCTTCCCTAGACCACCAGGGATTTTTAATACAAGGTTGCTATCTTGAACTTCCTTGATTAACTTAGAACTCCAGGGATGATAGTATTAAAGGGGTTGTCCAAATGTTTCTGGAAAAGTCATAAGTATTGGATTCGTAGGGGTCTGATTCAGACATTCATTGGTCACATGGCCTAAGCGCAGCTCAGTCCCATTCAAGTGAATGAGGCTGATCTCCAATATCAAGCACAGTCACTATCCTATGGGCAGCGCTGTGCTTGGTAAGCTGTGAGCAGGCTGAGGTGGTCACCTGATCAGCAGGGGTTCCATGCGTCAGACACACATCGGTAAGATACTGTTGACCTATCCTGAGGATAGCTCATTAGTATTAAACACTCAGAAAACCTCTTTAACCTCTTCAGTGCCCTAAACCACCAGGAATGATAGCATTGACCTCTTCAGTGCCCTAGACCACCAGGGATGTTAGCATTTATCTTTTCACTTATTGAGACCACTGGAATATTAGCATTAATCCACAACAGACAACTTCATGGGCATTAGAAGATATTTCTACACAAAATGTATTTATACAAAGACATTAGGGAATAATGAGGTTTTGGACCTAGTTCTAGGCCATAAGTGAAAACTTCCTTATGAACACTGTGGTGAGTTTCTTTGCATTTTCCTGTTTCTATTTTGTATGTACTGACCTTGGATTGTCCCATTGACCCTGCCTTGTGATAGCAAATTTGGAGCTGATGTTGCCTGCCCACTGTTGAGCTAGTCTATGTTCCTAGCCCAGTTGGTTACCAGCTATCCTATTGGGAACTATCTAACTTGTAAAGTTAACATCTCTTTGGAGGGGTTGATGATGAAGAAAAGGAGAATATCTTAGGAGGTAAAGCTGTGCCAACCTAATAAGAGTCTCTTGGAATTACACTTGCTATCAATACCCTTAATTCCAACTTGGCTATACTTCATGCTGTGCAAACCAAAACTATGTTCATGTCTGAATACTGCTGTCTATATACATGCTGTCATTTGGTCACAAACTGGCATTCAGTTATACTCTTAGACTACAGTCTATAGAAATGATCATATTATGACCACCTGCAATTCTCTACTCAATCAGGAATTTGGGTTGGAAAAGAAGTGGACCATGGAATTGTGTTGTGTTCTCTTTTTTTTATTTTTTATTCTTATAAAATCTCCTGATATAATATAATTGATTTGATATACAAGCATAGACAGGGAGCTCCAAGGTGAATCCTAAGATGTGCATGTTGAATGGAACTATGGCCTGGCCTTCACCATACTCTATTGTTAAAGGGTTTGTGCCATAAACTACTTTTAGCTGTAAAGTTTATTTTCATCAATAATATTACAGTCTTTTTTTTTTACTCACCCCATTTGCAGTGTTCTCTTATCCCCCGTGCTTGAATCCTACTTCCTATTTTGTCATGTATCTGCTGTCCTATCAGTGTAATGTGTCCTAACATCAGTAGAACATGTGACAATTACTACACCCCTTGTTCTTACCAATGATGCTTCAGACATTACAAGGTTCTAATGCAGGACGTACCCTACCGCAACAGAATATCAGAACTGATTTGCCACAGGGCACAATGCTGGTCTAATATCTGTAGAATAAGTTGATATCTGTTGCGCGGGATACATTTATATTAACTTCCAGCAACATATAACCCTAAAATCTCATACACTTTATTAAATTCGATTAAAAATGGGGATCAGTATGCCAAGAACAAGGGCAGACATAGATCAATGAAGATCCAATCAATAAACACAGGAGGTAAGCACCTAAGTATGTATACCATAAGGGAGAAGGGAGATCTGTCCCTAATCTTTCCCTATTCTTCTCTTCAGCCCAGGGATGGCCCCTGATGGTTGGGACTCCCTGTCCTCGAACCTAGGCTGTAGTTACCCTCAAAAGACCCAAAGGGGTATATGACAAGAGGGTGAGTATATTAATAATACCCTTGAAGAAGAGAAAGTGGTTACCATTAGATACAAACAACAAAAAAATATACCCAAGTATACACAGTATACACAGGGGAGCTTCAAATGGGACATGGTCTCTAAAAACCAGACCAGCAAAATCTGCTTTCCAAAAACCATAAGGCGTTCCTTTTCTTCTGTGCCCTGCCGTGTGCCCTTACATCAGTTTACAATCACATATGGGGTGTTTCTGTAAACCGCAGAACTAGGGTACTAAATATTGAGTTTTGTTTGGCTGTTAACCCTCGATGTGTTAAAGAAAAAAATTCTTGTGGAACACCTAAAGGGTTAACAAAGTTTGTAAAATCAATTTTGAATAACTTGAGGGGTATAGTTTCTACAATGGGGTCATTTATGGAGGGTTTCTACTATGTAAGCCCCACAAAGTGACTTCAGAACTGAACTGGTCCTTAAAAACAGTGATGAGGGGCAATATTCTATTTCGCGATATTTCGCAAATATTTGGGCGACTATTCGTCATATATTCGCGAATTCGAGATCTCCAGTCATTATTTTCTTGATTGTAAAAATCGGCAGTCGGAAAATTCGCAATACAAAAATTTGCGATCAAAACTACTCCTAAAGTCAAAGATATTGCAGCCTTCTCATTGGCCCACAAGCAAGAAGCAGTGAGGGATCATGGGTACTGATGAAAAAAAAATCTTGAATATTCGCGATTATGAAGATATGGCACTATATTCTAGGTATTCGCGAATTCTCGAAGTGCCAATATTCGCGAAAAGAAATTTGCGATTCGAATATTCACGATCAACACTACTTAAAAAGTGGGTTTTTGAATTGCTTCTAAAATTCTAAGCCTTCTGACGTCCTAAAAAAATTAAATTACATTTACAAAATGATGCCAACATGAAGTAGACATATGGGGAATGTTAAGTATTAAATATTTTATGAGGTATCATTTTCTGTTTTAAAAGCAGATAAATTAAAATTTTGAATATTGCGAATTTTTCATTTTTTTTTGTAAATTTGGGATTTTTTCATAAATAAAGGGGAAATATATTGACTCAAATTTATGACTGTCATAAAGTACAATGAGTCACGAGAAAACAACCTCAGAATGGCTTGGATAAATAAAAGTGTTCCAAAGTTATTACCACATAAAGTGACACATGTCAGATTTGCAAAAAATGGCCTCGGCAGAAGGGCAAAAACTGGCCCGGGGTAGAAGGGGTTAAAGACATTACCAGCCCTTAGGAGATACGTAGAGTCTCCTGGCGCTACCGAATGGCCAAAAGGGCTTACTGAGCATAGATCAATAAACGGAGACCAGTTGGCATTTGGTGAGAACCTTAGCATCCACTAGTTAGGACATTTGAAATATTACCCTGATGTAAAAGAATCTGCCATGGTGATGTTTTTCCTACAAAAATTTGATATATGGTAAAACATGGTTTTCTTTGCCCCATCATAGAATCAGACACGTTCACGTTCTCCTTCCTGTAAGTTAAGCAGTAAAAGCTCAATAAAATCCATGTAAAAGGCAGATCAGGAAAACATCACAGGAAGCGGCTACGGACAGCTTGCTATAATGCGTTTCAAGTAGAAAAGATGTTGTAAAAGCCGCAGATTTCATCCAGAAATTACTAGTGATTTACGGTTGGCCATCCCTTCACCACACATCTGCAGGAGGCACATGGTGACAGACGTAAGGGGATAAATTCTCTCCTGTAACATGAAATTGGATAGCTAGAGTCGAGACTCCGAGCTAATTTTTCCAGCATTTTAGAAGAGTGTGAATCTTTTCTTCAGATTTATGCAAAAGAAATTCCATAGATCCGCAGAGTCATCCTGCAATTGTATAGTCACAGAATTAACCTGTGAGTAGATGTAATAACCTCAAACTTATGCTAGCCTTTTTTTAAATTTATTTATTTCTCACATTTTTTTCCTTTTTATTTGCTCATAATACATTGATATCTAATATATTGTCACGGATAGTGTTGCAGAAAGCTGGAACTTATAAATAAACATCCGACTGGCTTGATCCCAAACTAAGGAGCATATGGGTGAGCCCTATAAAACCCCTAGAGCTCTCCCTGACTGCTATGCCCATGCAAAGATCTTTATGGTAGACGATTGCATGCCCTCGTACCTTATGCTATGTGACACCTGAAAACCCTATAATAGTGAGGGGACACGACCACCGGCTCCCTGCACTTAATACGGACAGAGTCAGGGTCACCTACAATCAAGCCAGCAAGAAACACAAATAAAGGAAACAGACTTATCTGAGGAATCAGGAGAAGCAACCTCCAGCAGTGAACACAATCCAGGAAAAAGTATAAACCGCAAAGTGAGGCAGTATGGGAGGGAATATAAAGGGAGACAATCAGTGCAAATAGGTGACAGCTGGGAGATGGAAAAGAGATGAGAAAGTGAAACCAAAACAAAGAACATCATACAACAGGTAGAGAAGAACGTCTGCCAGATCTTCTCACAGAGCTGGCGGTGACATATATAAAGCTGTGTGTGTGTGTGTATGTATGTCCGCTAAAGGAATCCGAATCATCGCATTTACAATCACGAAATTTGGCACACAGGTACATCAGGTGTCCGGGAAGGTTTTAGTCTGGATCTCAGCTCTCTAGCACGTACCGTTCCTGAGATATTCCCAAAAAATGCATCAGCCAATATAAGCCTGGTCACATGACCCATATCAGCCAATAGAAGCTCGTTGGACCTTAGTCACCACATACACACAGTTTTACACCAGGTTTTAATAACAACCCAGCCAATTTTCTTCACTGCTGTAGGTCAGCTTTAAAGGGGCAGAGTGCTGTGGATGACACTGTTAAGGGAGCGGAATGCTGTGAAGGTCACAGTTAAGGGGGCAGGTAGGGTGGCCATTCAGACCACCATGAAAAGATGGACTTAAAAACCCCACCACCAGTTCCAGATAAGCCACGCCCACTTGATTTGGCCACACCCCCTCCCACTCTGCAGCCGACAGGGGTTGAAAAAATTAAGGTAAAAATCAACTTAGCGGCCACTGTTAAGGGGACAGAGTGTTGTGAAAATAACTGTTAAGGAGATGGGGTACTGTGGAAATCACTAATAAAGGGGCGGCCGCTGTGGAGGCCAATGTTAAATGGGCGGGCCGCTGTAAAGGTCACTGTTAAGGGGGTGGAATGCTGTGCAGTTAGCTAATAAAGGGGCGACCGCTGTGGAGGTCACTGTTAAAGGGGAGGGTGCTGTGGAGATCACTTTTAAAGGGGTGGGCACTGTGGAGGTCACTGTTAAGGGAGGAGGGGATTGTGAGGTCACTGTTAAGAGAACAGGGTACAGTGGAGGTCACTGTTAAGGGAGCGGGGTACTGTAGCAGTCACTGTTAAAGGGGCAGTCGCTGTGGAAGTCTGCTAAGGGGGACGGGAATGGTGGAGGTCAGTTAAAAGGAACCTGTCACCTGGATTTTGGGTATAGAGCTGAGGACATGGGCTGCTAGATGGCCGCTAGCACATCCGCAATATCCAGTCCCCATAGCTCTGTGTGCTTTTATTATGCAAAAAAAAAACGATTTGATACATATGCAAATTAACCAGAGATGAGTCAGAGCTTGAAAATATGACTCTTCTCTGGTCACACAAGTAAGATATGACTCTTTTATATTAATTTGCATAAAAGGCGGGAAGTACAAAAATGCATAATACTTATTGAATTCGTCTGCAAATGAAATTAAAAGTGTAATTTATATGTTTAGGGTAACACAATGAACATTTAGAAATGCTCAGTGAGGGTAGCATAGTAGAGGTGACAGGTTCCCTTTAAGGGAACTGTAACCTATGGTCAGTGTTAAGGGGCGGAAGCTGTAGAGCTCACTGTTTGGGCTCATGCACACCAACATATTTTCTTTCCGTGTCTGTTCCGTTTTTTAATCCGTGTGTATTCCGTTTCCGTATGTCCGTATTTCCATTCCGCAAAAAAAAAGAACATGTCCTATTATTGTCCACATTATGGAGAAGGATAGGACTGTTCTAGTGGGGGCCAGCTGTTCCGTTCCGCAAAATACGGAATGCACACGGACGTCATCCGTATTTTTTGCAAAATACATATGGTCGTGTGCATGAGCTCTTAAGGGGACGGGCCCCTGTGGAGGTCACAGTCAAGGAGGTGGGGTGCTGTGGAACTCACTGTTAAAGGGGCGGGCTGTTGTGAAAGTCAAAGTTAAGGGGGTGTGCTGCTGTTTAGGTCCCATTTTAAAGAGACGGGGCACTGTGGGGGGGGTCAGTGTTAAGGGGTGGGGGGCTTTGGAGGTCACTGTTAAGGGGGCGAGGTACTGTAGATGTCACTGTTATGGTGAATACTGTCGATATCTTTTAATGACACACACAAATATTAAATTAAAGGGCTTCTGTCACCCCACTAAACTCTTTTTTTTTTGTGTACTTATAACCCCTATCCTGCCATATTGCCATACATTATGTTATTAATAATTTTCGTTCAGTAGATTTAGCAAAAAAATTACTTTTATGATATGCTAATTACCTTTCTACCAGCAAGTAGGGCGTCTACTTGCTGGTAGCAGCCGCAGAAAACCGCCCCCTCCTTCTGTTGATTGACAGGGCCAGCCGCGATCTCCTCCTCCGGCCAGCCCTGTCAGCATTTCAAAAATCGCGCGCCTGTGTTGATTCGGCGCAGGCGCTCTGAGATAAGGAGGCTCGCCTCCTCAGCACTCCCTCAGTGCGCCTGCGCCGATGACGTCACCGAAAGAGAAGACGTCATTCGCCTGCGCCGAATCTATCTAAAATAGCAAAAAGGCAGCACTTCAAAATCAATAAAAATGAAAAAATATTTATTCACCCATGTGGATACGGGATGTTTCGGCTAAACCCTAGAGTTAGCGATTATCTGCCGAAAAATCGGCAGTGTAGTACAGGCTTAAGCATGGGTGTAACTACAGCCATAGCAGATACTATGGGGTCCAGGACAGAAGTGTAACTTGAAACTTCTAGGTCCCAATGCAAAAATCTGCAACAGGTCCCCACCTACCATGTGGCCATTATTATACTGGTGTCTTCTTATGTGGGAGAGGGACCTTTGGCTCCCCATAGGCACCCCCTATAGCCACATCCTTGACACACAAAAGTCTACGGGAGCCATAATGCAGTCCTTGCGCCTACTTACTGGTCTAATTGTCTACATCTACATGGACACAAATAACAAACTGCTATAAACTATTGACCACGAATCTACTCCATAATTAAGAGATAACGGAACATTTTAATACTTGATAGCATTGCCAATGCCACCGAATATCCCAGGTGGTCTTGCAGTTATTTATCAGTAAGGCTCAGCTGCCCAGCCTCAGTTTACTTGTAGCTTCTGACGGGAAACAGAATTTTAGGAAATCATTGAATTGTAGATTAAGGGTTTCTAAACTTTCATCCAAACAGTGAATCAATTGAAACGTTGCATTATTGGAAGCCAGAGAGGCCAGGTTTCACAAACATGGAAAACGCAAACAAGGTGGAAAGCTAAAGGCAAGTCAAACAAGCCTGTGATAAACACAGGATATCCTGAGTACAAGCGGGAGGGAGGCACAAAGTTTCCTATCAGGTCATAATGAGAGGCCTTTGCGGGTTCTCGTCTAATCTGGAAGTTTGTTTACAACGAGATTCCAGTAATCCAGTATACAGAATCTCATTGAGCAAGGTCCCCCAAGGACTAGCATGGACACCAGAGGTCCTCCAGGGCAAGAGGTGGCCCTGATTGCCAACGGGAACAACTACTAGACCATACTATATCTATTCAGCTAAAGTATCTCTGCCTCAAATTCTGTGTGAGACTTATGGTGTGAGAGGAGAAAAAGAGGGAGAAGTAGTTGCAGAAAAAGTCTCTCTTCCTCAGTTTGTGTGTCTGAAACTCATGCTGTGAGAGAGGAGGAGGGTGGAAGGGATGCAGCTAAAGTCACTATGCCTCAGTTTGTATATGAGACTCATGCTGTTAGAAAGGGGTAGGTAGAAGGGGTTGCTGCAAAAGTCTCTCTACCTCAGTTTGTGTGTGAGACTCATGCTGTGAGAGAGGGGGAGGGAGGAGGAGATTGTAGCTAAAGTCTGTCTGCCTCAGTTTGTGTATGAGAATCATGCTGTGAGAGAGAAGGAAGGGGTGAAGATAAAATATCTCTGCCTCAATTTCTGAGTGAGACTTATGCTTTAGGAGAAGAAGAGGGAGAAGAGGTTGCAGCTAAAATCTCTCTGCCTCAGTTTGTCTGTGAGACTCATGCTATAAGAGAGGGGGAGGGAGGAGTTGCAGTTATATTATCTCTGCCTCAATGTCTGTGTGAGACTCATGCTGTGAGAGAGACGGGAGGGGCGCAACTAAAGTGTCTCTGCCTGAGTTATTATTTTTTATGATAATTTTCCTTTAGGGATAATCCTGGAAGACAATTGTAACACCCCAGAGTTGTGTTACTACACTCCTCTACCCCGCTACTATCTTCTAAGAGCCTGTATATTGTCATCTGATGTATTTTGTATTATGTCTTCACAAATGTGCATATAAAACCATGTTAAATACAATTGTTCCTGTAATTTTCCAGGTTCACCAGCAGGTGGCAGCAACACTTTGGCAAGGTACTAGTCCTAGTTTAGTATATCTAGGCTGGAATGGATTATTCCAGCTTAGCTCCTCCTCTGTGAGCGAAGTGGGCTGTTCCCACATCCTGCAGCATGGGTGGAGAAGGAAGTTAGAGTTAGTGTGTAGCCTCCCCTCTGCTAGGGGAAGGCTGTGTGATAGCGTTCAGGAGATCCCCTGCATAGGGAACACAGCAAGGATCTTGTCTCGGCTGAGACTTGATCATATCCCCAATCTGAGCCCCTTCAGCCTCAGCTAGAAGAAGAAAGCAGAAACTACAACCTCCAGAGTTCCAGGAAGAAAGCATCCCCTGAGAAATCATCTGTAGTTAAGTCCAGAGACCTAGAAGAAGTCATTCCTCCTCAGCTAGTCTGTCCCCACAAAGCAGAAGTTATAGAAAAGTGCAGAAGATTAATTCCTGCCACAATTACAGAGCTACCAAGCAGACGACTTATCCTGCAAGCTCCAGATTTAAAGCAGAAGTATTTATTCCTGCCAATCATTGCTAAAACCTGCTGGGACCAGAGACCAAAGCTGTACACTGCTTGGATACAAGTTATCTTCAGTAAAGAAACGTTTGAACTTCATCTAAAGGTCCAGACATAATTTACTCTGCAAAATTCCTCTATTACTCTTACTATCACTACACTCAAATTTATTGCAAGTGAGCCAGGAGCGCAGCCATACCCAGGTAGGAGACCCCGTTGACACAATTATCACTACCAGAGACATTATAGGCCATTACACCACTCTGGCATGCCTAATCTGGGACGTGCATTATAACACCTTGGAAGGGCCCTCGGATAGTACCCTGCGCATGCTGCAATTGGCATCACGACAAATACAGAACTTTAAATACCTGTATCCTGGCCCATTGCACAATGATGGAGGTGGGAATCCACCATCAGTAGTTCTAATCAGGTATGTCCACAGAGAAAAAACCCACTTAGAATTGTGCAGCAAATCCATGGCAAATTTCACGATGAATTTATGACTTACAGACAGATTTGTCTTGATTTTGCTGCAGCTTTGCTGTGGATTTCGCCCTATGCATGCATTTTGCAGCGACCGGGACTGCAGGGGTGCAATGTGTGAGTGCGGTGGGCCGATGGGTGTAGTAGTTGTTACTCATGGTTAGCAGCTCCCTGGGCTGGCATGCAGTGATGGGAAGGATAGGACTGGGTTCCTTCGGGGCACACTCTGGTGTTGAGGGATCTCCTGCCAGATGGTGGCTGAGGGGCCCTGGGTGGTATGGTTTGAGGTGCAGGGAAGGCATGGTCCCTGGTGTTCGTGACACCAGCACCTTTGGGTGCAAAGGAGGTGTAGAAATGAAAAGGAGTCAGTTCTTATAAATAACTGGAACGTTTACTGGTAAATCAATTGCCTTGAGGTAGATGTACAGATCATTGGCATGGCAAAGGCAGTTATAATTAGGGATGAGCGAATCGACTTTGGATGAAACATAAAACTTAGTTTGAATACTGTACGGAGCAGGACCGCAGCACCCTGAACGCTTCCATCTGTATTGATGGAAGTGCTGATTGCTTCTGGCACCCCCCTGAGGGCCGACACCCAGGGCGGACCCCCTCTTAGTACGCCACTGCGTTTATCTTATAATGGGGCAATACAGTCCATAGCAAAGTCCTCTAAGGCATAGTCCATCCCTGATTTGGGGTAATATTGTAATCCAACACAGTTGGCTTTTTAAATCCAAGTCTTAATTCTTTATACTGTAAAACATGTGCTTTGCAAAAAGGTAAAACACAATAAATATCTTTCTAGACACATGACTTAAAAAACTTAGATAACCTGAGAAGGGGGAAAAAGGTATAAAAAAAACGCTAAACACTTGCAACTGGGACTTCGCAGAAATACTGGAGTCCATAAGGGAGTCCATCAGAAGGGCAGTAGGCTCTAAGGAGATCTGGGGAACTGCCACAAAAACAATAGGGAGTCTCTACTTGATTAATGGCTCCACAAAGTCATTCCCTTTTTATAAGGGACACAGTGTTGGCCAGCCGGCCTACTTACATGAGGGGTCATCTTCTGAGGGGACGTCCTCCTCCCAGGGTGCTCCCTGAATCGGATTCATCAGATGACGGCTCTGGATGGTACTGTGGCTTTGATGTTGACTTTGCAGACATGGGCTTCGGCCCACTGGGGAATCTTAAAGACTCAAGATGCTGTTGCACGGCTAACCTGCGCATCTGCTCCATGCAGGCAGCCTATTCATCAAAGGCCTGTGAGGTAGTTAGGCACTGTTTGCAGCTTCGGGTACTGGACCGCAGGAGTGGCAATGGCAGGTTGATAAAAGATATTAAGCCCGGAGAATTTGCCTGTTGGTTGACAGCCTACCCGTAGTGTAGATGATGGCTAATAATGGGCATCGGCCTTCACAGGTTGCTGTGGTGGAGCGGCAGCTCCTTTTTCCTCTGCGTCCTTAACTTTTTCCCAGACCTGAGTTGGCCTTGGATTCCTCCCACTTTTCCCGTGCGGGGGCCGCTCTCAAGACAGCGGTGGCATATCGGCCTCTGGCCCTCAGCTGGGGTAAACTCAACTATTTCGTCCACTTGGACGTTGAGGAGATGTTCTGGCAGATACGGACGTTTTACTGACCTTCGGTTAACAAAGTAGTCTTGCTTGATACTGTGATCTCTGATAAACCAGAACCCTTGTTCCTTGTCAAAGGAGAGGACGGTCCCCAGTCACCTCTCCAGTTGGGCCAGGCACTCCTCCGGGGTGTCCAATAATCTTTTACAGAGTTCCTTGAATTACACTTTGGTTCTATTAACTCGGGCAATGCAAGCCGCCCGCAGTTCAGTAAACAGGGCTTGCTGCAATGTGTCTTGTGGCCCTTGTGGCCCGAAGCCTGCCGGTCTTTCAGGTGGTTCTGGGTCTCTTCTGCGGGGTTGTCAATTATAATGGGCATCGTTAAAAGTTGGGTACTGGAGCCTGTTAATTCAGATGCGGTGGGGTTCAGACCAGCAAGGATTCCCACAGGTATAGAAGGGGAGGTCCGGGGCCAGTAGGAACCATGGTGGGAGACGCGATCTCTCCACATAGATGAGTACGGGTCATCTTGCTCCTCTAGCAGAGGGAAGGTAAGTTTCTGTGGTGGTTTAGCTTCTCACATATCATGGAGGTCACTGCTGCATTTCACCACCGCCTTTGGAGTGGTCCTGTCTCTCTCTTTACATCCGGGTCCATAGGCCTCAGGATGAGCTGGCATGTCGGCAGGTGATGGCTGTACTGTATCAGCAGCGGGTGGTAATACCGGTCCGGAGCTAGGCATAACCCGGTCCATAGCACTGTCTAGGGCAGCTACAACTCTCTATATCCACAGTTTACTCTGGTCTGTGCTAGGTAGCTTCTGATATTTTCACCAAACTCCCTCAGCTTGGCCAGAGCCAAGGGGCTAAATTGGCAGCTACATGGTGGACATCTCAGACTCTCCTCATCACACTTCACTAACCCTCTCCACTTCTGTCTCCTCCTAACTCACTTCCTGTGTCTGGCCTGTCCCTTATATATATGATGTACTAGCACCACCTAGTGGTGACTAAGGTGTAGTGTGGTTACCAGCCTGTGAATAGGAATTTGCAGCTTACATACACATAACGCATTATATGACATGCTTAAAGGGGTATTCCTATCACATACAATGGGGGCATATCGCTAGGATATGCCCCCATTGTCAGATAGGTGCAGGTCACACCTCTGGGACCCGCACCTACAACGAGAATGTAGCAGGGAGAGCTGTGGCTCTGTCCACCACCGGGGTCTGTTCACCACCAAGCGCTGCTCCCATATAAGTCAATGGGAGCGCACCGCGCACGTGCGGCCCCTGCTCCCATTCATTTCTATGGGGCAGATGGAAATAGCCGAGCTCGGCTATTTTAGGCAGCCCCATTAAAATGAATGGAGGGCGACTGCGCATGCGCAGTGCGCCCTCCACTCATTTCCTGGCTCCGTTCTCGTTGTAGGTGCGGGTCGCAGAAGTGGGACCCGTGCCTATCAGACAATGGGGGCATTTCCTAGCGATATGCCCCCATTGTATGTGATGGTAAAACCCCTTTACAGATACAGGGCCCCACTACTATCACGGAGTGGGACACTGCAATTCTCCGAAAAAGGTCTCCATATACACCATTGCGTCTCCATGAGAGAGATCCCAGTAAACGTATACAGTTGCAAAGGGTCAAATCAGGAGTTGAAATTTCCGTGCTGACTTTTGTTCCAGTGTGAGGATAAAATTTTGTAAACGCTCTTCCACTTTGCTGCATCACCTATAAACCCACAGCATACATGCTCTGTGTGAACATGCCCCCGTATGTTAGGTCTACCTGCTTGTAAATTGTACTTGAAAAGATATAAAAGTTTTTTAATATTTTTGAAAAATATACAGATCATTATACATATTGGGGGTTATTTATGTACACGTGGCCCAAGCCCCTAGCTGGCACAGTGTCACAGAAGAGAAGGGTGGCACCTACGAAATACAAAGACACCAGTAAGTAAGTGTAGGCAGAGCCAGCCTTAGATTGGATGGTGCACAGTGT
Source organism: Bufo bufo (assembly GCF_905171765.1). Classification (NCBI taxonomy): domain Eukaryota; kingdom Metazoa; phylum Chordata; class Amphibia; order Anura; family Bufonidae; genus Bufo; species Bufo bufo. The sequence goes on along the minus strand of NC_053390.1, from coordinate 788,757,545 downwards.
GAGAGGTAATGTCAAAGGGTGAGCAAATAATTACACCAAACAGTCAACACAGGATGATGCCCAAATAATGGCTCAATATAGTTACTGTAGCTACAAAACACTTACGGTATACATAAAATAACAATGGTTATAGTGCCGCAACCACCATACACTGAAAAGTAACAGGCTGTACGGTGAGCAAATAGCAATGCCAGATAACGCCTTAGTAAATACCGCAATACAGTGACCAAATAACAGCCCCATACATAAAGTGATCTGATAACGGTGCTATACACTACACATGATTTGCTGTGGTTACAAGTCTCGGATCCCAGGCTGTATGTGGTTCTCCTTCATCTTGGGAGGCTGATGTGCTACACAGATCACATATCGCAAAGGCCAGCCCTGTAGGTGAGCCTATTGGGGTTCCCAAATAGAGGCGTAACACCGGGGCTCCAATGCAAAACCTGGAATAGGGCCCCCAGTGCCATGTATAATACTGACATAGGGACCCTTGGGACAACTCAGGCACCAGGACCATTGCTACCTTTATTGTAAGTTACCGTAATGCTGTGTTATTTTCAGGGCAGATTTTCCCGTGGTCTTCAGAGGTGGACCAGGACTGAGCCAACTAAAAATGCAACATTGCCCATACCAGCTGCTCTTTCCAATGATAACATATTGGTGCCAACAACTCCAAGACATTTGATACTTATATAACGGAAATCAACTTTCTTTAAAGGGGTTATCCCATGACTGATGCAAAAACTGAAAACCAGCCCTGTACCTCACATGGATCCAGAGATCTCCACATTCATTGTTCTGCTGGATTCTCTTCAGGGGCATGTCCCTTCTGCCACAGCTCAGACTGAGTGTCCTTTTGCTGCAGCACTCTCCCTATCACAGCTCAGGAGGTGTGTCCTTTCTGCAGCCCTCTCCCTATTATAGCGTGAGGCAGTGCCCTTTCTCAGGGAGGGTGCCCCTTCTACTGCAGTTCTCTTCCAATCACAGCTGAGGAGGTGTGTCCTTTCTGCAGCCCTCTCCCTATTACAGCATGAGGGAGTGTCCTTTCTCAGGGAGGGTGCCCCTTCTACTGCAGTTCTCTTCCAATCACAGCTCAGGAGGTGTGTCCTTTCTGCAGCCCTCTCCCTATTACAGCATGAGGGAGTGTCCTTTCTCAGGGAGGGTGCCCCTTCTACTGCAGTTCTCTTCCAATCACAGCTCAGGAGGTGTGTCCTTTCTGCTGCAACTCTCTCCTTGTAACTGTCACACAGTAGATATGACCGTCAGACCAAAGTCCCTTGGGTCCACCAGAGGAAATTATTCTGAGGGCCCACTCGCCATGCATATAGGACCTTAAGGGCTCTTTTTTTAATTAGGGGCCCATTATTGTCAGAGCTTGGGCCCACCGGAGGATCCCCTGGTACTCTGGTGGACCAATCCAACCCTGGATATGACTGGGGGCAGGTAAAGAATGAAACTGAGCATGTGCGACCTCTTCCGTAGGTGGACATGCACATTACAAATTACACACCAAAAGAAGTAAAGAAAATCTTTCACAACTGGAGCATTTCTGTAACAAAAAGAAAATTATGAAATGAACTCGTTTTTCATGCTGAATGATATTAAAATAACATTTAACGGCAGCGCCACCTCATTAAGTCGTCTGACTTTGACTTCTGTCCTTGTGTCTTGGAAGGTAATCTCCTCCCCCCTGAGTCGGCCTTTGAAGTGATGTATTAGGCCTTTGATGCGCTTCTGTTATGTTTTCATTTACTGCGGACGCCCTGGAATGTGCAGAGAAAATATCGGATACATTATAGAGGTGTTTTATATTATCGTACAGGGTCAGAAAGCTGCCACGAGCCCGACGTGAACAGTGGCCGTCTCTCACCTCGCTGTCACCGGCGCTTTATCTTTGGGTCTTGTCGCGTCTTGCCAGTTTGGTTGGATGACATTTTTTTACGTCTTCTTTTTTTTTTTCAGATTCATAGTTCTACAATGGGTCTGACGGGACGGGAAACGCTCGGTGTGAGTTTTATCAGCAAATCGGACCTGGGTGTAATTAACGCCTGCAGTATATTATACCGCTGGTATTTCTTCCTGGGAGAAGGGTGGCAGGGTTTGCGGATTAAGCCGTGGGGGATCAGTGTAATATGTCCCTAACAGACACCATTTTTTTTTTCTTAATTTGAAAAGGATTTTGGGAAACACATGTCTATACAAATGATATACTATACTTGTATATATTAGATAGAGATGTATTATATTTAAAGGGGTACTCCGGCCGAGGAGGTGACAACCCCAGTGATCAAAACCTTCACCCAATAAAAAAAATTAAAAAAACTATTCCCAGCCATTTTCGGTCCCCACCAGAACCAGAAGTGGTTGGTACCGTGACTGCTGCAGCCAATCGCTGGCCTCACAGGTCACATATGCTAGAACAGGAAGTCACTGCTAGTGATGCACCATTCTAACACCAGCGATTGGCTGCAGACGTCAAAGGATCACGCCACTGGCTAGGAATGGTGGGACTGTGGACAGGGGACTGGGTTTTTCTTTCAATTGTGCACAGGTTCCGACCATTGGGTTTGATGGCTCCCAGTCTGGACAACCTCTTTAAAGAAGATCATGAAAATCCTATCCCCCTCACTTTAACAGAACCTCATAGATTTACTACTGTAAGCTAAATGCGCCAATAGTCTGGCTCAATTTGCAGGAAAAAAGTAGTATGCATACTCAGCACCAAATTTATTAGGCATTTTTTGCATATCACTAGACAGTTTCAAAGGCGTCTAGGAAAGGGGAATGTGGCTTAGAAAAAAAAGAGACGATTGGAAAACATGGCTGTTTTATTCCTGAAACAGCACCACCTCTGTCCACAGGTTGTACGTGGTATTGCAGCTCAGCTCAATTCACTTCATTGGAGGTGAGCTGCAATACCAGACACCACCCATGGACTGGTGTGGCGCTATTTCTGAAGGAAGATGGCTATGTTCTATAACCCCTTTAAGCAATGTAACTCTAATAAAGATCGTATAAGGAACAACTGAAGTCAAAAGCCCAAGGTCACTCCAAGAAACGGCACGGCACTGACAAATAAAGACACACCACCAGGTATACACATAAGAATCTACACAATCTGACTCACATAACAAATAAGCTGACTGTACCGATACCTCCAGCAATCAGCAGTGAACGGCGGAGGAATCTGGAAACAAGTGTTTAATTCCCCTACAGCACCTCCGCAGGCAATCTGAAGTATTACACAATCCCCAATGAAATAAATAGGCTAACCATGTAATACACAGACATTCCGGGTCCTCCAGAGCAAGACACACTCTTCACAGATATTCTGGTTAATAAACTAAGGGATAAGGGTCCTGAACAGAAGTCACCCTCCTATTAACATACAATTCCCAAATACAGCCACAACTCCATTAATAACATTTTCCTGCCAAAAAGTGCTTGAAGACAACTCAACCCTTCCAAGTCTTACTTATTGAGTGTTTCCACTTTGACGGATCAGGTGGAGGTTTTGCCTGGTTTTGCACCCCAGCACACTTCCTGCAACGCCAAGAAGATTATCACTAGAGGGAGGGCTTGGTCCATATATTATGTTTGCATCTACTGTTTTAGTGCATTATTTTCTGTGATTTTATAAATGTAGCCATGCACGTCCGCATGTTTACTATCATATCATGCAGGATGTTTTGTATCTTATTTTTCCGTAATTTTTTTTTTGAAGGAGTGGCACCTTCAGGTGTGAATGCACTCCTACTCTGGGAGTAGCATTCATGTGCACTTTTGCCGCCACCTATCTAATAGGCGACCTTGATTAGGTGGTACATATAGCTGTGTGCGGGCTCCGCCTCTCATTGGTTGCTTGGTGCACACAGAGGTACCTAGGAGCAGCACACTATATGTGCAGGGTCTGCGCTCCTGAATAAAGATGCATAACGGCATAGGTAGGTTTAGAGTAGGACCTGCCTGACTGAGACCACCTTGGCGCTGGTAGACGGGCAAAGATGTGTTTGATCAAAATATATTGGCTGAGAGTCTCAGATTTATTTAGCATTAGAGTGAGGTCTTGGTCCATATATTATGTTTGCATCTACTGTTTTAGTGCATTATTTTCTCTGATTTTACATACTACTGACCTAATCCCAGAGAAGAACCCCAATTTGGGATGACTTGGAATATGGTCTCCCACCATGTTCGGCTTTCAGCTTGGATCAGATATTCTTTGCTGACAGAATAATGTTCCATTTGTTCCGCAGGTGAAATGCCTTGAATATCTTGGAGCCGGGAGAATCGGTGATTTCAGCACATACCAGAAAGTGCTTTGTACACTCTCCACACGTCCCGATGTGCTGCTCACAGCAGAAATAAGACCCCCACCATCTGCGATGAACATACATCACATATCTAATACATTGTTATCTTGTGCCTGGTCCAACTCCTGGGGCAGCCGTCCCGGCCATTCTGGGCTTCCCAGTAAATACACAAACTCTAATTGTACTGGTGTTATCATTGGCTGCAACGTGGCGCTTGTTACTAAATGCCCACATCCTGCGCCCACACCAAAAGCTTTATGTTCTCTGCCTTACTTCTTTTCTTCACCGCTTTCCTACCGATGGTCCAAGGAGCTGATAAGTTCAGCTTTCTTCTATTCTTCACACAAACCTCATTCAATAGGGTCTATTCATGGCCGGCCAATAAACTGCCAAGTGTTATGAGGACGATCTGTTTTCCATGATAAACATCAAACTATTTCCAAAAAGATTCTGGAAATTTCTAATCTCTCCACAAAATTTGGAAACTTATTTAAGGGCCATTTTTTAAAGGTGACAATTAACCTTAGGATTTTTTTGGATGTGGAAGAACATACATAAAGGGGTTTTCTGAGATTTTTATACTGATAACCTATCCTCAGGATAGGTCATCAGTATCTAATCGGAGGGGGTCCGACACCTGGGACCCCGCCAATCAGCTGTTTGAGAAGGTACCAGCACTTTGGTAAGTTCCATGGCCTCCTCGTGGCTTACCCTACCTTCATCAGTCATGTCACCTAGACCTGAGCTGCAATATCAAACCTAGCGACTATCCCAATGGACCAAGCTGCTGATCAGCGGGGGTCCAGGGTTTCGGGCCCCCACTTATCAGATACTGAGTGATGACCTATTCTAAGGATAGGTCATCAGTGTAAATCACTTGTAAAACCCCTTTAAAAAGTTTTTTTTTTTTTTTTAGGTAAAGTTTAATGTATAAATAAAAAGCTTCACAACACTTGATTTGTTTTGATTCTTCGCCATTTTCAAGATATGTGTTTGCTGTCAGTGAATGAGAACACTCAGAGGCAGTAAACTTGTACTTAGGGTACTTTCACACTAGCGTTATTCTTTTCCAGGATTTGAGTTCCGTCCTAGGGGCTCAATACCGGAAAAAAACGCTTCAGTTTTATCCCAATGCATTCTGAATGGAAAGCAATCCGTTCAGGATGCATCAGGATGTCTTCAGTTCAGTCACTCTTACGGTATTTGGCCGGAGAAAATACCGCATCATGCTGCAGTATTTTCTCCGTCAAAATTCCGAAACATTTGCCGGCATTATTTTCCATTGAAATGCATTAATGCCGGATCCGGCACCAAGTGTTCCGGCACAACGTATCCGGTTTTCCGGTCTGCACATGCGCAGACCTTTAAAAATGCAAAAAAAATAAAAAATACCGAATCCGTTTTTCCGGATGACACCGGAGAGACGGATCCAGTGTTTCAATGCATTTGTTAGACAGATCCGCATCCAGATCCGTCTACAAATGCTATCAGGTTGCACACGGAAGTGTGAAAGTACCCTTACCTAATCCTTCTCTCCATAACTGTATCCAGTCTAGACAGTGCTCTTCAAAAATAAACATCCTGGATTCCAAAGTGATACATTGTAGCAAAGCACCAGAGAGCTATTTGCAGCTGCTGCTGGTGCGTTGAGCTCACAGAACTAGGTCTAGACTGGATACAAATGGTTTTCACTAAAGTCTCTTGTTAAACGATGTGTGGCCCTCAAGACGGCTTCTTAGGGTGACAGCTGGGACTAAGGTACAGAACAACGCATCCAGGAGTGGGCTTCAAATTTTTAACAACAGGTTCCCTACTCAACGGCGGACACGCGGCATCACGACACATTTACATATACATACACCATATATACAGTATGCAACATACATACATAAATACACCATATATACACTACACACACACCACCCAACTTTTAAAAAGCCTAAGCAGCTATACTATGGAATGGAAGCGCTCATCTCCAGCTGCCACAGCCAGAGCAGCGGATCGGGATTCAGCCGGGAACAGCTGTATTCAGCTGTAATTTTAACAACCGGATCTGGAGAACCTGAGGGAACTGGCTGAATCCCATGCCTGAACATGTCCATCGTTTTCTGGTCAATCTCAAACTTGCATTTAGATTGTGTCAGGTAGATTAAGAAAAATTTGAAAAAAAGGCAGATTGGGTTAAAAAAATAAAATAAATAAGCAATATAAATACTCCCTGACTCCCCTCTCCTGCAGTTCTCATGCTTACTAGGTCCCTGCTGGTCTCTGTTCCTGGTGTCTCTCAACACACTGGGCATGCCTGCTCTGCCCGTCTCTGGTTCTATGATAGAAATGACATCCGTCTTTGTAGTGGGAAATTCTGCCACTCCCTGATTTTGGACAGCCTATTAAAGAGAATGTATAATCATAAAACTGTATATTATTTAAATCAGGTTTTTATTATAGACATTTTTTTCTGTGACTATCCATATAAACAAAAACAAAAAAAATCTTTAAAGGCTATGTACACCTTTAGTAGCAATTTTTTATTATTATTATTGCATTGTGCTCATTTTGAGCTAAAAATATATTTTTTTTCAATAGGTCTTTATTAGAAAAATATTGAGCCATTTTCCCTGCACTGCTTTGAGTTTATCTAATAGCTGGCTCTGAATTTTCTCTCTGATCCGTCAGACAGGGAGCTGACGGGAAACTTAACTGTGATCTCTGACCTTATAAATACTTATACAAGCTTAATCCTTATCTTACTGATAAGCTTGTTCCCTCCAATCAATCGCCTGCTAGCTGGAGGAGTAGACCGCTGCTAATTCATGTAGTGTATCTCATCCTTAGTATAGTAATGAGTGATAGCTAATTCATTGCTCGTCCCTATACTGTCTCTATTTCAAGGCGCGATCTGCCACTGGCAAACCAGGATTTTTTAACATTACTGGTAATCGGTGCCAGTATTACACTACAGGATGATTGCTAACGAGCGTTCATACGAATACTCGTTAGCGATCATCTTAACAATAATCTGCTTGTGTAATAGGGCCTTTAAATAAAGGTTTATGACATTTTAGTAATTTAGGGTTATTATATGACCGACACAAAATGAATCTGAATGTACCAGTCAAACAGCTAAGAAAAACAGTTAACCCTTGGTGACAGAATGGCTCAATATTTGTAAAAAAAAAAAGACCCCCAAAAAAAAAAATTAGCCCAAAATGAGTAAAGTGCAATCATTAAAAAATTTCCCCCGAAGGTGTACATAGCCTTTAATTATTGCAGTTTTCATACTGGCCATTAGAGAAGGCACAATTTGCTAACACTTCCTGTTGTTAGCTTTGTTGTGTAGACTGGGACAAGATGAGCAGAGTCCTTTCGTTATCATTAGAGGGAAGGGGGGGTGCAATATTGGCTGCTGTGACCAATGAACGTGCTGTCACATGTCCTAGGCAAAGCTGCTGGAAGGCAGAGGTGCTTACAGGAGCATCGGTGACTTCAAAAACAGCTGATAAGCAGGGGTCCTGCATGTTGGACCCCCACCTATCAAATACTGGTACATATGACCTATCCAGAGGATAGGGCATCAGATAAAACATCTCAGAAAACCTCTATACAATATATGCAGTGTCCCACTCACGTAACCGTGGGCCCCGCAAACATATCTTAATTATGTATTAACGTCATGTGATATGCCTGTATTTTGTATTTTATCTCCTGTCATATTCTCCATGTCACAATGTGATTTTACATGCAAATATCCTTTACACAGGCCTAGTTAGCGTGCACTACACTGGTTTCTCCACTAGATGGAGCAGTGTCAGTGTGTATATATAGCTTAGCTCAGACCTAAGTTAGGCTGTGCAGTTGTGTGCTGTTCTGTGCAGTTCAGTTCCTGGTTGAGGTGAATCCAGACCAGTGCAGATGAGCTCAGGTCAATCCAAGTGAGAGTTCAGCTGAATGCAGTTCTCTCATGAGCCTTCAGGAAAGCAACAGCCATGTAGCTGAATACCTGGAGGGAGGCATATTCACAGCCTCTCTGCTCTGTCCCTGTCGGTTCCACAGTCCAGGGTTAAGGCCTACAAGTATTCTACCTAGAGGTGAGCAATCCACTCCTATAGATCGCTCTTCCAGGGTGACCAATGTCTACACTGCATGCAGCCGAGTTTATAAGGAATTATCACGTTTATGCAAGACAAAGGATTAGCAAGATAGTCATTACCTGAGGACTTATAAGCACCTTTGTAGTAGGTGTAGGAGATAGCTTGAAGCATCTAAACCTCCAGTTCAAACTGAGGACAGTCAGGCCAACTGTCAGAACAACATTGGAGTAGAAGTTTCAGGATTCAGAGAAGCACCTTTCATCAAGGATTAGAATCAGGCCGGAGTTGTTACCAGTGTAAGACTTTCATATTATTACAAGCCTAGTCTGCGCAGTAGCTTCTTATGTATTACTAGAGCCTGCACTTCATTGAGGACTTGCATTTCCCTTTCCTCATATGTATGGGAGATTGTGCTTAATGCCGGACTGTATCAAGAGACTGTTTAAAGGGTTTCTACCACCAGAAGCGATGCGCCAATATCAGCACTACATAACACTATGTTTGTTACCTTTCTCCCTGCAGCCGTTTTTGTAAAATAGGCACTTTTCTAATACGCTAATGAGCCTCAAGGTGCTATGTGGGTGTAAAATCAGCACCTAGAGGCTCCGTCCACTCACCCTTTATCCCGCCCAGGTCCCCTGTTCTGCCCGCCCCGCACCTCTTGATTGATGCCACGGTCCACCGCATCATTGACGAAATCCCGCGCCTGCGCCGTTCACTTCTGTCTTCGGCGCAGGCGCAGTGAGTGAATGATGCGCTCCTGGTGCCGGATTCCTCGCTGCGCCTGCGCCGACTACGTCACAGTGAGGAAGCCGGCATCAGGAGAGCGGACTTCACTCACTGCGCCTGCGCCGAAGACAGAAGTGAACGGCGCAGGCGCGGGATTTTGTCAACGATGCGGTGGACCGTGGCATCAATCAAGAGGAGCGGGGCGGGCAGAACAGGGGACCTGGGCGGGATAAAGGGTGAGTGGATGGAGCCTCTAGGTGCTGATTTTACACCCACATAGCACCTAGAGGCTCATTAGCATATTGTAAAAGTGCTTATTTTACAAAAACGGCTGCAGGGAGAAATGTTAGAAACATACTGTTATGTAGTAGTGCTGACATTACCGCATCGCTTCTGGTGGTAGAAACCCTTTAATGCCTATGGATGTATTGTAATCTAGAGTCATCATCAGTAAAGTGCCATTTGGAGTTTCACCCTGTTTGCCTCAGACTCAGTTCCTCTATTAACACTCTAGTAAATGGTTGTACCTCCATACAAAAGGTACTGGCGTCACGACTACAAGGGACCTTGCCACTAGCACATTAATACGGACCACCAAGGGCACCTCGAACCACCACCTGGCCAATGTCCTTCCACCAGAGCGTGCCCCAGAGAATCCTTGTGCCGTTCTCTTCACTTATCCGAGCCTGCCCAGGGACGACATAACCGTGAGTAACCAGAACCGTATTTACCTCGGCCCACCTATAGCTCACGCCGTGACCTCACACATAATTCCCCTGCAAGGTCTGGCATACCGCACATACACATTGATAAGCCCCTTCGGTCTCGGGCAGGGTCTTTACGCAATAATTTCCTGTAGACCTCAATAATTATAAAAAAAAATTCTGTCACACCTTGCTGCCCTGTCCATACACACAATACAGGATGGAAGCGCGTGCCTCCAATATGGCCGCTCCGAGGGAAGTTTTTTTTAGATAAAAACTAGCTACAACTTTGTAATAAAAATATCTTATTTCTCTTCTACAGATGCACATTTCGTAAACTAAAATTACACAGAGGAGACATTCCCTTTAAGATGGCAGATGTAACAGAAAGCGAGAGAATATTAACAATTACACCCATTTTGTCATCAGATAAACATATGAAATTACTGAAACGTGAGAAAAATAACACTTCTGAACGTGTGCGAGTAGATCACCACATCACACATGTGGCGGACGCACGTGACGGCAAATGTTTAGAGCACTTGGGAAGTACCTCCAGTCAGCGGATGAAGGAAGAGACATTGGGGGAGATTTACCAAACTGGTGTAAAGTAGGACTGGCTTAGTTGCCTATAGCAACCAATCAGATTCCACCTTTCATTTTCCAAAGGAGCTGTGAAAAATGAAAGGTGGAATCTGATTGGTTGCTATGGGCAACGAAGCCAGTCCTACTTTTCACCAGTTTGATAAATCTCCCCCATTATACTTTCTGTGATTAGCAGTTCAGTCAGTGTACCGGACAGCAGATACATCTCTCAGGGACTCCTTTTGTACACACAGCAGCATGTAATGAAAGGTGGTCACCCAAACAGGAAGTCAAGTGATTGCTAAGTAACCTGTCCATGGGTTGTGTCTAATATTGGTAATTAGCTCCACTAAAGCGAATGGAACTGAGCTGTGGTACCATAGACAACGCGTGGACAGGTGTGGTGCTGTGTCTGGAAGAAAACAGCCATGTTTTTCCATCCCTTTAAGATGTTGAAAAACAAAAAGTGTTAGAAATGTTTAAAAAAAAAAAAAAAAGAATTTTGTGTAGATTTAAATTCCTGACCCCCGCATTGTTGTTTCAGCCTCCGTTTCTGGGCAAGTATTGATCCCCACATTAATGTGTCAGTAAAATACTACCTGTCAGCAAATGCTTCACCAATTATCACTGGGCACGATTACTTGTGAAGCTGGCAGCCGTGTCCATTCCTGTCCAGAACTACAGAGAAAAGTTTGTTTTTCAATGTTTTTCCCTCGTTCTGTTCTTTCACGTCAGTGTTTTAAAAGCCTGTCCTGTCTCCCTCCACCACGTCTGACAGTCCTCTCTTTACCCAGTAAGCCGATCCCAGGCACAAGTAGAAAGGAACATAAAACACGCTCTCTTGTTTCCTGCGGTGCTGATTTTCCTGGATCAGGTATCTCTTAAAGGGAACTTGTCAGGTTGAACGCGGTGCTTGAGCTGAACGCAGCGTGTTATAGAGCAGGAGGAGCTGAGCAGGGTCATATACATTAAAACGTAGAACTTATTTATATCCGTGCTCATTCTGGGCTTTGAAGTCAGGGGACGGTTTAGAAGAAAGCAGCCATGTTTTTCAGATCCTGGACAACCCCTTTAAAGGGCATCTGTCAGCAGTTTTGTACCTATGACACTGGCTGACCTGTTCCATGTGCGCTTGGCAGCTGAAGGCATCTGTGTTGGTCCCATGTTCATATGTGTCTGCATTACTGAGAAAAATGATGTTTTAATATATGCAAATGAGCCTCAAGGAGCAACGGGGGCGTTACTGTTGCACCTAAAGGTTCAGCTCTCTCTGCAACTGCCATTTCTTCTCTACTTTGACTGACAGGGCCAGGCGGTGTAAACATGATCACGCCTGGCCCTGTCAATCAAAGTGCAGAGGGTGCGGCAGTTGCAGAGAGAGTAGGTGTAACGGTAACGCCCCCGTTGCTCCTAGAGGCTCATTTGCATATATTAAAACATTATTTTTCTCAGCAATGCAGACACATATGAACATGGGACCAACACAGATGTCTTCAGCTGCCAAGCGCACATGTAACAGGTCAGCCAGTGTCATAGGTACAAAACTGCTGCCTTTAATTTGGTGAGATATGGAGAACTAAATAGATAGGAGATAGATAGATAATAGATAGATAGATAGATAGATAGATAGATAGATAGATAGATAGATAGATAGATAGATAATAGATAGATAGATAATAGATAGATAGATAGATAGATAGATAATAGATAGATAGATAATAGATAGATAGATAGATAGATAGATAGATAGATAGATAGATAATAGATAGATAGATAATAGATAGATAGATAGATAGATAGATAGATAATAGATAGATAGATAATAGATAGATAGATAGATAGATAGATAGATAATAGATAGATAGATAGATAGATAGATAATAGATAGATAGATAATAGATAGATAGATAGATAGATAGATAGATAATAGATAGATAGATAATAGATAGATAGATAGATAATAGATAGATAGATAATAGATAGATAGATAGATAGATAATAGATAGATAGATAGATAGATAGATAGATAGATAGATAGATAGATAGATAATAGATAGATAGATAGATAGATAGATAATAGATAGATAGATAGATAGATAGATAGATAGATAATAGATAGATAGATAGATAGATAGATAGATAGATAATAGATAGATAGATAGATAGATAGATAATAGATAGATAGATAGATAGATAGATAGATAGATAATAGATAGATAGATAGATAGATAGATAGATAGATAGATAGATAGATAGATAGATAATAGATAGATAATAGATAGATAGATAATAGATAGATAGATAGATAGATAATAGATAGATAGATAGATAGATAGATAGATAGATAGATAGATAGATAGATAATAGATAGATAGATAGATAGATAGATAATAGATAGATAGATAGATAGATAGATAGATAATAGATAGATAGATAGATAGATAGATAGATAGATAGATAGGGGACTGATGAATGAATCTGTCATTCATCCATTTCATGTTAGTCTATTTATCTATCTACCTATACACAAAAGTCCGTCAGCAGCACAGCAAACTAAATAGAATTTGGGTGCCAGCAGCTGTTGGAGCGATCCCAGCTCCAAAAACATATAAACCAAAAATATCCACGGCACTTCCGTCAGTACAAAGGTGTAGATTTATTCACCAATAGCAATGTTTCGGTTCTCAAGCAGTGAGAAAGGTTCCAGTGTGTGAACCGAAACGTTGCTATTGGTGAATAAATCTACACCTTTGTACTGACGGAAGTGCCGTGGATATTTTTGGTTTATCTATTCTATCTACAGTCAGGTCCATAAATATTAGGACACCGACACAATTCTAACATTTTTGGCTCTATACACCACCACAATGGATTTGAAATGAAACAAACACGATGGGCTTTAACTGCAGACTGTCATCTGTAATTTGAGGTTATCTACATCCAAATCAGGTGAACGTGTAGGAATTACAACAGTTTGCATATGTGCCTCCCACTTGTTAAGGGACCAAAAGTAATGGGACAGAATAATAATCATAAATCAAACTTTCACTTTTTAATACTTGGTTGCAAATCCTTTGCAGTCAATTACAGCCTGAAGTCTGGAACACATAGACATCACCAGACGCTGGGTTTCATCCCCTGGTGATGCTCTGCCAGGCCTCTACTGCAACTGTCTTCAGTTCCTGCTTGTTCTTGGCGCATTTTCCCTTCAGTTTTGTCTTCAGCAAGTGAAATGCTCAATCGGATTCAGGTCAGGTGATTGACTTGGCCATTGCATAACATTCCACTTCTTTCCCTTAAAAAACTCTTTGGTTGCTTTTGCAGTATGCTTTGGGTCATTGTCCATCTGCACTGTGAAGCGCTGTCCAGTGAGTTCTGAAGCATTTGGCTGAATATGAGCAGATAATATTGCCCGAAACACTTCAGAATTCATCCTGCTGCTTTTGTCAGCAGTCACATCATCAATAAATACAAGAGAACCAGTTTCATTGGCAGCCATACATGCCCACGTCATGACACTACCACCACCATGCTTCACTGATGAGGTGGTATGCTTAGGATCATGAGCAGTTCCTTTCCTTCTCCATACTCTTCTCTTCCCATCACTCTGGTACAAGTTGATCTTGGTCTCATCTGTCCATAGGATGTTGTTCCAGAACTGTGAAGGCTTTTTTAGATGTCGTTTGGCAAACTCTAATCTGGCCTTCCTGTTTTTGAGGCTCACCAATGGTTTACATCTTGTGGTGAACCCTCTGTATTCACTCTGGTGAAGTCTTCTCTTGATTCTTGACTTTGACACACATACACCTACCTCCTGGAGAGTGTTCTTGATCTGGACAACTGTTGTGAAGGGTGTTTTCTTCACCAGGGAAAGAATTCTTCGGTCATCCACCACAGTTGTTTTCCGTGGTCTTCCGGGTCTTTTGGTGTTGCTGAGCTCACCGCTGCGTTCCTTCTTTTAAAGAATGTTCCAAACAGTTGTTTTTGCGACGCCTAATGTTTTTGCTATCTCTCTGATGGGTTTGTTTAGTTTTTTCAGCCAAATGAAGGCTTGCTTCACTAATAGTGACAGCTCTTTGGATATCATCTTGAGAGTTGACAGCAACAGATTCCAAATGCAAATAGCAGACTGGAAATGACCTCTGGACCTTTTATCTGCTCATTGTAATTGGGATAATGAGGGAATAACACACACCTGGCCATGGAACAGCTGAGAAGCCAATTGTCCCATTACTTTTGGTCCCTTAACAAGTGGGAGGCACATATGCAAACTGCTGTAATTCCTGCACCGTTCACCTGATTTGGATGTAAATATCCTCAAATCAAAGCTGACAGTCTGCAGTTAAAGCACATCTTATTCATTTCATTTCAAATCCATTGTGGTGGTGTATAGAGCCAAAAATGTTAGAATTTGTGTCGATGTCCCAATATTTATGGACCTGACTGTATGTATCCAGGGGCATAGCTGTAGGGGAAGCAGCTGCTTTGGAGCCTGAACTCACAAGGGACCACCTTAGGAGGAGATTTTATTGTCAGGACCAGGGGCGTTGCTAGGGTCTGAAGCCATCGGGGGCACGAGCCCACGTAAAACCACACCCACATCCCATGAAGCCACGCCCTCATCGCCACAGGGGGGGCCTTCACAGTAGTTATTAACCGCTTTCAGCAGTCCCCCCTTCAGTGAATGGGGGACTGCTGAATGTGGTTAATAACTACAGTGAAGGGCCTGGCAGTCTGGGCAACCCCACAGATCATCCATAACAGTGCCATCCACAGATCCCCCTCCCCATAACAGTGTCATCCACAGATCCCCCTCCCCATAACAGTGCCATCCACAGATCCCCCTCCCCATAACAGTGTCATCCACAGATCCCCCTCCCCATAACAGTGCCATCCACAGATCCCCCTCCCCATAACAGTGCCATCCACAGATCCCCCTCCCCATAACAGTGCCATCCACAGATCCCCCTCCCCATAACAGTATCATCCACAGATCCCCCTCCCCATAACAGTGCCATCCACAGATCCCCCTCCCCATAACAGTGCCATCCACAGATCCCCCTCCCCATAACAGTGCCATCCACAGATCCCCCTCCCCATAACAGTGCCATCCACAGATCCCCCTTCCCATAACAGTGCCATCCACAGATGCCCCTCCCCATAACAGTGCCATCCACAGAACCCCTCCCCATAACAGTGCCATTCACAGATCCCCCTCCCCATAACAGTGCCATCCACAGATGCCCCTCCCCATAACAGTGCCATCCACAGAACCCCTCCCCATAACAGTGCCATCCACAGAACCCCTCCCCATAACAGTGCCATTCACAGATCCCCCTCCCCATAACAGTGCCATCCACCACAGATCCCCCTCCCCATAACAGTGCCATCCACAGATGCCCCTCCCCATAACAGTGCCATCCACAGAACCCCTCCCCATAACAGTGCCATTCACAGATCCCCCTTCCCATAACAGTGCCATCCACCACAGATCCCCCTCCCATAACAGTGCCATCCACAGACCCCCCCCCCCTCCCCATAACAGTGCCATCCACCACAGATCCCCCTCCCCATAACAGTGGCATCCACAGATCCCCCTCCCCTCCACTCACAGGAGTGTACAACTGTAATACTAGTAACTTTAACTTTTGCTCATAGTGACCTAGTCTTACTCAGAGTCTCTCTCTAGTCTCAGCTAGTCAATTCCAGGCAGTGCGGGCGGTGCTCACTCACTGACGTCACGCACCTGCGCCGCCTAGTGGGAGGAGCAGGCGCCTGACGTTAGTGAGCGAGCGCCGCCCGCTGTTTTTCAAGTTAAGTACCAAGTACTCTGCAGGAAGCGCAGGCTGATTACACATGAGCGGCGGGGCCGGTGTAGCGCAGCTGCGCAGGAGAGTCAGAGCGCTGACCGGCCCTGCCAGTGCCAGCAATACATTCGGGGCACTGGTCAAAACATCCGGGGTTCAAGCCCCGAATGTTTTGACCAAACGACGCCCCTGGTCAGGACCCCCTCAACAGTATTATACAATGACATTATGTACAGAGAGATTGTAGGAAACGGACGGAGCGGCTGCCGGGCCTGGTCTGAGAGAGCAATTTTGACTATCCACAGGAGTAGGCGTCCGTTCAAAAATTTGCTGTGGGGCCCAGTCAGATCTAGTTACGCCTCATCTATCTATCTATCTCTTATCATATCTACCTATCTCATATACCTGATTACCCTATGAACAATCAAAACATTAGATATCAACTGGAGATTGTTCCGCCATATGGGGCTGTTCAGTTCGGGTACATGCAGCCCCCTGTGTTATTGGCTTATTTAATGTAAGTATGATTTAGGAGGCAGCCCCTCTGCTGATGAGTGATATGGCGGTGTAATCTAAACAGGCCGACTATTAGCTAGTCAGGAGCCTCCACAGAACACAGGCTGGATTCATTCGCCCCGCCATACTGGGCCCCCTCTCATTCGCTGCTCAGCGCGGACGTCTATTGCAGTCATAACTTATAAATCACGTCTCTGTGTTACATTTGACCCCCAAGTGCTGAAATACCTCTCACTAGTAACAGGAGTCATAATTCAATGGCAGTCACGTGGCTTCGACAGGATATTTCACAAAAAAGACCATGTTAGTGTACGTCTCTGATGAAATGCCATCGCTTATGTAAAATATGTCAGGTGGCGAGTTTTGGGGGTTTCTTTTCTATAGAAATTGCAGCTAATGACCGTTTTATTAATCAGAAAAATGTTGGCAGCAGAAAATGAATGTTTTTAGGAGGAAATTATAAGCAGATTTTAGAAGTGATACAAAAAGAAAAAAAATTGTGATTTTGGATTTAAATAAATGATTTACAATTGTTTCTCCTTTTCATTTTATGTTTTTTTGCAATTGTTTATTTTTTTAAATATGTTTTATGTTTTTTAAAGGGTTTTTCCAGGATTTTACAAGTGATGGTCTATCCTCAGGACACTATCTGATTGGCGAGGGACAGCACAAAAACTAAACTGCACAGCCCCATCCTGTGGCCAGAGCTGGGTACTGCAGCACTGCTCCCATTCACTTCAATGGAAACAGCACTGCAGTAACTCACTCCATCCACCGGGCGGAGCTGTGTGATTCCGGCACAGACTTAGGCCCCTTTCACACCAGCGAGTTTTCCGCGCGGGTGCGATGTGTGAAGTAAATGCATAGCACCCGCACTGAATCCTGACCCATTCATTTCAATGGGTCTGTGTACATGAGCGTAGTTTTTTAACACGCATCAGTTCTGCGTTCTGTGAGAACCGCAGCATGTTCTATATTCTGCGTTTTTCACACATCGCTGACCCCATAGAAGTGAATGGGGCTTCCATGAAAAAGGCATTGTACTCCGGATGGAAAGCGTTTCTCACTGATGGTCGCTAGGAGATGTTTGTAATTCTTCAGGTTTTTTTTTCTCACACTCGTGAAAAGCTCATCAAAACGTATAGCATCTCTGTGAGAAAAAACGGAAACACTGAACGCAATTGGAGACAAAACTGACTGAACTTGGGCGCAAAACCACCAGTTTTTACCTGAACAGATCTAGAATCCGTGTCTCTCGTGTGAAATAGGCCTTAGGCCTCTTGCACATGACCATGTGCTGGCCGGGCCCGTGCTACGGACCGCAAATTGCGGTCCGCAATGCACGGGCACCGACTGCGGGGCAGCCGCATGCGGATCGCGGACCTATTCACTTGAATGGGGTTCGCGATCCGTCCATTCCGCAAAAAGATAGAACAAGTTCAATTTTTTTGAGGGAATGGAACCCCATGGAAGCACTCCTTAGTGCCTCTGTGGGGTCCCATTCCATGCTTCTGTTTCATTCCGCACCGCATCTCCGGATTTGCGGACCCATTCAAGTGAATGGGTCCACATCCGTGATGCGGAATGCACACGGCCGGTGCCCCGTGTATTGCGGACCCGCCGTATGCAGGCCGCAATACGGCCACGGGAGCACTACGGCCGTGTGAAATAGGCCTTACAGTGCTGCAGCTACTGAGGAACAGCTGATCAGCAGGGTGTTGGTCCCCGGCCGATCAGATAGTGACTGCCCATCACTTGTAGAATCCTGGACAACCCCTTTAACAATGGATGCAGGAGATGTATCCGTCATGATCGGGTGTTAGTCTCTGTCTCACGACATGGGCACTGCTCAATTTCCCCAAAAGATCGGGGCGGGCGTTCCGCTCTAATACACTGCTGGGTTCAAAGCTATCCCCTATCTCGGCAGTTTAACCCCTTCGATGCATGTAAGTGGTTGACAGAGGGGGTCAGAACACATCGGCACGGTCTTGGGGTACATATTCATTACCGTGGCAGCAGGTGCTTCTTCCAAAATAATATAAAAATGCCTAAATAAATTACATGTACCCCCAGTACAGTACCAATAAAACATGCAACCGCCCCCCGGAAAAAACCCTTATACAGTTACATCGATGGAAAATGTGTTTTTATTGAGCAAAATTAGTAAAAAAAAAAAAAAAATGTTATGGGTCTTGGAATGCGAGGATAGAAAAACAAAAACATTACTGGGGGCTGGTCATTAAATGGTTAAATATCTGAATTTTTTTGTAAACATATGATTTTTTTCCGTTTTGATATTTTTATACACTGCTCAAAAAAATAAAGGGAACACTTAAACAACACAATGTAACTCCAAGTCAATCACACTTCTGTGAAATCAAACTGTCCACTTAGGAAGCAACACTGAGTGACAATCAATTTCACATGCTGTTGTGCAAATGGGATAGACAACAGGTGGAAATTATAGGCAATTAGCAAGGAGTGGTTCTGCATGTGGTGACCACAGACCACTTCTCAGTTCCTATGCTTCCTGGCTGATGTTTTGGTCACTTTTGAATGCTGGCGGTGCTTTCACTCTAGTGGTAGCATGAGACGGAGTCTACAACCCACACAAGTGGCTCAGGTAGTGCAGCTTATCCAGGATGGCACATCAATGTGAGCTGTGGCAAGAAGGTTTGCTGTGTCTGTCAGCGTAGTGTCCAGAGCATGGAGGCGCTACCAGGAGACAGGCCAGTACATCAGGAAACGTGGAGGAGGCCGTAGGAGGGCAACAACCCAGCAGCAGGACCGCTATCTCCGCCTTTGTGCAAGGAGGAACAGGAGGAGCACTGCCAGAGCCCTGCAAAATGACCTCCAGCAGGCCACAAATGTGCATGTGTCTGCTCAAACGGTCAGAAACAGACTCCACGAGGGTGATATGAGGGCCCGACGTCCACAGGTGGGGGTTGTGCTTACAGCCCAACACCGTGCAGGACATTTGGCATTTTCCAGAGAACACCAAGATTGGCAAATTCGCCACTGGCGCCCTGTGCTCTTCACAGATGAAAGCAGGTTCACACTGAGCACGTGACAGACGTGACAGAGTCTGGAGACGCTGTGGAGAACGTTCTGCTGCCTGCAACATCCTCCAGCATGACCGGTTTGGCATTGGGTCAGTAATGGTGTGGGGTGGCATTTCTTTGGAGGGCCGCACAGCCCTCACTGTGCTCGCCAGAGGTAGCCTGACTGCCATTAGGTACCGAGATGAGATCCTCAGACCCCTTGTGAGACCATATGCTGGTGCGGTTGGCCCTGGGTTCCTCCTAATGCAAGACAATGCTAGACCTCATGTGGCTGGAGTGTGTCAGCAGTTCCTGCAAGACAAAGGCATTGATGCTATGGACTGGCCCGCCCGTTCCCCAGACCTGAATCCAATTGAGCACATCTAGGACATCATGTCTCGCTCTATCCACCAACGTCACGTTGCACCACAGACTGTCCAGGAGTTGGCAGATGCTTTAGTCCAGGTCTGGGAGGAGATCCCTCAGGAGACCGTCCGCCACCTCATCAGGAGCATGCACAGGCGTTGTAGGGAGGTCATAAAGGCACGTGGAGGCCACACACACTACTGAGCCTCATTTTGACTTGTTTTAAGGACATTACATCAAAGTTGGATCAGCCTGTAGTGTGTTTTTCCACTTTAATTTTGAGTGTGACTCCAAATCCAGACCTCCATGGGTTAAAAAATTTGATTTCCATTTTTAAATTTTTGTGTGATTTTGTTGTCAGCACATTCAACTATGTAAAGAACAAAGTATTTCAGAAGAATATTTAATTAATTCAGATCTAGGATGTGTTATTTTTGTGTTCCCTTTATTTTTTTGAGCAGTGTATATTTTTATGTTATTTTCTTCTATTTTGTATTTTGAAGACATTTTTTTCTACTGCATAGACAACCATAAGCCATTGCTGCAGGCCCTGAATGGAATACAAATACCCATGGTTATGTAGACTTGCATCCCTTTCCAAAATCCCCATCTTCTTTCCTACTTTTCTGCTTGTGTGTCAGTGTCTACTGCACTTCTGGTATTATATTCATACAAGAGGGAGTTGGTAACAAAGCTGTAGCGCTATATCGTAATGCATCTTATCTCCACATCTAGTTTCCTCTGTCTGCCCGTGTGTCAGTCTTCACTGTCATTCTTACTTTCTATTCATGCACCAGAAAGATCAGAATAGAACTACAAACGTTACTAAAATAACACAGATTAGAAGCAGCCCTGCAATACTCACTGTCTCCCCATCCAGCATTCCTCTCTCCTACTGCTCTTCCCTATGTGTCAGTCCTTACTGTAGTTTTTGCTTTCAATTCATGCACCAGACAGATCAGTATGGTACCATAGACATCACTAAGATAAAATAGATTGAAAGCAACGTTGCCATTTATTACTCATTGCCTCCCCATCCAGCTTCCCTTTTCTCTCTCCTACTAGTTTTCCCTACGTGTCTTTAGTTTTTAATTTTCTTTCTTGCACCAGGAAGAGCAGGATGCACAGCCCACAATGCATACAATTGAAAACTATACTGCACAGCAGGAGGAGAGATTCATAATTATCTTTGTGAGTCTTTTGCAGTCTATCTGACCAGTCTCCTCTCCCCTACTGTTCTTCCTGTGTCAGTCTTCACTGTATTTCTTGCTTTCTATTCATGTACCAGGAAGAACAGGATAGACAGCTATATAGCTTTTACAATTTTAAACCACCATGAAAAGCAAGGAATTCTAGGAGAGATTTATAAAAGAATATTTATGAGTCTTATACGGTCTATCCGTCCAGTCTCCTCTCCCCTACTGGTCTGCCTGTGTCAGTCTTCACTGTTTTTCTTGCTTTCCAGTCCAATCATCCCCATTTGTTACACAAGTCGTGCAGACAGAGAAAGCGGCTCATGAATCAACAAGTCGTGTGTCCGTCAGGAAAAATGACGACTTAAATGTAAACGTCATTATGTAAAATGGGCGGAAAGGCAGAATTTAAGGGGTTGTCCAGGATAGAAAATTACAGCATCTTTTTTCAAAATAATGTGCCAAAGGTTGGTGTCAGCCAAATGACCGGCCCTGACCTGTCTCACTGTTCAAGCTATTCAACAATACACAATATGGGTGAATCAGCAGCTACCTGACCCACGTAGTGCCGCTTATCTCCTGGCAAACAATAGCATTGATCAGGTAGAAATTTAACTGTACGGTTGCATTAGGTTATATGTGATATCCACAATTACTGAGCAGATAGCCTCCTAGTGCCGGAAAATCTCATATTCAGCCAAATGCTTCAGAACTCATTAGACGGCGCTTCACAGTGCAGATGGACAATGACCCAAAGCATACTGCAAAAGAAACCAAAGAGTTTTTTAAGGAAAAGAAGTGGAATGTTATGCAATGGCCAAGTCAATCACCTGACCTGAATCCGATTGAGCATGCATTTCACTCGCTGAAGACAAAACTGAAGGGAAAATGCCCCAAGAACAAGCAGGAACTGAAGACAGTTGCAGTAGAGGCCTGGCAGAGCATCACCAGGGATGAAACCCAGCGTCTAGTGATGTCTATGCGTTCCAGACTTCAGGCTGTAATTGACTGCAAAGGATTTGCAGCTAAGTATTAAAAAGTGAAAGTTTGATTTATGATTATTATTCTGTCCCATTACTTTTGGTCCCTTAACAAGTGGGAGGCACATATGCAAACTGTTGTAATTCCTGCACCGTTCACCTGATTTGGATGTAAATACCCTCAAATTAAAGCTGACAGTCTGCAGTTAAAGCAGATCTTGTTCATTTCAAATCCATTGTGGTGATGTATAGAGCCAAAAATGTTAGAATTGTGTCAATGTCCCAATATTTATGGACCTGACTGTAGATAGATAGATACAGTAAACGGTGAACACCATTAAAAAAAAAAAAAAAGAAAAACTATGATGGAATTGCAATTTTGCCCACTACACTTCCCAATTTTTTTTATAAAAAGTGATAAAAAAAAGTCATGTGTGTCTAAAATTAGCACCAATTAAATAGTTACCTCATCCCACAAAGAAAATTTGCCTCTACATAAGCCAATCGTCAAAAAAAATAAAAATAAAAATATGACTTTCAGAAAATGGACAAACATGCTTTTATTGAATAAAATACAGTTAAAAAAATGCACATATTAGATATTTTGATCACCTTACATGACAAAAAGTGTAATACCAAGCAATCAAAAAGTCATATGTGCCCCATGATGGTACCAATCAGTCACCTCATCCCGCAAAAAATGAGTTCCTACCTAAGACAATCACCCAAAAAATAAAAAAAAATATGGCTTTCAGAAAATGGAAACACAAAAACACGATTTTTTTTTCAAAAATGCTTTTATTGTGTAAAATAAAATAAAAAAATGCACATATTAGGCATCGCTGTGTCCGTAACAACCTTCTCTATAAAAATAATATGTGATCCAACCCGTTTGGTGAACGCCGTAAAAAAATAAAATAAAAAAATATGCCAAAAAAGCAATTTTTTTATCACCTTACATCACAAAAAGTATAATACCAAGCGATCAAAAATTCATATGTTCCCCAAAATGGTACCAATCAAACCATCATCTCTTTCAGCAAAAAATGAGACCCTACATAAGACAATCGCCCAAAAAATGAAAAAATATGGCTTTCAGCAAAAATATATATTTTATTGTGTAAATCCAAAATAAAATGAAAAAAATAGACATATTTGGTATCGCCGCATAGTTATGACCTGTTCTATAAAAATATCACATTATCTACTCTGTCAGGTGAACATTATAAAAAAACTAATAAAAACTGTGCCAGAACAGCATTTTTTTGGTTACCTTGCCTCATAAAAAGAGTAATATATATATATATATATATATATATATATATATATATATATACACTGCTCAAAAAAATAAAGGGAACACAAAAATAACACATCCTAGATCTGAATTAATTAAATATTCTTCTGAAATACTTTGTTCTTTACATAGTTGAATGTGCTGACAACAAAATCACACAAAAATAAAAAAATGGAAATCAAATTTTTCAACCCATGGAGGTCTGGATTTGAAGTCACCCTCAAAATTAAAGTGGAAAAACACACTACAGGCTGATCCAACTTTGATGTAATGTCCTTAAAACAAGTCAAAATGAGGCTCAGTAGTGTGTGTGGCCTCCACATGCCTGTATGACCTCCCTACCACGCCTGTGCATGCTCCTGATGAGGTGGCAGACGGTCTCCTGAGGGATCTCTTCCCGGACCTGGACTAAAGCATCTGCCAACTCCTGGACAGTCTGTGGTGCAACGTGACGTTGGTGGATAGAGCGAGACATGATGTCCCAGATGTGCTCAATTGGATTCAGGTCTGGGGAACGGGCGGGCCAGTCCATAGCATCAATGCCTTCGTCTTGCAGGAACTACTGACACACTCCAGCCACATGAGGTCTAGCATTGTCTTGCATTAGGAGGAATCCAGGGCCAACCGCACCAGCATATGGTCTCACAAGGGGTCTAAGGATCTCATCTCGGTACCTAATGGCAGTCAGGCTACCTCTGGCGAGCACATGGAGGGCTGTGCGGCCCTCCAAAGAAATGCCACCCCACACCATTACTGACCCAATGCCAAACCGGTCATGCTGGAGGATGTTTCAGGCAGCAGAACGTTCTCCACGGCGTCTCAAGACTCTGTCACGTCTGTCACATGTGCTCAGTGTGAACCTGCTTTCATCTGTGAAGAGCACAGGGCGCCAGTGGCGAGTTTGCCAATATTGGTGTTCTCTGGAAAATGCCAAACGTCGTGCACGGTGTTGGGCTGTAAGCACAACCCCCACTTGTGGACGTCGGGCCCTCATATCACCCTCATGGAGTCTGTTTCTGACCGTTTGAGCAGACACATGCACATTTGTGGCCTGCTGGAGGTCATTTTGCAGGGCTCTGGCAGTGCTCCTCCTGTTCCTCCTTGCACAAAGGCGGAGGTAGCGGTCCTGCTGCTGGGTTGTTGCCCTTCTACGGCCTCCTCCACATCTCCTGATGTACTGGCTTGTCTCCTGGTAGCGCCTCCATGCTCTGGACACTACGCTGACAGACACAGCAAACCTTCTTGCCACAGCTCGCATTGATGTGCCATCCTGGATAAGCTGCACTACCTAAGCCACTTGTGTGGGTTGTAGACTCCGTCTCATGCTACCACTAGAGTGAAAGCACCGCCAGCATTCAAAAGTGACCAAAACATCAGCCAGGAAGCATAGAAACTGAGAAGAGATCTGTGTTCACCACCTGCAGAACCACTCCTTTATTGGGGGTGTCTTGCTAATTGCCTATAATTTTCACCTGTTGTCTATCCCATTTGCACAGCAGCATGTGAAATTGATTGTCACTCAGTGTTGCTTCCTAAGTGGACAGTTTGATTTCACAGAAGTGTTATTGACTTGGAGTTACATTGTGTTGTTTAAGTGTTCCCTTTATTTTTTTGAGCAGTGTATATATATATATACACACACACAATGCACAACTACCTCTAGCAAAAGATTTCTATACTGCAGCAATAACCCTAATAATAACACGCCCCCTGCACCGCACACACCAGCGAGCCGACCAATCAGGACACGGCGCTCCACATGCCGCCTGCACCTCCCACACCTGCACGCCGGCAAGCAGTTTGGAGAACCACCATTTCTGTTTGTCAGTCACAGCACTATCAGCCATATGGAGAGGAGCCCCTGTCAGCAGTCTGACCCACCAGTCGCTACCAGCAGTCAGTGCCAGTCGTATAGCCACCAATCACAGTGCCAGCAGTGTCAGCAACCAGTCAGTGCCAGCAGTCTCAGCCACAGCCAGCAATTTCAGCCACAGCCACCAGTCAGTGCCAGCAGTCTCAGCCACCAGTCAGTGCCAGCATTCTCAGCCACAGCCAGCAGTCTCAGCCACAGCCACCAGTCAGTGTGGTCAAGTTCCCTTGCCATTTAATATACACTCACCTAAAGAATTATTAGGAACACCTGTTCTATTTCTCATTAATGCAATTATCTAGTCAACCAATCACATGGCAGTTGCTTCAATGCATTTAGGGGGGTGGTCCTGGTCAAGACAATCTCCTTAACTCCAAACTGAATGTCAGAATGGGAAAGAAAGGTGATTTAAGCAATTTTGAGCGTGACATGGTTGTTGGTGCCAGACGGGCCGGTCTGAGTATTTCACAATCTGCTCAGTTACTGGGATTTTCACGCACAACCATTTCTAGGGTTTACAAAGAATGGTGTGAAAAGGGAAAAACATCCAGTATGCGGCAGTCCTGTGGGCAAAAATGCCTTGTGGATGCTAGAGGTCAGAGGAGAATGGGCCGACTGATTCAAGCTGATAGAAGAGCAACGTTGACTGAAATAACCACTAGTTACAACCGAGGTATGCAGCAAAGCATTTGTGAAGCCACAACAAGCACAACCTTGAGGCGGATGGACTACAACAGCAGAAGACCCCATCGGGTACCACTCATCTCCTCTACAAATAGGAAAAAGAGGCTACAATTTGCACGAGCTCACCAAAATTGGACTGTTGAAGACTGGAAAAATGTTGCCTGGTCTGATGAGTCTCGATTTCTGTTGAGACATTCAAATGGTAGAGTCCGAATTTGGCGTAAACAGAATGAGAACATGTATCCATCCTCTGATGGCTACTTCCAGCAGGATAATGCACCATGTCACAAAGCTCGAATCATTTCACATTGGTTTCTTGAACATGACAATGAGTTCACTGTACTAAAATGGCCCCCACAGTCACCAGATCTCAACCCAATAGAGCATCTTTGGGATGTGGTGGAACGGGAGCTTCGTGCCCTGGATGTGCATCCCTCAAATCTCCATCAACTGCAAGATGCTATCCTGTCAATATGGGCCAACATTTCTAAAGAATGCTATCAGCACCTTGTTGAATCAATGCCATGTAGAATTAAGGCAGTTCTGAAGGCAAAAGGGGGTCCAACACCGTATTAGTATGGTGTTCCTAATAATTCTTTAGGTGAGTGTAGACTGTTCCTACTAATGTTTATGCACTACTGTTCTAGCGCCCGTTATTGTAACGGGCTTCATGTCTAGTAGTTATACAATGGACATGGACATAAAGTCCAGACTTTTAGCTTTCATTTGAGGGTATCCAGATAAAAATTAGATGAAGGGTTTAGGAGTTTCAGCTCCTTTACATGTGGCACCCAGTTTTTAAAGGACCAAAAGTAATTGGACAATTGACTCAAAGGCTGTTTCATGGGCAGGTTGGGGCAATTCCTTCATTATTTCATTCTCAATTAAGCACATAAAAGGCCTGGAGTTGAATTAAAGCTGAAAGTCTGAACTTCAACTGCATCTGAATTGTATTGTTCAAAATTCATTGTGGTAATGTACAGAACAAAAACATGTTGTCTGTCCAAATATATATGGACCTAACTGTAGATAGATAGATAGAAAATGTCCACATGCGATGGCCCTAGTTCATATACAGAGGCAGTGCTCTAGCTCAGGGACATATAAGAGATAAGATTTAAGGGGATTTCCTACCAGATGACAGTCATGACATATTGACTTGATATTAGCACCAGTTATACATAATATAACTGTGATAATTATAATTGTGTATAAAAAGGTGTCAGAACATACAGCAGTGCACGGATGCAATAAAGCACAACTATGTGCACAAGCTGCATATGGAGTTGTTTTAGTCTTAGAGCGCCATCTAGTGTTTGATATTAGCACTACAAGGAGTAAAAGAAAAAAAAATCACATGCACTAACAAGGATCATCAAGGCAACAAATGTGAGTGGTTGGCAGGGGAGGGCTGGCCATAGACCCTACAGAGAAATGTCCCGGTGGGCCGAAATCTAGGGGGCCACGCAAGCCCTCCTCATGGTTGCCGGCTGGGTACATAGCGATCTGATGCTCTGAGCATTAATCAATTTAGGAGATGCAGGTGCTTATGCACCTGACCGGCAGCACTGTGGTATTTGGTTCTGCTGGGGCAGGATTTTGAACTGTTCTATGGTCTTGCTGGCCCTACATACTTCTGATTGCCCGGCTTTCTGTCAATCTGGACCTGCCTACAACACTTAATTTTTTTTTTTTTCCAGAGCCGCTTTAAAGGGAGTCTGTCACCAACCTGACCGGTTTTAAACAGATCACATAGTTCAGTGGGACACAGAGACATGACACAGATGTTACCTTTGTTTCGTTTTTTAGATCATCCAAATCGCTCCCAAAAAGTAGTTTTTATGATATGCTAATGAGCCGTCGCAAGTGCTCAGGGGCGGAGAGTTTGCTGAAAGTGCCCAAGTTCCCCTGCCTCACTCGCGCCTAACTCCGCCCCTCAGTAAGCTAAGGCCAGCCCTGTGATGCCATATTTCAGCAAACTTTCCGCCCCTGAGCACTTGCGACAGCTCATTAGCATATCATAAAAACTACTTTGTGGGTGATTTGGATGTACAAGGGTGTAGGGTTAGATCAGTCTTCTCATACTGTCTGCTGTCTCACCAGGAGCAGGGCTATTTTAACACATTGGTGGGCCCAGTGCAAAAATTTAATGAGTAGGTCTCCTCACAGTAGTTATGTCTCCTTAGTGATGCCACACAGTACATATTTCCCTTTAATGCCCCCACACAGTAGATATGTCCCCTCACATCAGTTATGCCCCCTAAGTGCTTCCCTTAAAATATTGCTGCCCCAATAGTGCTGCCCCTGTAGTTTTAGTAAAATAAAAAAAAGCACTACTCACCTAGCCCCAATCCTCCGATGAATGATTGTATTCAACTGTATCTGCATCCTCAGGACAAAGATACAATCGAAAGCAGGACATGCTGCATCCTCCCAACCTGGGATAGTCGGGAAAGAGTCATTTCAGCTGGTGGGCCTGGTTCAGTTGCACTATTCACCCTATGGTTAATGTAACCCTGACAGAGAGGAACCTAAAACAGGCCTGTGAGAGGCATTTTATTATATAGCAAATCTGTGCATGTACATATGTCTTCTCCCAGATAGGAAGAACGATACGTGTAGGTGCCAGTACCATATCCTGTGACATGTTAAGCTGCATGTACGGCTGGGTTCACATCACATTTTTGCCCGATGTTTAAAATAAGCAGTGGGGATGGGAAGGGGGGGGGGGGGGGGGGGGGGCGAGAGATACAAAAGTACAGTGCACTATGCTTCTCCATCCTGCAGAGTCCAGCAAAATACGTTTTTTTTTTTACAATAGAACTCTAGGGTGATGGGTGCCACTGCATGACAGGAATTGGAGGCATTCATTTAATGCCTACATTTTTGTAAAACGTAAGACAAGGCAGCCTAATACTATGCACAGTATATACTATGGGCAGTACTGCAGTGGAGTTAAAGAGGACCTTTCACCAGAATAAAACATCTAAACTAACTACACAGACATGTAGAGCGGCGCCCAGGGATCCCCCTGCACTTACTGTTATCCCCGGGCGCCGCTCCGTTCTCCGGTTATAGCCTCCGGTATCTTCATAGTTAGGCTCCACCCAGAGGAACCTGCCGCGGTCTCTTTCTCCTATGCTGTAGCGCTGGCCAATCGCAGCGCTCAGCTCATAGCCTGAGAGTAATGAGCCGTCGCAAGTGCTCAGGGGCGTTGACACTAGATAAAGCTGTTAGCTCCTCCCCTGGCAGCTATACCCCCTCCAGCCTGGAGAGAGAGCTTCAGTTTGTGCACAAGCAGTAGGAGAAGCAAGCCAACCAAAGAAAAAACATGGAACACCAACCATGCCAAGGGACCCAACGGGGTTCAACCAGCAACCGCCACAACTGTGGTCGAACAACAATACTGGGTGGGTGCTGTCCCCCCCAATGAAGAGCGAGAAAGAGATTTTACTGGTAAGTTATACAAAAATCTCCTTTTCTCGCCCATATTCATTGGAGGGGGACACAGGAACCGTGGGACGTCCAAAAGCCGTCCACAGGGAGGGAAAAACCACAGACCCATGGAAGCAAGCGTCCCTGCAGGCATCTAAGAAACTGCCGTCTCAAGACCATGCAGCCTAAGGCAGTGTCCACCGATGCATAAGTATGCACGTGGCAAAATTATGTGAATGTGTGTAAGGAGGACCAAGTAGCCGCCTTACACAACTGTGCAGCCGAAGCGCGATTCCTAGAGCCCAAGATACGCCCACTGCTCTGGTGGAGTGAGCCGTGACACCTAAGGGTGGAACCCTGCCCTGGGCGCGGTATGCTTCGGCAATTGCAGACCGAATCCAACGTGCGATTGCCACCTTGGAAGCCGCCAATCCCTTGCGAGGACCCTCTAGAATGACAAAAAAGGGAGTCCGTATGGCGGAAGGGACTGGAGGCTGCTAAATACACTGCTCAAAAAAATAAAGGGAACACTTAAACAACACAATGTAACTCCAAGTCAATCACACTTCTGTGAAATCAAACTGTCCACTTAGGAAGCAACACTGAGTGACAATCAATTTCACATGCTGTTGTGCAAATGGGATAGACAACAGGTGGAAATTATAGGCAATTAGCAAGACACCCCCAATAAAGGAGTGGTTCTGCAGATGGTGACCACAGACCATTTCTCAGTTCCTATGCTTCCTGGCTGATGTTTTGGTCACTTTTGAATGCTGGCAGTGCTTTAACTCTAGTGGTAGCATGAGACGGAGTCTACAACCCACACAAGTGGCTCAGGTAGTGCAGCTTATCCAGGATGGCACATCAATGCGAGCTGTGCCAAGAAGGTTTGCTGTGTCTGTCAGCGTAGTGTCCAGAGCATGGAGGCGCTACCAGGAGACAGGCCAGTACATCAGGAGACGTGGAGGAGGCCAACAACCCAGCAGCAGGACAGCTACCTCCGTAATGGTGTGGGGTGGCATTTCTTTGGAGGGCCGCACAGCCCTCTATGTGCTCGCCAGAGGTAGCCTGACTGCCATTAGGTACCGAGATGAGATCCTCAGACCCCTTGTGAGACCATATGCTGGTGCGGTTGGCCCTGGGTTCCTCCTAATGCAAGACAATGCTAGACCTCATGTGGCTGGAGTGTGTCAGCAGTTCCTGCAAGACAAAGGCATTGATGCTATGGACTGGCCCGCCCGTTCCCCAGACCTGAATCCAATTGAGCACATCTGGGACATCATGTCTCGCTCTATCCACCAACGTCACGTCGCACCACAGACTGTCCAGGAGTTTGCAAATGCTTTAGTCCAGGTCTGGGAAGAGATCCCTCAGGAGACCGTCCGCCACCTCATCAGAAGCATGCACAGGCATTGTAGGGAGGTCATACAGGCACGTGGAGGCCACACACACTACTGAGCCTCATTTTGACTTGTTTTAAAGACATTACATCATAGTTGGATCAGCCTGTAGTGTGTTTTTCCACTTTAATTTTGAGGGTGACTCCAAATCCAGACCTCCATGGGTTTAAAAATTTGATTTCCATTTTTTAATTTTTGTGTGATTTTGTTGTCAGCACATTCAACTATGTAAAGAACAAAGTATTTCAGAAGAATATTTAATTAATTCAGATCTAGGATGTGTTATTTTTGTGTTCCCTTTATTTTTTTGAGCAGTGTAGATCTTCAGAGCTCTGACAACGTCCAAATGGTGTAACTCATTTTTCTTAGAGTGTGATGGAGAAGGACACATTGAGGGAAGGACAAATTCCTCGTTAATATGGAAGTCAGAGACCACCTTCGGAAGAAAAGAAGGGACAGGCCGGAGAACCACCTTGTCCCTATGAATAACCAGGAAGGGTTCACTGCAAGAGAGCGCCGCCAACTTGGACACCCGTCTTATGTAAGTGATAGCGACCATAAAAAACTTCCTTCCAGGACAGGAGTCTGAGCGAAATCTCCCACAAGGGCTCAAGGGGGAAGTCTGGAGCGCTGAGAGGACTAAATTCAGATCCCAAGGCGGTAAAGGAGGATGGTACGGAGGAACCGTATGTGCCGTTCCCTGAAGAAACGTCCTTACAGGTCCCAGGGGGGCCAGAGGGCTCTGGAAAAGGATAGAAAGCGCCGACACCTGACCCTTTAACGAACTAAGGGATAGACCAGGTCCAACCCTGACTGAAGAGAGGGCAAGATGGTAGGGAGAAAAAAAATAAACGAAGCGGCGGGGGGGGGGGATATAGCCACCTGCTGACCTGCATTCCCTGGACTTTGTGTGGCTGTCATGGCCCATAAACAGGTAGGAACTAGTGTTAGGGACCACTCAATAGGGGCGACCTTGACGTGGTGAGTGGCTTATTACGCTTTGGCCAAAATGTACACCAATGCCTCATCCAGCATGGAGGCAGGGCAGAATGCTGGATGCAGAGTGCTATCACATTTGTATTTTCCGTTTCTATAGTGCGGCTGACATCCGCCAAAAAACCTCTTTGCGTCAGAATGGCGGTTTTAAAGGTCACACCGTCAACGAAGAGACCTTAAATGCTGATGGAAGACCGATCCCTGTGAAAGAAGATCTTCTGAGAGGTAGTGACCAAGGGGTGTCTCCTAGAAGGAGAACGAGGTCGGCGTACCACGCACGACGGGCCAATCAGGATCGTAGGAATGCCCTCCATCCTGATTTTCCGTAGAACCCTGGGTAGGAGGGTGAAAAGATGAAAGGAGGGAGAACCCCTGCCAAGGGGAGATCAGGGCGTCCACGCTGCAAGCTTCTGGATTCCTGCTGGGGAGAGGAAGGGGGGAAGTTTACGATTGAGCCTTTTGGCCATCAAGTCCACGTCAAGGCGACCCCAACGCAGCCAGATTGCCTCGAACACCTCCGGGTGCAGGGACCACTCAGCCGGAACTATTGTCATCCTACTGAGGAAGTCCGCAGTCCAGTTCTCCACACCCGGGGTGTAGATTGCTGAAATTGCTGGTACACGGGTCTCCGCCCACCGTAAGATCTGGGCAGATTCTTGCATCACCGCAAGCTGCGCGTTCCTCCTTGGTGGTTGATGTCCAGAGTATGTAATGGCTACGCCAGGATCCTCGTACCGTAGGAGCTGGTATGCCCCGCCACGCAAAACTGAGGGGGAGGCTAGGGGACATCCAGTAGAAGCCATGATGCCATAATGCCCCAGGGAAGTAGAGGCTAATCTTGAACACTCCACCTGGTAAGGGCGTAGAACAGGAACAACCACCAAGCCAGCGTCAGGGTAGAACCCCTACTTGATGAGAGCTGCCCCACTGCAGCGACCGCAACGCTAGGACTAGCGTAATATCTGCACCTGCAGAGAACCCGCTGCTGTAGCTAAACCAGAGTGCCAGCATAACCACTTCCACATAAGGAATGGTGGACAGAGAATATATAGTCAGTGCAACACTCGACTCCTGGAACGTAATCACAATATTATGTGCCATGGGGTACGCACTACATATTATTGTGGACACATACTGGAACAGCAGATGACCATGGAGAGTCGGGACACTAGGACACATAAGTGTTGCTGGGTAACCCCCTGAGAGGAGAGAGGTTGTCATATTCATGACAGCAAACCAGCACCGAAGAAAAAGATACAACGTGGAAACAGCCAAAGTATCCACTGGTGGCACCCATATACCCAGGGCCGGCGCCACCCATAAGCAGAGTAGGCAACTGCGTAGAGCGCACTCTGCGCCCCGCCCCCTACTTGTCATCATCTCCTTCTGTTCCTGTACTTGCCGGCCGGATGCGCTCCGATGAGTGCGAGCATGAGTTTGTTCACTTCGGGCAGAGAGCGGCACGCAGCTGACACACAGCTGACACACAGCTACGAGACCCTGGTGTATTTAAATCTCATTTAGGCTTTCTTTCAGTAAAGTTTCTCCTGGGATTCGAACTCAGGACCTTTACACATCAAAGGCCAGGCATTTACCCTCACAGCTATGAAAGCTGCATTACCATTTGCTTAAAAAAAAAAACATAAGACTTCTACTGTAGGTAACTTTGATACCTAGTGTACATCCCTACACATGTCAGCTGCCCCAACACACCCAGCTCTGCTACATCCATACACAGTGTACTGGGGCAGCTGTATGTGTATGGATGTACACTAAGTATCAAAGTTATCTACAGGGGAAGTCATATATATATATATATATATATATATATTTTTTTTTTAAGTAACTGTCTATACAGCTGTCATAGCTGTGAGGGTAAATGCCTTGCCTTTGATGTGAAAGGTTGTGAGATCGAATGCCAGGAGAAACTTTTCTGAAAGCGTTTTTGTTTTTTTTAAAATACCAGACTGTTACTTTACTGCCGGGGGGGGGGGGGGGGGGGGGCTATTGGCGCCATGATACTGGCACATGGAGGGGGGAGGAGAGAGGCACTTAGTACTGGCAGATTAGGGGGCAGGGGGAGAGGATGGCACTATGATATTAGCACATGGGGGGGGGGGGGCAAGAAATGGACATGAATCATGAGGGGCAGAAATGTGAAATGATGGGGGGGGGCAAGAAATGGACATGAATCATGAGGGGCAGAAATGTGAAATGATTGGGGGGGGGGGGCAAAATGTAGATTTGCTTCTGTTGACAAAAATCCTTGCACCGGCCCTGACTTCGGGCAAGCAATCCCGTGAGACCAGTGACCTCCAGAGGTAGGTCTCGCGGGATCACGCGCCAAAGACACATGATCTTGGCAAGAGCCAAGGCAATGTGGACCTGGAGCACAGCGAGGATCAGAACCTGGTGAGCACCCCTGGCAACCGCACTCTGACAATCTGCACTAGGGTGTCAGAGGCTGCAGGACAGTGACTGGCAGCAGGGTGGCACACACTTGTGTACAGGGGTCAGGGCACACCTGCTGCTTAACTAGGGGCCATAGATTCTGTCTGGCACAGGGTGCCCAGCAGTGGCACATGGAGCCTAATAGGTGGCACAGACTGTCTAAAAGGCTATGAATGGTACAGGGTGCAGGACAGTGCCAGACTGGCAGAGGGCACAAGGCAGCATACTGTTTTATGTTGCCCTGGTGGCACAGGATTTCAGACAGTGGCTGAATGGCGCCTGGCAGTGAATAGGTGGCACTGCTCGTGTTTGGTGTGCCAACCTGCTGAACAGCGCAGAGTGATTGGCATCACTGGGATGGTACTAGGTGGCAGACAATGACTGGATATTATATATACATGACCATAGTCAGACTGGCACAGGGTACGCGACCATAGACTGGCACAGGGTACACGACCATAGTTAAATGTTGCATGCAATAGGTGGCTGAAAAAGGGGAGGGAAAAGGGGTGCGGTCAATGGGCGGAGTCAAGGGGGCGGCAAAATTCGCTTTTGCCTAGGGTGGCAAAAATCCTTGCACCAGCCCTGCATATACCACTAGATGAAGAGTATGGATACTCGCTACGCCCCACTTGAAGAAGAAGGTAAGGCATCTAGACCCGTGGCGTAGTTGAAGTGCAGCATCCAAGATGTGTACTCATTCCCCACGTTAGCGGATCACTAGTTGAATGGGGTAATGTAACCGGAAGCATAGTGATGGCCTTGCGACAGATGAAAAGGCACCCATTGGTAGGGCAATACTCCGCTGAAAGAAGGGGTAGCCCGACAGTCAGAACAGAGTCCAACGGTAGTGTAATTATCCCACCAATGGAAGGCAAGTACTGCACCCAGTGGTAGTGCAGTACTCCACCAAGAAGGATGGTAATGCATTAATGCCTACAACAGGAACTGAGTCCAATGGTAGAGAGAGTACGCCCCGTACGGAAGGGGTAGGGCAAATGGAGAGTCCTATACCTGGTGGGAGTGCCATTACTCCACCTACGTAAGGGGGTAATGCATACGGTAAACACTGAAACCGTAGATAATGCCATAACGGCACCTATGGAAGAGGCTAATGCATACGGTAAGTACTGTCCCCAGTGGAAAGCAATTCCGCTGGAGGGAGGTAATGTCAAATGGAAGTACTGCATCCAGTAGTAGTGCAAATACTCCACCTAAGGAAGGGGGGAATGCATACGACAAGCACTGCTGTCTACCTTGGACGCAACCTTGGAGGATCGCACCGGACGAGACCGAACCTCTCCCGGGAGGGAGGGTGCGTCTGAGCGTGATCCTAGGGAGGAAGGGTGGGGGTGCAGAGGTGACCGAGGAGGAAGTATCCTGCTCTGGCCCACTATGTGCAATTCTGCCTCTCAAGAACTCGCCCATTGCAGTTGGAGACCGCGCCGGTGGGATTTATCAACCAAACTACTTGGGGGTGGAATGGGAACTTCTAGAGATTCACTCACCGGATTGCGCAGGCGGTGCTACAACAACCAAACGACCCAGGAGGGTGGATTGGGAACTTTCAGAGGTCCTCCATTGGGTTGAACAGGCAGTGATTTATCAACCAAACGACCTCGGAGGGTGGATTGGGAAGGTCCGGAGATCCACCATTGGATTGCGCAGGCGGTGCTTATCAAACAAACGACCCAGGAGGGTGATTGGGAAGATCCACAGATCCACCATTAGATTGCGCAGGCAGCGGTTTATTAACCAAACCGACCCCGGAGGGTGATTGGGAAGGTCCAGATGTCCACCATTGGATTTTGACCAAACGACCCAGGAGGGTGGATTTGGAAAACTGAAGGGTCCTCCTCTGACCGTGATAGGACACGGGCCCAGTCTGACACAGACAGGGCGGTACTGCAGAGATGAGGACTGAGGGGGGAGGACCCGAATGGACTTTTTTTTAAAATTAAAAACTGGGATGCACACCTCAATTGGGCAAGAGGCAGAGGAGTTAAATTCCTCAACATTAAAGGCCCGCAGATAGAAACCCATATAATCCTGTGCCAGCCTCAAGAGATGGCTGACCAGGAAGGGTTAACTGCCTGAGGACCGAGGGCGGGGCTCTGTGAGCTACTGGGGGAGGGGAAGGCAAGGCGGGAAGAAATCGCGCCAGACCGCCCCCCTCCCCAGGGATGAAGTGCGGGCTAGTAGGCCGCAAGCCGGGGCCTAAAGTTATGGGACTCGGCTGACTGTACGGCCGGAGCACTGAGGGCTGCGGGGACAACGCTGCATGACCGCGGCCGACCGAGAGGGCAGCGCGCTCACCAGACACCAGCGCATCACTGTATGTGAATTCGCACCAGACCGCAGAGAAATGCACCCGCTTGCGCACACATGCCGGGGGAGAATGTCGCGCGGGCCGGAGTGAAGATGGCGCGCTCTTAGATGCCCGCTTCATGGGGTGGATTATCGCTGGGGAGCGGAAAGCAAGGGGAGATCAGGGCGTTAGTATCGCAAATACTCAATTGTGCAGGCACTCCTCCGCTCCCCTCCCTGCATCCGGACCAAAGCGGTGCGCACGGTCACCCGCTGTGTTCAATAGTGCCGGGGTAATTAAGCCCCTATGTGCCCGTGTACCATCGGCACAGGGGGGGGGGGGGAGGAAGGCTGTTAACTGCCTGAGGGAAGCTGGGCTAGTGATAAATGAAGCCAGTGTCTGGGCAAGGAGGGAGGGGGAAGAGGGAGCTGGTAATGAAGCCCATCTGCTTGGCCAAATAGGAAGGGAGAGGGTTAACATACTCACCTAGTCCCGTAATCACCTATCTTCCTCCTCTTCACCCTCCCTAAGTGGGCCTATAAGGTCACCTTCTCCAGCAGGGTTACCTCCTCAGCAGCTGGCACCAGAGTGGCAGGAGTCTGGCATGGCGGGAGGGTCTTTTCTATGTCGGACCTAGGTGACCCCTTGGCTGGGCTGCCCTGGTCCACCTTGTCTTCTGGTGGGGGACGAGGCAGCGTGGCAAACCAACGTTGGCGTGCTCCCCCAGGAGAACAGGGAGGCGAGGCGACCACTGTTTCCCACCTAAAAGAAGAGGGAAAAAAAATAAAACTAAAATTAAAAATCTTCAGGAGATCCCTGCAGAGCAGGGAGGTCTTGCCTCCTATTGACACTAGAAAAAACTGAAGCTCTCTCTCCAGGCTGGAGGGGGTATAGCTGCCGGGGGAGGAGCTAACAGCTTTTACTAGTTCCTGTGTCCCCCAATGAATATATGGACGAGAAACCGATACATATGGGGTATCGTTGTAATCGTACTGACCCAGAGAATGAAGGGCATGGGTCAGTTTTGCCGTAAACAAAACGCCGTGGGAACAAAACCTGTAAAATAGTGGTGGAATTGCTTTTTTTTTTCCAATTCCTCCCCGTTTGGAATTTTTTCCCCGCTTCCCACTATATTTTATGCCATAATTAATAGTGGCATTAGAAAGTGCAACTTGTCCCGCAAAAGATAAGCCCTCATACAGCTATGTGACTGGAAATATAAAAAAGTTATGGCTCACGGAAAATGGGGAAGAAAAACGAAAACACGAAAACGCAAAAACTAAAAAAAAGTAAAAAAAACTAAAAAAAACTATCCTAAGAGTTAGAGAACCAGAGATAGTAGACTACAGATTTATTTACCTGATTAAGGCTACTTTCACACTTGCGTTGTTGAAAGATCTCAATGCCAGATCTTAATATCGGAAAATAAACGTTTCTGTTTAAGCTAGGACTACACGACGACAATAAGTCGCTGGACACATAGTGCACAACTCAACTGCAACATGTGTCGCATAACAATTTTTATAATGATAGTCTATGGTGTCTAACTGCGACATGCTGCGATTGCGATGCGACAGTCGCAGAAAAATCTTTTTTTTTTGCTACTGTCGTGTCGCAGTGCGTCACCATAGACTATTATTATAAAAATTGTCGCGCGACACATGTCGTCATGTAGCCCTAGCCTTGACATGTATTCTGAATGGAAAGAGATCCATTCAGGATGTCTTCTGTTCCGGCAGCGTTCCGTTTCGTGAAAGGCAGGCTTCAGTTGTGTGTCCGGTCATAAAGACTGAAAAATACAATGCAAGTCAATGGTGACGGATCCGTTTTTATAGACCCTAAAACACCGGATTCGTCACCCATTAGTGACGGATCAGATTTTTTCAGTTTTGATTTCACACAATCGCATCCTAACGGAACGGATGCATCCTGATGTGCAAAATAAAAATGGATCAGTTTAATTCCGGTATGGAGATCCTCTGCCGGATATCAATACCGGAATTAACAACGCAAGTGTGAAAGTAGCCTGAGCTATACACTGATCAGGCCAGGTTCACACATCCATATTCCACGGATGTGTCACGGCCCGACTACAGGTTCAATTATGATGCTGTGAAAACCAGTCAGTGAAACCTGCAGTTGGGGAAAACCAATGTCAATAAAAATGACATAACTAAAAACGAACATAGAAGAAAATGTTTTTATTGAAAGTCAAGAATTTCGCAAAGATTAGTATTACATAGTAACACAGACTTATTTTACAGAACTTCCACTGTGACAGCATTCACTTTTTTATTACCTGGGAGATTACACTAGGGTTAAAGGGAGAGTCCGTTTTATTGCTGCAATGCATCTAAAATGAAAATGAAGCAACTTTGCAGTATGTTTTCATTAAAAGGGGGTTTTCCCATCTCAGACATCGGGGGCATATCACTAGGATATTGCCCCCATTGTCTGATAGCCGTGGGACCCGCATCTACAATGAGAACAGAGTCAGGAAATGAACGGAGGGCGCACTGCGCATGCGCAGCCGCCCTCCATTCATTTCTATGGGGCTGCCGAAAATAGCCGAGCACTGAATGGGAGCATGGGAAATGAATGGGAGCATAGGCCGCGCTTCACTTCTATGGAAGCAGCGCTTGGTGGTGGACGGACCCTGGGAAATCTGGGGTCCTCCAAGCCACAGCTCTGCCCGCTCCGTTCTAGTTGCGGGTCCCGGCGGTGGGACCCGCACCTATCAGACAATGGGGGCATATCCTAGCGATATGCCCCAATTGTCTGAGATGGGAATACCCCTTTAAAAGTATGCTGTTTTGCACTTACAGTTTCTATAGAGACCTGTGTGTATCCATGGTTACAGACTACAAAGTCTCTGTAGTCAGATCTTGCAGTCCTATTGCCTTCCATCTTATCGCCACTTTTTTTCTAACACGCCAAATGTAAATGAGTAAGACTTAGCGGACAGAAAGGGTGATGACTGCAGGGTCAGACTATACAGGGTTTGTTTTACTATGGAAACACAAGATACACATTTTCAACAGGCTCAGGTGAGGATGGTGGTCACCTTTAGGCTGCCATAATCTTGCAGAAACCATACTGTATTTGGCAAGGCTTCTTGTGTTGCTCCTCACAATTACATGTCTGTCGCTAAGGCAGCTGATGAGTAAAAGTGACTTTACTATAGAAAGGCCTTTGTAAAGACATTCACAAATTCTATATGTATCTGTAAACTCCACACCTTGACTAATATTAAAGGAACAGTAAGCCCAGTTTAAAAATATATATATATATATATATATTTCCGCCCATATAATGCCAACTCAATAAAAATATTCTAGTAGTGATATGGTCCAGTTATTAAACTATGTGGACTCACTGCCTGTCTACACTATATCTGTGAGTGCTGTGTGCAGAATCTACTATGTATTTCTAAGATTCAGCTTCACACTGCTCTCCAACACCTCCTACTTGATAGGGAGAAACCTATCACCAGCAGGAGACGGGGAAGACAGGCTGAAGCTCAAACAGACAAACTCTATGAATTATGAATTAGAGGACTGATCTTCTATGTTATGGATCTATCACTGGGTATCCTTAGTGTAATGAGACCACTATTTCTGTCTCTCCAAAGCCAAAGGCATAATGGGAAATGTAGCCCGTATTAGGGGAACCATACCTGAGACGAAGAACAAATCAAGATGGCAGATAAACCAAAAATGGCACATCAACTAAAACAAGTATACACAAGTCAATACATTATTCTTTTCTATATAGCCCCAAAAAAACAATTTTTTCTGGAGTGCTTCTTTAATAACAGTGCACTGAACTACGTCCCATAGTGTAACTCAATACCCTGGAAAATTGGGTGATTCATATGCCCCTAAGCAATTCAGCGCAGGCGTGAGGGGTCACAGCACTGATTCTTACAAGAGAGACCTAGGTTCATTTCATGGCCCATTTATTAGGTGCAGTTGTGCTCTCTGGATCTGCTATACATAGGGTCTTAACTTAAAAGGGTATCTTTACCCCAAAGGATAGGGGATAACTATTAGATCAGTGGTGGGGTCCTACTGCTGGGAGCCCCACTAATCACGGTAATGGGACCCTTCCAAAATGAACAGAGCAGCTGGTTGGGAATGCATGCAGCCGCTCTATTTATTTCTAGGCGAGTTCCGGAGAGAGAGCCAGAACTCCCATAGAAATGAATTGAAGTGCTGCACACATGCCCAACCGGCCACTCTATTAATTTCAGGGTGCTCCACAGATAACGGTATCCCTGATCATGTGATCAGTGGAGGTCCCAGCGGTAGGACCTCCATAATCTAATAGGTATTTTGGAGCTGGACCTCATTTATGATGCCATATACCATACCAGGGCAGGCCAAATGGGACAGTCACTTTAAACATGGCCCCAATGTCCAGACATAAGCCTATCACTAGGCAAGTGTCAGGAAATGTCTACCTAAGCACCCTTAGATTTAGTGGTCCGATGTAAATCACTCATTAAAAAAGGGGTGGTCCGGGTTCAGAGCTGATATGAGGATATGAGCATCGGAGCATTTCAAGGCATTTTTTGGAGATCCGGTGACGTACCGGGCTCTCCATAGGGACTGCTAGGTGGAGGCTTCCTCCTAGCAGTGAGCCCGGTGACATCACCAGCACTAATGGGAGGGCTCTAGCGCTGCCCTAGCCTGTAAAATGACTAGGGCAGCGCTAAAGCCCGCCCATCAGAGCCGGTGACCTCACCGGCATAAATGCTGGGCGGAAGCCTCCTCCTAGCGGTGTACCAAAGTAACTGCTCCAATGCTCATATCAGGTGGGCCGGAGGGGTGAAGATAGGGATATGTCCGGGTTCAGCTGTGAACCCGAACAACCCCGTTAATTCTGGGAAGTTCCATAAAATAAGAATATACACGGTGAACATTCTTATAGATATTTCTACAGACATTTGTTTTATTAGCAAAGCAGCAGTAAGAGAGGCAGGAAAAGCCGGAGAGCGGTCATCCACTTCTCCGACTCCACGCCTGCCGTATACATATCGCCATTTATTGTACTTACAGTCAGAACAGGAAGATTAAAGCAGATTCTCATCATTAGTATAAAAGTATTGGACACAATATCCACTATTGATTAAGTGAAGATCCGAGTGCTGCTGTATTAAAATGCATAGAAATGAAAAAAAAAAAAACACATTCCTGGCGTTGAACACAAAAAGCACCGCAGGACCGGGCCTGAAATAAATAGGAGGAATCTTCCTAGACTATGAATGAAGGCAATGAATAAAAAAACATCACAATAATACATTCTGTGCCTTGTGAACTTAAATTAAGATTCAAATATAAAAAAATAAAGGCCAATATACAACAAAACAGTCAAATCAGCAATACTTGGGGCATCTTCACTATGGCCGCCTGGTCACACAGCCAACACACACCCTTCCTTAGATGCTACCTATGCAGGTACCGAATAGGTATACCTCCCAACATCTGCGTCCACAATGGCGGGACGCTTTAAAAGCCCTGCCCACAAATGCCCATAAAACCTATAGGAAACGCCCATTTTGGGCATATTTGTACAAACCCCACCCACTCTGAGACCAGTGCAAAAACAAAAAAACGGGACTGTTGTGAGGTACGCCACATCACCTACAGCGGCCATAGTGAAGAGCACGGTTTTAGGATTTGGAGGGCGCACAGAGAAAGCAGCTTGTACTTAAAGGTTCTGCTGCACTCCCAAAAGCTAAACCAAAATGGAGGGATTAGTTAAAAAGAAATGCATCTTCCGAGCTGCTCTGTCCTTACGGCCGTAGTCAACAGCCTGGTGTCCGCTTGGATAGATCTTTCTACTTACATGGGACTGCCCTAGTGGTTTTGCTATAACCCCTATGAGTCCTGCACAAAAACCTCTACAGATACCCCGGGTCCACTGTATTCTTCTCAGCTCTCTATAGATACCTGTCTACTTATAGAAGACTGTACTGTCCTACTCTTCCCTATAGGAACTGCAAGTGTTAGGACCATACTGACAAAGAGGTCGTGCTATAATCCCTGCGGGCACAGGACCGTTTTACATAACCAATATAGGATTATAGGGGTGCAGATCTTTTGCTATATCCCCTATGGGTTCTGCACAGGTACCTCTGACTACACAGAACTATGCATAGGGTCTAATATACATTCCCTATGGTCATAGCACAGGTACCTATATAGAACTATAGGGATGCAGATGGTTTGCCCAGGTACCTCTAAGTCTAATATACATTCCCTATGGTCATAGCACAGGTACCTATATGGATCCATCATGAAGTAGATGGTCTTCTATATTCCTTATCGGTTCTGCACGGGTACCTCTAACTACACAGGACTATGCATAGGGTCTAATATGAATTCCTTATGGTCAAAGCACAGGTATCTATATGGCTCTATCATGATGCAGATATTTTGCTATATTCCCTATCTTTGCAATCTGCATAGGGACTATACTAAATCAAATATTTTACCATACACCTTATGGCTTCTATTATATAACTAAATATATATCATTCTATATTACTAATGGCTTTTACCTCCATAACCTCTATATGGGCTATAGAGACAGGTATACCTATATTCTCTATGAATTGTGCGCAGGTACCTCCCTACCTACATAGGGAATGCTCCATAAAATGGTCTATTTTTCTACAAAACTCTGCAAATTCCACCCCTTTAATTTTTTTTGGACCAGGGACAGTCGCATAAAACAACCGGAGTGTCGGGAGGCAGGGGGTAGGGATGTAGCAGTGCCGGGCACCTCCTAGAGAGACCGGCTGGTTTACTGTACCTCTGAGGGCAGAACGAGGCCGAAGGTCTAGAACAGAGAAGATGAATCTAATTGTGCAAAAAGAAAATAGTGAAAAAAAAATAATAATAATAATTGCACTGGATGTTAAGGTTAAAAAAAAAAAAAGTGGTAAAAATCCTGATGTTCCTGGAATGGCGGGAGATGTACATGAAGCCTTTATTTCACTCCATATAACAGTGCACGGGAATATGTCACCTGGCAATGAAATCACTTCAAAAGCAATAGAAACACGGTAGCAGCTGTATGAATAATGTGTACACGGGGTATGGATCGGGGCGGTCTAGTTCTGCACTTCGGCCACTTGCTCTTTCTCAGCTTTTTCTTTCGCTTTCTCCTTCTCGACCAGCTTTTCCTCCTTCTGCAGAAGTTCCATGATTTCGGCAACCTGGCTGGTGGAGATGTCAATGTCCTCCTTGTCAATCAGCTCCACGACCTGAGGATAAAAACCAAGGAATGTGGAATGGTCTTTGTATAAATGTGAATTTAATGGGGTTGTGCAGCACTGCCACCTCTCTATTCACCAGTATGGGACTGCCAGAAAAAGCTGAGCCAGTGCTCGGCTAGTCCTGGAACTCCCACAGCGGTGAATAGAGGGTAGCCGTCCGTACTCTGCT
This sequence comes from Bufo bufo, assembly GCF_905171765.1. Lineage (NCBI taxonomy): Eukaryota > Metazoa > Chordata > Amphibia > Anura > Bufonidae > Bufo > Bufo bufo. The sequence continues at coordinate 788,713,322 of NC_053390.1, read as the reverse complement.
GATCTTCCTTCAGGAGATAGCAGAGGGTCCCAGAGATGGGACCCATACCTAACTGACATTAATACATATCCTAGTGATATGCCATTAATGTCCAAGATGGCAGCACCCCTTTAACCACCTAACAGTTCTGCCCAAGCGCAGCTCGTGCAGCAGGGGGAGGGCTGCTTTAGCTGCTCATATCTCTGGATTGGTAGCAGCTAGAGACATGGGTCTGGTCTTGTTTGAAAGCTTTCAGACAAGATCATAATTACAGCATAAGCACAACATCAGCAGGAGATATCACAGTTCGAAATAGAGTGGGGAATAAATGCGGTAAAAGCTGCATTTACTTTCACTTTCAGCTGCATTCACTGCATCACGATTTCTAACAGTGATATCTTCTGATACAGTGAAGATAATGATGCGATTCTAGTATTGTTTGAAAGCTTGGAATACCAGCTCTATATCTAGCTGTTACCAATCCAGAGATATGAGTAGCTAAAGCAGCCCTCCCCCTGCTGCCCAAGCACTAGGGCAGAACTGTTAGTGTAAGGTCATTTCACATGGGCCAATGGCTAGCCATAATGAGCTGACTGCCGATAAAACGTGGCGGTCTGTGCTTATTTAAAGGGCTAGTTACACCGCCCGAAGCAAACTATACGGAGACTGATGCGATTGTTCGATCCTTATACGGTCTGCATTTTCTGTAAACGGGAAGAAGTGCTGCCAACAATGATTTTTCGTCCCACATGAAAGATGAGACAAATGAGCCGATCACGAGCCTGTCGTGTCTACACAAGCCAATGATCAAGAACGCACCTTCGCCTGATTATCAGCCAATGTAAAGGTTTCTAATAAAAACCCGTACTACATCTTTCCAGTTTGGTCCAAATCAGGGAGCGGTTGGGACCACCTGAAAATAGTATGGATTTTTACTAAAACTTTTAAACTGTATTTTCTTGGTGGCAGTGACTGACAACTCCTGGTTTTCCAATTGCTCCCTGTGATTTTATCCTGGTTCCCTGCGGGAGTAGAGCAGCCACACGTTTGTCAATTCCCCTGTTGCACCTGTTCTTTTCACAACTATATCTGCCAAGTACACCAATTTAATCTTTAGTTGTGATACCCAATATTCTACACTATGGAGCACCTCTACTAAATTCTTTACCAAAAAGGGTCTGGTAGCCAAGGTTTTACAAGTTTCATCTGTGATCCATTGAAGGAATCAACTTTTTTATTTTTCGATTAAAGGGGTTGTCTGGGCTTTTAATATTGATGACCTATCCTCAGGATAGGTCATCAATATCAGATCGACGGGGGTCCGATACCCGCTAATCAGCTGTATGAAGGGAAGGCGCGCCCAGTGTGCACGTGCCATCTCCCTTCCTGCTCGATGCTGCAAGTAGGAAGAGAGACGGGAGGCGGCACATGTACACTGCGCGCCATCTCTCCATACAGCTGATCGACGGGGGTGCCGGACCCCCATTGATCTGATATTCCAGAGGATAGCTCATCAATATTAGAAGTCCCGAGAACACCTTTAACCTGCGGCCACTCAACCACCTGGTAATAGATGAGCATGTCCATGTCTTGTGGTTTATTTTCCATATATTCTCTCATTAGATTGGAGTCCTAGAGGTGTAACCAGACATTTATGATGTATATATACTATATGTTCTATGTCAGTTGGTATTATCCCTTTAAGTTTCATTGTTGGCCCTTGCGATTGATTCAGTCAGATAATGTGGTCCCCAACCAGAAAATTCCCCCCCCCCCCCTCCCCCCGGATGTAGATGTAGGTTCCATTTTTCAAAGTCACCATTGTATCTTATTGATTCATATATTAACTTTTTTGGGAAGGAGGGGGGGAATGAGACCATAATACTGCCACCTATCACTGTGCGGCATTAATAACATGTATATCTGGGTCAGTATGATTACAGCAATACCAAAAGTAAAGTTTTAAAAACTTTTATATTTTTTTACTTTTTTGGGGAAAATTTGCGATTATTTTTGTTATCAATTGACACAACCAAGATAAGGGTTTTGGTCAGACCGATGCTATTTAAGTAGGCTAAACCCTAAAGTCCAAAAGAATAATCACAAAATGGGTAGCTATATTAATACTTAACATTTATTTATTTAATAGTTAAAATAATAGGCCCTTGATGTATAGAAAAAATCTAAACTGAGTGCAATTGAGATATTGCATACAACTCTCTGTTGGCATGCCAACACAGAGAGAAAAGATGGACCAAAAAAGGAGGAAGGGACAGATATATTGATAGGTTGAGAAGAGAGGATGCGTAGTAAGAGGGACACACTGCTGAGTCTCAGCCCTAGATGTCCCTTATCCTAACTCCTCAACACACTAAAGATCTATCCCAACCCTAATTCGCCCTACCTAGACCTGGACTGCCCAGCTTTGTCCGAAAGATAGAATGTGGTCCCTATTTCTAGAGAATAGCATACCAGATCAGATAAAGGAGGGCAGTGTATAAAAGACTGACAAACAAAAATTATATATATATGTGTATATGAGAAAACCTATATACATTGCGATGAATGAGCTATATAGGTACAGTGCTCAGGGATCAATGGTCGGTCCTAAATTAATAAAGAGCGTCCCATAAATACATATATGACACAACCTATAAAATTTGTGATAAATAAACTCAATAGGTACAGTGCTCAGGGATCAATGGTAGGTCCCAAGTTAATAAAGAACGTCCCGACGCGTTTCCTTGAAGGTTAACAAATCTTCAGGGGACTACAACCTTTAAATGTATTGGTCACAAAATTTGACTGAATTGTATGTGTCACAAGTTCTGTCAAATATTTAAATTTCTGCAAGAGGTGGCTCTCAAGTATCCAGAGCAATAGCCACACTAATGATACACAGAAATATTGTCATTTGACCAGAAAGGACTCAAAAGACCCCCCCATGACCACCTGAATTCAGGGTCATAGACACAATGGTTACCAAGTAGCTGGGTCTAGAGTCATTTCGGTCAAAAGACATACAAACTAACACGTGACCACCTATTTGAGGGTCACTAGTTTGATTCATCAATCAGCAAAAAATAATAAAGTGACTATCAGTTCAAAAGTCAATCATAAGACATGGTATAACAGATAGACCACCAGTTTAAATAAAATCCAGGTCTATGACAATACAATATGACCTGAGTTGCACTCAGAGAAACTAAAGAGGCTGTCTCTCAAGCATTGAATCAGCTTTGCTGGTGTATTATCGCCCACCAGATGATGTTAAAAGACAGTTCAATGCTATGTGCCAGAAAGCGCTTGTACAGCGATAAGGTTTGAGCACATGCAGTCAGCAAGGTACTTATCTGTACAGTCGTGATACACCAACTGTTCACAGAGGGGTGCGGGTGTCACGCCTCGGCATTCCGCGTATGGCAGCTGCAGTGAGGGTGAGTTCGCGGCTCGTTTAAAAAGCCGTCCAGTTCCGCCCATTCTCCGCCCATTGACGTCATCTCGTCAGCTGATCGGGTCACGTGACAACAGCACATGATAGTTTCCCGATCAGGTGACCCGGCCGGGATGGGAGGCGCTCGGCGAGTCCTGCTGTCATAGCAACCGCAAACAGAACAGCCTTTATCACGGAGCAAAGACCTAGGCAGATCGGCTGTCAGTCCAGCGGCCGCAAAGGCCATAGCGCCGCCCCAAACCGCACAGGATTGACGTTACAACAGAGCGGATCTGTTTCAATGTGTCAGCGAAGTAGGTAGGCAAAACATCTCCACATGACACATTAAACAATATTTATATATTTAGAGATCAATGGTTCCTTGGTCTCCGAATAGTATGTTTATTTAGAGCTCATATATTTGGATTTCATAATGACTGTTGCGATTTAAACTAGAAAATATACTTCCACCACAGAAAGCAGCAGCAAATGCAAAAAACAAGAGGAAGAAAAGAGACAAGAAACAGGTAGGGATTGAAGAATGTACAGGTTTTAAGAGTACACGTAGATGAGTGGATCAATGGGCTTAAGGATCTATGTAACTGTTGAATGACAACTGTTCATTCAATCCCAAAGGAGCCACAGTCTGCCGGACCCCCATTGATCTGATATTCCAGAGGATAGCTCATCAATATTAGAAGTCCCGAGAACACCTTTAACCTGCGGCCACTCAACCACCTGGTAATAGATGAGCATGTCCATGTCTTGTGGTTTATTTTCCATATATTCTCTCATTAGATTGGAGTCCTAGAGGTGTAACCAGACATTTATGATGTATATATACTATATGTTCTATGTCAGTTGGTATTATCCCTTTAAGTTTCATTGTTGGCCCTTGCGATTGATTCAGTCAGATAATGTGGTCCCCAACCAGAAAATTCCCCCCCCCCCTCCCCCCGGATGTAGATGTAGGTTCCATTTTTCAAAGTCACCATTGTATCTTATTGATTCATATATTAACTTTTTTGGGAAGGAGGGGGGGAATGAGACCATAATACTGCCACCTATCACTGTGCGGCATTAATAACATGTATATCTGGGTCAGTATGATTACAGCAATACCAAAAGTAAAGTTTTAAAAACTTTTATATTTTTTTACTTTTTTGGGGAAAATTTGCGATTATTTTTGTTGCAGCGTTCCAATAGCTGTAACTATTTTATTTTTCCACCCGTGTAGCTGTATGTGCGTTTTTTTTTTGTTTTTTTTTATAGAACCATTTTATTGATATACTATTATTATTTTTACTTTAATTGGAAAAAAGCCAATAGGTCAGGGATACTGACAAATGAAACACATGGTAACACCCAGTTGTCAATTTATTCAACTATTTCCAGGTGGAATAACAGAGGACCAGCAAAACACAGTTCTCAAAAGAGAAAATGCTCCAAAACTGTTATTTCACGTGGAAAGTCAGAATTTACAGTCATGTCAGGAGAGGCGAAAGGTCCTCTTTAAGAGGTTCAAAATACATTAAACGTTCCCTTAAAGGGGTTGTTCAGGATTAGGAAAACAAGAGGCACAGACAGGCAATGGCATAAAATTAACAGAATAAGCACTACTTACCTGTTCTAACACCCACTACTCATAAGATGCTGCTTTGGTCCTCCCGCCAGTCTGCTTACAGGGCTGCAGCCAATCACTGCTCTCAAAGGTACCCTGCGGAAGCCAGCGATTGGCTGCAGCCCTGTAAACAAAGACAGGCGGGAAGGACAGAAATGGCTGCGCTGGAGCCGGGGGAGATTCAACATCCCTGCCTGTACCCCACTTTTTCCTAATCTTGGACCACCCCTATATTATAAACATAAGGGGCTCACAACGTACCTTAGCCACGTCATCCAGATCGATCTTTCCGTCCCTGTTCTCATCCAGAGCCTCGGCTATTCTCAGCAGCTTCTGCTCTGGGATCTTCTGGATGTGCCTCATGATGTTGATGAGCTCGTTAATGCTGACGAGATTCTCCCTAAAGGCGAAATACAATCTGTGTACAGCAAACAGTTAAAGGCATTAAAATAAGAGAAAAAGAGCAAGCAAAACAGTGGGGGGAGAGGGAAACGGGGCGGCAATTACGCCAGGGACCTCTGATGATTGCTGCTCACAAAAGATCTGAAAGTAACTGGATGATTGCAACAAGGCAAAACACACAAAATCAAGCAGTGGACATGAAGTGGGACACAAAGCACGAGGTGCAAACAGGAGGATAAAACAGGACAGACACATAAAAAAGGAAACAAGAATCATTCTCCTGCCAGGGTAAAACTGAATGCACTAAAGACGTATGGTCCAGCAGGGATGGGACATCATACAGAGGAGATTCCCACCTCAGCACATACATGCAGTTTCTATGTAAAATTTACAGATATTAAGTGCAGTACACACATGGGAGCAGCAGGGGGCAGCAGCAGTAGTAATAAAATCAAAGGTATTGACAAAGTTATGATACTAAATTAGGTTCAAAAGTGGCGTCGGCCTCCAAATACTTTGCCAGTAATGCCTCATGCACACGACCGTTCCGTTTTTTTTTGCGGTCCGCAAACCCGCAAAAAAACGGAAGCCATCCGCGTGCCTTCCGCAAATTTGCGGAATGGAACAGGCGGCCCATTGTAGACATGCCTATTCTTGTCCGCAAAACGGACAAGAATAGGACATGTTATATTTTTTTTCCGGGGCCACGGAACGGAGCAACGGATGCGGACAGCACACGGAGTGCTGTCCGCATCTTTTGCGGCCCCATTGAAGTGAATGGGTTCGCATCCGAGCCGCAAAAACTGCGGCCTAAATCTGTGAAATCAACAGAGTGTGAACATACTCTTAGGGCCCATTCATATGGCGGTTTACGGCGCCAGAATTTCAGGGACTACACTACGACTGGTCCAAAAAGGGACAAGTCCCTTCCTAGCATTGTGTCCAGACAGATGCCGCAGGTGTCTGCTTGCGGTTTAGCTCCATTCAATGGAGCCAAGTCGTAAGCAGGTCCGCTGCAAAGAGAACAACCGCGGCAGAAACCAGTAGAACCTGCCATGCGAGTTCTGTGAGTTCTCAAGAGGCCGCACAAAGACAAGGAAATGGCAGGGGAACTGCATACAGAGCCTTATCTGTATATTTACAGTGTTACTAGCTTGTCTTTTCTTTATTTTTTGTCACGGTGTGGTTATTTGACTGAAAAACCCTTAGGGTAAACGCACACGTTCAGAATTTATGTGCAATCCGCACTGAAATCCGCAGGTGTTTGCAGGGAAAGTGACTGGAGAAAATCCGGTCAGGAAAAATAAAATCAATTGACATCCTGCGGATTTTAAAATCTGCACGGAAAAAAAAAATCTGTATCGTGTGCATGAGAATTTCAAATTCTCATAGAATACAATGTACATGACCTACGGTGCAGATTTTCCGCAGGCAAATCCGCACGCAATCCTATTCATGTGCATTTACCCTTAGGGCTCTTTCACACGAGCGGATGCCGTGCGTGTCATCCGCTGCGTGAATGAGAGCCAAGCCGCGCTCTGGACAGCAGAGACACGGAGCACTAACATGATTGATAATGCTCCGTGCCTCTCTGTGATCTTCTTACTACAAAATCACAGAGAGATAAAGTTGTCACCGTGATTTTGTAGTAAAATGATCACAGAGAAGCAAAGAGCGTTATCAATCATGTTACTGCTCCGTGTCTCTGCTGTCCGGAGCGCGGCTTGGCTTTCATTCACGCAGCGGATGACACTTTCATTCTAGGCTATCGCAGCAAAAGAAGCAAGCTAAGCACAGGTCTAAAGAAAGAAACCCGCTGAGATCAGATCAGATGCTGTGGTCTACAAAAAAAAAAAAAATCTTAAAAAAAAGCATTTACCCAACAGGTGGAGATGTACCACTTCCTGCATCCAACACCTTGTCCTCGTTGTCCAGCTCCGATATGATTTTATCAATTGAACTGATCATATGGTTCACCCTCTTTGTCAGCCTCTTGCTCGCCTTTGACTCCTCCACCACCATCTCCTGTCCAGACTTTGAAAGTTCCTTCTTCATCTCCTCCAGATCCTGCAAAATGCATACAATTAACTATGTAGTCTGGCTCCAGGCGCTCTTTAAAGACACAGCCTTCTTCAGGGGTGGTGGAGGCGATCCCGTCTTCTCCACTCACTAAAGAAACTGATGGGACAGCACTACTGACCACCCCCAACACTCCTAATCTGTGACCTAAGGCTTATCAATTTTCCCCCATCCCAAACAAATGAAAATGTAACCGAGCTTCCAGTCGCAGTATGTCAAGGGCTGGGCTTTGTATAGGAATGGCAGGTTTTATTTATTTCATATGATGTTTTTTTTTTTCTCAGATAGACGTCAGCCTGCTGGTGGCAATTTTTTTGCGCACACAAAATTCAGAAATTTGTGACTTTAAACTTTTTTTTTTCTTTTACACTCCAGGCTCATCACAACTGTGCACGTTCTGCAGGGCTTAGCTGGAGGGGAATTCGCCTCCTGCAAACCCACTAAATTTAATGTAATTAATGCCAAAAACTGCTGTAAATTGTAACAAAAACATACACCAGCTCATAACTGCAGTGGTGACGTTGTGGTGCACGGCGTTGTGGTGCACGGAGGGCTGGCGAGGTGCGGAAAATTTATTAATACATTTCGTGCAACTCAATCCAGTGCAAAACTAGATCAATACTGGCATATGAAAGCCCGGCCTCGATACATTCCCCCTCCGCTTCTTACCTCACTGTATTCTTGCACGTCATCCTTCAGTTCAGACAACTCCCCCTTCTCCTTCGTCAGCAACTTCTTCTGCTCCTTCAGCTTCGTGCAAGCGTCACTTAGAATGTCAATTTCCTCCTTGGTTATTTCCTCGCCCTGAAGGTCAGAGACAGTTTCAGATCCGTCCCGTTCTCAGTCACAATTATATTTAGAATTGCAATGGCACAAACTGATCAAAGAGACCAAGGATCAGCGAGACATCTGCTCATATGCAGCATCGGCAAAGGAGCAGGAGCAGGGGACGCCATCCATCAGATTTACAGAGCGCCCCCTTTTAAATGCAGGATTGGATTGTCATCCTCCCCTTGATAGGATTGGGTCAGGTAGGAACATATGTAAACTGGCAGAAGCATCGAGGCATGATGCAAAAGGCACAATTATCACCCCCTACATCAACTAATGAATATTTTATACAAGGGATGCCCCACCTGCGACCCGCCAGCTGTTGCAAAACTACAACTCCCAGCATGCCCTGATATCAGTAGGCTGTCCAGGCATGCTGAGAGTTTTAGTTTTGCAATTACTGGGGTGGGGTCGCAGGTCCGGCATCCCTGGTTTACACTAATAATCTCTCATTTACAACTTCTACATAAAATACATTTTAAAGTGACATTTCCTCTAACTCATATCTGCATCTGTCGCTGAAATCTGCAACTGACGGCAGCAAACACAGTGTATGCAAGGTGGTCCACTGTCTGATGCTGGCATACGACACCCTTACCCGCTGATAACAAACAAGTAAGCAGAAAAACAGGAAAGTGGAATGGCCTGGGAGCACCACACATTCCTATTTTGCTACTTAATGGTTTGGATAGCGCACTGGGACCACTGCAGTTATCCCATCCAGGGATAAATGTAAGAGGACATAAAACACGGCACAAACCTTGATACCCTCCAGGACTGGCGCGGTGTCTATCAGAACCTCTGCTTGATCGGCTGCCTGTGCTGGAGCCACTTCTGGTCTCGCTGCCGAACTGCTCTTCACTTCAGCAGAAACGGGTTCTGGTTCCGGAGCTGCCTCCACCTAATGAAGTATAATGAGCGTCTCCATGAGCAATGCCTGTGTGGTGGACCCCTGACCTCCTCCTCTACACCTTAATGAAATCACTTAAAGCCACCCTCTGGGTTCAAGGAACAAAAAAAAAAAAAAAAAAGTTCACAATAACTGGGGAATGAACAGCACCCTGACCTTGTGTCCTCCTTCCCATCTTTTTAGTTGCAGATCCACATATTCCAAGGCTCCTCCAAGATGGCCGCACCGCTGTCTCAAAGTACCCTCATGCATACGATGCATTTGATAGTCCTAGACACTTGGCTAGCATTGCTCACGTCAACCATGGCAGCCAATCCAAGAGCAGGGCTGAATAAGCAGGAAGGGTCTGGGACTACCAATGTAGTGCGAACCAGATGGTCTGAGAAGTGGTGCTGCCATCATGGACGACAGAAGAGGAGCGTGGAATCTACAGATCTGCAGCTCAAAAAAGGAGGTCAACAAGTAAGTGTTCTGTTTCTGTGATTTTCTATTTTTTTTGTTGAACTGGAGAACCACATTAAAGGGATTGTGCTATGATTAAAAGCTTATACTTGTCCACAGGACACCCATTCTCATGACCCATGGGCTTCCTAGTGGTTGGTGGACCCCAACTGATCAGGAACTTATCCACTATCCTGTGGATAGATGGTAAAGTTTAAATCTTGGGACAATCCCTTTAAAGGGGTTTTCCTAGATTTTAATACTGATTACCTATTTCTACAGCCCTTTTTGAAGGTCCTTTCTCTGCAATCCTAGAAAGGGCTCCTGAAAATAAGCTGATGACAAGGTGGCCCATTTTTGTGTTCCCCAGCGATCAATTGTAATCTCTTGAAGAGGCCTGGTAGCAAGAATTAGATTCTCCTGCAGCGCCTCCACAGGGGATATGTAGCATTACACAGTTCTGATGAAGCTATGCGTTGTCTGTGCAAAGCACAGACGTGTCAAGTCCTCCAGAGTAAGAGCCTAATGGAGTCAGAGCAGCTGAATTTTCAAATACGCAAGCTCCAGTTCTAGCGAATCACATGCACCCATCGCGGGAAGGCACATAAATCACTGGCATTCTGGAGGGTTTGCGGACCTCACAAAGATTTTCTCAATCCAATAAAGAAGGAAACAGCTTTACCTTAGTCTGTAAGCTTTCCTTGGCAACCTCAGCCAACCTCGTCATCTCCTTCTCCTTCCTGATTGCCTCCTCCTCCTGAAGCGTGGCTTCAAGCTTGGTCTTGTTGTCCACCTTTTCACCCTCCACTGCGGCCACCTTAACCTGGGCTTCTTTACCCTGGAAAACAGAGGACAAGGTTAGATCTCCAACAATTCTCCAAGGTTTCTAGAGTTATAGAACCCACTCAGATTGCTGCTACTGTAAATCAAATGCAAGATGCCAAATAAAAGGCCAGTGAAATCAATGGTTCCTTCGTAAAGCAGTTGGTCCCTGCAAGCCCACCTTCTGAAAGTGGAGAACCAGAGGATGGAAACCTCTGCATTGCAACCAATGGTTGTCTATGTAATACTGCAACCGCCACTGATCCACTCGGGGATGCTTAGTGAGAGAGCGCCCCCTATGTATGACGTTCATAAGTTTAGGGGCTGTGTTGGGGTACTGCAAAGGAGCTCCTACTCAAGTGTATGGGACTGACTTGCAATACCAAGCACAGTCGCTCTAAAATGAACTGTGTCGCACTTGGCATACTGTGAAGGAGTCAGAGCCTACCGATCAGATACTGATAACCTATCTTGAGGATAGGTCTTCAATATCAACCCTTTTAAACCTTGAAAAGAGGTTTCATATTCATAACCTATTCTTAGGTTAGGTCATCAATACCTGAACAGTTGGGGGTCCAACACCTGGCAACCTCACCTCCTTACACCTTACCAAGGACAGCGCCGTCCATTGGCTAGTGCTGTGCTTGGTAATGCAGCTCAGCTTCATTTACTTGAATCAGACTGAGCTTCACAAAGGCCGTGTGACTGATGAACGTGACATCACTGACACGGACCGGCGGAGGGGGTGCCGGAGGTTAGACTCCCACCGATCATATACTGAGGATAGGTCATCGGTATTAAAAGGGTTTTACAGGATTTTTAGACTGATGACCTATCCTCTGAATAGGTCATCAGTATCTGATTGGTAGGGGTCCGACACCAGAGACCCCCACCCCCCACCAATCAGCTGTTCGAGAAGGCAGCGGCGCTCCTGTGTGAGCGGCGGCCTTCTCGCAGCTCATCAAGCACAGCGCTGTATATTGTATTTATTGTTTTTATATTGCTTGGTATCACAGCTCGGCCCCATTCACTTCTATGGGGCTGAGCTGCTCCTAGGCCACGTGACCAATAAACGCAATGTCACTCGGCCTAGGAAAAGCAGAGAGAAGCCCGCGGCGCTACTCCCTTATCACACAGCTGATTGGTGGTTGTCCTGGGTGTTGAACCCCCACCGATCAGATACTGACTACCTATCCTGAGGATAGGTCATTAGTAAAATAAAAAATTAATAAAAAATTAATAAATAGGAAAACCCCTTTAAACACTTGGATAACCCCTTTAAAAGGGACCTGTCATATTCACTCTGCCCTAACCACTGGCAGCATGAAATACTGACGGGCTTCCAGATTACAAAGCACTGTTTTAGTCCACACTGGCGTTTTGGTGTCCTTTTGCGAGATCCGTTCAGGGCGCTCACAAGCGTCCAAAACGGATCAGTTTGCATTCTGAATGGAAAAGGATCCGCTCAGTTTGCATCAGTTCAGTCTCCATACCGCTTTGGAGATGAAAACCAAAACGCTGCTTGGCGAGAGCCGTCTGATGAAACTGAGCCAAACGGATCCGTCCTGGCACACAATGTAAGTCAATGGGGACGGATCCGTTTTCACTGACACAATAGAAAATGGATCCGTCCTCCATTGACTTTCAATGTATGTATGCACACATTTTCCTTTTAAAGGTAGGACTTTTGGCACCAGGTAGACGTATCCTTTAAATGACGCTGCTGGACTTCATTCACGGCAGGAATGCACATCTGCTGAGCTGGGAGGCTGGTGTACATACCACGCTTTCGGGTAACGTCTGGAGGGTTGTTTTGAGCTGATCAGCTGGTGACAGTGTGTCAGGGAGATACAAAGCTCGGGACAATAGCAGCAGTGATGTGGGAATTTCCTGATTCAAGTGCAGCTCCAGCCACTGGAACAGAAAAGGCAGAGGGACACGTCCATTAGTTATGTAAAACCTTACATTCCCTCCATACCATAACAGATTAGAACAAATTAAAGAAGTTGTCTCCAAGGTCCAACAGGGTGACTACCAAACGTGGTCAGGGATTGTGGTCCAGGTTTCTTAACTTCCTGAATTGCAGATTGGCCTAGATGGATGGAGCTGCAAGACGTATCATCATATAGATTTACCATTCAGGAGTCTGGGAAAGCTGGATGGCAACCCACCTGGAACATTTATACTGGTGGTCTTATCTCACCTCAGACATTGGTGGCACATTGCCAAGATATGCCACCAGTGTCAGATAGGAGCAAGTCCCACGATTGAGACCTGCTCCTATGTCTAGAACGAGAACCCCCCCAAAGTGAACAGACGGCAGCCACGCATGCACGGCCACCCTCCATTTTGGAAAATAGCCAAGAGCTGGCTTAGCTATTTCCGGAAGTCTCTTAGAGGTGAAGGAGCAGTGGCCGCGCTGGCGTGGTGCGCTTTCCATTCAGTCCCATGGATAGATAATAAATGGAGAGCAGGCTATGCATGTGCATTATGCTCTCCTTCACAAGTCCTGGGTGGGATCTGCACCTTTCTGACATTGATGGCATATCCTAGCCATATGCCTCCAATGTCGGAGGTGATAAAACCCCTTTAAATATTAACAGAAGTTATGCTGAGTTTTCAGCTCCATTAGCAGATCAAAGGATGTCCAGGTCTAATGACAGAAGCAAAGTCTGGCAGGTTGCAGATCACGCATGTTGGCGAGATGTTTACCGGCGCTCTCTGACCTGTTTCAGCTGCTCTCGTAACCGTTCCTCGGTGACACCTAGCGCTCTCATTCCTCTGGCTCGGCACGCTGCCTGCAGTTCCTTTACATTCAGAATGTCCACACCTTCTTCGGCAATCAGCTGTCATCGGAAAGAACGCAAAGAAACGTTAACAGCGGCCATTTTATAGTGCAGGGACTGACAGACAACCGAGAGGAACCATCTGGTGGACACGGTTTACCTTGTCGTCCGCCTTAATAGACCTCAGCTTCATGGTCAGCTGGAAGCGCAGGAAGTTATTTGTCCCGATGGACTGCAGCTCCAGGAGCTTACACAGAGCCACCAGCTGAGGCCTGGTCAGGTTATCGAGGGTCAGCTCATCTTCAAACAGCTTGGAGAAGCGTACAATCTCTTCATTACTGGGCCTCTCGCCAGTGCTCCGGATCTGGAAGTAAAGCGAGACACTTCATTACACAACGTGGGCTCTCAGGGCTGCCAACCACTACAAGAAGGGGTTAAAGAAAAAAAAATATCTTTACACAGTGAATGGTTAATGGGATGCGGTTATGCAATGTGTTGCCTCAGGAGGCTGAACCTTCGGTCAGTTTCTGGTTCTCAAGAAATCATTTATAATCTTGAGGCCAAAAGGACGTTGTGGAGAGCGAAGGAGGCCGCAGTAAACAGCGCTTATCTCCCTCTGTGACCTCCGCTATACTCACCCTGCAACTGGGAGAGGACTGGAAAGTGTCATATTTTACCCAGGTTGTCATATGTTCTTACATCAAGGACTCCTAACCCCTTAAAAGTAATTTCACTCTTGAGGGACCCCTAATGAAGCTTGGTATATGGGCAGGTAATACAGCAACTCTTCTTCATGTTATCACCCCTCTTACTAATCGTTCAGTTGCTCTATACTAGGAATGCCCAACCTGCTTCCCTCCAGCTCTTGCAAAACTACAACTTCCATCATGCCCAGACAGCCTACAGTTATCAGGGCATGCTTGGAGTTGTAGTTTTGCAACAGCTGGAGGGGCACAGGTTGGGTATCCCTGCTCTATACAAACTCCAGAAATCCTGCTATGGGGGAAATAGAAGACTTTTCTTCACATCATCACCCCACTTGCCAATCACAGCCAGTTACAGTCATCTTCCCCCTGCCCTGCAAATCCTCAGTGATTCCCCAAGGAAGGAGGGGGAGATACAAGAACCTTTCTTCATATCATCACCCCACTTACCACTCACAGTCGGTTACCGTCATCTCCCCTCTCTTCTGCACATCCTCAGTGATTCCCCAGGGGATATAGGAGGCTTTCTTCATATCATCACCCCACTTACCAATCATAGACCGTTACGGTCATCTCCCCCGCACATCCTCAGTGATTCCCCAGGGATGGAGGGGATACAGGAACCTTTCTTCATATTATCCCCCCATTAACTGATCACAACCCATTACAGTCATCTCTGCCCCTGAACGGTGAGGTGACCCTGAGGTGGGGACATGGGACCTTTATCCTAAACATACTTTGTAATGTACTTTAGGGGTGCGGAGCAAGCGCCGGATGGAGATGGCTGCCTGAATCAGCCATAACGATCAACTATGGTCAAAATCGGAAATCCCAAGACAGAGGAACATACCGGCCACCCGAAGTCCGGGGCAAGTGGCGGAGACATGGAGAAATTCATAAAGAAAGCCGCTGCTACTTACGTCTCCAAGATGGCACCGGCAACTCCACGAGCGGCTAGCCAGAGACAGCCGGAAGATTTGGGAGCAGCTGGCGGAGGTGAGGTTGAATCAGATAACCTCCCGATATCCCACTCATCCTCTCTAACCTCTGCGTTGGAACCGCTGAGCACGGATCTGGCAGCCATAAAGCAGGATGTTCGCCAGATAGGAACAAGAGTTGAATCTTTAGAGGACTCCCAAACTCTAATCCTCCAACACCAGGCTGCAGTATCACAGCGCCTACAAGTGTTTCAGACCAACTTAAATACTATGTATAACGCAATTGAACACCAAGAATATCGGGGGGAGGGGGATACGCAATAATCTGCGATTCCGCGGAATTCCAGAGAAAGCAGGTGCAGGCGACATCCCTAACAAGATTGCTCAAATATGTTTGCAACTTCTGGGCCCAGACTCTGCCCATGAAATCATCCTAGAGAGGGCACATAGAGCCCTTCGCCCGAAAGCGCCTCCATCTGAGCCACCAAGGGACGTAAATTTGTACGTTTCTGAGTTTCCCAGTGAAAGAGGCTATTCTGTCAAGAGCAAGGGACACTAATACTATCGTGTGAGAGAGTCACAAAATGTAGGTCTTTCAAGACCTAGCACAATCCACGCTGAGGAAAAGAAGAGCACTCAAACCCTTGACTGACTGGCTAAGGTCACACAAAATCATCTACAGATGGTCCTTCCCTTTTGTCCTATCCTTCGCGCACGAGGGTCGCAGAATCCAGATATCCTCTTTCTGTGACAAACGCCGTTTATAAACTGTTACAGATTGATCCACTCGCCATTTCTAACTGGGACCCCGTCCAGGAACTAGGAACTTGCAGACCTTCCTGAACTACCAAGACAAGATCCAGGCAAAGACAACGTACTCCCAAATCCACAAGAGATAAAAGGGACAAAAGGAATACTACTCCCAGAAGACTTCCAATAGGAGACTGATCTATTTAAGCTTTATTTACCGGGTACAATCACCCCAATCTAAATGTTCTCTCAGATATTACACCTAGAGTAGGTTCAGGTCCCCCTCTTTACCGGCTCTGCCGACTATATCTATCCATCCCTCTCCTACTCCACCTGTCTAGCTTACCTGAGCTTTAGACCTGATCCTTACTTCTATCGAAGGGAGTTATAACACAATACAGTTTTAACTCCCCCCACCCTCTCTCTCTCTCTCTCTCTCTCTCTTTTCCCACTTCTACCATTTATTCTTCAATGATACAAGTCTTATTCAAAAGGCTATTTATGTTGAATTTAGCCTCATGGTTTATACCCTGTTTTTGGTTATTTTATTTTGATACTGTTTTTTGTTGCACGGAATGCTTCTTAACACGTGACTCTCCAGAAATGAAGCAGTGGGAATCTTGCGGAGGAACCCCTTCGCTTCACCTTGGGAGGCTGAGTATACAATTTCATGATCTACACGCCATATAGTAAGGGAGCACCATTCCTATGTACAACCAATTTAATATGGCTAATCTCAAAATAGCCTCTTACAATGTGAAGGGACTTCATCCCCCCTCCAAGAGGTGCCAGATCTTTTCACATTTGAAGAAAATGGGCTGCTCCGTCCTCCTCTTGCAGGAAACCCATTTTAGATTTAACCATTACCCAAACCTTTCTTACTCACGGTTCCCTATGTGGTTCCCATTGTGGATCAGACTCATCAGCCTCCAGGGGTGTAAGTGTGGGCTTCAGCAATATTGTAACCATATCCAAGATACCGAGGGCAGATAGATTCTAGTGAAGGGCAAATTAGCCAATCAGACATATACGTTTATTAAAAGGGGTTGTCCAAGTTATATTTATTGATGACCTAGCACCCCGCCGATCAGCTGTTTGAAGAGGAGGCGGGGTGCTAGGTCATCAATAAACATAACTTGGACAACCCCTTTAATATCTATGCCCCTAATGTAAATCAATTAGCCTGGTTCAAGTCTCTTTTCCCAATTATAGAATCCTTTAGTGAAGGTGCGGTCGTCCGGGGAGAGGAGAGTTAAATATTACTTTAGAACCTCAATTGGACTCATCCTCCCAAAGATCTGCCCTGTCACAGAGAGCCCTCAAAATCACACGCAGAAACCTCCATAACATTCACCTAGTTGATACCTGGAGATTGCTAAATCCCTCCAGCCGCCACTACACCTTCTTCTCCAATGTACATAGATCCTACCAAAGGCTAGGCCACGGGTGTCAAACACAAGGCCCGCGGGCCGAATCCGGCCCGCCAGACCTCGTCATGTGGCCCGCGCAGCCGCCGCCGATATGCGGCAGGCGAGCGAGCTGGCGGCGGCGGCTGGGCACAGGGAGATGAGCGCTTCCATTGTGGAAGCGCTCATCTCCAGTCATCTGTATCGCCGTCCTCAGGACAGCGATACAGATGCCTGCCTGTGCTGCGGTAGGGGAGGGAGAGGCGTGTCCCTTTCCCTTCCTCTGATAGGCTGCCGGCCTAGTGTCTGCAGCCTATCAGAGGCCGGCGCAGGCGGTGCGATGATGTCATCGCGCTGCCTGAGTTATACAGCGTGGGACACAGGCCAGAAGAGGCCTGCATCGCATCACTGACATGGAGGTAAGTATGTGTTTTTTTTTGTTATGTACAATACTTTTACTGGCGGGGGCTGTTTGTTATTACTGGCAAAGGGGGGGCTGTTTGTTATTACTGGCAAAGGGGGGGCTGTTATTACTGGCAAAGGGGGGGCTGTTTGTTATTACTGGCAAAGGGGGGGCTGTTTGTTATTACTGGCAAAGGGGGGGCTGTTTGTTATTACTGGCAAAGGGGGGGCTGTTTGTTATTACTGGCAAAGGGGGGGCTGTTTGTTATTACTGGCAAAGGGGGGGCTGTTTGTTATTACTGGCAAAGGGGGGGCTGTTTGTTATTACTGGCAAAGGGGGGGCTGTTTGTTATTACTGGCAAAGGGGGGGCTGTTTGTTATTACTGGCAAAGGGGGGGCTGTTTGTTATTACTGGCAAAGGGGGGGCTGTTTGTTATTACTGGCAAAGGGGGGGCTGTTATTACTGGCAAAGGGGGGGCTGTTATTACTGGCAAAGGGGGGCTGTTATTACTGGCAAAGGGGGGCTGTTATTACTGGCAAAGGGGGGCTGTTATTACTGGCAAAGGGGGGCTGTTATTACTGGCACAGAGGGGCTGTTATTACTGGGGGCTGTTATTACTGGCAAAGGGGGGGCTGTTATTACTGGCACAGAGGGGCTGTTATTACTGACACAGAGGGGCTGTTATTACTGACACAGAGGGGCTGTTATTACTGACACAGAGGGGCTGTTATTACTGGCACAGAGGGGCTGTTATTACTGGCACAGAGGGGCTGTTATTACTGGCACAGAGGGGCTGTTATTACTGGGGGCTGTTATTACTGACACAGAGGGGCTCTTATTACTGGGGGCTGTTATTACTGGCACAGAGGGGCTGTTATTACTGGCACAGAGGGGCTGTTATTACTGGGGGCTGTTATTACTGACACAGAGGGGCTCTTATTACTGGGGGCTGTTATTACTGGCACAGAGGGGCTCTTATTACTGGGGGCTGTTATTACTGACACAGAGGGGCTCTTATTACTGGGGGCTGTTATTACTGGCAAAGGGGGGGGCTGTTATTACTGGCAAAGGGGGGGCTGTTATTACTGGCAAAGGGGGGCTGTTATTACTGGCAAAGGGGGGGCTGTTATTACTGGCAAAGGGGGGGCTGTTATTACTGGCAAAGGGGGGGCTGTTATTACTGGCAAAGGGGGCTGTTATTACTGGCACAGAGGGGCTGTTATTACAGGGGGCTGTTATTACTGGGGGCTGCTATTACTGGGGGCTGCTATTATCTCCAAATACTTATTATGAAATCTTTCTCATTAGGATAAAACACCTCATCAGCTCCACCGAGCCCCCGGCCAAAGTGTGGAAGTGGCGTCCGAGATCCCCAAGGGCCAAGCCAAGTAACTGTAAGTTTTCCGGCCCTTTGAGGGTGACCAAACTGCTGATGCGGCCCCCGATGAATTTGAGTTTGACACCCCTGGGCTAGGCTATTTGTACATCTCAAAAGAACATTTACAATTGTGCCAGGATACTAAAATAGGATCTATTCATCTATCAGACCACTCACCTGTGTTCTTGAAGATCTCCACGCCAGAACGTGCCCCTAGAGCTTTTAAATGGCGGCTCAACGAACAACTGATATCCACCGATACCCAGAAGAGGCAGGTACAAAAATTGCTAGATGAAGATTTCCTATTGAACTCCCTCCCAGAAACCTCCCCCCCCATGTGCTGTGGGTTGCTCACATAGCCTTCAATTCATTAGCAGAGGAGCTAGACTCAAGAAAGAGAGCAGCGCGGGTAGATGCTCTATTAGTAAAGACACAGAAATTGGAACTTCTCCACAAACCATCCTTAATTGCCTCCCATCTAACCAAATTGACAGACCTTAGGTCAGAGCTTAAAGGGGTATTCCCATCTTCAGTTTTCATACTTACCTGTGTCCAGCGCGACGTTCACTTCCTGGATTCGGCTGGGCTTGATTTACGTCTTCTCCCGGGCCAGGCCGCGCTTGCGCAGAAGACTGAAGTTTTTCTCCCGGCCGGGCCTACGGAATGTCCTGAACGCGCACACCGTTGCGCATGCGTCATGGTGACTTATTCCTGGCCTGCATAGTACAGAGCCTGCGTGCGCATTCAGGACATTGAAGATTTTCTCCCTGCCGCGCAATGTCAGTATAGTACAGAGCCACGAACGCGCACGCCGGCTCTGTACTATGCAGGCCAGGAATAAGTCATCATGGCGCATGCGGGGCGGCGTGCGCGTTCAGGACATTGCGCGGCCCGGCAGGGAGAAAATCTTCAGTCTTCTGCACAAGCGCGGCCCGGCGAGATTCGACAGGAGAGGTGGCCGTAACCAGGGGAGACGAAAGACAACAATCAGGTAAGAGGGGACTTAATTTCTCAAAAAGGGTGGGAATTGGGTAATAAAATGTATTTACAAAAATGATCACTGTCAAATCATTAACAGATTTAACATTGTGATGGGAATACCCCTTTAAGAACCTTCTAAACACTGCCTCTGCCAAATAGGTTTTGCACTCCCAATACAAATACTTTGCCCGTGGGGATAAAGCGTCTAAGTTCATGATGAGGAAAGCCCACAATTACATTTGTAATGTACTTTAGGTTTTACTACATCACCAAGAAACTAAGAGCTCTGCCAACTGTGACTGAATGGGAACCTTTTTCTTGCAACCAGCAGCTGAAAACCTCTACGGATCTAATATAGCAAAGCACGTCCCTTTAAAGAGCAGCATCTTATTAGTGAAATATATTGCAGCACTGGATGGTTTAGGGGCAGATTGTCCAACCTTGGAAGAAAGCAGCAGAAGCCCGAGTCGTTACTCAAGTCATACCTTTTGGAAAAAGATGGAAAATTCGGCGGTGACGTTTCCTTTGGCTGCCTTATTCCTTAGTGCCATCTCCTCAATCGTGTCCTGCAAGAACTTGGCCAACTCCAGCTTCACCCTCAGCTCCTTCTTCAACCGCTCCTCCTGGAGTACAACGAAGAGCACAAATATTATAAAGGGTGCACAGCCTGTAATCTTTTGTATCCTACATCGGATTCTGGCTGCCTCATACAACACTGAACCATAAGGCTGGGACTACACGGCATCTTTAGCCTTGCAGCATCAAGCTGCCTACAAGTAGCATGACCAAAACAGTGTGTGCGAACCGTCCTGCTGTTCCGCTGGAGTCATGTGACTATTTTAGGGGACGATTTCACTGTGAGGCGCGCGCGATTTAGGATTTGCAACGCCCATTACACACACACAAAAAAAAACATGTTGAGTTGCCGCAAGCGAGTCACAGTCGCACCTGCTTTACACTGAGCTCTAGTAACATAAGTTTATAAGGCTGAAAAAAGACATCCAGTTCGGCCTGGATATACCAGGATATTTAAAGGGGTTGTGCCCCGAAAAATATTCTACGTTTTTCTAACCAGCACCTGGATCTGAATACTTTTGCAATGACATGTAATTAAAAGTCTAGTATAGTCGCCAAGGTATTCAATAAAATGCATCTGTCTAGCGCCACCTGCTGTTTGTTCTTACCCTTATTTCTCTATCCATCTCACTGAGGTGGTCATGCAGACTCAGATTAAGGGTCCATTCACACGTCCGTGTGTGTTTTGCAGATCCACAAAACAAAGGGCCCTGGCAATGTGTGTTCCGCATTTTGCAGACCACACATCGCCAGCACTTAATAGAAAATGCTTAATCTTGTCCGCGGACAAAAATAGGACATGTTCTATTTTTTTTTTTCGAGAATGGAATGGCGGACCCGGAAGTGCGGATCCGCAATTCCGGATCCGGGCAGCACATTGTGCAAACCCATAGAAATGAATGGGTCCGCAATTCCGTTCCTCAAAATGCGGAACAGAATTACGGACGTGCGAATTGACCCTAAATGGTGCAGAACTGCCAACTGACTCTCGGTAAGAAAAACCACCAGACTCCCCCCCCCCCCCCGTTAAAAGGATGCGATTGTGTACAGTGAATGCTCTGCAGCTTCCTGTAGCTTAGGGTTCCAATGGGAGACACAGCTGGTCAAGCCAACTGTGGTTTGGTGCACCCTCCGCCGCAGAAAGTCCTCCAGTTCTTGTTTTCACCTTCTTTGAAGTGGTCTCGAAGGTGGAAGGCAGCATATTTGGAAATAGCTTCAACACAACTGGGAGAAGGAACTCCATGAACGGGACAATGATGAAGACGAGGAAGGGGACCAGTCGGAAGAGGTCAGCGCATATCCTCAGGAACTGCAAGAGACAAGCATAGATAATGACTTGTATAATCGCTGACATGAAGCTGCAAACAATATACTTCCCTCTAGAATAGATGCTACAGTAATAGGGGTATTCCCATCACATACAATGGGGACATATCGCTAAGATATGCCCCCATTGTCTGATAAGTGCAGGTCCCACCTCTGTGACCCACACCTACAAGAAGAACGAAGCGGGAGAGCTGTAGCTGCACGCGCGGCCCCTGCTCCTATTCGTTTCTATGGGGCAGACGGAAATAGCCGAGCCAGTGCTCGGCTATTTTCGGCGGCCCCAGTGAAATGAATGGAGGGAGGCTGCGCATGTGCAGTGCGTCCTCCATTAATTTCCCCGCTCCGTTTTCGTTGTAGGTGCGAGTCCCAGAGGCGGGACCCGCACCTATCAGACAATGGGGGCATATCCTAGCGATATGCCCCCATTGTCTGTGATGGCAAAACCCCAATATGACTCCGATGCTGTAAATTCACAGGAAACTGTAACCCATATTAACTATTGAAGAGTTTCGCTTTCTTTAAGTAGGTATACCCACTTTAGATGTTTATGGTGTTCCCCATCTTCAGGACAAGGGTCCTCCTTCCATAGAAAGGACCAGAGAGAACTACGGACGGCCATGTGTTACACAGTGCAAGACCAAAGGCATGACCATGTCAGGCCCCCAGCCACGGCAGCCCACTGGCACCCTGCAATCATGTTGTGGGGTGCCAACTGGCTGACAGAAGGAGCCCCTTCCCTCTAGATGCTGCAGTAAAAGGCTATTGACCGAGGCATCTAAGGATTCCATCTGTAGTCCTGGCAGGAGCATGACTTTGTTACAGCTCTTCAGTACACCGAGCAGCACAAACAATCCCAGAGATGAATATATCAGATGCCAAGCGGAACTGAGTACCCGCCAGAGACTGATATATCTGTATAAGGTGTGACAGGGTCAGGATACTGATAGGTAGGGGTTTGACTCTTGGGACCTCCATTGATCAGCTGGTTGGAGGGTCCCCTGCGACAACAAGCAGCCTGCCCGTTTCTTCCACTTAGCAGTGGACTGCAGAATGGGACGAAGCTGCAATATCTCGCACCATAATCTCATACCCACAGACAATCAATGGAAAACCCCTCTAAGTTTCAATAAAGGTGGTCATGAAATTTTTGGTACTTTTACATCACTCACTAGCCTACCATTCGTTCTTCCTTAAAGGGAAAGTGTCTTCAGAAAATTACCCATGGCTTAAAAAAAATAATTAAGTTAAAAATACTTTATTTAGAATGTCCGGGTGCTTATTTTTATATGTCAGTATATATAAAAAAAAAATAATAATAATCTACATTTTGGCACTTTTCACACTGATTATTGAGCCTCACAATACTATTAATAAAAAAATGATAGCACTTCCTTTTCTGTGGAGATCACTTCTCAGCAGTCATCCCATAATCATCACAGGGAGGATTATAATGACAGGTAATTATAAATTACAATAGGCGATGGTCACAGTTCACCTCTTCTCCTTCCCTGCACAATGACATGTAAACATATCACAGAGCACGCCTACACAACGCTCTCCCATACAAGTCAATGAGTCCCCTCCGGTCCATTGTGTCTATGGTTCATGTTGCCGCTGTAAAGCATATGTCTAAAAGCTGGTAATGGCAGCTCACACAAGATGGCTGCCCCCATAATCACGTATAGGATATAGAATGTGCAGTACTAAAATGAAAAAAAAAAATGTAAAAGGAAATATGCATGGTGACATAATCCCTTTAAAGGCATCACTTTATATAAATTAATAGTACAGGCGCATATCAGAAAGTTTGTAATGTAACTTATCAGAGAAAAATGCCTCCTTCTCCAGTTATCAGCTGCCCCCTCTTTCCTAAACTAACTTTCTATCTATCTTCTGTAATAAATCCTTGTTAAAACCGAGACAAGCTACCTGTTTGCTGATAGAAGTCTATGGAGAGGGGAGGGAGGAGGAAGTAGAGAGAGATCAGATGCAACAGACATGATCCTGCAGATTCAGCAGCTTATAGCGAGTGTTATATCGCACCCCAAGTGCTTCATTCACATCTATACTGCTTATTTTTTTCCCGCTATAATGGACCTATATGATCTTCCAGGTGATTATGAATGAGTTAGAATAATCTAAACTAATAATAAACTAAGCAGGAGCTGCTATGGCAGCCAAACTAAAATTGTCACCCAGCTTTCCCACAAACAGATGGAATTAAAGAGGACCTGTTACTCTTCCTGACATCCTTGCTTTAATAGCTACATACATTCCCCATGTAACAACAACAATTCTGGAGCATCTATTCTTATGGCTCTATGTTGTGCCATTCCTTTATTATTCCTGCTAGAAGTTATGAATGAATTGCTAGCAGTCTGCAGTAAGGGCACAGAGGGGAGGTAACCACTAAGGGGTGTGTACCTGCCCAGACTCACTCTATCCAATCAGTGCTGTCATTGTCAGACTGTGCAAGGACCCCCCCTCCCCCCAAATAGTAACCACCCCTCTGTACCCTTACTGCAGACTGCTAGTAATTCATTCATAACTTCCAGCAGGAATAATAAAGGAACGGCACAACATAGAGCCATAAGAATAGATGCTCCAGAATTGTTATCACATGGGGAATGCATGAAGCTGTTGAAACAGACCTGTCAGGAGAGGGGACAGGTCCTCTTTAAGAAACAGCTGAACAACTTTAGTTTTTTTACACACACGGGGTACATTTTTAGCAGAAATGTCTGCAACTTAAAAAATCAGTTCTATACATCTGAACGGGGCTACTGATGCAGCATGCAAATAGAGTCCTGATGGTCTCATCCCTATAAGCGAGAGGCGCAGAAATATCGTCCCCCCAAAAAAAGAAAAAAATCTGCCGTGTATGAATATACCCTTACAGGACACTAAAGCTGCCACCTGCGCTTTATTTTTTTTTCTGTGAAACTTCTACCAACACATTCAGGT
The DNA here is from genome assembly GCF_905171765.1 of Bufo bufo. Lineage (NCBI taxonomy): Eukaryota > Metazoa > Chordata > Amphibia > Anura > Bufonidae > Bufo > Bufo bufo. The sequence continues at coordinate 788,688,592 of NC_053390.1, read as the reverse complement.
CCTGCTGACATCACTGCCATGCAGAAATCACATGTAGCCTGCCGCTCTGGAGGCCTCTCCATAGTGTAGGAGGCCCTGACGGGTGTGATCATGTACAGAGGTGGAGGGGGCTGTATACGTCCTCTGATATAGTCATAGTGGTCGCACATGGGGAAAATAGCAGGGGTCTGCAGTGCTGTCATGTGCACAAAGTTTATCAAATGTTACACAGCACTTGATGAATGTGCTGCATCTCTAAGTCTCCCTCTTCTGTCTCAAGAGGTTTTCCACTTTCTACACCAAATTTTGCGACTTTTGAAATCTCAAAGCGTTTTTCCCTATTTTGAGCCATTCTGAATCCAGAATTTTGGAGCACAGCTTGTGATAAATTCCGCTTTTTTTTTTGCATTTTTTTATGCAAAAACGCCAGCTCGATGGGGTTGTATAAATATGGGACAACCATGAGGGTTTTTTTTTTGTGACCTTTTCCTTTACTGTGTTTTCTGTGGGTCAACAGCAATTATTTTTTGTTTTTTTAAATCACAAGATGCGTTTTTTTTGCATTTATTCCCACAGGTATATAAGCTACCTGCACACGATGTGGATTACACGTGGATACTTGTGTGGAAAAACCGCAGGGCAAGGCCTCATGCACACGACCGTTCCATTTTTTGCGGTCCGCAAACCGCAGATCCGCGAAAAAAACGGAAGCCGCCCGTATGCCTTCCACACGGATCCGAAAAAAACGGAAGCCAGCCCATTGTAGAAATGCCTTTTCTTGTCCGCAAAACGGACGAGAATAGGACATGCTATATTTTTTTGCGGGGCCACGGAACGGAGCAACGGACGCGGACAGCACACTGAGTGCTGTCCGCATCTTTTGCGGCCCCATCGAAGTGAATGGGTCCGCACCCGAGCCGCAAAAACTGCGGCTCGGATGCGGACTTGAACTACGGTCGTGTGCATGAGGCCTAATACAGTACCAGCAAAGTGAACGAGACTTCACAAATCATATACGTTCTGCTTTTTTATTCCGTGCGGATATTGACCTGCTGTGCGGATTTCAAAATTCAGCGTGTCAATTCTTTCTGCAAAATTCACTCTTTTCAATGCAAGGCTGAGGTCTGCAGAAAAACCGCATCAAATCCGCAGCAAAAAGTAACAAATGTGGTTTTTAGGTGAGGAAACATACAGATATCCACACGGAAATTGGTGCAAAATTTCTGCAAGACATCCTGCACCAATGTGCAGGTAGCCGTACATAGGCTTTTTCAAGCAGGGCCAAAAAAGCCTGTGTGTCAGGACTCACGAACGTATTTTCTTTCTGTGTCCATTCCGTTTTTTTTTGGCGGACCGTATGCAGAACCATTCATTTCAATGGGTCCACAAATAAAAAGGAAGTTACTCGGGGGGCATTCCATTTCCGCAAGTCCGTATGTCCTATTATTATCCGCATTACGGACAAGAATAGGGCTGTTCTATCAGCAACTACCTGTTCCGTTCTGCAAACATTCCTATGGAAAAAAAAATGCCTTCAGGCAAGTCTTCAGTTTTTATGGCCGGAGATAAAACCGTAGCATGCTGCGGTTTTATCTTTTGCCGTATCAGTCAAAAAGACTGAACTGAAGACATCCTGATGCATCCTAGACGGAATGCTCTCCATTCAGAATGCATTAGGATAAAACTGATCAGTTCTTTTCTAGTATTGAGCCCCTAGGATGGAACTCAGCGCCAGAAAAGAATACTGCTAGTGTGAAAGTGCCCTAAAACCCACTATTAAAAAAAAAACAAACAAACACAAAGCAAGCGTTTTTAAATGCATTTTTTTTTTTCTTACATATAAAAAAAAAAAGGGCGACAGCAGCCTGTGTCCACCCTCCTTACCTGCTTTATCCATAGCATCCCTAACTATAATACAGTGCCTACTGAGCACAATCACTTAATACCAGGGCTGTGGAGTCGGTAGATAAATGTTCCGACTCCGACTCCTCAGTTTTATGTACTTCCGACTCCGACTCCTCTGTATTAATATGCAAATGAATTTTATACATTCCTTGAGGGAAAGAAACGCAACCTACCACAGGACTACTGGCTGGGAAGCCAACAAGTTTTTATAGCTAAATGACAGCAGTTTTTCCAATGGTTTACAGCTTCAGTCTTGAACTATTAGCCCTCCATTCCCTTCACTTATACAAGTGTCTCACTCTCTAGTCCTGCAAAAAACATATTTATTTAATCCCTTATCAGTGAGAGGCTAGGTTACACTTGGACGCTGCGTTCACTGTAAAAGCAGAACACAACACTATGGAAAGTATAAGTATTGCAGCTCCTAATTGTGCGTTGCGTGCCATATAGTGAAGCACATGAAAAGCGTGCTTCTTCACGGTCACTTAACGTGTTCGTTTTGCGGTTACGTGAGGCACTGCATGCATTGGTCTTTATTCTTACAGTAGAGAAGTCATTAATTATAACTTTTTGTGAATTGAGACATTTAAACTTGCTTTTTTTTTTTTTATTCCAATCTAAATTTAGTAGGAGTCGGAGTCGGTGCATTGTTTGCCGACTCCGACTCCAGGTACCCAAAATTTCCCCCGACTCCGACTCCACAGCCCTGCTTAATACACAGGACAGTAATGCACTACGCATTTTGGATCTAATATCGGGCTGCCTCACCTTGCCCCCAAACCACAGTATCAGGGAATTGCCATCCACATAGACATAGAGCATGGAAGGGTTAGGTCTGCCCGGGGCGGCTCTCCGCGCTGATAGGAGGGGTTCATGAGTAAGCTCCTTTACTGTAGAGACTAAACCAAGAATAATTCATTACTTAACAATGGCTCTTGAAAAGTTCTCCGAACCACTACGGCCGCTGGTAACACATCACCGCCTGGCACTACTTAATCAAGCATGGTGTGAGATAAGGAGCAGCCAACTATACGGATGAGCAGCTATTGGTATCCCAGGGAAGAGCCATTGTCAGCCCTATACCAGCAAGGCCTCCCTCCCCACAGCTTTGATCCAATCCAAGTATTAAAAGGGGTGGTCGTGTTGAATCTACACAAACCCAAGCCAATTTAGAGCGGACCAAACTTATTCCAGCGAGCTCCTTGCTCACTGGCCAGCCTGAAGGATCCTCTAATATTATAGTACTGCCTGAATCTGTGCCAAGGCTGCTGTAATCACAGGACTTCATTGGCTAGCAACCTCTCTACAGCTTGTAATCTCTCTAATAGAGGAAACTAATTTCCATGCAGAGCCCAGACTGAATTCTAAGTCAAATGCAAAGACCATCTGCATCCAATTCATGTGAATGGTTTTCCTGCAGCCTTGTTCACAGACATCAGATCCAGGTGGATTTTTATTGCCTCCATGGAATACATCTGCCATGCTGATTATTTCAAGCGGAAGCGCCTCAGATTAGCCCCAATGAATAACACGGGTGGTAATCCTCATGTGGATCTACTGCACACCAGCAGAGCAAATCTGTCTGTTAGCCTCCGATTTCTGCCACAGGATTTGTAGTATCTCTTCCACTCTAGCTATCCATCGGCAGGGAGAAAGTAAAGGGCTGCAGTAATTCAATTCTTTTCCTAATCTATGTGAATAAATTTACGTTAGTTTGTTTTTTCATTCTAGATTAGAAACTTGATTTTACACAAGGAGCTTGATATATTAGGCGGCTTTTAGATGCAAAACTGGATGTCTGCTTTAACACCAACTCCTTGTATTACTGCAATGCAAGCCCCGATTGGTAGTCTAGTAGCACCTATAGTACGATACTACATGATACTACAGGAGCTGCTGCTTGGGACACAAGGTGCGGGCGCCTGCATTACACATTACTAGTTGTAGCTCAATTTGCACCCAAAAAAATTGCCATATATGCCTTGCACCACACTTATGCGTTTTAGACATAGTTTGCACCAAACGAGACAAGAGGATGCTGCTCTGAAGAAAAGGGGGTGGCTTAAAGGGAATCAGTCAACAATTTTATGTCCTATCTGGGGGCAGCATAACGCTGTGACATAGACCCTAAGCAAAAAGTTGGGTTACTTACCTGGAGTGACCTAGATCAGTGTTCCTCAACTCCAGTCCTCAGGGCCCACCTACCAGTCATGATTCTAGAATATCCCACAGAATGCATACCTGTGGTATGTCCTGATGCACTGACACTAATTATTTCACCTGCTGAATGCTAAGGAAATCCTGAAAACATGACTGGCAGGTGGTCCCTGAGGACTGGAGCTGAGGAACGCTGACCTAGATGTTTTGCTTAAATAAGTACCGAGCCGATCTAGTGCATTCTGAGTGCCGGAGTCCAGCGCTCGAGCTCAGGAGTCCTCGTATTCATGAGCTCAGAGATCTGCCCTGCTGCTGACTGCTACAGGGAAAGAGCTGTCAATCAGGGCCAGAGGGACGATTAGAGCCAGAAGCTTGCGTTGACTCCAGCACTCGGCTTGCACTACAGCTGCTCAAAATAAGAAGGTGACCCAAGATTTGCACAGGGTCTCTGTAACCAGTTTATGAGACAGCGTGGGCCACAATTAGGCCAAACAATATATGGTGTAAAGTTAGACAAGAGCGTCTAGCAGCTCAGTGCACCAAATATATTTTCCGGCATGAGTCACGGTGATAAATTCGGTGCACTGTCCAGTCTAAATATAACCGGATTATCTGTCCCTGTGTGTACTGTACAGGACCCTGAAGACCCTCCAGTCCTCAACGCTGAAGGCCATTTACCGCTCCTTTATATGCAAGGACGTGCTTTATCATGTTAGTTAAAGGGGTTCTCCGAGTGTTTAATACTGATGAACTATCCTCAGAAAAGGTCACCAATATCTGATCGGTGGGGGTTCGACTCCCGGCAGCCTTGCTGATCGGCGATTTGAAGAGTCTGTGAGTGATGCGGTCTCTTCCTAAGACAGTGACGTCACGTTCATCGGTCACATGGCCTAGGCCAGCTCAGCCCTATTCAAGTAAATGGGGCTGAGCTGCGATACCAAGGAGAGGTCATCACTATTAAACACTTGGCCAGGGAATGTCCCATTACATGAACTTATCACCTATCCACGGGATAGGGGGTCTGACTGGCAGGGTGATGATCATTGGGGCCCCCACCAATCACGAAACATGCATATATACGGTATACATCTTTATAGGAGTGCCAGAGACAGCCGGGTACAAGCGCTCAGCTACTTCCAGCAGGTTCAATAGAAATGAATGGAGCAGCAGTCTGCAGGCTGGACCTGCCACTCCGCTCGTTTCAGGGGGTCCTGTAGAGCACAGGCCCCCGTTCTCATGATCAGCAGAGGACCCCTAAAGCTCTAATAATTATTCTCTATCCTGTAGATAGAGGATAACTTTATATTACCAGAATATCCTTTTAAAGGGGTTAGAAGAGTTATTTTTTTTTTATCTCATCTAGCCCCCCCGTGATGTGTAATGCAAGTATTGCCTTAGGGCTCATTCAGGCGGCCGTACGTTTTTTGGGGTCCGCAAAAATTGATTGCATTAAGACTTCAATAGGGTCACTGACAAGTATAGAACAGGTCTTATTTGTTTTGCGGGGCCGTAGAACGGCATAAAAGATGCAGACAGACATGCAGACATCTTTCGAGGCCCCATAGAAGTGAATGGATTCGCATCTTATCCACATAAGTGCGAATCAGATGCGGAAAGCAACATACGGCCGTCTGAATGAGCCCTTATAATGACTAATATTCATCTACCTGGACAGCGCTGCGGGCACTTCCATGCCCAATTTACGACAGGTGATCCACAGCCCGGTTTCCACCCACAAATTTTACGTGGATTGCGCCTGCGCAGTCAAGAAGCCTCAGGTGCTGTAAGCAGTCAGGCACAACCCGTGTACATTGTTCATCATCATAAGGCAGGGGTGCACAACTGAGGGCCGCATTGTCACATCGCTCTATTTCAAGGGGCCGCAAATTTAAAAAAAAATTTGATTGGCGCTCTTTGCATCGGCCTATTACACAGGCCAATGTAAAGTGATTGGGGAGGAATGATCACTACCACGGTCATTCCTCCTTCCTTTGGTTATATTGATTATCGGTAGCACATCCCTGATTACACAGAGATGTGCAGCACGATTATACCGGGCAGTTATCAGGAATGAGCGCTCTTATGAAGACTTGCTCCCAGTAATTGACCTGAATATCTCACAGTGTATTAGGGGCTTAAAGGGATTTCCCAGTGAAAATGAATGAATGTCTAACACGTTCATGCAGCATGGCCCCTGAAACCGAAGAGTTAAACTTACCTGCTCCCCGCCTATTCGGTTCTCCGCACTGCCCCCATCTTCCGGTCTCCGCGCTGTTTTCACCTAGCAGTGCATGACCATGGTCACATACACCTCTCCAGCCAATGACTGGCTTCAGCAGTGACATGCTGCTTGTGGCCACATCACTGCTGAAGCCAGTCATTGGCTGGAGAGGTGTATGTGACTATGGCCATGCACTGCCAGGTGAAAACAGCGCAGGAAATGGAAGATGGAGGCAGCGCAGAGGACCAGGGCGGCATGGAGCAGGTAAGTATGAATCTTCGGATTCAGGGGCCATGCTGCAGGAACTTGTTAAAAACGAGATTTTTGTATAACTTACCAGTAAAATCTCTTTCTCGCTCTTTCCTTGGGGGACACAGAAGACCTTGGGTATAGCTCATCTCCATAGGAGGCGTGACACTAAGTGAAGACTGTTAAGCCCCTCCTCCACAGCTATACCCTCAGCCTGGAGAGAGAGACTGCCAGTTGCGTGTCCAAGTAGTGAGAAAAGGCAAAGTCCAAAAAATTGGAACCAACAAGCCAACTACCCTAAGGGTAAAACAAACTCGGAAACAGTCAGAGAAGAACAAAGAATGGGTGGGTGCTGTGTCCCCCAAGGAAAGAGCGAAAAAAGAGATTTTACTGGTAAGTTATACAAAAATCTCGTTTTCTCGCCCAATTTCCTTGGGGGACACAGAAGACCTTGGGACGTTCAAAAGCAGTCCAAAGGGGGAGGGACCACAGCACCAAGGCGAAGCACCCGAAGGCATCAAAAAAAAAAACCGCCGCCTGCAGACCAGGCGGCCCAAGGCAGCATACGCCGAAGCCCGAGTATGCACCCTGTAGAACTCGGTAAGGTGTGCAAGGAAGACCAGTGACCGCCTTGCACAAATGGATGGCCGAAGCCTAAAGCCTCCGGCCCAGGAAAAAACCGACGGCCCTGGCCAAATGAATGGTGACACCAAAAGCAGGACCCTGCCCTTGGTGCGGCAACCACAACAAGAGCCCGGTAACTAGGCACACAGCTAGTACAGCCAGTGTGGAAAGCGGAAGAAAGCCACCCTGGAGGCCGTCAACCCTTTGCTCGGACCTCCTGGAAACATAAGAGACCGAACGTCGACAAGAGTCGGAGATCTCCAAGTAAAAACTGCAAGGCCCAAACAACGTCCAAATCGGTGAAGTGTCCGTTCCCGGGGGGGGGGGGGGGGGGGGGGGGGGGGACGACGACGACGACTGCCTCAATGAAATGAAGGACAAATACCACCTTCAGAAGGAAGGAAGAGACGGAATGGAGAACAGTCCTATCCTGGGGGAAGACAGAAGGCTCGGAACAAGAAGGGCCGCCACTCAGGCACCCGTCAGAGACACGATGGCTACAGAAACCCAACCGTACAGGACAGAAGGAGTAGAGAGAACTTCTGTAACGGCTCCAAGGAAAAATTGGAGCGCCAAGAGCCCAGTATGTAGTTCCCAGGACGGTACCGGAGGGCAGTACAAAGGAACCCAAGAGCCGCTCCATGGAAGAAGTTCCTGACAGGCCCAGAGGGACGGGAAACGCTGAAAGAGGAAGGACAGGAATGACACTTGATACTTCAAGCAACAGAGTCCCAGCCCCAGGTCCAGGCCGGACTGGAGAAAGACAGAACCATGGAGAAAGGCAGAGTGGGGGAACGCCCAGCTTCCCACAGAACCCCAGGTAAAGCCCTAAGTCCTACCACAGATCCTGGACGAAAACTCGGCTAGAAGCGAACACTAGCGAGCCCACTAGAGTCGCCTGGGCAAGCGGGTGAAAACCCAATGATCAGGCGCGGACCAGTAACACGGGTAGAACAGTCGGTAGAACTGGTCCCGTCGGCCCCCGAGCAAAGTTGTCCCGTATCCCCCCAGAGTGGGGAAGCAGAAGGACAAACGGACAGGAACCGAAGGGTCCGCCCAGCAACCGCCAGGACAAGACAGGCTAAAGCCGAAGCCAATGTAGCCACCACAGGAAGACAGACTACAGTTCCGATGTGGGAGATCAAAAGACAATCCTGACCAAATGGTAGTCCTCCCAAGTTACCGAGAAGGTGAATCCAAAGCCGAAACATTGCCTAGAATGGAAAAAACGCAATCTGCACCCAGCGGGAGGACAGAAAGCGGTAGACCCGGTAACTAGGCACACAGCTAGTACAGCCAGTGTGGACAAGGGAGACTGAAAAGGAACACCAAAACCATCCAAATGAACAAACATGCTCTCCCCAGAGGGAAGGGCAGTGAAGGAACAGCCTCTGAAGCGTGGCCGGAACAGACGCCACATCGGAATGATCTGTACCGAGTGGGAGTCAAACAGAGCCGGCGAGAAAAGGCAGGCGAGACAGAAGCCGGTATAACACCCTCCAACCAAAAAAGGGGGAGTGGGCAACAGAGAGGCCATAGGACAGCTCAAAAGCAGAACACCGCTACACAGAGACGCCCGGTTCACCGCCACGCAGAAGGCGAATACCCTGAAGAACCCAAGGTGGAGGTCCCCCGGACCTGTATAAGCGAGCACCCAAGAGAAGTTGGGTGACCTTCCCAAGAAGAGCGGCCCGAACCTGGTAGCAGATCAGACTGAAGCACCGAGGGCGCCAATCCGGAAAGAATCATACCACACTGCACCAGAATGATCTCCTTAGAGAATAGTGCAAGGCTTGCGGCAATCATCGTATCCCAAGAGAAAAAGAATGTCGCAGGAGGAAGGAGGCTACGTACGAGTAGCCCCATAAGCAGTGAGAAGGCCAACCCACCTACAGGACGAGAAGGCATACACGGCCCAAACAACGCACAAGAACGTCCGCTCACTGCAAAAATATAACACCGCGAAGAGGGCCAGCCACAGAATCTACGGGAGTGCAAACTGAAAGGAGTTATGCACAAGACTAATATGGAATGCGATGGAACGCAAAATGACCGCCCCGAAAGGGAGGAAATGTACCTGGCAAACTGCAGTGGGCAAGAATGCAAAGGCCTGCCCCAAAAAGGGGGAGATGCCCAAGGCCGTACCTACGTCAGAGAAGTAGGGCATACCATACTTCGCCCAGAAAGGCGCCATGCACATGGCCACACAGTATCCAGCGGAAACGCAGGAGGTCCACCTAGGGAAAAGGGGGACATGCATAGGGCTATCCTAGCATTAAGTGAGTGTGCAACAATTCACCCAACACCGAAATTTCGTGAGAGTGTAACTACTCCGCCAATGAAGGGGAACATGTGCAAGTCCAGTACAGCACATACAAGGACAGCCTTGAATCTTGTGAGCGTGCAAAATTCCACCCATGGAATGAGGGGTGGTCACGCACAAGGCCAGCACCGTATCCAAGGGGAGCGCAAGCGTTCCGCCCATGTTAGAGGCCATGCTCAAGGCCAGCAACGTATCTGATGAGCGTAGTATGCCGCCCAGAAAAGGAAGGGGGGGGGGGGAATCATGCACAAGGCCAGCATCGCATTCAGGGAGAATGCGAGCAGTCGGTGAGAATGTGTGTATGCCACCTGAAGGAGGCATGCCCATGGCCGGCAGCGAATCCAGTGAGAGTGCGTACACCGCCCACGGAAGGGGGGTCATGATGTGGCCGACGGTGGATCCAGAGAGAGTGCATGTATAGGGGTCATGCACATGGCCAACAATGTACAGGCGAGAGAACAACCACCGACCGAGGGAGTGTATGTATGCCGCCACCCGGGAAGGAGGCATGCCCAAGGCCGGTAGTGAATCCAATGAGAGTACATCATATCGCCTATGGAAGGTGGTCATGCACATGGCTGGCAGTGAATCCAGTGAGAGTGCCGAATTCCGTCCACAGAAGGGAGTCATGCCTATGGCAGGCAGCGAATCCAGAGAGAGTGCAGCGTTCCGCCTAAGGAAGGGGGTCGTGCACATGGCCAGCACCGTATCCGGTGAAAGTGCAGTATTCCGCCTAAAAAAGGGGGGTCACGCACATGATCGGCAACGAATCCAGTGAGAGTGCAGAGTTCCGCCTAAGGAAGGGGGTCGTGCACATGGCCAGCACCGTATCCGGTGAAAGTGCAGTATTCCGCCTAAAAAAGGGGGTCATGCACATGATCGGCAACGAATCCAGTGAGAGTGTAGCGTTCCGCCTATGGAAGGGGGGCACGCACATGGCCAGCAGCGAATCCAGTGAGAGTGCCGTGTTCCACCTATGTAAGGGGGTCGTGCACATGGCCAGCATTGTATCCGGAGAAACTGCAGTAGGCCGCCAAAGAAAGGGGGATCATGCACAAGGCCAACCCGCAGTTAGGGAGAGTGCAGTATCCCGCCCAGGAGGGGGGTCCTGCACATGGCAGGCACCATAACTGGAGAGGGTGACGAATGTTGCCTACAGAGAAGGCATGCACCTTGACCAGCGCCGTAGCGCGGAGAGGGCAAAAAAAACCCCAGAAGGGGAAAAAAGAACCTGGCAGCGCCGCAGCCGGGGAGCGCGACACCATGCCGCCTATGGAAGGGGGGCATGTATACAGGCAGCACTCTGAGATGAGGCTGCAGCGTCCTGCGCAGCCCACAAGTCATATATATAATAAATATATATATTTTTTTTTTTAACACACAGCCTCACTGAGGCAGATGCCACCTACAGGGCACAGATCCACCCATACAGGCCCATCCTCTGTGGGCGGGGGAACCTCCAGGCGGGAAAAATTCGCGCCTGGAGAAGTTCCAGCCCCCTCCAACAGAGGCCTGAATTTTTAGCGGCGCCCGGCGAACCGGGGCCGCACAGTATTTAAAGTAGCGGCCGGGCCTACGGAGCGGCACATACCGGCCGCGGGTGCCCACCCCGCGGGCCGGAAGAGCCGGGGCCTAAATTTTTAGCGGCGCCCGGCTGACCGGGGCCGCAAGTACTTAAAGTACCAGCCGGGCCTACGGAGCGGCACATACCGGCCGCGGGTGCCCACCCCGCGAGCCGGGGACCCGGATAGAGCGGGATCGTCTTGAAGTGGAACACAAGACTTCGGCGCCCGGCCGACCGGAAGGTTCCGACGGTCGGCCGGGGCTGTTGAAGCGCTCCTTTGCAGGCCGCGGTGCCCACCCAGGTGTCCGGAAGTCAGGACCCTGCACCCGGCAGCCATTTTACCCCTGGAGCGGGCCCCTGGCCTAGAACAGTGCTCCATATGATTTCACCCCTGCCGGCAGCTACAACCACCTTTCCCCTGGACCGGTGCCCGTGAGAGCAGGGAGGGTCAGTGGCAGCAAGGCGCGGGCCCTCTGGCCCTGAAGTAGTGGCCGGTAAGAGGGAGGGGGACCCTGAGACCGGGTCTGTGAGGGTGGGACGCCTGCATGACCCCTCCGTCAGGGGCAGCTAGGTGCGGACCTCCGCAGCTCCCTAGGCATTCCTCTTGTAGGAACAAGGGTGCCAATGTCCTGGAGGCCAGGAGAGAGGGAGCAGATGTCGCCCTGCGGCAGCCCAGGGCCAGCCTAGGTCTAGCAGGGACAGAAGGGTCCATAGGCCCAGTATAGGGTCAGGCACGCAGGAGACCGAGGGGGGGGGGGGGGGGGGCGTAGGGCTGGAGAAGCCAATCTCTCACCATAGCCGTCTTCACCCTCGGTCCGTTCCAGCAGGGTCGCCCCTTCAGCTACTGGCACCGTAGTGGCAGGACGCCGGGGGAGGGACTTGGCGTGCGGGCGACCCTTGCGCTGGCGGGATGCAGGGGAGCTGGGCTGCCCTGGTCCACCTTGCCTTCTGTGGGGGAGGCAGCAGTGCGGGTGACCGGCACTGGCGCAGCTCAACCCCGGGAGAACAGAGAGGACTAGTGCGTCTCTGTTATCCCTGATGATCTGGAACAAAAAGAAAATAAAAAAGTAAAAATCTAAAATTGAAACAAGGAGAAAGCAGCCCTGCAGAGCAGGGAGTGTCTTGCCTCCTTGGACACTGCCAGTTTTTTGCTTAGTCTCTCTCTCCAGGCTGAGGGTATAGCTGTGGAGGAGGGGCTTAACAGTCTTCACTTAGTGTCACGCCTCCTATGGAGATGAGCTATACCCAAGGTCTTCTGTGTCCCCAAGGAAACTGGGCGAGAAAAATATATTTTTACAGGAAAAACCCGGAAACGTGGCGACATTTCCTTCCATCCTGCCTCCTATTCATAAATCAGAGCTTTCCTTCACTGCAGAGGCTGGCGCTCATTGGTTATTACCTCCTCCTGCCCCCCAGTTACAGGCGCCATGTAATAACCAGTAAGCACTCAGTGGGGAAAGTGCTTATTGGTTAACACTTTAATAGCCAGGCCTGAAAAGACACTTTTTTTGTGATTTAGCGCACTTGGTGTTTCAAACGTTTGGAACTTTTTTATGTTTTATATGTTGGGACTAGAGTTGTTGCGATACCAAATTTTTGATTCGGTTTCGATACCATGAAAAAGTATTGCGATACTCGATACCATTCGATACCACGCGAAAAAAATAAACAAAAAAAGCCACGTGCATTCCTCATCTTTAAAAATGGCGAATCGCGCAGTTTTTATTTTTTCTGTTCCGGCATTCACCACCTAGATTTTTTTTTTATATTTTAATAGTTTGGACTTTTCTGACGTGGCGATGTAATATGTTTATTTATATATTTTATATGTGAAATTGGGAAAAGGGGGGTGATTTATACTTCATATTTTAGTGTTTTTTTTTTTCACTTTTTATTTAATAACTATTTCCCCCCTTAGGGGCTAGAACCTGGGATCTTTCATCCCTTTTCCTATTCACCCTGATAGATCTCTATCAGGGTGAATAGGACTCCACACTGTCCCTGCTGCTCTGTGCTTTGTGCACACAGCATCAGGGATGTTACCATGGCAACCAGGGCTTCTGTAGCGTCCTGGCTGCCATGGTAACCGATCGGAGCCCCAGGCTTACACAGCTGGGGCTCCGATCAGAAGCTGCCACTGCACCACCAATGAGGGGGAGTGGAGAGGTCCCTGTGGCCACTGCCACCAATGATTTTAATACTGGAGGGTTGAGAGGGGCCGGCGCACTGTGCCACCAATGATTTTAATGGGATGGGGGGATTGAGGGGGGGGGCACACTGCACCACCAATGATTTTACCCCTTTATACAGGAGGCGGGTACTAGCAGATCAGCGGCAGTTAACTGCCGCTGATCGCAGCTCCCTGTCAGGGGCAGGGTGCCGGCAATGCGATTCTGCTGCCGGCACCCGCCTCCTGTATGTGTTAAAGACTGACTACTGTATATGAGTCCAGACTTTCACTATTAGGCCACACAGAGCGGCGCCCAGCGATGTCTCAGCACTCACCATTTAGTCCTGGGCGCCGCTCCGTTCGCCCGCAGTGCCCCATTACTGTCTCCTCTCCTGCTCCACATGCTGCTGATTACTATCGGAGCGATGGGAGGAGACATCAGCTTCACTAGTGGGCGTTCCTTCTCCCTGGCTGTAGCGCTGTCCAATCGCAGCGCAGGGAAAAGGAACGCCCACTAGTGAAGCTGATGTCTCCTCCCATCGCTCCGATAGTAATCCTATCATTGGGGGCGCAGTGCGCCCGCCCCTCCTCCACCCCCTCTCTTCTCATTGCCGCCCCTCCTCCTAGGGTTGGACGATATCAAAAATATTCCCACGATAACGATATTAAGAAATTTATCGCGATAACGATATATATCGCGATAAATGCCCATTTAGAAGAAAAAACCACTTGGGGCCACAAGGAGACGTTATACTGTATGGGGGCAGCTACAAGGAGACGTTACACTGTATGGGGGCAGCCACAAGGAGACGTTATACTGTATGGGGGCAGCTACAAGGAGACGTTACACTGTATGGGGGCAGCTACAAGGAGACGTTATACTGTATGGGGGCAGCCACAAGGAAACGTTATACTGTATGGGGGCAGCTACAAGGAGACGTTACACTGTATGGGGGCAGCCACAAGGAGACGTTACACTGTATGGGGGCAGCTACAAGGAGACGTTACACTGTATGGGGGCAGCCACAAGGAAACGTTATACTGTATGGGGGCAGCTACAAGGAGACGTTACACTGTATGGGGGCAGCCACAAGGAGACGTTATACTGTATGGGGGCAGCCACAAGGAGACGTTATACTGTATGGGGGCAGCCACAAGGAGACGTTACACTGTATGGGGGCAGCTACAAGGAGACGTTATACTGTATGGGGGCAGCCACAAGGAAACGTTATACTGTATGGGGGGCAGCCACAAGGAGACGTTATACTGTATGGGGGCAGACGGGCAGTTCCCCAGCCTCTGATCAGCCCCCCCAGCCTCTCCCTCTTATCAGCCCCCTCTGGTAACCCCCCCCCCCCCCCCCCCCCTAGTATTAATCATTGGTGGCAGTGGCCACAGGGTCCCCCTCCCCATCATTGGTGGCAGTGGGCAGTGCACCCCCCCCAGTATTAATCATTGGTGGCAGTGGCCACAGGGTGCCCCTCCCATCATTGGTGGCAGTGGGCCCCCCCCCTCCCCAGTATTAATCATTGGAGGCCACAGGGTCTTCCCCCCGATCATCGGTGGCAGTCGGCCCCCCCTCCTCCCTCCCCAGAATTAATCATTGGAGGCCACAGGGTCGTCCCCCCATCATTGGTGGATGTGGGCAGTGCCCCCCTCCTCCCTCCCTCCCCAGTATTAATCATTGAGGCCACAGGGTCGTCCCCCCATCATTGGTGGCAGTGGGCCCCCCCTCCTCTCTCCCTCCCCAGTATTTATCATTGGAGGCCACAGGGTCGTCGTCCTCCTCCTCCCCCCATCATTGGTGGCAGTTTGCAGTTCCGATCGGAGTCCCAGCAGTGTAATGCTGGGGCTCCGATCGGTTACCATGGTAGCCAGGACACTACTGGAGCCCTGGCTGGCATGGTATGTTAGTGAGCAGCATTATACTCACGTGCGTCGTGGCCGCCGGGCGCTCCTTCTTCTCATAGGTCTGTGCGGCGCATTGCTAATGCTATAAGCCTTAGCAATGCGCCGCACAGACAGAAGAAGGAGCGACCGGCGGCCACGACGCACGTGAGTATAATGCTGCTCACTAACATACCATGGCAGCCAGGGCTTCAGTAGCGTCCTGGCTACCATGGTAACCGATCGGAGCCCCAGCATTACACTGCTGGGACTCCGATCGGAACTGCAAACTGCCACCAATGATGGGGGGAGGAGGAGGACGACGACCCTGTGGCCTCCAATGATTAATACTGGGGAGGGAGAGAGGAGGGGGGGCCCACTGCCACCAATGATGGGGGGACGACCCTGTGGCCTCAATGATTAATACTGGGGAGGGAGGGAGGAGGGGGGCACTGCCCACATTCCCGGCACCCGACCTCTGAGAGGACGCTGTGATCACCTGAGGGGTTAATTGCGCGGATCACAGCGTCCTCTCAGAGGTCGGGTGCCGGAAATGCGAGTGACAGAATTCCTTCCCTCCCCCACGCCGGCCGAACTGCTAAGAGCGCCGCAGCAAGCGGCCAGCAGGTATCGGGGACATTTGCACGAGTAGAAGTACTCTGCAAATGTCCCGTATCGGTTCATGCTAGGGCGGGCGGCCGCAGATTTAGAAGCGGTCAGCGTACATGACCGCTCCTATGACGTCACGAAATACCGCGGTATTTACAAAACGGCGATATCGCCATATCGCCGTTTTTTTAATACCGCGGTATATCGTGATACCGGTATATCGCTCAACCCTACCTCCTCCACCCCCTCTCTTCTCATTGCCGCCCCTCCTCCGCCCCTCTCTTCTCATTGCCGCCCCTCCTCCGCCCCTCTCTTCTCATTGGTGGCAGCGGCAGCAGCACAGGGGGAGGGAGGACAGCTTCCTTCTCCCCGTGCTGCTGAGAGAACATGAGCGCGCCGATAGCAGCGCGCTCATGTTCAGAGATACTAGACTGCGCAGAAGCGCAGCCCAGTATCGAAAAAACGGAAATCCCGGTATCGTATCGATACCGGGACAAAAGTATCGATTGGGTATCGAAATTTCGATACCCGCAACAACCCTAGTTGGGACTACCAAAATAAATTTTTACTTGAGACATAGGGCCTTATAATTTAGTTTTTAGTTTTATTTGGGCGAAAAACTGTACAAAACTTTTTTTCTAAGTATTTTTTTTTCAAACTACAGCTCCTTATTCTTTAAATATGCAAACTGACACCAAAATAAATTATTATAATTAGTTCCCCATTTTGTGTCAGTCATTTCGTTATATAATATGTATGGTTTTACGTGTATGGGGCGATAATGGTGACGGTTTTGGTTGGTGTTTTTTCTTTTATTTATTTTTTTAACTTAATTTTTTTGATATATTTCTGCTACAAAATACAGTAGAGACCAAACGTTTGGACACACCTCATTCAAAGAGTTTTCTTTATTTTCATAACTATGAAGGCATCAAAACTATGAATTAACACATGTGGAATTATATACATAACAAACAAGTGTGAAACAACTGAAAATATGTCATATTCTAGGTTCTTCAAAGTAGCCACCTTTTGCTTTGATTACTGCTTTGCACACTCTTGGCATTCTCTTGATGAGCTTCGAGAGGTAGTCCCCTGAAATGGTTTTCACTTCACAGGTGTGCCCTGTCAGGTTTAATAAGTGGGATTTCTTGCCTTATAAATGGGGTTGGGACCATCAGTGGCGTTGAGGAGAAGTCAGGTGGATACACAGCTGATAGTCCTACTGAATAGACTGTTAGAATTTGTATTATGGCAAGAAAAAAGCAGCTAAGTAAAGAAAAACGAGTGGCCATCATTACTTTAAGAAATGAAGGTCAGTCAGTCAGCCGAAAAATTGGGAAAACTTTGAAAGTAAGGGCTATTTGACCATGAAGGAGAGTGATGGGGTGCTGCGCCAGATGACCTGGCCTCCACAGTCACCGGACCTGAACCCAATCGAGATGGTTTGGGGTGAGCTGGACCGCAGAGTGAAGGCAAAAGGGCCAACAAGTGCTAAGCATCTCTGGGAACTCCTTCAAGACTGTTGGAAGACCATTTCAGGGGACTACCTCTTGAAGCTCATCAAGAGAATGCCAAGAGTGTGCAAAGCAGTAATCAAAGCAAAAGGTGGCTACTTTGAAGAACCTAGAATATGACATATTTTCAGTTGTTTCACACTTGTTTGTTATGTATATAATTCCACATGTGTTAATTCATAGTTTTGATGCCTTCATAGTCATGAAAATAAAGAAAACTCTTTGAATGAGAAGGTGTGTCCAAACTTTTGGTCTGTACTGTATATAATGAAAAAGAGGGCAGCACAGCCAAAAACTGTAATGGGTGCACGGCCCACTGGGAAAAGTCAATCCCACAACAATAGGTAGGAAAAAGGCAGCACTCCAAAAAATAAAATTAGAAAAATACTTTAGCCGATCGTTAGCTCCTCATACAGTTCTGCTTTCCAGTTACAATATTTTCAACTTACAACGGCCGTCCAGGTGCCGATTAACACTGTACCTGGAGGAAGCACTTGTATTAAGAGGAGTAAAGGCCTGACAGAGCAGTACGTGGGTGCACGGCCCATTAGGTAGCATTAATCTGATACGCCAGACAGCAGAACACTGTAGATTACTCTCAGACGTCAGAGTTGGCATGACGGTAGCCTGGCAGCCCGTCCTGCTAATTGCCGAGAACAATTAGTGAAATATGTCTGGGTGTGACTCGGCAGCCCATGTTCCGACATGTTAATGGAAAGAACAGCACATAGATACACCAACGGTACAGCAAACCTAGGAACTATACATCCTAAGGCCAGCCCAGACCTACACATCCCTTAAAGAGGTTATCCAAACTATAAAATATGCCCCCCAAATGTCCGGGCCCCTCATATAGATTATACTTACCCCGTTCCCCGGCACCTGCGTCACTCCTGACCCCCGCACAGCCGCCTCGGCATCTCCCTGTTGCTCGGATCTAAACATCCGGCGATGGTAGGAGCAGCCAATAGCAGGCCGCGACGGGGACGAGCCTCCCTAGAATTACCCGAGATCAAAGTGAGGTTAATTCTAGGGAGGCTCGTCCCCGTCGCGACCTGCTATTGGCTGATCCCCCTATCACTGCATGTTTTGATGCGAGCAACAGGGAGATGCAGCGGCGGCTGTGCGGGGATCAGGAGTGACGCAGGTGCCGGGGAACGGGTAAGTATAATCTATATGAGGGGCCCAGGCATTTGAGGACATGTTTTGTAGTTTGGAGAACCCCTTTAAAAGGGGTTTGCACTGACCGATTATCAGGGATGACAATCAATAATTGGCCTGTCTGAAGGTGCCACAGATCATGCGATGCATGCGTCAAAATTCTTTCATCAGGTGAAATGATTGTTGGTGCCGATATCTCAATCTGCTGCCCAGGAACAATGACTCTGTATGGGGACGGGCGACAGCAGTAGACATCTCTCATCCTCATACTGTGGAGGAGATCGCTGCAACCAAATTAGGGCTGCAGTAAACGATTATTTCAGTAATCGAGTATTCTATCGATTATTTTTTACGATAAATCGAGTAATCTAATAAGAAACAAATTAATTAATAGACTGTTCTCCTTTATAAAAACTCAGACCCCCTGCCATCAGTCCCCAACACCCTTCGTTCCCCCTTGTGCGATCAGCCCAAGTGCATCAGTTCCCCCAGTGCCATCAGCTGTCCCCCACCCCATTGCATTCAGCTGCACTGCCCCAGTGCCATCAGATCAGCCCCTCCATGCCATCCATTGCCATGTCCCCCACTCCCCCAGTGCCATCAGATCAGCCCCTCCATGTCCCCCAGTGCCATCAGATCAGCCCCTCCATGTCCCCCAGTGCCATCAGATCAGCCTCTCCATGTCCCCCAGTGCCATCAGCCCCTCCATGCCATCCATTGCCGACTGTCCCCCTTCAGTGCCATGTCCCCAGCGCCAGTGAAATAAAACACTTACCTTACCTGTAGCCGCGGCTCGACAGCGCTTTCCTCTTCTTCACCGCGTGCTGCACTGGATCCTGGATGGATGCTTACGTGCACTATGACCTGACCATGTGTCAGGATCCAGTGCAGCGCGGTACGGGCCAGCAGGTGACCACTGAGCGGTAAGTAATAGCAAGCGCTTCACTCCCGCTCCGTGGTCACATGACACAAACGAATCCGCCATGCAAAAAATTTGCATCGATGATTTTTTTTGTGTCAAATTACTCAATTCAATCAAGTAATCATTTCAGCCCTAATCCAAATGCAGATCTTCACCTCCACTGACAAGGGAACAGGTCCTTCCTGACAACTGTGTACTCGATTACTGCATGTAAATGAAGCAGTCCCCTAACGGCGGCCTCATACTGTGACAAATATCTCCCCCAAAAGTCTGCTGCCAGAGGAACAAGAAATAGGGATGGGGGATTTAAAGAGGACCCGTCACCTCTCCTTAAATCTGTTACTAAAGAACTGCATTCCCCATGAAATGACAATTCTGGAGCGTGGTTTCTTATATGGTGCATTGGGAAAGTCTTCGCACCCTCTCACCTTTTCAGTTTGTTATGTTGCGGCCTTATGCTAAAATATATATTTATTTATATCAATCTAAATCATGTTTCCCCATCAATTTTGCACTCCATCCCCCTTAAAAAAAAGAAAAAACACAATTTTAAAAATGTTTGCAAATTTATTAAAAAAGGTAAAACTAACATTTCCCATGGATTTAAAGGAGTATTCCGGTTGGTTAAAGTTGGGACCCCCACTGATCACAAGAACGGGGGCCCCGTACCCTCTGCAGCTCCCCTGAACAGTGAGCAGCTGCTCTATTCATTTCTATGGGAGTTCTGGAGCTAGCCGTGTACAGCGTTCACCTACCTCCGTTCCGACCAAGCACATGTGTGAATGACCGCCCAGTTCTTTTCAAGGGCGCTGCAGGGGGGGGGGGGGTGAGTTTCTTGTGATCGTCGACCCTTAGCACTGGGGACCTCCTACTTCTCTTCATCATCTTTGAGATGTTTCTACACCTTAAATGGAATTACCTGTGGGACATTCAGTTGATTGGACATGATTTGGAAAGATACAGCCCTGTCTATATAAGGTCTCCCAGCTGACAAGGCATATCAGAGGAGCAAAAACCAAGCTAAGAGGAGGAAATAACTGCCTGTAGAGCTCAGAGACAGGATTGTGTGGAGGCACAGATCTGGAGAAGGGGACAAGAAATTTCTGATGCACTGAAAGTTCCCAAGAGCACAGTGGCCTCCATCATTTTTAAATGGAAGAAGTTTGGAACAACCAGGACTCTTCCTAGAGCGGGTCACTCCAAACTAATCGGCAGAGAAGGGCTCTGGTAAGAGAGGTGACCAAGAACCCAATGGTCAGTCTAGCTGACCCTCAAAGATCCTGTGTGCAGATAAGGGAAACTTTCAGAAGGTCCACCATCTCTGTAGAACTCCACCAATCTGCCCTTTATGGCAGAGCGAACAAAAAAGAAGCCTCTCCTTATAAAAGTTTGCAAAAAATAAAATAAAATCACCTAAAGGATTCTCAGACTGTGAGAAACAAGATTCTCTGGTCTGAGGAAACCAAGATTTTACTTTTTGGCCTCGGTTCTAAGCAACATGTCTGAAGGAAACAAGAGACTGCTCATCACCTGCCCAGTACTATCCCTGCAGTGAAGCATGGTGGTGGCAGCATCGTACTGTGGGGTGTTTTTCAGCGGCTAGGACAGGCCGACTGGTGAGGGTTGAGGGAAAGCTGAATGGCACAAAAAGCAGACATATTTTTAATAAAAACCTGATCCAGAGCGCTCTGAACCTCAGACTGGGCCGAAGGTTCACCTTCCAACAAGACAATGACCCTAAGCACACAGCCAAGGCGGCTTAGGGACAACTCTGTGAATGTCCTTGAGGGGCCCAGACACAGCCCTGACTTGAATCCAATCAAACATCTCTGGAGAAACCTGAAAATGACTTTCCACCGAAGGTCCCCATATCCAACCTGACAGAGCTTGAGAGGATCTGCAGAGAACAACGGCAGAATGTCCCCAAATTTTTATTTTAGCACAAGAGGAAAAAAAAAAAAGGGAAAGGGTCTGAAGACTTCCGAAAGCACTGTAACTCTGTCATTCCTCCTGGCAATGTATAAGTAAATGGACACCAGTTGGGGTGTGTCCCTTTGCCATTGATCAGTCAGTGCTGACTGTGTACGGACAAGGCCCTGTACAATGGTAACACCCAGTGTCAATGTATTCATAAATAACCAGGAGGAATAACAGAGGGACGACATAATGCAGAGCACTAACAAAAGATGCTCCAGAACTGTTATTTCCTGGATGAAATTAAAGTATTTACTGAACCAGAGAGCGCGGACAAGTCCTCTTTAACTTGTCTAACGTATACGAGTGATCAGCGGCGCCTATTTCGGAGACGAACGATGGATAATGTGGAAACTGGGTGGAAATGCACTGGATGTAAAGAGCTTATAATCTGACCAGCGCAGGCTGGATAATTACGGTGTCATTGTAGCTGGACGCTTTGCAGCAACCTGCCACAAAGCAATGAAAAGAAAACATGGCGTAGAGCCACTATATAGTAATATAGAGAAGATACTGTATTTGCACCAGCGTCCCAGACTACTGAGCCTGTCCCACTTGTTGCAAATGCCCAGCACACAGAACTAAGGAGGGATGGAGCTGCACTGCAAATACGAACATTTACCAGATCCAATATGGCTGCCATTACCGCTCCCCGTTTTCTCATATCTGCCATTCAGAGCCTTGGGAAAGCAGGATGCAGAGTCCAGAACCTCCCGGCCCTTCCTTCTTACCTGTCTCCTCTCCCGTCTGGATAAAGGATTCCCATTGAGGATGGTCCACAACATTCTGGCTGCAATTTTGGTGTCGATCCAGAGAAGGCGGAAGCCATGATAATAGTGCTTTAGCTCATCTATAACCCACTGTCTTATGGACCTCTTGACGGTCGCCACCTCCGTGTTGGGACTGTACACGGGGCCGCCTTCTTCCAGCTTTTTATTTTTGTCCTTCAAAGACTTCAGTGATTTTTCGACCACAGAGTCGTCAAATAGGGGCCTTGAAGAGTGCAACCCGCGGACGGATGAGTAGTGGGGTCCCAGACTGCTGGCCGCTCCTCTCCATGCTGGCGCTGAATTGTGGACTCCAAAATAGGTTCTTTCAGGTCCATTAGTCCATGAGAACCCGCTATTCCCGTCTCTTAGTGAAATGTAAACTGGAGAGGCGGCAGTGCTGCTGCGAAAGTGCGAAGTCCTGGCGGCAAAAGAAAGATGGAGATGTAATGCAAGGTACAAATTTTATGGCATCACGTGGCATTCATAGTGTACAGGCAAAGAGCACGTCCACCTAATGAGCTGGCTGTTGGTGGACACGCATGCTCAGTCACTCCCCACAGCCATAGTGATCCTTTGCTCACTGCAGGGCAGCCGGACAGCTTTCTGCTAGTCAGAGAAGGACTGGAGCCTCTGCAGTAAAACAGAGGACTCCTGGAAGTAAGAAGGGTCTATACAGCTGCCAGAGGGAGAAGGAGACTAATACTGTCCAGAGCCCAGCTCCAGCATCTCCGAAGGGGAGCACACGCAAGTAAAACATTTATTATGCTGGCCACAGTGTAAAAATACTTTGATATCTTCTTACACATTTTTGCATGAAGATGATTCACAAGATAGCCCCTTTAATAGATGTATGGGCATGATGGGAGTACTACTCTGTGGAGGAAAGCAGGACATGAACTGCTGTTCACATTTCATTTTCAGTATATTAGAGTAGAAGACAGAGCTCAGAATCCCCTGTGCCCAAGTCATAGCTAAAGGTGTATTCCCGTCTGAGACAATGGGGACATATCGCTAGGTTATGCCCCCATTCTCTGATCGGTGTGGGTCCCACCTCAGTGACGCACACCTACACCGAAGCAGAGAAGACGGTGGCTGGAGGACCCTGGATTTTCAAGGGTCCGGTCACCACCAAGCGTTCTCCCCGTAGTAGTGAATGGGAGCGCACCTCGCTTGCGCAGCCACTGCTCCTATTCATTTCTATGGGGCCGATGGAAATAGCCGAGCCAGTGCTCTATTTTGGGGGCCCCATAGAAATTAATGTAGGGCGGCTGCGCATGCGCAGTATGTCCAACACAACTTTCGGGGTTGCGTACACAGTGTAGGTGCGGGTCCCAGAGGTGGGAGCATATCCTAAAGATAAACCCCCATCGTCTGAGATGGGAAAACCCCCTTTAAGGGAGTGTTTTAATCTCAGACATACACATCTGATCGGTAGAGGGTCCTTCCTTGGGGTCCCACATGTATGCGGAGAAGACGACCCCATTACGTTGGGTGATGCAGCCAGCAAGTTTTCATTCACAGACTTGAATGTAGACAATATTGCACCTCATTTAAGCATGCAGTGCTACTCACCCCCACCGGGATTTGCTGTCTGCATCCGTATGTCCGTTCCGCGGCCCCGCAAAAAAAAACAGAACCTGTCTTATTCTTGTGCGCTTTGCGGACTAGAATAGGCATTTCTAACGTAGGGCAGGACGCGCGGAAGGGGCAAACATGGGATGTACACGGCTGGTCGTGTGTATGAGGCCTAATAGGCGGCTTTGGCTGAGGTTTGTCAAATGTCTAATGACACATTTAGGGTACTTTCACACTAGCGTTTTTTGTTTTCCTGTATTCAGTTCCGTCACAGGGACTCAATACCGGAAAAAAACGGAGTTTTATCCTAATGCACTCTGAATGGAGAGCCATCCGTTCAGGATGCATCAGTTCAGTCCCTCTTACGTTTTTTGGACTGGGAAAATACCGCAGCATGCTTCAGTTTTCTCTCCGGCCAAAAATACTGAACACTTGCCAGAATGCCGGATCCGGCATTGATTTACATTGAAATGTATTAGTGCCAGATCCGGCATTAAGTGTTCCGGCAAAACGGATCCGAAAAAAATATATATATATATTAATACCGATGACACCGGAGAGACGGATCCGGTATTGCAATGCATTTGTCAGACAGATCCGCATCCGTCTGACAAATGCCATCAGTTTGCGTCCGGATTGCCGGATCCTCTGCCGCAAGTGTTAACGTACCCTAAAGTTCGTCACAAGACATTTAACCCTTTGTGACCAGGCCAGTTTTCATTTCTGCGCACTGCCTGTTAAGTCCTGCGTGCGTTTTTATCACGTTCACTTACTCGTGTTTTCTCAGATCTCAGTCACTGTGGTTGGGTGTCGGCTGTCCTACACAGTCGGCACCCGCCAAGTATGGAGCGAGCTCAGCTCCTGCACCTGGGACCCACAGTTACGTCCGGGGGCGCGAAGGAGTTTATATTTTTTTTACCTTGAGATAACCAGAACGGTAAATCTCTGGGAGAGTAGACAATATACTCTTACCTAACATTTATCAACCGTAACGAAGTGCAACCGAGACAACCCCGATCCGGGAAAAGACCTGTAAGAGAAAACAAGGCAATCAATGATCACTACAAATATGTCAGCAG
The DNA here is from genome assembly GCF_905171765.1 of Bufo bufo. Taxonomy (NCBI): domain Eukaryota; kingdom Metazoa; phylum Chordata; class Amphibia; order Anura; family Bufonidae; genus Bufo; species Bufo bufo. Next base: position 788,663,906 of record NC_053390.1, on the reverse strand, counting down.
CGGGGTTAAAAGGATTGTATGAGATTACAAAAAAATAAAAAATAAAAAAATATTATTTTCTTTTTTTAAATAGGAAAAGCGCCCCTCTTTTCCATGGGCTATGTCAGGTACTGCAGCTCAGCACAATTCTAGTGAATGCCACACTACCAAGCATACCACACATCAATGCATGCGACATAGTGAAGTAGGTCCCCAGCATCCCTGTAGAGGACGCGTCATAGGAAAACCGTGTATCGCTATAATCCATCTGGGCAGAAGCACCAAACACTAAAGTCACATGACAACCCGTAAGACCTAAACGAGGTGAAATGACTACTATATATATATATATAACGGCAGTAATGGGCAGACTGGAGCGACTTCAGGATAGGAGACGCCAGCCATCTCCAGTGCGTGCCAGAATCAATCAGATCTCCATCACTGCCAGCAATCTGTGCTGTAGTATCTGTTCTCTGGGGGGGGGGGGGGGGGGGGGGGGGGGAAATCACACCCAGCGGGCGAGCCTGCACTCTCCAGACGCATCAACGGGAGCCCATGACCCTTTCCCTCCGGTGACCACATCTGCGTGTTTGCCTGGGTTTCCTCCGGTTTCCTCCACATACTGATAGAGACCTTAGACCAGGGATGGCCAACCTGCGTCTCTCCAGCTGTTGTAAAACTACAACTCCCACCATGCCCTGCTGTTGGCTGATAGCAGTAGGCTGTCCAGGCATGCTGGGAGTTGTAGTTTTGCAACAGCTGGAGGGCCTCAGGTTGGCCATCCCTGCCTTTAGACTGTGAGCTCCACGGGGGACAGTCAGGGCTCCAAAATGGTCGCCAACGCGACTTAGAATTGCAAAATGGCGACAAGACTTTGTAGACCCTCCGCTGCTCAGACGCACGCTGCATGAAGATCTGCCCCTCACACTACCCGCCATAGCGGGTGGGCGTGGCTTGGGTTCCCGCGTGTTGTTTTTCTGTATGTTTTTATTTTCAAAGCCTCCGACCACCACATGCTTTTTCAGTCGCGGCCATCTTGCTACTCCAGGTCGAGTAAACATTGCGCTTCACACAACCATAGCAACAAAACCTCATCCTCCAATCAGGTGTCCGGTCACATGCAGGCGACAGACTTTGGATTCTGCTCACTGATTGGCTAATCTGGCACTCCTGCATTGCGATAGGCTGTCGCCGATGGGTGGGCGGGGTTTAGGGTGGCAGGCGTTTTGATGGACAGCGCTGATAGGCTGCAGTATCCAGGGGCTCTTGTGTGAAGATGAGGGAGCCCGGGGGGCCACAGTTTAGTGGCACATGTTCTGCCGCCGGGCGACTAGCGGGGGGTTTAGTCATGTGATTAGCTAGGCTTGTGCCAGGCTCTCTGGTACTTGTAGTACCACGGGTGCTGGGGGTATTTACTTCTTACAATGTTAGCGTTTTACTCTTAAAGGGACAAATCTTCACTTCATTCTCTTTTAAAGGTCATTTCAGAGAGAGGCAGAATCTAATAGGTCACTGCCAGCAAGTCAAAAAAATAAAAAATAAAAAAATAAAAAATAAAAAGACAACCACCAGCAAACAGAAAGGGGGCACGATTCAAAAGAAAATTGTAATTGCACTTTTTGCTGAAAATAGAAAAAGATAACATAAAAAAAAGTTAAAAAAAATAAAATAAAATACTAAAATAAAAATGGCGAAGCCCCATGTATCCCCAAAATCACAAGACACTAAAATTATTTAAATAACCGATCGAAGTAAAATAGTTATTGCTTTCAAAAAGGGTTTTCCAGGGGAAATATTTTTATTTAAAAAAATATATATATATAAAAAAAATTGGGGCAGAATGGGTTAAAATCTCATCTAGAGGTATATATACCCAAACAAACAACACTTCATTGTGAACACATGCTATCGGGATGTCTCGGGTCTCAGTGGTGCAGACTCAGGCTTCTGGCCTGTAACTTCCCATCAGCCTACAACTGGTTTTCCCGCTGGACTCTCTCATGGTTCTGGTATCTGACCTTACACCAGTCATCGCCATCTTCATCCAGTTACCAGAAGCATTACACAGATCATATAGAAGCCAACACTAACCAGTTCACAACCAGTTTCCACCAGCAAATAAAAGTAATTCCAGTATGCACTGGGACTGTGATGAGGTTATGCAAGCACAGGCCTCGTACATCCAATTCCATCCTGCAAAGGAGGACCATTGGTCTGTGCGGGAAAACTGCTCATGTGACCGGTCCCCACTGACTATAAAGGTGCACTCACACTGCGGACTGTGCTGGAGAGCACAGGGCCCGCGCGCAAAGACCGAGAGCACAGGGCCCGCGCGCAAAGACCGAGAGCACAGGGCCCGCGCGCAAAGACCGAGAGCACAGGGCCCGCGCGCAAAAACTGACAACTGGTCCAGACACAGAAGTCACAGCAAATCCTATATAGAGGACAATGTGCTCCTGTACGTGTCCTGCAGGCAACCGGAAGACTTCTGTGTATGTCTAGTGCAGACATACATCTACACGTGTGTATCTCATACAGGTAGATGTGTCATGTATGTCTGTGTATATTACATACATATACTTGTATGTATCATGTATGACAGTTTATATCACAGGTATATACAGCAGGCGTACAGTCTACGACGGTATATACAGCAGGCGTACAGTCTACGACGGTATATATACAGCAGGTGTACAGTGTACGACGGTATATACAGCAGGTGTACAGTGTATGACAGTATATACAGCAGTAGTGTATGACGGTATATACAGGAGGTGTACAGTGTATGACGGTATATACAGGTGTACAGTGTATGACAGAATATACAGGAGGTGTACAGTGTAATACAGTATATACAGGAGGTGTACAGTGTATGACGGTATATACAGGAGGTGTACAGTGTATGACAGTATATACAGCAGTAGTGTATGACAGTATATACAGGAGGTGTACAGTGTATGACAGTATATACAGCAGTAGTGTATGACAGTATATACAGGAGGTGTACAGTGCATGACAGTATATACAGGAGGTGTACAGTGTATGACAGTATATACAGGAGGTGTACAGTGTATGACAGTATATACAGGTGGTGTACAGTGTATGACAGTATATACAGGAGGTGTACAGTGTATGACAGTATATACAGGTGTACAGTGTATGACAGTATACAGCAGGTGTACAGTGTATGACAGTATATACAGGAGGTGTACAGTGTATGACAGTATATACAGGTGTACAGTGTATGACAGTATATACAGGTGTACAGTGTATGACAGTATATACAGGTGGTGTACAGTGTATGACAGTATATACAGGTGGTGTACAGTGTATGACAGTATATACAGGTGGTGTACAGTGTATGACAGTATATACAGGTGGTGTACAGTGTATGACAGTATATACAGGTGTACAGTGTATGACAGTATATACAGGTGTACAGTGTATGACAGTATATACAGGTGTACAGTGTATGACGGTATATACAGGTGTACAGTGTATGACGGTATATACAGGAGGTGTACAGTGTATGACAGTATATACAGGTGTACAGTGTATGACAGTATATACAGGTGTACAGTGTATGACGGTATATACAGGTGTACAGTGTATGACGGTATATACAGGAGGTGTACAGTATATACAGCAGGTGTACAGTACGTGTGACATATGACTGTATATTACGTACATATGGCTTCAGATGTGACATGACAGTATATACAGTACGTGTATGGAGGACAGTGTGTCCAGGTACAGCCAGGCCTGTGTGCGCTGACACTGAGGGCTCCCCGGCCTCCTCCTCACCTCTGGTGGCGGCTCCCCAGGAGGACCTCGGCCGGCAGCCTCTCACCAGCAGGGCAGCCATGTTGTCAGGACGGGCGGAGCGGCGGAGGATGGTGATAATTAGAGATCAGCCCTGGGTGAGTGTTGCCCCATGTCTCGCTGCCAGAACAATCCACGCCTCTAGCGCCTGCGCACAACCAACTGCCGGCAAAGAGGCGGAGCTGCGCCGCCTTGACGTCATAACACGTGACCGCCTCGCCGGAGCCTCCATTTTGGATTAATGGTCAAGAACACTGAAGGCAAGAGCACGTGATCACTCCCATTATCGGCAAAGGGTCGAATGAAGCGAACGCGCGCAATGAATGTGAGCGGCCATTTTGCTTAAGGGCAGAGCCAAAAGCGGTGACATTGCAGAGGATTTCTTCAGGTCATACGGCGCTGTTTTTACTCGTCTTTCCCCCCCCCTTTTATTTGAAATTTGATTTATTTTTTGGAATATAATTAAATGAATACGGAGTATGTTATAATTGGAAGTCAATGAATGAGATTCTCTGTCTATATTTTATGTGGGTGAGTTAGTGAATGTGTGAATCTGTGAAAATGGCGCAAATTGTGTCAGCGTGGCAGAAGCGTGTCAGGCTGTGTTCACATTTGTCGCAGATTCTGTCAAAAATGTAAAAAAAAAAAAAAAAGTAGTACAGCAGGCTACGCTATTTTTTCCAGTAAAATGCTGAGTTGATGGAAACCTGATGGACTCCATTATAGTAAATTGGTGGTTGTTCATGTCCGTCATGTGAGCCACTGGTTACATTAGTTGTGATCGCCGCCTATAACGGAAGAGAGCAACACAAATTAGAACGCCAATGTGAACGCAGCCGTACATACATTTCTTCTACGTACGGCTGCGCGTCCTTCTTTCCTCACTCCCGGTGTGAGAATAAGGTAAGTGAGCCCAAAAAAACCCAGCAACAAGCAAAAAATATCACGATCGTGTGTTCGCCTACCTCCAGCGCGCTCATAGGAAGTGAATGGCGCGCAGAGAGCATTCCCCCCTTCAGTGGGGGTCCCAATGGTCTGATACATTTGTATTGTGTGAAAAGTGCATTAAATGTGCTTACTGTGCCTTTAAGAGACTGCAACCATTAAGAGGATATGCCTTATACCTGTGTTAAAGGGGTTATCCAACCTTTAAAATGCCTCCCATATGGCCGGGCCCCTGACAGAGATTATACTTACCTGGCTCCCCAGCGCCCGCGTTGCTTCTAACGCTCCCATGGCCGCTGCACGGATGAAAACATTCGGGGGGGCAGCCAGAAAAGGGACTAGCCTCCCTTGTGTCACCTGCGATGCAGTGGCGGCCGTGCCGGTGTCAGAAGCGACGCGGGTGCCGGAGAGCCAGGTAAGTATAAACTCTGTCATTTGCCCGGCCGTATGGGGAGGCATTTTAGAGGTTGGATAACCCCTTTAACACAGGTATAAGGCATATCCTCATAATGGTTGCAGTCTCTTAAAGGCACAGTAAGCACATAGCTGTTTAAAGGGGTTGGCTCATCTCATATCACAAGTATAAGCCCCAAATATCTCATAGATGCGAGTCCCACCTCTGGCGGCCACCGCTGCATTCACTTATATGGGGCTGACGGAAATAGCCGAGTCGGCGCCGTCTCGGCTATTTTCGGCAGACCCATAGAATTGAAAAGAGGGTGGCCAACATGCGTGCTCCTCTCTGCTCTAGAGATAAGTGGGGGTCCCACCTCTGGGACATCCTAGCGATATGCGTTACATCCGAAACACGTTTTTCTGTGCACAATGTGTCTGGCATACCTGGATTTTATGACTGTTTTTCAATAAAGGATTACATTGTTTTATCCGGAGGCTGGAATAAACGTTTTCTTCTGTTTGCATCCTGGCGGTATGCCACCAATGTCTGAGATGGGCCTATACTATAAATCCATGTACACTGTTACTGGTCTCAGAGGGAACCTCCCAACTCCAGGGGCGATGTTCAAGCCCACAAGTGCCATAGCTCAGGGTCTCGTCACCTTTGTCCACGGTAGGTGATCCGGTGCTACCATGGACCAGGGCATTGGCTCTTCTTCAAGCGTGCCTACAAAAACGTTTGCATGATGGCCGTGCGTCTTTGTACAATCATAACTGTGAAGAAACAGGTGTTTATTGTGCTTCCCTACTGTCTATTTCAGCCATAGTATTTACTGTGTGAACTGCACAGCTAGATGTATTTCTCTCACAAGCAGAGAGAAATACCTGCCAGTAGTTTGCGGCTGAGATCTCACTTCCCTATATGTTTGTTTTCATGCTCAGGCGCTCACAGAACAGATAAGCAGTGATAAATCACACTTACAGAACGACAGTATGCTCTTTTGAAGTCAGACACAGTGTAGAAGCCTTTCTTTTATCAGACTCACAGTCTCAGCTAGCTCTGACCCCCCTCCCCCACTTCTTCTGAGTCTCCGATAACAGGCAGCGGACTGAAACTTAAAGGGGTCGTCTCACTTCAGCAAGTGGCATTTATCATGTAGAGAAAATGAATACAAGGCACTTACTAATGTATTGTGATTGTCCATATTGCTTCCTTTGCTGGCTGGATTCATTTTTCCATCACATTATAAACTGCTTGTTTCCATGGTTACACCTCTCCTGACATCTTTGGTTTAGTCACAACTTCCCCTTTTAGTAATTCAAGAACATATTTTCTTCTAACTGAATGCTGTGCCATTCCTCTATTATTATTACTACAGGTTTCTGAGTAAATTGACAACCGGGCGTTACCAGGGGGTGTCTACCACAGCCGCCACTGATTGGGCGGTGTCAGACTGCGGGGACGCGCCTTCAAATGGTAACAGGGGTTTTCCGAGATATTTTTTACTGATGACTTTTTTGGGAAAGTTTTTATTTATTTTTTCCCCAAGGAAAGGTCATTATACTTCTCCTTCCTGTTGCAGTAAATGAGGTTTTCCTTAGGATAGGCCACCTACATTCAATTCCTGAGGTTTGTCCCCTGGGACACCTTCCGATCGGCATTTCCGCAAGTGCATTGTATACGGCGCCATATATACCGCCATGGCCGTGCCTGGTACTGCAGATCAGTCCCACTGAAGTGAATGTCTCCTTAAAGGTTTTTTTTCAGAGTTGCACGGCGATCCTTTGCAGTGGCCACCGTACATTGGGCATGTGATCTTTGCCTGGCGTTAGAACCTGCGGCGCATGAGCGAGCTAGAGCCGTGATGAGAGATTCGGACTCACGCATGCACTGCAGTTTCTAACCACCGTCTAGGATCACGTACCAAATGTACAGCATGTGATCCCGGAAGTGGCCGCCAACCGGGGTCGCGTCACAACCCAGATAACCCCTCTAATTCTGCTGCTCCAGTGCTCTCTATAACTAAGCCAACCACAACGCCCCCTTAAAACTGGCTGCCACAGTACCCCCATAAGCATTCGAAGCTCGCTTCGCTCACCACTAGTTGGGGCTTTACGTTAACTGCATAGAACGGCAGATTTTTCCAAATTCAATGCAAACATATCGAAAAGCTTCACCAAGTACCTGTGTGGAGGGAGACCAGAAGGAACTTGTGCCTAAGGCCTCCTGCACACGACCGTATGGATTTTTCAGTATTTTGCAATCCGCAAAAAATACGGATGGCGCCCGTGTGCTTTCCGTTTTTTGCGGAACGGAACAGCTGGCCCCTGATAGAACAGTACTATCCTTGTCCATAATGCGGACAATAATAGGACATGTTCTATCCTTGAACAGAAATGGAAGGCATACGGAGTACCTTCCTTTTTTTGCAAATGAATGGTTCGGTATATGGAACGTAAACGGGAAAAAAAAACATTCGTTAGCAAGAGGCCTAAGCGAATTCTTCTCTGCAATGCATGGATGCTCCACTAGAGGGAGCACATTACCCATGTGGATAAATAGTTACATAGACGTCTGTATCATCACTGATATGAAAATATCTCTTTATTACAGGTGAAAATCTGGATTTGGTTCTTGGAAAATATGCTCCAAGATTGTTATTTCAATTCTTAATGGAGAATCCAAGTAGGAACTAAAGCAGACGTGTCTGGAAAGGCAACAGGTTCTCTTTAAAGGCTGTTGAGACCTTTGGGCAGAGATTTTTTTCTTAAAGGGGTTTTCCGTGTGTTCGATATTGATGACCTATGCTCAGGATAGGTCATCACTATCCCAGCACCCCCACGATCAGCTGTTTAAAAAGACCCCCGCATACTAGTGAGCATTGCGGCCTCCTCACGGCTTACCAATCACAGCGCCCTACATTGTATAGTGGCCGTACTTGGTATTGCAATCCAGGCCCATTCACTTGAACGAGACTGAGCTGCAAATAGGTCATGTGACCGATGAACATGAAGTTACTAGCCTACGAAGAGGCTGCAGAACAGCTGATCGGCGGGGGTCCTGGGAGTCAGACCCCCACCTATCTGATATTGATGACCTATCCTGGAATGCCCTTTGATATCCATGTGTTGTGGCTGAAAGGCATTTTTGCAAATTAAAAATGTTGCACCATTTGGCTTCTATGTATCACAGTATATACCAGGGATGCTCAACCTGCGGCCCTCCAGCTGTTGCGAAACTACAACTCCCAGCATACCCTAATAGTTGTAGGCTGTCGAAGGATGCTGGGAGTTGTAGTTTTGCAACAGCTGGAGGGACGCAGGTTGAGCATCCCTGTTCTATAGCGAGCTGTCCAGTCCCTCTCTCTCCTCTCCTGAGCTCATCTATAGCCGAATCATAGCTAAACACTAAGTTAGGCCTATTGCACACGACCGTATGGCTTTTTCAGTGTTTTGCGATCCGTTTTTCACAGATCCGTTGTACTGTTTTTTGTTTCCGTTGTGTTTCCGTTTCTGTTCCGTTTTTCCGTATGGCATATACAGTATACAGTAATTACATAGATAAAATTGGGCTGGACATAACATTTTCAATAGATGGTTCAGCAAAAAACGGAACGGAAACAGAAGACATACGGATGCATTTCCGTATGTGTTCCATTTTTTTTGCGGACCTATTGACTTGAATGGAGCCACGGAACGTGATTTGCGGGCAAAAATAGGACATGTTCTATGTTAGAACGGAACGGAAACGGAATGCATACGGAGTACATTCTGTTTTTATTGCGGAACCATTGAAATGAATGGTTCCGTATACGGAACGCAAAAAACGGCCAGTAAACGGGGAAAAAAACGGCCGTGTGCAGGGGGCCTTAGGCCGCATTCACACACATGGATTTTCACGGACCACGGTCCGTGAAAACCCGTCCTGCTGAGTGCACAAGCGCACGGTGTCTTACTGTACAGCGGCGGCACGAAGCGCACGGCGTCATAGCAACCAATGACGCCGTGCACTCAACAGGACGGGTTTTCACGTATGTGTGAATGCAGCCTTATAAGTTAAAAAAATGTTTCTATTTGGGGAGGGTGTCAAATTTTAGCACCATCTGGTCCCACTGGTGTTTCTTGGCTTATACATAGGCTGTGGCCAATTCCATGTGTGAATGGCCCTATATAAATGGCAGGGTAATCTGTTGTGTAGTCCCTTCCCCCACCTGACCATTCAGCCGGCCTTCTGATCCTGGTTCTTCAGTTCAATTCTTCTTAACTATAAAGCACGGTGGGAGGCCGTGGAGTCCAGACATAAGAGGTCACGAAGAAAGGCTTTCCTCCCCCTCACAAAGACATGGAAGGAGATGGCATGGGAGGCGTCAGATATTTGTCATGGATGGTTATCCCAGGAGGCCTGCAACTGCCCCAGGTGCCCATTCACTGAGGAAACCTCTTTGCGCCTGTTTTGGACGTGCCCTTCTGCGCTGCGTCTGGTGGATGCCCAGGAATGTGAAATCATAGGGGGAGATTTATAAAAAAATTCCCTGGCAACCAATCAGATTCCTCCTTTCATTTACCAAAGGAGCTCTGAAAAATGAAAGATGGAATCTGATTGGTTGCTATGGGCAACTCAGCCAGTTTTATTTTGCACCAGTTTTGATAAATCTCCCCCAAATCTCTTTTGCCCAGGAACAGCCTGGCACATACTTTGGTGCTATTTCCTGGTATTCACACTATTGGGACAATCCAGGAGGCCTGGTGCCTATGGCTTAGAGACTACTCCATCTTGGACAGACTGGACATCGGTGAAGAAGAAGCCTAACCTCCCTCTCCCCTTTTTGTATCTTTCGCCTTCTCACCCACTCCTCCCCCGCTCCCTCATTCCTCATCACTTGTTCTGTATTGCTTTGTTGCTGGATTATGTGTATTTAGTATTTATTTCTTGGCCTGCGCTGTGTCGCAGTACTGCGCATGTTTATATAAGTAACCCCAGGGTTCCTGCCAAGTCATTCAGTTGTGGCTCTGGTGTGTGGAGCCAGTGGGACACATCTTTTTATGCTGGTCTTAGTTTTCCCGTCTGCGCTGCCGTAAGAGCCCTCTAATTTATGATGAAGCAGGCGCCTTGTCATAAATTAGGCGCATCTGTGGCAGTTCTTGCGCCCCTGGCTGGTGTAGTTTTTATCTAACATCAGGGCCGATTCTAGCTCCTCCGCTGCCTGAGGCAAAAATATAAAGGACGCCCCCTCCCATAGAAAAAATTGTATGAAAGGCAAGTAGCCACCGAACTTCGAGACTATCCTGCCAGATCTGGGGCGGTACAAGTACAGATAATTGAAATGTCTGGATTGGGGGTCACTCAAATATTAGGCAAACACACGATATAAGTATCCACATAGATTTTATAGGTATGAAAATGACCACATACAATATTACACATAAAACATTTCCTAAAAAACAATTGATAAAACACAATATAGCACCGCACTTGAAGGTTAAACCTAAATTTCAACAGCACTAGAGGTCTCTGAAGACTGTGCAGAGATACTGGTGTATTTTCAAAATTTGTCACTATCAACTGTTAGTTGCGCATTCTATAATTCAGAGACAGTTATAGTTGGTAAATCGCAGGTTCTATAGTCCAGAGACAATTCTAATAGGTAACTCACAAAATGTCAATGAATCCACATTATGCTCGGTACTTTACCGCTCCTGTAGTTAGTCCGCTTGTGCGCCAAATCAGTGGGGAGCACCGCTTTGAGCTGTCAGGACCTGTGAGTCGGCTCTGTAATGAAGTTTCCCGGATGTTCGTTGTAGCGGTTCTGTTTGTATTACCGCTTTGACCTTCCAGGACCTGTGTGGCGTCCCACGTGGTTTGCTGGGCGGTCAGGTGTTCTGTGTTTCCAGGCGGGATTTTCAAACTTCTTAAGCATAAAAGGCTTATTCCGTACTCATGTGGATATGCGATTATGGATTCTTCTTAATGGTCCCTCACTGTTATTCACCAAACGCGTTTCGGGGTAAAGAGACCCCTTCCTCAGCCACTGTAATGCCCATTGTGCCCCCTTCACAGTAGCAATGCCCTCTGTGGCCCCTTTATAGTAGCAATGCCCTCTGTGACCCCTTTATAGTAGCAATGCCGTCTGTGGCCCCTTTATAGTAGCAATGCCGTCTGTGGCCCCTTTATAGTAGCAATGCCGTCTGTGGCCCCTTTATAGTAGCAATGCCGTCTGTGGCCCCTTTATAGTAGCAATGCCGTCTGTGGCCCCTTTATAGTAGCAATGCCCTCTATGGCCCCTTTATAGTAGCAATGCCCTCTATGGCCCCTTTATAGTAGCAATGCCCTCTTTGCCCCCTTTCTGTAGTAGTAATGCCCACTGTGACCCCTTTGTAGTATTAATGCCCTCTGCTCTGTGCCCCCTTTGTAGTATCAATGCCCGCTGTGTTAAAAAAAAAACAAAAAACAGTAACTACTCACCTTGTCCCGTTCCTGAAGCTCACAGTTCTCTCTCCCTTGCAGACACAGATTTGCGCTGCAGCACTGTGTGGGCGAAGTGTATGCAGATTTCTGGGCTGCAGGCTCCGCCCACACAGGCCAGCAGCGCGATCTGTGCCTGCAGGCTTAATGGTGGAGCGGGGAGAAGTCTTCCTGCTTCACAATTCAGAGCGCCGCCGGCCTGAAGGAGGGGAGGAGCGCGGGGAGCTGAGCGGTGAGTGACAAGACCGCAGCAAACTGCGCTCCACTTGGGGGAGGGGCGCTGCAATGCGCAGCCTAAACTGAACACTGGTGGCATCCACCAGCAGTGTTTAACTGCTGTATGGATGCCGCCCCCTCAAAAATATAGAACACTGCCGCCTGAGGCGAGATTCTCATCGCCTCATCGCAGAAATGACCCTGGCTAACATTAGTGCCTTTTTACAGGTAAATTTGCCGTCCCAGCACGCCCCCGCCCCTATAACGCCCAACTGGTGTACACAGTGCAAAACCGGCTGTGCGAAAATGGGCTTGCGAGACTTTTGATGTCTAAAAGTGTCGCAAGTCCCTTAGTGCAACGTGCCCCTGTACGTGTAGCAGCATGCTCTTTTATTCACCTGGAGGAGAGCTGTTGAGGGTACATGAAAAAGGCAATGGGGGAGATCTATCAAAATGTGTAAAGTAGAACTGGCTTAGTTGCCTATAGCAACCAATCAGATTCCACCTTTCATTTTCAAAAGAATCTTTGAAAAATGTAAGGTGGAATCTGATTGGTTGCTATGGGCAACTAATACATCATGTTGATAAATCTCCCCCATGGCCCCAATTTACTAATCTGTCTGCGCCAAAAATCTGGCAAAAAAGTGGCGCACTTTTTTCCAACAGGCTTCATGATGGACGGGGCTCAGCCTGAGCTGGCGTCTGAAAAGTTTAAGCGTAGTACCTCTCTCCGCCAGAGAAGCATTGTTCTATGCATGGCTGGACAGGGAGTGCGCAGAGTTTTCTCTGGTTACTACAGCCATCCGAGTTCCTGTGGCTTTACTTTGTTTTTCACCCAAGTAGTTCCGCTGAGCTGGACTAAGATCACCATAGGTTTCTCCTGGAAAAGCATGGCGAAAATGTGTGACCCAAAAATGTGGTTGTTAAAAAAAGCACGTAGTTTGTGGCATTATGTTTATAAGCCAAAGAAAGCCTAAGTGAGGTCTCATGCACACAAACGTTTCTGTGTCCGTTAATGTTTTTTTGGAACCGGGTGCATTCCGTTACGCATGTTCGCTCCGCAAAAAAAAAAAAAAGTCCTATTATTGTCTGCATTACAGACAAGTATAGGATAGGACTATTGGGGACCAGCCGTTCCGCAAAATCCAGAATGCACACAGACGTCATCCGTATTTTTGGCGGACCGCATGAGGCCTAAAATGTAGTCCTATTAGGCTAGGGCTCCAGTTACATGGAGTAGACCAGGGGTCAGGAACCCCCAGGCTCTCCAGCTGCTGTGTAACTACAACTCCTGGCATGCTTTATTCACTTCTATGGGAGTTGCATGCTGGGAGTTGTAGTTTCACAAAAGCTGGCGTGGCGGAGGTTGCCGTCCCCTGGAGTAGATTGTAATTCCTGATAAAATCTTTAATCCTCTGCAGTTTCAGTGTTTCCCTATAGGAATTTTTTATTTTTTTTTGCAAGGGTGCGCAGGTTGCAGTAATACTGCGGTTATAAAGGGAGTCCGTCAGCAAGGAATTCACTGTCAAGCCAGGCACAATGGCCCAGAGTTACTAATCTCTTTAAAAATTTGGGGCATCTAGGATTTCTACACTTTTTTCTGGAATGCTTGATGAAGGGCGGTGCTTAACAGAAAGGGGTGTGGCTTCATAAAGGGGTGGGGCCTTGGATGCCCAAAGTTGCGCCACAATTCAGGTGTACAAATCTGTCTCAAAGTAAGCCAACCAGGAGTTGGTACGGAGTCGGAGAAAAGGGTCTGTTCCTGCAGCACATGTGATAAATCTGGTGCAGGTCTACACGGCCCGTCTAAGGCTACTTTCACACTAGCGTTAGTATTTTCCGGTATTGAGATCCGTCATAGGGTCTCAATAACGGAAAAAAAAAGCGCTTCCGTTTTGTCCCCATTCATTGTCAATGGGGACAAAACGTAACGCATTCCGTTCCGTTCTCATACCGGAGAGCAAACCGCAGCATGCTTCAGTTTGCTTTCCGTCCTGGGATGCGGAGCAAGACGGCATGACCCACAATGCGAGTCAATGGGGACAGAACCGTTTTCTCTGCCACAATCGAAAACTGATCCGTCCCCCATTGATTTTCAATAGAGTTCATGGCGGATCTGTCTTGGCTATGTTTACAGATAATACAAATGGATCCGTTCATAACACGAACGTGTGCTGCCCGTTTCCGTATTCTGTTCCGTGCTTCCGCACCGCAAAAAGTTCTATCTTTTTGCGGTGCGGAACAGAAGGATCGCGGACCCATTCAAGTGAATGGGTCTGCGATCCCCAATGCGCCTGCCCCACGGACAGTGCCCGTGCATTGCGGACCTGCAATTTGCCGTCCACGGCACGGGCACGGCCTTCACACGTTTGTGTGAACGAGCCCTTAGCTGTCCATTGCGTCATTATGGGGAAAAAGTACTTTGAATCCATGTGCAAATGAGCAGTGAAGTGCACCGAGGGCGGGCCCAAGTCACTCTGTGCACCCTAGCTCCTCCTCCTTCCTCACCCAGCCCCTCTCTCTGCTTCCTGATGGACAGGCCCATTTGCTATAATTTACTCCAGAAAACTGGTTTCAGGCATTCAGGTTCTGGCGCATGGTCGTCACAAATGCGAGGCATACGCCTCCTAATAAATTTGGTTCCAGCTTACTCCCACGGGCTTCCTACTAATATTGGCATCTGAAATGCCTGTCTAGTAAATGAGCCCCATTGGGGGGAGATTTATCAAAACTGGTGTAAAGGAAAACTGGCTTAGTTGCCCATAGCAACCAATCAGATTCCGCCTTTCATTTTCCAAAGGAGCTGTGAAAAATGAAAGGATCAATCTGATTGGTTGCTAGGAGCAACTAAGCCAGTCCTCTTTTTACACCAGTTTGAGAAATCTCCCCCACTGTGTCTGTGCATAGTGAGTGGGTGGCGGGTTTTAAAAGGGGTGTGGTTCATGAAAGGGCGTGGCTAAGCCAGAGGTGGCACCATGCTGCGCAAGCTGCTCCCGAGCAAGTATTAAGAAAAGTATGTACATAATACCTAATAATATATGACATAATAATCCCTCCTGTAAGATAGTAAAAAGCTGTGACAACCCCTGTCAGAGCAGTAATAGCAGCACTACTGGTTGTCGAACAGCTTTCCTACAGACCAACGTCAAAAGAATTGACTCAATGACTTCTCAGCAACCTGACTCCATGATGAGATCCATGGCAAGATGGTCAGTGGTTCAACCGCGAACATGTCCGTTAAGGATCTGTGTCCGTTTTCTTGCCCTCCGTGTGTCTTCCATATTCCACGGACTCTGCTAGGCTGCAAATTAATTTCCAAAGCATCTCCTACCAATGGTCCATGAAAACCACAGAACAAACATGGATGCCATCCACATTGTGTCTGCGGTTTTCACGGACCCGCAGACTATAACGCACTTGAGGGATCCGTAATTGCAAACAAAATTAAGGCGTGCTTCCGAAAAAAACACTGATGTGCAACTATACATTAAAGTTAATGAGCGATTCATGGATACCACGGATGTACACGGCTGCAGTTCACCGACGTGTGAAAGAGGCCTTCAAAAGGTTACCCAGCAGCCTTCAAGGGGCATCTGTCAGAAGTTTTGTACCTATGAGACTGGCTAACCCGAGACATGTGCGCTTGGCAGCTGAAGACATCTGTGTTGGTCCCATGTTTATATGTGCCTGCATTGCTGAGAAAAAGGAAGTTTTATTATGTGTAAATGAGCCTCTAGGAGCAACGGGGGCGTTACCGTTACACCTAGATTCTCCACTTTCTGGTGGCCCTGGAAAAAAAACTAAAAGTGGCAGCATGTTGTAGGTGGATACAAATTGACAGAAGACGGGACAAAACAATACCCTAGTGCAGCACAGAATACCGCCCCAGCAGAACAAAATACTGCCGCCCCAACAACAGTATTCAACTGTATCACAGTTGAGTTCAGGAGGGCATCTGTGGCCGTTGAGCATCAGATCATTATGTACCTGGTCTGCGGCCATCAAGAGGAGTTGAGTGGCCCCCTGGGCATCGGCTAACCGGGAAAATTTCCCTGTAGGGTCTATGGCCAATAAGCCCCTGGGGATGCTCAACCTGCGGCCCTCCAGCTGTTTTAAAACTACAACTCCCACCATGCCCTGCTTGTAGGCTGTCCAGGCATGCTGGGAGTTGTAGTTTTGTACCAGCTGGAGGGCCGCAGGTTGGGCATCCCTGCTCTACTGTTTCATTTAGGCGCTAGTGTGAAAGTAGCCTAATAAAAAGAAAAAACACGATGCTCACCTGTTCACAGTAAAGTGTGTTCACTGACGTGGCTTGGTCCCGTGAACCGCTGCTGCCAATCAGTGGCCTCTGCGATTACATGTCCCTGCTGGTGCGGATATCCCCTTTGGGCCTCTTGCGCACGAACGTTGTGCATCCGTTCCGTGCATTGGGGACCACAATTTGCGGTCCCCAATGCACGGGCAACGTCCGTGCGGCGGCCGGGGGCGGATCGAGACCCATTCAACTTGAATGGGTCCGTGATCCGTCCGCACCACGCAAAAAAATACAAAAACGAGTTCTATTTTTTTGCAGTGCGGAGGCACGGACAGAAACACCATGGAAGCACTCCGTGGTACTTCCGATCCGTGCTTCCGTTCCGCATCCATTCAAGCGAATGGGTCCGCCTCCGTGATGCGGAGTGCACACGGGCCGGTGCCCGTGTATTGCGGACCTGCCGTATGCGGGCCGAAATATGGCCACGGGCACACAACGTTCGTGTGCAAGAGGCCTTAACCTGTAGAATACAATACTCAATAATAATGATCACTATGAGGACGCTCGGCCTCGTTGATACTATTATTACTACGAGGAGGAAGTGGTTTCACCACAAAACAATCTAAACTGATCATCTTAATCTAGGTATGGTAAGTGCTCAGGAAAAATCACCTACGCAGTCTGAAAGTACATGCAAATCTCCGCTGGTATGGTGCACAACCGGTGGAGCGTAGTTCGTCACAGCATCAAGTGACTCCATGAATGACGAGGACATCCTGGTCTGTGAGTAGTGAGGAAACCGTCCTAGACCCTCAGAAACTCAGCTTCTGAATGGTTCTCCAACGCTGGGATTTCCACTGTTCTGGGGGAATTCAGGTAACACCTAAATGGTAGATGTTCCCCTGGTGCCTGATCATGGAGCACAACGTTTTGAACAGGGAAGGACGGGGACACTAATGGCTACCTGCCCTTCAGAGGTCCCACTCATGTAAACATAGGTGCTAGAGCAGATGTTAGCCTTGGAAGGAGCATCATATATGGCCTTGCATCCAAAGCTTGTGCCCACTACAGATCAGTACTATACAGTATAGATAGTATACGGCACTGTCATTAGATTATTGTCACCGTATGTCGCTATGAGCACTGTATAGCGGCATTATATAGCATTCTTATTTCGACAATTGTATGGAAGTCTTATTTGGCCTACATGTGCTCCATGTAGTTAGACCATATAACTGTTATGGAGCCCAGGGGGAGGGGGGCTCCATGTAGTTAGACCATATAACTGTTATGGAGCCCAGGGGGAGGGGGGTCAGCGCTGAACTCTTTCTCTTCCTGACATGAAAACCCTGCATTTTCATGCAACAGCCACTAGAGGGAGCTCAGTGCAAAGATATGTTTACAGCATCTATTGCATTCAGTGGTAACTGTATAAATTCCGAGGCACTGAGCTCCCCCTAGTGGTGGCTACGGGCAGACAGTTTTGTGATATATTATGTGAAATGAAGCATGGATTTATCACTATTTATGCCGGTTGAGTAAAATGGTGTCCACGATAAGCGCCATATATATGAAGCACCTGTTCCACTTATTACCACACAGAAGTTGGATAAAGTGGGTGAGGCAGAAGGACGAAATTTTTTCATTGCATTCTTTTTTTTTATTATTAAAACTTGGGAGTATGAGAAGCACGCAAAACGGGAAACTGGGTAGGGTGGGGGCCCAATGAGATCTGTGAACGCCCCTGCATACTTTACAGCTATTTGGCCACCACACTGTATAGTTCTATACATTATTACACCATATGGGGACGGACTCCAACAAAAGGCACACTGCAGGGCATCATCCAAGACCAGGGCGAGGGTCTACACTGCTGCCGTACCCCTCCATTCATTCTGTCCCATAGAGAATGAATGGGGCCGCACAGCATATGCTTGACCAGCCGCTCCATTCACTTCAGGGTAAGGGCCCTCGTTCTTGTGATGTGTGGGGGTCCCAATGGTCAGACCACCACTGATTTAAACTTTAACTTGTTATAATTATATATTGTTTTTGTATCACTGGATTGAGAAAGCTATCATTTTTTTTAACTTATCCCATTTAGCTTTTTTTTTTTTGGGGGGGGGGAGCTATGCTTTTTCTTGGGGTACAAGGGATTATCTAGGATTTTGATAGGTCATCAGTATCTAATCGGTGGTGGTTCGACACCTGGGACTGCCACCAATCAGCTGTTGGAGAAGACACCAGAGCTCCTGTGAGCGCCGCAGCCTTAGCGCCGTACATTGTATAGCGGCTGTGCTTGGTATCGCGCTCAGCCTCATTCACCTCGATGGGGTTGAGCTGTGCCTAGGTCATGTGACCGATGAACGTGACATCACACGGCCTGAGAGAACCCAGCGCTGCTACTGCGAGCACCGGTGCCTTCCCAAACAGCTGATCAGCGGGGTCCCGGGTGTTGGACCCCCACCGATCACATACTGATGGCCTATCCATAGAATAGATCAGGTGTACTCAACTGGTGGACTGTGGTCTGAATCCGGACCGCGGTTGCCAGCTGTCTTGACCCCTGCATGCACCCGGGTGTCGGCTCTCAGGGGGCACCAGAGGCCAGAAGCCATGAGGGCTTCCATCAATACGGATGGAAGCGCTCATTGCTGGAGCGCAGGGATCTGCGGTCTTGTCACTCACCGCTCAGCTCCCTGCGCTCCTCCCCTCCTTCAGGCCGGCGGCGCTCTGAATGGTGAAGCAGGAAGACTTCTCCCAGCTCCACCATTCAGCCTGCAGGCACAGAGCGCGCTGCTGGCCTGTGTGGGCGGAGCCTGCAGTCCGGAAATCTGCATACACTCCACCCACACAGTGCTGCAGAGCGGTCTGTGTCTGCATGGGAGAGAGAACTGTGAGCTTCAGGAACGGGACAAGGTGAGTAGTTACTGTGTTTTTGTTTGTTTTTTAACACAGAGGGGGCACAATAGGCATTTCTACTCTGGAGGGGGCACAATGGCATTTCTACTCTTGGGCATTGCTAATGTGAAGGGGGACACAATGGGCATTTCTACTATGGAGGGGGCACAATGGTCATTACTACCATAAAGGGGGCACAGTGCACAGAGGGCATTATTACTGTGAAGGGGGCACAATGGGCATTACTAGCACAGAGGGCATTACTACTATAAGGGGGCACAATGGGGATTTCTACTATGGAGGGGGCACAGAGGGCATTATTACTGTGAAGGGGCACAATGGGCATTACTACTAAGGGGCACAATGGGCATTAATACTATTAAGGAGGGCATAATTACTTTAAAGTGGGTACAATGGGCATTACTACTATTAGGGCATTATTACTGTGAAGGAGGCACAATGGGGATATTACTATGAAGGGGGCACAATGGGGATTATTACTGTGAAGGGGCACAAAGAGGGCATTAGAACTGTGAAGGGGCGGCAGAGAGGACATAACTACTGTGAGGGGGCACTTACGGTACTCTACATACTCTGTGGGGAGGAACTAAGAAGGCATCACAATGTGTCAGGGGCACTAAGGAGCATTATAATGTGTGGGGGCACCAAGTGATCACCCTGCTGTGAGGGTGCACTTAGGGGTATCATACTCTGTGGAGCACTAAAGGGATATCATACTGTCTGAGGGGGCATTAAGGGGCATCATTATTGTTAGGGGGCACTGAAAGGACATTCTTACTATTTGGTCGGCAGAAAGGAGATTAGGTGGGCTTGGAGGTGTGGATTATTGTAAAAAAAATAATAATAATGCAGCGCTACACCCCAATGGTGTTGTATATTTTTTAGTTTTGCAGCTCGGACCTTCATCCTACAGCAGACTCAGGTTATGTGGACCTTTACAAAAAGTACTTGAGTACCCCTGGAATAGATCATCAATAATACAATTTTGGAAAAGCCCTTTAAAGAGGACCTTTCATGGGTCCGGACATTGTAAGATAACTATCTGGACATGTAGAGCGGCGCCCACGGATAATAGTAAATGCAGTGAGATCCCCGGGCGCCGCTCTCCATGTCCAGCTCTTACAATGTCCGGACCTCTTTAAAGGGCCGCGGCTGCAATACCAAGTACAGCCACTATGCAATGTACGGCGCTGTGCTTGGTTTGCTGTAAGGCGGCCCCCTCACTGATCGGCGGGGGCTCCCTCCCAGGTGTCGGACCCCCCTTCATTCAGATAATGCTGACCTCTCCGAGGACAGGACATCAATATCAAAATGTCAGACAACCCATTCACCTTAGTGGGAGGGGGTGGAGCTAATGGCAAAAAATGCCATTTTTTCCCCATTTTACATTCACATCATTCCTAGTGCAGCATCAACTACAGCAATACCAAATATGTAGTTTTTAATCTTTTTTTTTTTAATTTAAGAGCCATAATTTCTCAGTTGATGTCGCCCGATGTGGGATTGTTTCTTTTGCAGAACCAGTCATATTTTTTAATGGAGTCCTTTTGGGATTCATATAAATTCTTGATTAACCTTAAAGGGGTTCTCCTCCGGAGGAGGCCGGACGGACATGACCAATTGAATGCACTTTATTTAACACGTAACGCTGTGAAACAGCAAACGCGCTGCCGCCGTGGCTTGCTGATCCCTATTTGTGTCGGTGGCAGCTTAGAAATCCACATAATTCTCTATCCCTTTAATTTTAATAATTACAAATGGGTCAAATAAAGGGGTTCCCTTATATTTCATCATGCTGGAGAGGAGGAGGACTGAGGACAGGGTGAACTGGTAAGGGGGGGGGGGGGGGCGGAAGTCTCACCGACCAGCCCTGTCACCACAGAACGGCACTTGTTTTTATTCGCCGCCCTCGTCAGCGACAACTTATAAACACAGAGGCCACGCCCCCTAACGTTCCCGCCAAAATGCTCGCGGTTGAAGGTGAGCGTCCCTTCTCACGTGATATCGGCGTGACCACCGCGCTTTTATATCGGCGGGGTCTGCAGGTGCACCTGAGCCGGTAAGGCGCAGGAAGCTTGAACGGTGTGTTGTGTGTGTGCGCGCCGCGCCCCCCCCCCCGGCTCCGGTTACACGCTGCAGCCAATCACAAGCGGAGTTGAGCGCCGATGGGCGGGACTTCACCCAGTTGCGTTATGCGGTGACGTCAGGTGGGTCTGGCTCCCCCTAGCTGTCAGCGGGTGACATTGGCAATGACTGGTGAGGGCGGGTCACCTCTGCTCCAGCTGCTGGGTGTACTGGAGGGATACGGTCTATACAAGGGGGGTATATACATGTCCAGCTAGGGGGCAGTAACACAGCTGTCACACTGCATGTTGCAGAGGCCATACAAGCTATACTGTGGCTGACTGCTCCTTTTCCCTGCAGGGAAGCTGTCAGCAGTTTGCACCCTGGTAAACTGCTGACACCACTGCATAGCTCCTGAGGAATCAAGTGATGCTGACGATTATTCATCAAGGAAAACTGAGAAAAAGATTTAAAAAGTAGTAACTCGTGAACCATATGCAAATGAGCGGCCAAGTGTCCCTCTGCCTTCAGTCGCGCCGCCGTCATAGGAACGTCTCCTGCACGGGCGCCGTTTGTGCACTGGGCACAGGCTTCAATGATGTAACGCGCATGCGCCAGTCTCTGCTGCGCTGCGTGCCATAATACAAATCACATCATTCTGGGCATGCATAGGCCGTGCGTAGACGCCGGTTCCCCTCTGACCGGCGCATGCACAGGAGTTGGACAATGTCCCAGGACGCTGGAAACCAAAAGTGACGACTCTCAGACATTGATGGCCTAACAATAGGTGTGGGACCTGCTCCTATCTCCAGAACATTCCCCCCCCCCCAAGTATAGAATAGCGCACTGTGCAAGCGCGGCCAACCCTCCGTTCACCACTATGGGAACATGCTATTTTCGTTACTCCCATAGCATTGAATGGAGAGGACGCCGCTCATGCGCAGCTGATCTCTTCGGGGGGGCCCATTCTGAACATAGGGTGGGCCCCGCACCTGTCTGTCATTGACAGCCTATCTCCTTTAAGTGGGGAGATATTTGGCATAGGGCAGTGATGTCGAACCTTTTAGAGGCCGAGTGCCCAAACTGCAACCCAAAACCCCACTTATTTATCGTAAAATGCCAACACAGCGATTTAACCTGAATACTATAGTTCAATATAGTATATATTCCATGTACTTCATCATTTAGCTATTAAAGTCTGCCTACATTCAGTGCCCTGTCTGTGCTGTTCATAGTGCGCCCTGCGCTAATGAATTGGCAGGAAAAGTCTAAGGCATATTGGTACACCATAGACTTTTTTCACAGTGCGGGTGCCCACAGAGAGGGCTCTGAGTGCCGCCTCTGGCACCCGTGCCATAGGTTCGCCATCACTGGCATAGGGTATTCTTCATATATGATCTCGCTTCCTCAGGACATCTCCAGCTATGTCAGCAGTTCAGTGGGGTGAAAACTGCTGACAGATTCCCTGTAAGATCTCCTGCACACGACCATTGTGTGCGTCCATGGTTCCATTTTTTTTCGCGGACCATTGACTTTCAATGGGTCTGTGGAAAAATCGGAAAATGCACCGTTTGGCAGCCGCATCCGTGATCCGTGTTTCCTGGCCGTGAAAATAATATGACCTGTCCTATTTTTTTCACGGTCAACGGTTCGCGGACCCATTCAAGTCAATGGGTCATTGAAAAATCACGGATGCACACAAGATTGTCATCCGCGTCCGTGATCCGTTTTTGCAAACTTGACTTCGATTTTTTTTTTCATTTTTCATGTCCGTGAATCCTCCAAAAATCAAGGAAGTCCCACGGACGAAAAAAACGGTCACGGACCAACGGAACCCCGTTTTGCGGACCGTGAAAAAATACTGTCGTGTGCAGGAGGCCTAAATGCCAGCGCCCGAGCAAGGTGCTGCTTGTTAGAGGCTCTTCTTTGACTTTTAGGGAGAGGTCCTTAGTGGAGAAAGTTAATACAAGCCACTTACTAATGTATTCCGATTGTCCATATTGCTTCCTTTGCTGGCTGGATTCATTTTTCATGGTCACGACCACCCTGCAGTCCAGCAGTGGTGGTCGTGCTTGCACACTATAAGATAAAGTGCTGGCCCTCTCCGATGGACGGGACTGCACATAGGCTCGTGCATTTTCCTATAGTGTGCAAGCACGACCACCATCGCTGGATTGCAGGGTCGTCGTAACCATGGAAACGAATAGTGATGGAAAAATGAACACTCCTCTAGGTCTCTGGGAAACCTATTCAAGTTAGCTAAGGCTAGTTTTAGGCCTCTTTCACACTTGCGTTGTCCGAATCCGGCGTGTACTCCATTTGCCGGAGGTGCCCGCCGGATCCGTAACAACGCAAGTGAACTGAAAGCATTTGAAGACGGATCCGTCTTCAAATGCGTTCAGTGTTGCTATGGCACCCAGGACGCTATTAAAGTCCTAGTTGCCATAGTAGGAGCGGGGGAGCAGTATACTTACAGTCCGTGCGGCTCACGGGGCGCTCCAGAATGACGTCAGAGCGCCCCATGCGCATGGATCACATGATCCATGCGATCACGTCATCCATGCGCGTGGGGCGCCCTGACGTCACTCTGGAGCGCCTGGGGAGCCGCACGGACGGTAAGTATTCTGCTCCCCCACTACACTTACCATGGCTGCCAGGACTTTAGCGTCCTGGCAGCCATGGTAACCATTCAGAAAAGCTAAAACGCGGGTCCGGCAATGCGCCGAAACCGACGTTTAGCTTAAGGCCGGATCCGGATTAATGCCTTTCAATGGGCATAATTCCGGATCCGGCCTTGCGGCAAGTGTTCAGGATTTTTGGCCGGAGCAAAAAGCGCAGCATGCTGCGGTATTTTCTCCGGCCAAAAAACGTTCGTTCCGGAACTGAAGACATCCATATGCATCCTGAACGGATTTCTCTCCATTCAGAATGCATTAGGATAATCCTGATCCAGGATTCATCCGGCATAGAGCCCGACGACGGAACTCTATGCCGGAAGAAAAGAACGCAAGTGTGAAAGAGCCCTTACACTAGCGCTCAAGATCCGGCAGGCTATTCTGGGGGACGCTGCCTGAATGCCCCGTCCCCCCCCGCCGGCCCCTAATTAAATATAATAGGGACTGACGGAGATCTGGCCTGCAACCCGGCAAAATATGACGAGAATCAGCTGGACAAATACCGAGCATAGCCGTCCAATCACTGCTCAGCCTTTTTAAACAGGCTTCCTAGCAAAACTAGAATAGCAGCTACCAGCCTCATATCTGCAAAGATCAGAGCAAATCGGCTGAGAGGCCTTGGGGGGAGACCTCTAGGTGGGTACAATTTTTTATACGGAGACCAGCCCAATGTGACGACTACTATAGGCTAGGCAACATTTCTCCCAGTTTTGGGGAAAAATATATGCAAATTAGCATAGCTGAAATCAGAATGGATTATTTTTTTTTTTTTATACCTTTTGTCAGGAAGGCTAATTTAAAGGGGTTTTCCACAATTTTAAAAATTGACCTGTTATCAATAGCAGATCGGCGGGGATAGGGACTCCCGGGCCGATGGACTGGTGAGCACAGCAGCTTCTTCTTATACCAGTGATGGCTTATGTGAAGCTCAATCCTGTTCAAGTGATGGACCTCAGCTGCAATACCAAGCACAGCCACTATACAATGTAGGGCGCTGTGCCCCTTTGTGTGTGTGTGTGAGTGTAATATATATATATATACACACATACATACATACACACACAGAGACTTATAGAAAAGCACAAGTGAGCTGGTGGCAGTATCGGATTAGACAAGCCCCCCCCCCCCTTTCCAATAGGTGGGCCCATTGGCTACTCAGGTCTAAGGCTCTTAAGTGGGATAACCCATTGAACAGGTGGAAGTTGGGGGGGGGGGGCGGCTAATGGAACAAACCTTACAAAATATTCCGTAAAACGAAAACTACGTCATAAAAACCGTGAGGAAAAAAAAAAAAAAAAACTCCCTCCATTTTTATAGGACTATTGTCACTAAGAGGCTCCCGAAGGGGTTAAAGCCGCCTGCTTCTCTCACACACACGAGCTATTCAGTGTCGTAGTAAATGACGTGAGGAGGACGCAGGGCCCCCGCCATCCTCTCTCTCTCGCTCTCCCCGGCGGCGGACGCGCCAGCTCACTCTCTACGTCACCCACCAAACGTTACATTTGAAATCTCCGGTCGTGCCGCCGCTGCCTCACCGCCCCTTCAGCCAATCAGAGGACGGAGATTTTCCCGCGAGGCATGCAGCGAAGAGAGGGGCGTTGCCCTAAGATCTCTAGTGGGCGTCTCCCCGTGGACGAGGGGGAGGGGCTTATCGCCGCCGTGTGGCCTGTCTCTCTCCATTGATTGCCAGCCAGGAGCAGCGCTTACCTCAGCGAGCACATAAGGATGCCACAAACAGGTCACTTCTCCGTTTCTTCTCCCTCCCCCCCTCCTCCGTGTGTCCTCCCTGTACGTGTGTCTGTGTGCCCGGGGCCTCTCACCAGCCGCTCCGTGTGAGGCGGGGGGGTGGGGGGGTTGATGTGGGTGGCTGGGCCTGAAACTTGGCGGGATCGCCTTTCTGCGTCTGTTCCCTTCTGTGTGATGAGGGCCCTGCAGGAGATTCCCTTCTGTGTGGTCCAGGGCCCCCATTATATGGCTGTGTGTCCCCCCCACGAGCCTGTGGGTCCCAGGGGCCCCCATTATATGGCTGTGCCCCCCCCCCCCGCAGGGTTATATTGGGTTGGTTTTATACATGTATATAATATTTTACCTCACAATGCCCGGTTTATAGTTATTTTCCCCCCAAACGAATAAACATGTCGCCCGTTAAGTTGTGCTGCCATTTATTAGGGCGTCTTTCCGCGTACGTTGCCACTGAGCCGCCTGTGTTTTATGTAACCTACCGTGCAAAGATTGCGCGTCACAGTGATGTCATCCGCACTCGCGATGATGTCAGCGGAGGTACTGTTAGGACGCATTCACACTTGACAGTCACGTTTTTTTTGTATCGATGAGATCTGCCTAGGATTGGCCGTGACGTGTGTATACGTCCTGTCGTGGGCGTGCTCCAGGGGCGGCGGGCAGGAGACGGTGCCATTCGGCAGGTGTAGGCATCCTGTACCAGTGAAGGAAACATGGAGCGAGCAATCGCGTTCCACCGTATGTTTTTCAGAGGATGACAAAGCAGCAACCTGATTGGTTGCCATGAGGAACTACTCCATCTTTCCTTTGCAGCAGGTGGAGCGTCTATGGGAACTGTGTCTGGTACCTCTGTCTAGTGAAGGATTGTCCTTGCTGGTCAGAAGTCATTAGGGACCACGTCTGGACCAGTCTAGTGAAGGATTTTTCTTGTTGGTTAGAAGACCTATGGGCCACCACGTCTGGGCCAGTCAGGTGAGGTATTGTCCTTGCTGGTCAGTAGACCTGAGGGCCACCACGTATGGCTGTCTAGTAAGGGTTTGTCCTTGCTGGTCAGAAGGCCAGAGGGATGCCACATATGGACAAGTCTAATGAAGGATTTTTCTTGTTGGTTAGAAGACCTATGGGCCACCACATCTGAGACAGTCTACTGAGAGATTGTCCTCGCTGGTCAGGAGGTCTGAGGGCCACCACATCTGAGCCAGTCTACTGAGGGATTGTCCTTGCTGGTCAGTAGACCTGAGAGCCACCACGTATGGCCTAGTCTAGTAAGAGATTGTCCTTGCTGGTCAGAAGGCCTGAGGGACGTAACATCTGGACCAGTCGGTGAAGAATTGTTTTTGCTAGTCAATACTTCCACATTTGGGCTAGTCTAGTGAAGGATTGTCCTTGCTGTTCATAAGACCTGAGGGTCACCACATCTGGGCCAGTCTAGTGATGGATTGTTTTTGCAGATCAGAATGCCTGAGGGCCACCACGTCTGGGCTAGTCCTAGTGAAGGAAGGATTGTCCTTGCTGTTGGGCTTTAACCTGAGGGTCACCACGTCTGGGCCAATCCTAGGTTACTACTGCCCCTAGGTCATTGCAGGCAGTCAACTTCTTCGGTTGGTTTTCCATTAATATCCTATGGCTCCTACATAGGTCTAAGTGACTACTGTGTTGTCCATCTTTGGGCCTGACCAGCAGTAGTTGTCAGGGAGGCCTGTAGCTATAAGGCCTCTTGCACACACAAATGTTTTTTTTTTTCTGTCTACGTGCCGTTTTTTTGCGTACCGTATATGGAACCGTTCATTTCAATGGATCCGCAAAAAAAAAAACGGAAGGTACTCCGTATGTCTTCCATTTCCGTTCCGTTCAAAAATAGAACATGTCCTATTATTGTCCTCATAACGGACATGGATAGGACTGTTCTATTAGGGGCCAGATCTTCCGTTACGCAAAAGACGGAATGCACACGGATGTCATCCGTATTTTTTGCGGACCGCAAAATCCAGAAAGACATACGGTTGTGTGCAAGAGGCCTAAGTGGCCATCTCCATTGGATCATTTCTGACCAGTCTACTCTTTTTGGGGAGGTCGTTCTCCATGTGCAGTGACTTTTATCTTTGCATAGTCTTAAAGGGGTTGTCTGACCCCGCAACGTTTTATAAAAACCTTACGCGGTCTCTGTTGTCCGTGCTCTAGCCATGACTGGTTGACATGACGTGTGACTTGCGGAGCTGGCCACGGTGTCCACCTATGGCCCCATTCACACGCGCAATACGGATTGTCAGGATCAAAAACTAATGGTTTTGCACGAAAATTCAGTCCCGTTTTTATTTCTACGATTGTGTTCAGTGTTTATTTTTATTTTTTTCCTGGGCGGATGCAATTATTTTCGGTGTTTTTTTTTTTTTTTTTTTATATTTATATATATATATATACACTTGAGTGCATCTCTTAGTAACTATCAGTGACAAACGCATTGGATACGGACGTCTTCCGTTTTTCACACAAGCCTCATTCACTTCTATGGAGCCCAGGGCACAATATAGGACACGCTGCCTGTCTTGCGGTCTGCAAATTGCAGATTTGCAAAGCATGGATACCGACCGCGTACCTTCGAGTTTTGCGGAACGGAACATCCTGCCCTCTATAGAACAGTCCTATTCTTGTCCGCAAAACCGCAAGAGTAGGACAATTTTTATTAATTTTTTGGGCTGTGGAACGCACATACGGCCTTGTGAATGGGTCTGCATCTGAGCCACAAAAAACGTGGACCAAAAGTACTAAGGGGTCGGCTGAAGCAGGAAGAACAGACTTTGGGGGTCCTAGGGGAGCGTCAGCGGGGGTTGGCAAGGTATTCATTTTACACCATAGTGTGGTCTTTATTTTAAAAAAATATATATAAAAAATCATGGAGTTGTTCAATTATTATTATTTTTTTTTTCAATAACTTTTGCCCTCCAGCCGAGAAACTAGCCTTGGTATGGAGTTATTCGCAGTTATCTCATGCTGGGGGGACAAATTAAGGGGGGGGGGGGGGGAACCTGGACAACCCCTTTAAGAATTAAAAAGAATGACACTTCTTAATTAAAGTGGGCATTGATGTCGGTCAAACGCCTGGTCCTGGGGACAAGCAAAATGCTGCGTTAATCATAATGCGGGAGCTGAGGGGGCGGGGCATGACACAAAGCATCATATAGATAGAACCTTTGTCATGCTCCACCCCTCAGGCCCCACACTAGGTGTAATGCAGAGGGTCAGTTTTGCCTTTTCATGGCGGTCGCAGTGTTAGGGCCCGTGCCCACGGCCGTGAGCAAAACGCGAATACTGTCTGGCCCCGAATAGAACCGTCCTATCCTTGGTCCGTAACGTGGACGATAATAGGACATGTTCTATTCTTTTGCGGAACAGACACCAGTCATTGAAGTGAATGGTTCCACGTACAGGCCACAAAAAAACTGAACGGGGGGGAATAAATTGCTTGTGTGCACGAGCCCTTAAAGCGCTAGAAATGTGTCCGTATCTACCTAATCCTACTGTGTTGATCCAGAAGTAGGTAAAACCCCCATGAGATGGTCTTCGTCGCCAGCTCTGCTACATGGCTGTTCTTTGTGCATGAGCTCCAGTATCTGTCACCAGTGCCGGGGCCCTTTTTTGACTCTGTTATGGGGCCCTATGAAATGTAATTTCACCCCTGCTCTGGATCGTAGTTTTCCAGAAGTTTGCACTGCCGCTTTTACACCTCTGAAACGATGCATCACACGTACCTACCGCCGCTCATCGCCATCAGAGTTGAAGCCCCCTAGAACTGCGGCGGTCCGGGCGTTACACCCATAATACGAGCACTGTGAAACTATTACTTCCAGCAGTTGCTGGGCTGTACTCTGAGCTCCCATAGAAGTGAATGGAGCATGCTGGGAGTTGTAGTTTTCCTAACAGCTAAACCTGGTTAGAACTCTATAACAATCGCTAATCTAACAGTTCCCTAATCCCTTACATAGGCCTTACTCTATTTAGGCTGGGGTCTACTGGGCGATCTGGCCACGTCCACCCGGCATGTGTCCAAAGATTGCCACGTAACCGTGCAGCCGACGAACTTAATGGGGATGTCTGTGTGGACTTGTAAATATATATATTTTTTTTTTTTCTGTTGTGATTCTGGAGTTGCAATCGCAGCTCAGTTCAGTTGCTGCGAGGCGATCTTTGCCTGTGCGTCGGTTCCCCAGCAGGAGCGGAACGATTATTCCTCATAGTCTCCCGCCGAGCGAGCATGCAGCTCCATAATACCCAGCATTAGCTCGGGCTTGCATTGCACGTGCGTGTCCTAATAGACAGGCGGCTGCGATCCGTGATCTCGTCTGTGTCATGTAAGGGGGGGGTGCATTGTGCATACGTCCGTCCTGAGCCTGGTGCCCCCACCGGCTGCACCCATTGTGTGTCCTCTGGCATGTAGGTGTCTGTGAAGGCGGCCATATTTCAGCACTGCAGCCTGTGTGTGTGAAGGATCTGGGAATAATAACTTGTAGCTGTGGAGGAATGCTAATATAAAGAGCTGCTCATGACGCCGGCCGAACAATACAGCGTAGAGGTCTGCAGAGCTGCGCCTCCTCATTCTGGCTTACGTTGCAAGCGTTGGGCTTCTGTAGTGTTCGGAGGCCTTATCTAGCCATATGTCACAGGGGACGCTGGAAGTCTCGGCTTGGGTGAAAGTTGAGCAGCTATTAGTCATGCTTGTTCCAGGGCAGGCTTGTCCCCCCTTCCTTCCCCCCCCCCTTGCATACTTCACGGCTGGGGGAAGGAAACTGCATACCCAACGCGTTTTACCCTCTGCTTTTAGTTTAGAGAATTGGGTTTGCAGGCTGCAGATTACACACTGCCTAATCCCTATTTCCTGTGACTCAGTGGTAGTCATTGGTTTATGGTCAGAACGTAGTTTGTCCCCCCTTATTATACTCAAATTCATTTTTAAAGAGGATCACCGGCCCAGCTTACTGGGGGAGGAGATGTCCGTACTGCCACCCGGTCAGCAGCGGTGCACGAGGCCCCGGATACAGGGGATGTTTCTGTCGGGTGGTCATTTTCAGCCTGCTAGGGTTACGCGGTGGATAAAGACGGCAGCGTCGCGATGCTACGTTGCAGCATATGAAAGTGTAGGCTCGAGTTGCAAGTCGCTGGTTTTGTGGTCGTAACGTAGCCATATTCACTTTAATTTCTGTCGCCATATAGCAACGCCAAGCTGTTTAGTGAGTTCAGATGTTCAGACTGTTAGTGTGCTGCGTCCACCAATTCTAAATTCACGCCAGAGCTGAATGCGCTCGCTGTCCGTAAGGCCTCGTGCACACCGCCGTTTTTTTTTTGGTCTCCTGGTCTACAAAACGGACATGTATAGGACATGTTCTGCCTTTTTTGTGGGCCAGCGAAACAGACACATGGTGTCCGCGTTTTTTTACCCCCCCATTGAAAATGAATGGGTCCACGTCTGATATGCAAAAAATGTAGAAAAAGTATATGGTTTTCATGCATGGAGCCTAAAGGATGGAATCGGAGGATCCGCTGCAGAGGGCTTACGTGCACAAATTTGCAAATGGGTTGACGATAATTAAAGGGAATGTGTCACCAGGAAATTCACTGATAAACAAGTCACAATATTTGAATCCATATGCAAATGAGCAGTTAAAGTGCACCGAGGGCAGGGCCAAGCCTCTCTGTGCACCCGTGCGCCTCCTGCTTCCTCTCCTTGATTGACAGGACCATCTTCCAGTATTCATTACGTTTTGAGGCTTCACAGCAAGCTTTTGTCGCTCGATGGTTGTTGCGGCCAAAGTCGCCCTTTATGATCGGATCCTTTCCAAACTGCTGATTGGTGGCCATGTTGGAGCTCCAGCAATTAGATATTGATGACCATCCATATTCTACTCCGGAAAACCCCTTTAAAGTCCGATCTTTACCCCCAAAAGTAAGCCGAAGTATAAAAAAAAAAAAACATTTATCTTTAAAATGCAGCATTGTAAAAGGTGGATCTTAGGTTTGGAAAAGTCCAGTTTGTTCCCCTAATGTTCACAAGGTGCAGATGACCATGGACAAATTCTGCCATGTTGGTTCCGGGTTCCAAGGTAACACGGCAGTGCGCACACGTACACGTCATGTGTTCAACCGTAACTTTTTTGCAGTGTGTTTTTATTATGAAATTGTGTCCAAATTTTTGGTGTTCTCCATAGTGATGTGTCCATCAAAATTAGCGCGGTGCGCTGTGGTCGGTGTATTTCTAATTCCATGGATAACCTGTGTTACGGTAGAGACTCACAACATGATTAATAATAGAACACATCAGTCTGAATTATTTAATGGGGTTCTCCGGGAATTAAGAAAATGTAAATTCTTAAATATTATTTTATTATAAATATATTCACAAATACCTTTCATTAGTTATAATGGCTCGTTTTGTCTGGGGAGCAGTTATTAGGAGAAATAAAATGGCCGCCGTCCTATTAGAATAGACAGAACCTGTCCTAATCACACAGGAGGACAAGTTACTTCACAACACTGAGCTATAGAGCTGCCTCATCCTCCTTCTGCTTGTCAGGGGTTATGATGAGGAGACATGGGAGGAGGTGAGGATGTGGCGGATGAGCAGCAGCACTTGTACCACAGCCTGTCCGTCCTCTCTGTACTTCATGTCTCCTCATGAATTTAATTCTCCAGAGATTCAGCTAAAGTTCTTCTCATTCAGGATGATAATCCCTGACAAGTAGAGAGGAGGATGAGGCAGCTCTTTAGCTCAGTGTTGTGAAGTAACTTGTCCTCCTGTGTGATTAGGACAGGTTTTGTGTGAACTAATGGGAGGGCGGCCATTTTGTTTCTCCTGATGATCGCTCCCCAGACAAAAGGAGCCATTATAAATGAAAGGTATTTGAGAATATGTTTATTATAAAGTTATATTTAAGTATTTTCATTTTCTTAATTCCTGGAAAACCCCTTTAGGAAATGGGTCCTGTGTCCATAGCGTGCCGTCACTTGCCTGTTATAGCGCCCCCTGCTGTTCTTTTAGATTCCCTCAGCAGCTCAGTCCCACCGGCCGGATCCTCTTGTACACAGTCGGCGAAGTGCTATTGTACATACAGCCAGCCAATAGGAGTCAGCGCTCAGCACTAGAAGGAAATCAAAGGCACAGCAGGGGGCGCCATAAAGTTTTCTTGCAGTATCCACGCACAGGAGCATTTTTTAAAAAGAGGTTTCCAATATTAAAAAAAATGGTTCCTTTTGGTGCTGTGACAGAGGGAAGGCCGTCTTATGCTCTTGTGGCCTAATTAGCGCGTATGGACGTCAGGAACGTCCCTCTTTGGGGGGTGTCTCCTATGGTGACAGGAGATGGGTAAGGGTACGGCCACGCGGCACAGGTCAGGATTTTTATTTTAGAAGCCAAAATCAGGAGTGGGTCATGCAAGGACAAAGTATGGAGAACAGATACGACTTCTCTTTTTTTGAATTTACTCTGGTCTTGCTTTGAGGGTGCGGTTGCAGCGATTTTACCGCAAAATCATTGGCTGCTGCAGGTGGACGTGGCTTGGCCGTACGCTACTTCTAGTTTTCTGTACATGTCTGTTTTGTTTCACCTCCTCACGGTTTCAATATCTCTGCTTGTTGGGACTGACTGGTGTAAAACCTGTACAGACATTTAAGACTTCTGGGCTTATAGACAAACAGTTTTTAGTGTTGTTGGTTTTTTTTTTTTGTTTTTTTTTTTTAAATAAATGATGGGGCACTTTTGGCATAAGCTATTGGGGGCTTTCCTGGTGCATACCCCTATGTACGCCATAAAATAAAGAGGTTGTTAAGGGAATCTGTACCCCGATTTTGGAGCGTTCTCTACAGTAAGCCTCCTGCACACGAACGTGTGCTGCCCGTTGCGTAATTACACGGGCACCGTTCCGTGGGCATTCCGCATCACGGATGCGGACCCATTCACTTTAATGGGTCCGGAGATGCGGAAATGGTGCTTCCGTGGGGTTTCGTCCCGACTTCCGTTCCGCAAAAACATAGGACATGTTCTATTTTTTTTGCGGATCGCGGACCATTAAAGTGAATGGGTCTGCGATCCGCTGCGGCTGCCCCACGGTCGGTGTTCGTGCATTGAGGTCCGCAATTTGTGTGCAGGAGGCCTAATACATGAGTTCTACTACAGCTATGGAGTCCAGATCATTATTTTTCCTTCTGCTCTCCCCCCCCCCCCCCCCCTGCTGTCAGCACTCAGAGCTGCATGAAATACATTGTCAGGACTGCTGCGGTGCTCAAGTCTCTCTATTATGTTAGAACAGCTCAGCAGTCCTGACAATGTATTTCAATGCAGCTCTGAGTGCTGACAGCGGGGGGGGGGGGGGGGGGGGGATGGTGATCTGGACTCCATAGCTGTAGTAGAACATATCTGCAAGTCCTGATGCCTGGACACTAATTATATCTCCTGCTCAATACTAAGGAATCCTGAAAACGTGACCGGTAGGTTGGTCCGAGGACCGGAGCTGATAAACCCTGGTTTAGAAGCTGTTGTGCGCCTATTTCATCACTGGTGGACAGTTTAGCCTTAGCTCTTTACATTCAGTGTCCTGTGGCCCCCTTGTTTGCAAGGTAGAGGGGCCACACATACGTTGGTACTCAGAATTATATTGGGCGAGAGATGTGGAGAGACAGCTGGGTGCACCCGCCCTTTCTAGAATAGGGACAGTAGATAACTCTTAGAGTGTCCTGGCCTCAGTGTACTGTATAGAGAGCCAGGGGCCCCAGGCAGCGCACAGCCAAGGGCCACTTATACGTCAGCTGTGGAATTTCCTTTCTTCATCATGTACTTGTACGTGAGGTATACTAGACATGTGGAAATTGTAAGCTCATGTGGTGAGGCCTCTGTTCGGTGCTTGGTATCTTATTCCTATAGGTAATGGCGGTATTAGGATTCTATTCCTGGGTATGTGTTTTTTTATTGGCTGAAAGCTTTACATCTGCCGTTGCTTTGTTCTCCTGACAACACTTCTTTGGCTGCCCACCTGCCTTGTCACGTGAAGAGGACAACATGGATCTAGCTTTAACCAGACTGTTCATGCGCCGCAACACTTCAGCTGAAGGTATTAATACCTTTCACTTATCGATCCCATTGCGTCATTCTGGAGAAAAGTTGCTTTTACACTATATGCAAATGAGCAGTTAAGTGCACTGAGGGTGGGTCCAAGCACTCTGTGCGCCCTTGTTCCTGCGTCCTATGCCAGCCCCTCCCTCTCCTTTGGTGAGTTGACTGCAGGCGCTAACAAAGAATGTGAGTGCACTGGATGGATTAGGCCCGCCCTCAGTGCACTTAACTGCTCATTCATTTGCATATGGATTAAAAGTACTTTCTTGGAATGAAGCAGCGGATCGCTAAGTGAGAGATATCCTTACCGTCAGCCGAGCTAGCCCTACAGTGCATTCGTGTGTGGTTTACCAGTGAATTTTCCTGGGGACATAATCCCTTACCTTAGCCGAGCTCAGACACCAGGATGTTATAGTGTTACTCACTGTGGGACTCAATGTACATAGTATTTCCATAGGAACTAGGTCTCGGGGGGGAGATGCTTCCATATAATATACCTTAATTGCTCCAACATATGACAACATTTTTGTCGCTGTTGTAATCCATACATCTGGAGTAATCCTAGCACACAGAGGCCATCACAACTACTGCCCTCATCCTCCATCACTGTGGCCGCTTTTCTAAGAGTGTTTTTGAAAGGGGAAGCAGAACGCAGTGACCAGAAATCCAGGATGCTTTGTGGGAATGAGCTCAATGAAATATGAGGGCAGCCTTAGAATTAAAGGGGTCATGTCACCTCTGACCTTGGGGTCCTGTCGCTAGGATAGGCCCCCGAAGTCTGATAGGTGCGGGTCCCACATGGAACATGAGGGCACACTGAGCGGCCCGCCCTCCATCATTGCTATGGAGTGTCAACTGCTCCATGGCTCTGCTATTTCCATAAGCCCCATAGAAATAAATGGAGGACTGCAGCGCATGCGCGGCGCGCCCTCTGGCACTTTGTCCCGGGTCCCAGAGGTGGGACCTGCAACTATCAGACATTGGGGCTATCGCTAGGATAGGTCCCCAATGTCTGTTGTGAGACAACACCTTTTAAGGGTTTGACCAAGATTTTACAAGTGATGGCTTTGCCTCAGAATAGGCCATCGATGTCTGATTGACGGGGGTCCGACACCTCGCCGTTCTGCCTCGCCGTTCTGCCCATTGTGCAGTGGATGGAGCTGGTTACTGCCCCACTGAAGTGAATGGAGGCAGATCCATCCACTGCACACAGTTTCGACACCAAATTAAAATCCTGAACAACCCCTTAAGGATGCACATTTTCCTGTCAGATTGCAGCGAATTGTGAATGTGTTACACGTGGGATTTCCGTGGATCTCATCATATGCATCGCAAAGGGGTGGAAATCTGCATCATAAATTGATTCGCTGCAATTAAAAATCCACACCGTCCGTCAGTTTCGCCAAATCCCCCATTATCTACCACAGACGCGATGCGAGTGCGCCCTAGCAGAGGGATAGACGAGGCGCCGGACGGTAAATGCCTGTGCTTGGTGACTCTCGGCCGGCGGTGCTCTTCTGCTGTGGAGACGCTTGTAAACTATCTCTCCAGTCTATATTAATAGCTCGCAAAATATCCTGCACCTAATAATTCACAGCCAAAAACCGACCCAGTATCGGGTGCACGGCCCTGGGATGGCGGCTTTATATGCAGGACGTACATCCACGCTTTGCTTGGTTCTTCTGCAGATTTACATTTTTTATTTATTATTTTTTTTCGTTTGAGGCTTTAATTAGCATTCAGTAGACTCGTTAGTTTGCATTGCATGATCTCGGTGCTATAAATCCTAATTGTGCATTTGCTTCTGCTCTGGTTCATTTTCTCTGTAGTCGGCTTTCAGACAAAAAGGGAAATGGGTCCCTTATATAATGTTGTAATGGGATTTGTTTCTTTTTAGCTGGATTACAACCCCTGGTTGTTGGGAATGATCATTTTCATCCTGCACCTGCCGTGCTGTCCTTTAAATAGACAGCAGACACCATGTACAGTGTCTGTCAGTAGTTAGCAGATTGTGTCCCCCCCCCCCCCTTCCCCCCCCCTTCCCCCATATCCGTCCATCTGTCTGGCTGCCCATTTATATATTTGTATATTTGTATAGGTTAAACATGTCACCCTTTTAGACGTCTACTCAAGACTAAATATATGTAATTCTTTTGATCTTTCTTCATAACCAAGACCCTCCATGCCCCTTATCAGTTAAGTCGCTCTCCTTTGTACTTTTTCCAGCTGCAGTGCGTCCTTTCTATTGACTGGTGCCCAGAACTGGATTGCGTATTCCAGATGAGGCCGCACCAACGCTTTGTAAAGTGGTAGTATTACATCCCTGCCTCGTTTAAAGGGAACCTGTCACCGGGATTTTGTGTATAGAGCTGAGGACACGGGTGCTAGATGGCCGCTAGCACATCCGCAATACCCAGTCCCCATAGCTCTGTGTGCTTTTATTGTGTAAAAAAAACGATTTGATACATATGCAAATAACATAAAAGAGTCATATCTTACTTGTGTGACCAGAGAAGAGTCATATTTTCAAGCTCTGACTCATCTCAGGTTAATTTGCATATGTATCAAATCGTTTTTTTTTCCCCCCACAATAAAAGCACACAGAGCTATGGGGACTGGGTATTGCGGATGTGCTAGCGGCCATCTAGCAGCCCATGTCCTCAGCTCTATACACAAAATCCCGGTGACAGGTTCCCTTTAAACGAGGCATGGACTCGCGGGGCAGGGATGTAATACTACCACTTTACAAAGCGTTGGTGCGGCCTCATCTGGAATACGCAGTCCAGTTCTGGGGGCTACGGAACAGACATACGGATGCGGACAGTACAACGGTGTGCTGTCTGCATTTTTTGCAGACCCATTGAAATGAAGGGGTCCTCACCCAATACGCAAAAAATTAATAAATAAACAAACACACGGAACATCGATCAGCTGTTCGAGAAGGCACCAGTGCTCCTGTGAGTGCCGCTGGGTTCTCTAAGCTTTCCCAAAGCCAGTGATGTCACATTCATCGGTCACATGGCCTAGCGCTATACCAAGCACAGCCGCTATACAATGTACAGCTTCAATAATGCAGCGGCACTCACGGGAGCACTGGTGCCTTCTCAGCGGAGGTGCCGGGTGTTGGACCCCCACCAATCACATACTGATATCCTGAGGATAGGTCATCAGTATAAGGCTACATTCACACAAACGTATTTTGTTTTAGTGTCCGTTCCGTGTGTTTATTTGTTTTTTTGTTTTTTGCGTATTGGGTGAGGACCCATTCATTTCAATGGGTCCGCAAAAAATACAGCACACCCTGTACTGTCCGCATCCATATGTCTGTTCCGTAGCCCCGCAAAAAATAAGAGCATGTACTATTCTTGTCCGTTTTGCAGACAAGGATAGACATGGTTACAATGGATCCGCAAAAAAAATAAACTGATGCCAAAAGCACGCCATCCGTATTTTTTGCGGATCCGCATTTTGCCTAAAAATCTTGGAAAATCCTTTTAATAAATTAAAATAATAGAGGACCCAGCACTGAACCTTGGGGTACACCACTTATCACCCTGGACCGTTCTGAATAGGAATCATTGGCCAAAACTCCCTGGACACGGGCCTTCTGCTAGTTTTTAATCCAATTACAGACTATATTTTCTTAAGGTGGATTTACACAAGCCAATGATCAGGAACGACCGTTTCTGCGAATGCTCATTTTTAACAATCTACCCATGTAAATGTGCCGCCGATCACCAAATGAACGGGCAGCAGATTGTGCCACCTAAAAAGTCATCTCCTGGCAAGAAACAATCATTCTGTATGGGGATGAGGGATTACAATAGCCATCCCTCGTCCTCATACTGTGAAGGAACAGCCAACAATCGGCTGTAACATCGTGCGGTATAAACCCACCTTAAGACCGTATTTTACCTGTTAAAGGGGTTATCCCATGACTAATGTAAAAAATAAAAAAACTGACATCATATAGCACATGGCAATCTCTTTCTAAGAAAGCTAGAACCAGCCCCTGTACCTCACATGGATCCAGAGATCTCCTCGTTCATAGCTCAAGGGGAGTGTCTTTTCTGCCCCAGCTCAGGGGGCGTGTCCATGCTCTCCCTATCACAGCTCAGGGGGCGTGTCCATGCTCTCCCTATCACAGCTCAGGGGGCGTGTCCATGCTCTCCCTATCACAGCTCAGGGGGGGTGTACATGCTCTCCCTATCACAGCTCAGGGGGCGTGTCCATGCTCTCCCTATCACAGCTCAGGGGGCGTGTCCATGCTCTCCCTATCACAGCTCAGGGGGCGTGTCCATGCTCTCCCTATCACAGCTCAGGGGGCGTGTCCATGCTCTCCCTATCACAGCTCAGGGGGTAGTTGAAGGATGAAACTGAGCATGTGCGGCCATCTCAGTGAGCAGGACAAAGAAATAAAAGAAAAACAGCAGGTGGCGCTATACAGATATTTTACTGAATAACTCAGTGGCTCTGATAAATTTTTAATTACATTCAATTACAAAAGTATTCAGATCAAGGGGCTGGTTTGAAAGCTGCAGAATATTTTTCATGGGACAACCCCTTTAAACGTCTATAAGGGACAGCACCAAAAGCCTTTGCAAAATCCAGAAACGCTACATCCACAGCCGCCCCTCTGTCCAGGCTACTACTCATCTTCTCATAAGAACGAATCGGGTTAGTCTGACAACTTCTGTCCTTGGTAAACCCACGCTGGTTATCACTTATATTATTTAGTCACATACTCCTGTATATAGTCCCTTCAAACATTTTTCTCACAACAGAAGTTAAGCTTACTGGTCTGTAATTACCAGGGGAAGACGTAGAGCCCTTTTTTGGGCAACACATCTGTTTTGCGCCAGTTACTTGGCACTGAACCAGTCCCTTGTGAATCTCTAAAAAATTGTGAACAGGGGCACAGCAGTGACTGAACTGAGTTCATTAAGAACTATCCGGAGCCTTGTTCACATTTCCCTTATTTGACTTATCTACAGTCAGCCAATTGAGTATATTACTGGATGTACTAACTGCCCTGGCACCACCAATATGCCAACAGCCCCCTTATTCTTGCACAACCCTTTTAATTTTAGCTGTTTACACTTGTTGCTTACAGAAATAAATTTTGTAGTGTAATTACCCAGAGTAGCTTCGGAGACGTCTTATCTTTTGCGGAGCGGCTGCACAGACCCGGAAGGGCACGGACCGGGCGTAGTTGCATGAAAGGGGCCTTGTCCTCCTTGTATTATTATGTTACAATAGCTGTTCTCAGTCTATGCCCTGAAATGCTGCCCTCAAACCAGTTTTTCTTCTTCCAGCCAAACTTTGCTTTTTATAGTTCAATGGCTATATAATTATATTGTGGTCACTATTACCAAGCGTTTCCAACAAGCTCTGCGTTGTTAGAAACGACCCGATTTAACAGAGCATCGCCCATAGTGGGAGCTTCTATAGACTGTCCTGTGGTTGACGAATTTTCAGCTTACAATTGAGGCAAAACCATGACCCCAGTTATTATCTGGGAAGTTAAAATCTCCCATTATGACCACTGTACCAGCCTGTGCAGCCCGCTCTTTCACACTCTCCTTCATATGACTCCTCACAGACGGGCACTCGCCACCTCTTTTCTATTTGCCCTGTCTTTTCTAAAGAGCGTAAAACTCTGAAGATTAACAGCCCATTTATGTGGAGAGTCCAACCATGTCTCAGCACCCCAACTACATCCCTTGTGTTCCTCCAGTACGACAGATTCCAGCTCCCCCGTTTTGATTGCCACACTTGTCTGCATTACAGGAGAAAATTGTATAAGGCTACTTTCCCACTAGCATTTTTGCTGGATCCGCCATGGATTATCAAAATACGAATCTGTTTGTATTATTTTTAACATAGCAAGGACGGATCCGTCATGAACTCCATTGACAGTCAATAGGGGACAGATGTGTTTTGCGCCGCATCCCATGACTGAAAGAAAGCCGCAGCATGCTCTCCAGTAGGGGAACGGAAGACTTTTTGGAGCACTCCGTTCTGTTCAGTTACGTTTTTGTCTCCATTTTTTTTGTGTGTTGCTTTTTTGCCACGTTTTTTATGCCAGCACCAGATGTTAGCTGAATGTCTATGGAAAGTATGAATCCCAGGACACACAAGTGCTTTTCTGCACTTGCCTTTTTTATCACAAGTGCTTTTCTGCACTTGGCATTTTTTGCCTTTTGTCTTCTTTCCAGCAGTGCCGTATGCTGAAGGTCTTGGTGTTTTTTCAGGCATTTTCACATCTTCTGTATAGGGAAGAACACGATGAGGAAAATGCCAGTGGTAACTGGTAAGACAAACGGCACTTTGTACTGTCTAAGAATATGAACAGTCTGATTAGACAAATTTACTATTCTGGCGCATGAACCTTTCTAAATTTGGAGCATTGTAAATGTTGCGCCAGCTAGAATTTTTTTTCTGTGTACTAAGAAAATAGTTTAGTCTTAGTTTACGCTGCCTATAAGTTGGTTTAGATTATCGCCAAAAATGTGGCACAGAAAAAGTGTACCCCAATCTATGTTTTGTTTTTTGTTTTTAACTGGTAAATGCCATAGCCAGATTAGTGTGGGGGGAGGGGGGGGGGGAGCCTAACTCCTTAAGGACACAGCCTTATTTCACCTTAAGGACCAGGACATTTTTTGCAAATCTGACCAGTGTCACTTTAAGTGCTGATAACTTTTAGGCTACTTTCACACTTGCGTTCAGAGCAGATCCGTCTGGTGTCTGCACAGACGGATCCGCTCCTATAATGCAGACGTTTGGATCCGTTCAGAACGGATCCGTCTGCATTATAGTTTAGAAAAAATTCTAAGTGTGAAAGTAGTTCAGACGGATCCGTCCAGACTTTACATTGAAAGTCAATGGGGACGGATCCGTTTGAAAATTGGGCCATATTGTGTCAACGTCAAAATTCTAAGTGTGAAAGTAGTTCAGACGGATCCGTCCAGACTTTACATTGAAAGTCAATGGGGACGGATCCGTTTGAAAATTGGGCCATATTGTGTCAACGTCAAACGGATCCGTTTGCCTCCGCACGGCCAGGCGGACACCCGAACGCTGCCAGACTGATGCATTCTGAGCGGATCCGTCTCTTTGGTCTGAAGTCACTTTGTGAGGCTTATATAATAGAAACAACCCGAAAATGACCCCATCTAAAATACTACACCCTTCAAGCTATTCAAAACTGATTTTACAAACTTTGTTAACCCTTTAGGTGTTGCACAAGAGTTATTGGCAAATGGGGATGAAATTAGAAAATTTCATTTTTTTTGCCACATTTTCCATTTTAACCCATTTTTTCACTAACAAAGCAAGGGTTAACAGCCAAACAAGACTGTATCTTTATTGCCCTGACTCTGCCGTTTACAGAAACACCCCATATGTGGCCGTAAACTACTGTACGGCCACACAGCGGGGCGTAGAGTGAAAGGTGCGCCGTTTGGTTTTTGGTAGGCACATTTTGCCTGACTGGTTTATTTACACCATGTCCCATTTGAAGCCCCCCTGATGCACCCCTAGAGTAGAAACTCCATAAAAGTGACCCCATTTTGGAAACTACGGGATAAGGTGGCAGTTTTATTGGGACTATTTTTAGGGTACATATGATTCTTGGTTGCTCTATATTACATTTTTTGTGAGTTAAGTTTACCAAAAATTTAAATTCTGAAATTTCATCTCCATTTGCCATTAACTGTTGAGGAACACCTAAAGGGTTAATAAAGTTTGTAAAATCAGTTTTGAATACCTTGAGGGGTGTAGTTTCTTAGATGGGGTCACTTTTTAGGGAGTTTCTACTCTAGGGGTGCATCAGGGGGGCTTCAAAAGGGACATGGTGTCAATAAAAAAGGCCATCAAAATCGGCCTTCCAGAAACCATGTTGGTCCTTTCCTTTTGCGCCCTGCCTTTTACTGATACAGCAGTTTACGACCACAAATGTGACGTTTCTGTAAACTGCAGCATCAGGGTAATAATATTAAGTTTTGTTTGGTTGTTAACCCTTGCTTTGTTACCGGAAAAACGGATTGAAATGGAAAAGTGCCAAAAATAGCTGTTTTGGCACAGTTTTTTTTTTTTTGACCGTGTTAATCTGGGGGTAAGGTCATGGGGTATTTTTATAGAGGAGATTCTTACGGACGCGGCTATACCTAATAAGTCTACTTTTTTACAATTATTTAGGTTTTGGACTATATGGTATCTCTAAAGTCTGTCTTTTTTTTTTTTTTTGCCGATTATCTTATGTAGGGGCTCATTTTTTGCGGGATAAGAGGACGGTTTTATTGGCACTATTTTTTATCGCTTGCTATTAAACTTTTTGTTATGTAAGGTGACAAAAAAAGTTCTCTTTTTGCACCGTTGTGTGTTTTTTTTTTTTTTTTTGGACCATGTTAATCTGGGGGGTTAGGTCATGGGGTATTTTTATAGAGGAGATTATTACCGACTCAGCGATACCTAAGGCTACTTTCACACTAACGTTCAGAGAGGGTCCGTCTGGTGTCTGCACAGACTGATCCGCTCCTATAATGCAGACGTTTGGATCCGTTCAGAACGGATCTGTCTGCATTATAGTTTAGAAAAAATTCTGTGTGAAAGTAGTTCAGACGGATCCGTCCAGACTTTACATTGAAAGTCAATGGGGACGGATCCGTTTGAAAATTGAGCTATATTGTGTCATCTTCAAACGGATCCGTCCCCATTGACTTACATTGTAAGTCTGGACGGATCCGTTTGCCTCCGCACGGCCAGGCGGACACCCGAACGCTGCAAGCAGCGTTCAGGTGTCCGCCTGCGGAGCGGAGGCTGAATGCTGCCAGACTGAGGCATTCTCAGCGGATCCGCCTCCACTCAGAATGCATTGGGCAGTACGGATGCGTTCGGGGCCGCTTGTGAGCCCCTTCAAACGGAGCTCACAAGCGGAGCCCCGAACGCAGGTGTGAAAGTAGCCTAATTTGTATACTTCTTTTTTTTTTTTTTAGTTTTTAGTTTTTTTACAATTTTTTTTTTTTGGTGTCTCAAGTCTGAGAACCAGTTTTTTATCCAATTGTCAGTGGCTAAATTGGGATATAAATTTAGTACTCCATGGAAGTGTGATACTCCCTGAAGCAACCGTAGAGGCCCGCATGATCGGGGCACGTTTCACATTGAGTAGTGGTGTCCTTCCGTATCCCCCTCCTGCGACATACTCTGCACTTATTTTGGGTTCGTCCCTTCTTTCCAGTATGGGGGACCACACCTGGAAAGTGTTGGCCAGGGACGATCCGGGCGCCTCCAATTCCCGAGGTACTCCGGCCTGCTCTTTGCCGGTCCGAAAAGATCAGGGCCTTGAGCACTGCCTTATAGAACTGGAGGAATGTCCCTGTGTTGCCAGCGCTCCGGGATAGTACAAAAGAGTTGTACATGGCAACCTGTACCAAGTAGACCGCAACTTTTTTGTACCATGCCCGGGTTTTGCGCATGGCTTTATATGGCTTGAGGACTTGACCAGAGAGATTAACTCCTCCCATATACCGATTGTAGGCGACGATACAATCGGGCTTGAGGACCGTTGCCGCGGTACCTCGCACAGGGACAGGGGTGATGCCGTTACCATGAATTGTGGACAGTACAAGGACATCCCTCTTGTCCTTATATCTGACCAGCAACAGGTTTCCAGTGGTAAGGGCACGGGTCTCACCCCTGGGGATAGGTACCTGGAGGGGGTAGGCAGGGAGGCCGCGTTGATTTTTCCGCACTGTCCCACAAGCGGATGTGGATCTGGTGGCGAGGGACTGGAACAAGGGGATGCTAGTATAAAAGTTATCCACGTACAGGTGGTAACCCTTATCCAGCAGTGGGTGCATAAGGTCCCACACAAGTTTCCCGCTAACACCCAGAGTGGGGGGACATTCTGGGGGTTGAATACGGGAATCTCGCCCCTCATACACACGAAATTTGTAAGTGTACCCTGAGGTACTCTCACAAAGTTTGTACAGCTTCACGCCATACCTCGCCCGCTTTGAGGGAACATACGGTCGGAAAATGAGTCTCCCCTTGAAAGCAATGAGAGACTCATCAACCGCGACCTTCCTTCCAGGTACATAGGCCTGTACAAATTTGGCCCCAAA
This sequence comes from Bufo bufo, assembly GCF_905171765.1. NCBI lineage: Eukaryota > Metazoa > Chordata > Amphibia > Anura > Bufonidae > Bufo > Bufo bufo. The sequence continues at coordinate 788,619,208 of NC_053390.1, read as the reverse complement.
GTGATCGATGACCGGCCGTCAGGCAGGATCACCTTGGGGGGGGGGACATGCTGCATTATCTGAATAATGCAGACATTTCCGGATGGCCTCAAACCGGGTACGTGTCATGGCCGTACTATAAAGTGGGGTCTGGTAGAGGATGTCTCCACTCCAGTAATGCCTGACACTAGGTTTCTTGACTAGGCCCATATGCAGCACGAGGCCCCAAAATGTCCTCATCTCGGCTGCACTGACCGGGGTCCAGCCACCGGGCCTAGCCAAAAAGGAGCCTGGGTGTTGAGCAACGAACTGTTGGGCATACAGGTTCGTCTGGTCCACCATTAGATTTACCAGTTGGTCACTGAAAAAATGACCAAAAAAGTCATATTCAGTGAAGCCCACTGTGGCAATCTGGATTCCTGATTGGCCTACAAACTCAGGAATCACGGGCTCAAATCGCTCTGGGGTACACCAGACAAGTTCACCGGTAGGGGGCTCCGGTGGATTTAACTGGTGGGCCGGAAAACTAGTACGAGCCCCGGAGCTGCTTGTACTAGGGTGGGCCACAGGGTCCCTAGCATGGCGGTCCCCTTGCTCCGCTTGGCGGCATCTCCACCGCCTTGGGGGCTCATCATCGCTAGATGATGAGGAGGACGCGGATGACAACAGGAAAGTGGGGTCATCCTCGTCCTCACTGGGTCTCTTGGACTCGAAGGCAAGCTGGGGGTGTCACAGGACCGCCCGGCGCATTTGCCCCAGGTGCCTGCTCAATGATTTGAGCAGGCACCGGGTTCCGATCGCCGCGCGGCGGTGATCGAAAATACACAGGGCATACAGGTACGCCCTGTGTCCTTAAGTACCAGGACATAAGTGTGTACCTATACGTCCTGTGTCCGGAAGAGGTTAAAGGGGTTGTCCCTCGAAAAATATTCTACTATTTTCAAACCAGCACCTGGATCTGAATACTTTTCTAATTGTATGTAATTAAAAATTTTGCATAGCCACTGAGTTATTCAACAAAATGTATCTGTATAGCGCCTCCAGCTGTTTGTTCTTTTTCTTATTTCTTTGCCCTGCTCACTGAGAAGGCCGCACATGCTCAGTTTCATCCTTCAACTGCCTCCTGAGCTGTGATGGGGAGAGCTGAGACACGCCTCCTGAGCTGTGATAGGGAGAGCTGAGACACGCCTCCTGAGCTGTGATGGGGAGAGCTGAGACACGCCTCCTGAGCTGTGATAGGGAGAGCTGAGACACGCCTCCTGAGCTGCGATGGGGAGAGCTGAGACACGCCTCCTGAGCTGCAATGGGGAGAGCTGAGACACGCCTCCTGAGCTGCAATGGGGAGAGCTGAGACACGCCTCCTGAGCTGCGATGGGGAGAGCTGAGACACGCCTCCTGAGCTGCGATGGGGAGAGCTGAGACACGCCTCCTGAGCTGCGATGGGGAGAGCTGAGACACGCCTCCTGAGCTGCGATGGGGAGAGCTGAGACACGCCTCCTGAGCTGCGATGGGGAGAGCTGAGACACGCCTCCTGAGCTGCGATGGGGAGAGCTGAGACACGCCTCCTGAGCTGCGATGGGGAGAGCTGAGACACGCCTCCTGAGCTGCGATGGGGAGAGCTGAGACACGCCTCCTGAGCTGCGATGGGGAGAGCTGAGACACGCCTCCTGAGCTGCGATGGGGAGAGCTGAGACACGCCTCCTGAGCTGCGATGGGGAGAGCTGAGACACGCCTCCTGAGCTGCGATGGGGAGAGCTGAGACACGCCTCCTGAGCTGCGATGGGGAGAGCTGAGACACGCCTCCTGAGCTGCGATGGGGAGAGCTGAGACACGCCTCCTGAGCTGCGATGGGGAGAGCTGAGACACGCCTCCTGAGCTGCGATGGGGAGAGCTGAGACACGCCTCCTGAGCTGCGATGGGGAGAGCTGAGACACGCCTCCTGAGCTGCGATGGGGAGAGCTGAGACACGCCTCCTGAGCTGCGATGGGGAGAGCTGAGACACGCCTCCTGAGCTGCGATGGGGAGAGCTGAGACACGCCTCCTGAGCTGCGATGGGGAGAGCTGAGACACGCCTCCTGAGCTGCGATGGGGAGAGCTGAGACACGCCTCCTGAGCTGCGATGGGGAGAGCTGAGACACGCCTCCTGAGCTGCGATGGGGAGAGCTGAGACACGCCTCCTGAGCTGCGATGGGGAGAGCTGAGACACGCCTCCTGAGCTGCGATGGGGAGAGCTGAGACACGCCTCCTGAGCTGCGATGGGGAGAGCTGAGACACGCCTCCTGAGCTGCGATGGGGAGAGCTGAGACACGCCTCCTGAGCTGCGATGGGGAGAGCTGAGACACGCCTCCTGAGCTGCGATGGGGAGAGCTGAGACACGCCTCCTGAGCTGCGATGGGGAGAGCTGAGACACGCCTCCTGAGCTGCGATGGGGAGAGCTGAGACACGCCTCCTGAGCTGCGATGGGGAGAGCTGAGACACGCCTCCTGAGCTGCGATGGGGAGAGCTGAGACACGCCTCCTGAGCTGCGATGGGGAGAGCTGAGACACGCCTCCTGAGCTGCGATGGGGAGAGCTGAGACACGCCTCCTGAGCTGCGATGGGGAGAGCTGAGACACGCCTCCTGAGCTGCGATGGGGAGAGCTGAGACACGCCTCCTGAGCTGCGATGGGGAGAGCTGAGACACGCCTCCTGAGCTGCGATGGGGAGAGCTGAGACACGCCTCCTGAGCTGCGATGGGGAGAGCTGAGACACGCCTCCTGAGCTGCGATGGGGAGAGCTGAGACACGCCTCCTGAGCTGCGATGGGGAGAGCTGAGACACGCCTCCTGAGCTGCGATGGGGAGAGCTGAGACACGCCCCCTTAGCTCTAGCAGAAAAGACACTCCCATTAAGCTTCCAGCTTGATATAAATCTAGCAGAGCAATGAATGTGGAGATCTCTGGATCCATGTGAGGTACAGGGCTGGTTCTAGCTTTGTTAGAAAGAGATTGTCATGTACTATATGAGGTCTGGTTTACATTTTTTACATTAGTCATGGGATAACCCCATTAACTTAGGTACCAGGCCCATTTTCTGTTTTGCATTTTCGTGTTTTCCTCCCCACGTTCCAATAGCCATAACTTATTTACTTTTCCGTTCATATAGCCATATGAGGGCTTATATTTTGCGGCATAAGTAGTGTGTTTAATTTACCATGTCTGTTATTGTAAAACAGGGAAAAAATTCTTTGTGGGGTTAAATTGAGGGGAAAAAAAAACAAAACACAATTCCGACAAGGTTTTTGGGGTTTCAACATCATGGTGTTCGCTAAGGCTACTTTCACACTGGCGTTTCTGGGTCCGCTCGTGAGATCCGTTTCAGGGCCCTCACAAGCGGCCCAAAACGGATCAGTTCAGCCCCAATGCATTCTGAATGGATAAGGATCTGTTCAGAATGCATCAATTTGGCTGCGTTTGGTCTCCGTTGCGTTTTTTAAACGGTCACTAAAACGCAGCTTGCAGCGTTTTGGTGGCCGCCTGACTATGCGGAGCCAAATGGATCCGTCCTGACTTACAATGTAAGTCAATGGGGACGGATCCGTTTTCACTGACTCAATTGAAAACGGATCCGTCCCCCATTGACTTTGAATGTACGTCAAGACGGATCCGTTTTGACTTGGACTTCTTTTTGTATGAATAATGCAAACGGATCCGTTATGAACGGATACAAGCGTGCATATTCAAGACGGATCCGCACCAAACGTGAGTGTGAAAGTAGACTAAAATTGTCATGACGTCCTTATTCTGCAAATACAGCGACACCAGGTTTTTTTGTTTTTTATTTTTACTACTTTTAAAAAAAACATAAAAACCTTAAAAATATAAAAAAATATTGCATCGCCATATTCTGGCAGCCATAACTTTTTTTATATATTTCCACCCACAGAGCTGTATGAGGGCTTGTTTTTGGCAGAATGAACTGTAGTTTTTCAGTACAATTTTTGTGGTACGTACGGTTTTTTGATCACCGTTATTCAATTTTTTTTCTGGAGGAGGGGAAGGTGACTAACAAATGGTGAATGGTGTGTGTGTTGTTTTTTTTTTTTTTGTTTTTTTTTTTCTGTTACGGTGTTCACTGCACAGGATTTTAAAAAAAAAATAATTCCCCCACATATTTTAATAGTTTTTCGGATGTGGCGATATCTATTTTTGGAGGTGTATAGTCTTCACATTACCATGGCAGGCCTGGAAGGCTTCACAAGCGTCCAGGTCGCCATGGTAACCGATCGAATGCTGCGATTTCACTGCAGTGACTCCAGTTGGGAGGCATCCCTCTGCCTTTCCTCACAGGTCCCGCAATTAATGATGATCACTGCACTTGAGGGGTTAAATGACGTGGTTCGGCGGGATCGCCATTTCCTATCATTGCAGCCGTGTGCCAACTATATTATACTGCCGACGCTTATGAAGCAGGCTCACTGCAGAAGCCTGCTCCATACATTACTTCGACCACCGTGTACGGTAATTAAAGGGGTTGTCTCACTTCAACAAGTGGCATTTATCATGTAGAGAAAGTTAATACAAGGCCCTTACTAATGTGTTGTGATTGTCCATATTGCTTCCTTTGCTGGCTGGATTCATTTTTCCATCACATTATACACAACTCGTTTCCCTGGTTATGACCACCCTGTAATCCAGCACCGTTGCAGAAGCTGTTCCAGCCCGATCAGCTGCAGGGGTCCGGCAGTCACTGATAGCCAAACCCCTGCTGTATGCAGCGGCATCGGTAAAAACACTGATGCAGTGCATTAACCCTTGCACTGCCACGGTCAGCGCTGACCGCAGCACGTGCGGTATCCTGCGGGGTTGCCATCGGGTCCCCGCGCTGCTGTGATGGGGACCCGATGGCAGGAATCTCTCAGGCAGGAAGGCTGAAATGTATTACACTGTGTAATACACTTACAGCCAATGCATTACAATTCAGAAGTATTGTGATGCATTGTACAGGACATCAGACCCCCAAAAGTTGAAGTCCCAAAGTGAAATAAGAAGTAATAAAAATAAAGTTTTACAAAAAAAATTAAAAGTTTCAAGTAAAAAGAAAAAAGCATATTTTCCCCAAAATTAAAGTAGTAAAGAAAAAAGTAGACCTATTGGGTATCGCCACGTCCGTATCGACCGGCTGTATGAAAATATCACATCAGGTGAATGCCATAAAAAATAAAAACTGTGCCAAAACAGCCATTTTCTGGTCACCTTACCTCACAAAACGTGTAATACCAAGTGATCAAAAAGGCCTATTTAGCCCAAAATGGTACCAATCAAACCGTCATCTCATACCACAAAAAATTAGATCCTACCTAAGAGAATCTGCCAAAAAATAAATATGGCTCTCAGAGAATGGCAACACAAAAACAAGATTTTATTCTGTTCAAAAAGGCTTTAACTGTGTAAAACTAATAAAAATAGACATATTGGGTATCGTCACTTCCGTAACAAACTGCTCTATAAAAATATCACATTATATGCCCCTTCAGGTGAATACTGTAAAAAAATATATATATAATTATGCCAAAACAGCAATTTTTTTTTCACCTTGCTTCGCAAAAAGTGTAATACCAAGCGATCAAAAAGTCTTATGTACCCCAAAATGGTACCAATGGAAACATCACCTCATCCCACAAAAAATGAGCCCCCACATAAGACAATCACTTATAAAATAAAAACCAACGGCACCCGTAAACCAATCCATCAAAATCTGCGCTGCAAAAACCCATATGGCGCTCCTTCCGTTCTGAGTCCTGCCATGTGCCCCCACAGCAGTTTAACACCACATATGGGGTGTTGCAATATTCAGGAGAAAATGGGTAACACGTTATGGGGTGTTTTTTCTCCTGTTACCCCTTGTGAAAATGAAATATTTTGTGCTAAAGCAACATTTTTTTGGAAGAAATTAAACTTTTCATTTTCACAGGCAAGTTAGGGGGTCAAAGTGCTCAGTACCCCCCTTAATATATTAAGGGGTGTAGTTTCCAAAATGGGGTCACTTTTTGAGGGTTTTCACTATAGGGGTACGCCAGGGTCTCTTCAAATACAAAATGGTGCCTAAAAACCATTCTAGCAAAATCTGCCTCCAAAATCCATATGGCGCTCCTTTCCTTCTGACCACTGCCATGTGCCCATAGAGCAGTTTAGCACCACGTAGGGGGTATTTCTGTAAATTGCAGAATCAGAGTAATGTATATTGAGGTTTATTTTGCTGTTAACCCTTGCTGTGTTGCATGAAAAAAATTAACGTAAAAAATCTACTAAAAAAGCTAAATTTTTAAATTTCTCCTCCATTTTCCTTTTAATTCTTGCGGAACACCTAAAGGGTTAACAAAGTTTTTAACATCAGTTTTGAATAATTTGATGGGTGTCGTTTCTAAAATGGGGTCATGTATGGGTGGTTTCCATTACGTAAGCCCCTCAAAATCACTTTATAACTGAATTGGTGCTTAAAAAAATGGTTTTGGAAATTTTGTTGAAAATTTGAAAAATGACTTCAAAGGCTACTTTCAAAAGGATCCGCTCAGAATGCATCAGTTTGCCTCCGATCAGTCGCCATTCCGCTCTGGAGGCGGACAACAAAACGCTGCCTGTAGTCTTTTGGTGTCCGTCTGACGAAACTGAGCCTAACTGATCCGTCCTGACACACAATGTAAGTCAATGGGGATGGATCCGTTTTCACTGACACAACAGAAAACGAATCCGTCCTCCATTGACTTTCAATGGAGTTCATGACGGATCCGTCTTGGCTATGTTACAGATAATACAAACTGATCCGTTCATGACGGATGCATGCGGTTGTATTATTGTAACGGATCCGCCCAAAACGCGAGTGTGAAAGTAGCCTAAGCCTTCTACGTCCTAAAAAAATAAAATGACATTTACAAAATAATGCAGACATATGGGGGAACGATGACTGATAACTATTTTATAAGGAATTTACAATCTGTTTTAAAAGTAGAAAAATTCTAATTTGGAAATTTGTGAATTTTTCCAAATTTTTGGTAAATTTTGTATTTTATAAATAAAGGTGAAATATATTGACTCAAACTTACCGCTGTCATAAAGTCCAATGTGTCACGAGAAAACAGTCTCAGAATGGCTTAGATAAGTAAAAGCGTTCCAAAGTTATTACCACATAAAGTGACACATGTCAGATTTGCAAAAATCGGCCTGGGATTTAAGATGAAAAGTGGCTCGGTACAGAAGGGGTTAAAGTTTTTTTGTTTAGTTTTTTGAGATGATAAATCCCCTGCGTCTTTTTCTGCCGTTTTAGCCCATCTCGATTTATTTTTTGGGTTTTCCTTGGTACCTGCACTTTGTCCCTGTGACTCTGCTGTTTCTAATTGGCAGGAGACTGCATAAGACCTCATTCAGACTCGTAACGTGGGAGCGTTTTGACGTCTTTATTACTGCATTGCTGCAAATCCTGCCCGGCCGTCTAATGATCAGAACTTGGTATCCTAGTTCCCTATGAGGCTGTTCGTTTCGGTCATTAGACCTGCTGTCAGGCCGGGATTGTCATCTGTAATATGGGCCCTAACATGCCCCCACAATAAGGCTGGATGAAGCCTAAAGGCCTCACGCACCCGACCGTATGTATTGTGCGGTCCTCAAAAAATACGGATGACGTCCGCGTGCATTCCGCATTTTGCAGAACGGAACAGCTGGCTCCTAAGAGAACAGTACTATACTTGTCCGTAATGCGGACAATAATAGAACATGTTCAAATTGTTTCCGGAACGGACATACGGAAACGGAATGCACGTGGAGTAACTTCCGTTGTTGTTTTTGCAGACCCATGAATGGTTCCGTATACGGTCTGCAAAAAAAACTAAACGGACACTGAAAGAAAATACGTTAGTGTGCAAGAGGCCTAAGGGTTATCACCTACTTGTTTTCAGTCTGAGACCACATGGACGGGGCTTTGGGATAGGGATCGACCGATATTGATTTTTTAGGGCCGATACCGATAATTTGTCAACTTTCAGGCCGATAGCCGATAATTTATACCGATATTCTGGGTATTTTTATTTTTGAGAAAAAAAATGTTTTCCTACACAAATCTGCTGAAAATTAATATGTTTATCGTTAACGTGTATTATTATTTTATTTTTTTGTAAATCTTTTTCATTTATACTTAATATTTTTGTGTGTTGTGTTTTTTTTTTTTTTTTTTACTAACTTTTAGCCCCCTTAGGGAATATAACCCTTGTCCTATTCACCCTGATAGAGCTCTATCAGGGTGAATAGGAGCTCACACTGTCCTTGCTGCTCTGGGCTTTGTGCACACAGCAGCAAGGTTACTGACTATGGCAGCCAGGGCTTTAATAGCGTCCTGGCTGCCATGGTAACCGATCGGAGCCCCGCAATTACACTGCTGGGGCTCCGATCGGAGGAGCAGGGGAGAGGGGATCCTGTGGCCACTGCCACCAATGATTAATACTGGGGGGGGGGGGGGCGCACTGTGCCACCAATGATTAATACTCGGGGGCTTGGGGGGGGGGGGGGGCGCACTGCGCCACCAATGAAGATACCTCTCTCATTCACATACAGGAGGCGGGAGCTGGCTGCAGAATCACATAGCCGGCTCCCGACCTCTATGAGCGGTAGCTGAGATCCGCGGCACCTAAGGGGTTAACTACCGCGGACCGCAGCTACCGCTCATAGAGGTCGGGAGCTGGCTATGTGATTCTGCAGCCAGCTCCCGCCTCCTGTATATTAATTAATGAAAGACTCATCTTCATTGGTGGAGCGGTGGCCACAGCCCCTCCTCTTGTCTTGTCTTCTCTCCTGTCATTAGCAGCAGCAGCACAGGGGGAGGGAGACACTGCTTCCTTCTCCCCTGTGCTGCGGAGGGAACACAGAGAGCGCTGAGAGCAGCGCGATCTGTGTTCCCATTATGTTATCGATATATCGGCAAAATAGATGCCGATACCGATAATCGGTCGATCCCTACTTTGGGATCTGTTCACATGATGCTGTGCTGCATAGCATTACTGTGCGAGAAGCAAAAGGCTTAAAAGGGTTTTCCATTTTATTTTTTTACTGATGACGGGTTAAACTTTTTTTTTCTGTTTTCCTATTCTCTGGATAGGTCATTTGTATCTGATCGGTGGGGGTCCGACACGCCGATCAGCTGTTTTGGGAAGGCTGCGGCGCTACTGCAAGGGCCAATGCCTTCTCAAACAGCTGACCAATCTCGGGTGTCTGACCCCCACCGATCAGATTCTGATGACCTATCCAGAGAATAGGTCATCAGAAAGAAAGTCTCGGAAAACCCCTGTAACCTGGCATCAGATGCTGTTGGGTGTAGGACCTGCCAGTCAGTCACATCAGGCTGGCCATACACATGACCTGGGGATGAGCGACTCGATTCTAACAAATCCATTAGTCTCATTAGCACGAGTTCTTCGCCTGTGAGGGCCTGTCCCCATGGTGAAGAAGCGCTCACCTGCCTCTTGATTGACAGGGCCCACATCTCTCCCAGTTCTGACCATCTGGGACCTGCGTCGCTGCTCAAATTCGACCTCTGGAGCAGCAACTGTTTATACCAGTAGTGGAAGCAGAGCCTTGGCGCAGCGATGCAGGTGTCAGATTCTCGGGGCGGACAAGTCAAGATGTGGGCAATTGTTTTTTTACCTGCGCGGCGGCCCCTGAACTCATGCTGATGAGACAAATCGATTCGCTCATCCCTATGTAGTGTGAAGAGCCACAACTGGGTGCTGGGAGTCGGACCACCACCATTCTGAAATTAATGATCTGTCCTGAGGGTCCTGTGAGAACCAATGTGCTATTTGTTGTGAATATGGGGTTATTTTCTAAGTAATTGGTATGGAAATTGTTGGAATTTCTAAAGTTCTTGCCCCTTTGTGTTACAGTGGTGTGAGACTGGACGACTACTTGAAGTTTTGTACAGAAGCTGAAACAATTGAGCACAATGAAGCAAGTTCCTCATATCATTCCTAATCCCGCTGTGAAGCCCACCCCCCCAGAGGTGAGTCGGGAGTGCTCCGTTTTCCTGGGCAGAGCTCAGATTTCCGCCGAGGGCGTAATACAGAAGCTGAACGGCCACGATGCCTTGCCTTTCCTACCGACTGACAAACTAAAGGATCTCACGTCTCGGGTATTCAACGGGGAATCGGGAGCTCAAGAAGCCAAAGTGCGTATTGACTCCCAAGAAATTCAAGGCCTTGGGACCCCACCCAACACAACTCCAACCAAGAACGGATCCCCGGAGATAAAACTGAAAATCACCAAAACCTACATGAATGGGAAACCCTTGTTCGAATCTTCTATATGCGGCGAACAGGGGGGAGAAGCTCCGAAACCTGAGGAGACCAAAGGCAAAAGAGGAAGGAAGCGGAAAAGTATAAAGTTTGAGCCTAAAGAGGATAATAAACAAAGTGATGAAAGCCCAGAAAAGTCGAGTCCTGCCGAACCCCCTCAAGATAAGGTAATGGTCTTTCTATTGCTGTGCTAGACCTAAACTTTGGTACACGTTATAAAATTGTATATGCGTGGTCTGTAGGCATCAGCGGAAAATGGTGAGGCAGTGCAGCACGGGTTGCAAATTGACTGTTATAGGGGTTATTCTATGATTGACCCCAAAAATCCTGAGAACAGGGGTCCCGTTCCTGGTGGAGTGGCCAGTTGAGCTTGTGTCCTGCTGCCCTGTTACCTCACTATGGAGCCAAACACAGCGCTCAGCTATGTTTGTAGCAGAGAGAACGGGACCCCTATTCCTGGGAACGATGGGGATAGGGGATGACTTTTAATACATGACACAACCCCCTCCATGCCAACTTTAAAGTGGTATTCTGGTTTCACAATATTGATCATCAATATCAAAACGGTGGGGGTCCAACACCACTGCTGTGATACCGATGACCTATCCTGCAGATAAGTCATCAGTATCGTGAAACCAGAATACCCCTCTTACAAAACGCTTGAAGACTCTTGTGATTTGCAGTGAATCGGTTGCCCAGAGGAGTAAGCATTTTCATATAAGCCACGGATTTCAATCTTTGCATTGCAATGAATTAAATTCTTTGTGAAAATCCGCGGCAGGGCTTTGATATTCCACAGCATGGCTGGAATCCACTTCTGCTTTTTTCCCATGGTAACCTATACACTAGTATTCTGGCCCTAGTACGGACATACAGCGGAGACCATCAGGTTTCTGTTCTGCTATTTTTGATGGCAAGATTAGTGCCGCAGACTGCTTGGTTCTAGTAAAAAAAAAAAACCTGAGTGCCTGGCAATGACACACGAAATGTGAACGTAGCTTTACAATGCACTCCCCTCTTAAAGGGAGTCTGTCACCAACCTGACCCAACCGATCACATAGTTCAGTGGGACACAAAGACATGACACAGATGTTACCTTTGTTTCGTTTTTCGGATCATCCAAATCGCCCAAAAAGTCGTTTTTATGATATGCTAATGAGCCGTCGCAAGTGCCCATGGGCGGAGAGTTTGCTGAAAGTGCCCAAGTTTCCCCCGCCTCTCTCGCGCCTAACTCCGCCCCTCAGTAAACTCCGGCCAGCCCTGTGGCCCTGTGACTTCATATATCCCTATAGGCCGTTCGTGCATCGCTGCCGGGCCCGGGCATGCGCAGTGTTCTGCCCACAGTGGGAAGAGGCACAGAGATATGCAGTGCGCATGCGCCAGTTACTGGCGTAAACTCTGCGCATGCGCACTGCGTATCTCTGTGCCTCTGCGATGCACGAACGGCCTATAGGGATATATGAAGTCACAGAGTCACAGGGCTGGCCCGAGCTTACTGAGGGGCGCGAGTGAGGCAGGGGAACTTGGGCACTTTAAGCAAACTCTCCGCCCCTGGGCACTTGCGACGGCTCATTAGCATATCATAAAAACTACTTTTTGGGCGATTTGGATGATCTGAAAAACGAAACAAAGGTAACATCTGTGTCATGTCTTTGTGTCCCACTGAACTATGTGATCTGTTTAAAACCGGTCAGGTTGGTGACAGACTCCCTTTAACCAATTGCAGCAGTGCTAAAGGGAAAAATAAGTCTTAAAAGGGTTTTCCAAGATTTTAATACTGATGACCTATCCTCAGGATAGGTCATCAGTATCTGATTAGTGGGGGGGTCCAACACCCGGGACCCCCGCCCATCAGCTGTTTGAGAAGGCACCAGCCATTGTATAGTGGCTGTGCTTGGTATTGCACTCAGCCCCATTTACTTCAATAGACCCGAGCTGCTTCCAGGCCAGACTAGTGTTGAGCGAACTTGTTTTTTAATTTCGGCGTCTAAAGTTCGGGTTATCGAAGAATCCCATTATGGATTCTAAATTCCATTATGGTCCGTGGTAGCGGAATCCATAACTGGATTCTTCGATAACCCGAACTTTGGACGCAGAATTTAAAACACAAGTTCGCTCAACACTACACGTGACCAATGGCCTAGGAAAAGCTGCGAGAAGGGCGCTGTGCTACTGCGAGCCCTAGTGCCTCCTCAAACAGCTGATCGGCGGGGGTCCCATACACATTTGGGTTATTTATCCTCCAGTATTTTACGGTGTGATCATTCTGTATTTAGAGCTCATGTTGTATGCGAGTATCGGTCGTAATGGCGTTGTCCCGGAAGTTTAAGAAGTATAAAATAGCCATAACTCGCCTGTGTAACCTTCCGCCGCTTATTTTTTGGACTCGTGACATCTGCATGGTCTCAGCATGTATGGCACGGCATTGGAGCGGCAGAAGATTTAAAGGGGAACTGTCACCAGTCATCTCTCATAGACACATATCTGTGGTTCACCTGATTAAAACGTGTTTTTCTTTTTTTGATCTGAGACTCTCTTCCCGAGTTTTCATACTTTTTGTTAGGCCTCATTCACACTTCTTCAGTGAATCACGGACAGTGCTCGTACCCGTTGACCATTGATGTGTTTGTTCACATACGAGTGGTTTTGTGGAAAACCCACAGAGACATGCACTGCTTTGGTTCGCGATCCGAACCAATCACGCCCATTGAAGTCTATGGGTTAGTTGAAAAACTACTGACAGAACACCGTTAACATCCATTGTTCTGTCAGTGATTTTCAAGGACCACTGGTAGGAGACGCTCATTTTCAGCCTGGCAATGTACGTGGAATACGAAAGATAGAAAAACAGAGACATGGATCCTTCATGGACATCTTGTTATGGACGTCATCACGGACGTGCAAAAGGTGCTTAAATCTGTAAAGTGGGTGTTTAGCGCCGTTGCACCCCAGCTCCGTTCTGTGGCGAGTTCCTCCCTTGCTGTTTTGATTGACAGGGCTAGACGGTGGCAATGTAATCTTATCCGGCCATGTTATCTCATACGTGCACCATTGGTTTGCATATTGGCGCACGCACAGTACACCCTTCATTCTCTGCAGGGCCAGAAACAAGTGTATGCGGTGATGTCATGAGCTTCAGTCCGGAAAGGGAAGGGAAAGGACAGAGTGGAGGCTCAAGCCCTCAGCGCATGCACAGTGCACTTGTGTTCAGCCCTGCCAGGAATTAGGGCTGTTGTCGGCACCCTCCGATGTGCGAAAAGCACAGGGCCAGGAGAGATTACATTACCACTGCCCGGTGAAGGAAGGGCTGGACACGGAGTGGAGCTTCCATCTAACGAGAGTAGCTGTGAAGCCATTATTGCTCCAAACACCTAATCTGCATATTACCGAATAGTTTCAGAACATGGGAAGGGAGCCTCAGATCAAATTGGGTGAGCTACATCTAGGTGTCTATGCCCATAGCTGGATAGGGCGGTCGCTGGTGTCCGACTCCCTTTATCAGGTTAGTAAGTGTTAATTAAAGGGAGTTTGTGATCTTCCCCAGGCACAATTAAGTGCATGCACATTAACTGGATTGCTAATTGATCTAAGTGCTCAACCCCATTCCCCTGCTGTGTGCCCACAGACAGGCACTGGAAATTATTGGGAGGACTGATGAGCGCGCTCTCAGAAGTCTTCTTCGTTATGAGCACACGCACAGGAGTCCTGTCAATACCAGCACTTGATTAATTAAAGGGGCTGTGTCATCCCGAGCTTTGGTGGCCAGGAGAGCGGACTGCGCATGCGTGGCTGCCCTCCATTCCTTTCTATGGGACTTTGGAAAATAGCTGAGCGCACCGCTCGGCTGTTTTCAGCACTTCCTTAGAAATAAATAAAGGACAGCCTAGGGTTGGGCGATATACTGCGGTATTAAAAAACGGCGATATCACTGTTTCCTAATTACCGCGGTATTTTGTGATGTCATAGAAGCGTTCATGTGCACTGACCGCTTCAAAATCTGCGGCCGCCCGCAGTACGTTTGTACTTTTACTCGTGCAAATGTCCCCGATACCTGCTGGCCGCTTGCGGCGGCGCTCTTAGCAGTTCGGCGTGGGGGAAGGAATTCTGTGACTCGCATTCCCGGCACCTGACCTCTGAAAGAATGCTGTGATCCGCGCAATTAACAGCCCTCAGGTGTGGCACCTGAGGGGTTAATTGCGCGGATCACAGCGTCCTGTCAGAGGTCGGGTGCCGGTAATGTTCTTCAGTCTCTGCATTGGTGGCAGTGGGCAGTGGCCACAGGGTCCCCCTCCCCCTTCCATCATTGGTGGCAGTGGGCAGTTCCGATCGGAGTCCCAGCAGTGTAATGCTGGGGCTCCGATCGGTTACCATGGCAGCCAGGACGCTACTGAAGTCCTGGCTGCCATGGTATGTTAGTGAGCAGCATCATACTCGCGTGCGCCGTGGCCGCCGGGCGCTCCTTCTTCTCATAGGTCTGTGCGGCGCATTGCTAATGCTATAAGCATTAGCAATGCGCCGCACAGACAAAAGAAGGAGCGGCCACGGCGCACGTGAATATAATGCTGCTCACCAACATACCATGGCAGCCAGGACTTCAGTAGCGTCCTGGCTGCCTTGGTAACCGATTGGAGCCCCAGCATTAGGCCTCATGCACACGACCGTTGTGTGCATCCGTGTCCGTTGTTCCGTTTTCCGTGATTTTCTGCGGACCCATTGACTTTCAATGGGTCCGTGGAAAACTCGGAAAATGCACCGTTTGTCATCCGCGTCTGTGATCCGTGTTTCCAGTCTGTCAAAAAAATATAACCTGTCCTATTTTTTTGACTGACAACTGTTCACGGACCCATTCAAGTCAATGGGTCAGTGAAAAAACACGGAGGCATCCGCATCCGTGTCCGTTTTTTTCCTATCATTTTCAAGGCAAACTTGACTTAGTTTTTTTTTTTTTTTTTCACTTTTCTTGTCTGGTGATCCTCCAAAAATCAAGGAAGACACACGAAAAAAAAAAAAAAAAAAACGGACACGGAACAACGGAACCCCGTTTTGCGGACCTTGAAAAAATACCGTCGTGTGCATGAGGCCTTACACTGCTGGGACTCCGATCGGAACTGCCCACTGCTACCAATGGGGGATGGGGGACCCTGTGGCCACTGCCACCAATGATTAATACTAGGGGGGGGGGGGGGGGTTGAGTTACCAGAGGGGGCTGATGAGAGGGAGAGGCTGGGGGGCACATGAGAGGCTGGGGGGCTGATCAGAGGCTGGGGCTGTTTTTTGGACTTTTGGTTAGTCAGTGGTCACAAAATAAATGTGTTATTTATTTAATTGTTATAATTGGTAATTTGGTATCGGTAATTGGTATTGTGAGTACTTAAATAAGAGTATCGGTACTAGTACTCGGTCTAAAAAAAAATGGTATCGGGGCATCCCTACTATACCACTCGTTCTGGTACAGAATTAAGGCCTCTTTCACACTTGCGTTGTCCGGATCCGTCGTGCACTCCATTTGCCGGAGGTGCCCGCCGGATCCGTAACAACGGAAGTGAACTGAAAGCATTTGAAGACGGATCCGTCTTCAAAATGCGTTCAGTGTTACTATGGCAGCCAGGACGCTATTAAAGTCCTGGCTGCCATAGTAGTAGTGGGGAGCGGGGGAGCAATATACTTACAGTCCGTGCGGCTCCCGGGGCGCTCCAGAATGACGTCAGAGCGCCCCATGCGCATGGATGACGTAATCCATGCGATCACGCCATCATGCGCGTGGGGCGCCCTGACGTCACTCTGAAGCGCCCTGGGAGCCGCACGGACGGTAAGTATACTGCTCCCCACTACACTTTTTAACATGGCAAACAGGACTATTCAGAAAAAGGTAAACGTCGGATGCGCCGAAACGACGTTTAGCTTAAGGCCGGATCCGGATTAATGCCTTATAATTGGCATTAATTCCGGATCCGGCCTTGCGGCAAGTGTTCAGGATTTTTGGCCGGAGCAAAAAGCGCAGCATGCTGCGGTATTTTCTCCGGCCAAAAAACGTTTCGGTCCTGAACTGATTTCTCTCCTTTAAGAATGCATGGGGATAATCCTGATCAGGATTCTTCCGGCATAGAGCCCCGACGACGGAACTCTATGCCGGAACAGAACAACGCAAGTGTGAAAGAGCCCTAAGACTGTAATGTTTTTGTTGTTACTAGAAGTCAATTGACTAGTTACAGATACCCGAAATGGTGAAAAATGACATAAAAGTATAAAAATTAATGTCTCCTTGTGGCTGCCAGGCTTACCCCATACAGTATAACGTCTCCTTGTGGCTGCCAGGCTTACCCCATACAGTATAATGTCTCCTTGTGGCTGCCAGGCTTACCCCATACAGTATAATGTCTCCTTGTGGCTGCCAGGCTTACCCCATACAGTATAATGTCTCCTTGTGGCTGCCAGGCTTACCCCATACAGCTAATGTCTCCTTGTGGCTGCCAGGCTTACCCCATACAGTATAACGTCTCCTTGTGGCTGCCAGGCTTACCCCATACAGTATAATGTCTCCTTGTGGCTGCCAGGCTTACCCCATACAGTATAACGTCTCCTTGTGGCTGCCAGGCTTACCCCATACAGTATAATGTCTCCTTGTGGCTGCCAGGCTTACCCCATACAGTATAATGTCTCCTTGTGGCTGCCAGGCTTACCCCATACAGTATAACGTCTCCTTGTGGCTGCCAGGCTTACCCCATACAGTATAATGTCTCCTTGTGGCTGCCAGGCTTACCCCATACAGTATAACGTCTCCTTGTGGCTGCCAGGCTTACCCCATACAGTATAATGTCTCCTTGTGGCTGCCAGGCTTACCCCATACAGTATAAAGTCTCCTTGTGGCTGCCAGGCTTACCCCATACAGTATAATGTCTCCTTGTGGCTGCCAGGCTTACCCCATACAGTATAAAGTCTCCTTGTGGCTGCCAGGCTTACCCCATACAGTATAATGTCTCCTTGTGGCTGCCAGGCTTACCCCATACAGTATAACGTCTCCTTGTGGCTGCCAGGCTTACCCCATACAGTATAACGTCTCCTTGTGGCTGCCAGGCTTACCCCATACAGTATAACGTCTCCTTGTGGCTGCCAGGCTTACCCCATACAGTATAATGTCTCCTTGTGGCTGCCAGGCTTACCCCATACAGTATAACGTCTCCTTGTGGCTGCCAGGCTTACCCCATATAGTATAATGTCTCCTTGTGGCTGCCAGGCTTACCCCATACAGTATAATGTCTCCTTGTGGCTGCCAGGCTTACCCCATACAGTATAACGTCTCCTTGTGGCTGCCAGGCTTACCCCATACAGTATAATGTCTCCTTGTGGCTGCCAGGCTTACCCCATACAGTATAATGTCTCCTTGTGGCTGCCAGGCTTACCCCATACAGTATAATGTCTCCTTGTGGCTGCCAGGCTTACCCCATACAGTATAACGTCTCCTTGTGGCTGCCAGGCTTACCCCATACAGTATAACGTCTCCTTGTGGCTGCCAGGCTTACCCCATACAGTATAAAGTCTCCTTGTGGCTGCCAGGCTTACCCCATACAGTATAATGTCTCCTTGTGGCTGCCAGGCTTACCCCATACAGTATAACGTCTCCTTGTGGCTGCCAGGCTTACCCCATACAGTATAATGTCTCCTTGTGGCTGCCAGGCTTACCCCATACAGTATAACGTCTCCTTGTGGCTGCCAGGCTTACCCCATACAGTATAACGTCTCCTTGTGGCTGCCAGGCTTACCCCATACAGTATAAAGTCTCCTTGTGGCTGCCAGGCTTACCCCATACAGTATAATGTCTCCTTGTGGCTGCCAGGCTTACCCCATACAGTATAAAGTCTCCTTGTGGCTGCCAGGCTTACCCCATACAGTATAAAGTCTCCTTGTGGCTGCCAGGCTTACCCCATACAGTATAATGTCTCCTTGTGGCTGCCAGGCTGCCCCCATACAGTATAATGTCTCCTTGTGGCTGCCAGGCTGCCCCCATACAGTATAACGTCTCCTTGTGGCTGCCAGGCTGCCCCCATACAGTATAATGTCTCCTTGTGGCTGCCAGGCTTACCCCATACAGTATAATGTCTCCTTGTGGCTGCCAGGCTGCCCCCATACAGTATAATGTCTCCTTGTGGCTGCCAGGCTTACCCCATACAGTATAATGTCTCCTTGTGGCTGCCAGGCTTACCCCATACAGTATAACGTCTCCTTGTGGCCCAAAGTGTTTTTTTCTTCTAAATGGGCATTTATCGCGATATATATCGTTATCGCGGTAAATTTCTTAATATAGTTATCGTGGGAATATTTTTGATATCGTCCAACCCTAGGACAGCCGCACATGCGCAGTCCGCTCTCCTAGCGCAGGGCTTGACAAATTTCCTTGGAATCTAGGAGCCAGCTAAAAAAGTTAAAAGCCAGGTGGAGCCGCGTCATAAAGCCCCTAGTAGGTGCCCCCATAGTGCTCCCCCCCCCCCACTTCTCCATAGAGCCCCCCCAATAATGCTGTATACCATGTTACATATACCACCGCTCCGTCCCCGGACCCAATTGACTATAATGGGGATGGGGGTGGAGCTCCGGCGCAGCACAGCAGTTCGCGGTGAGAGGCCGCTGGACTAAAAAGTTGGACATGCAGTACTTTTAGTCCGGCGGCCTTTCACCATGCACTGCCGTGCTGCGCCGGAGCTCCACCCCCATTATAGTCAATGGGGACAGATCTGCGGTCCGGCGAAACAGCGGAAGGACGGATCCGACAGGGTGAACAGCCTGCCGGATCCATCCTGCCGCAAGTGTGAAAGTAGCCTAAGGCCTCTTTCACACTTGCGTTGTTGGGATCCGGCATGCACTTCCGTTGCCGGAGGTGCCTGCCGGATCCGTAACAACGCAAGTGTACTGAAAGCATTTGAAGACGGAACCGTCTTCCAAATGCTTTCAGTGTTACTATGGCACCCAGGACGCTATTAAAGTCCTGGTTGCCATAGTAGTAGCGGGGAGCGGTATACTTACAGTCCGTGCGGCTCCCGGGGCGCTCCAGAATGACGTCAGAGCGCCCCATGCGCATGGATGACGTGATCCATGTGATCACGTGATCCATGCGCTTGGGGCGCCCTGACGTCACTCTGGAGCGCCCGGGGAGCCGCACGGACGGTAAGTATGCTGCTCCCCGCTACACTTACCATGGCTGTCAGGACTTTAGCGTCCCGGTAGCCATGGTAACTATTCAGAAAAAGCTAAACGTCGGGTCCGGCAATGCGCCGAAACGACGTTTAGCTTAAGGCCGGATCCGGATCAATGCCTTTCAATGGGCATTGATCCCGGATCCGGCCTTGCGGCAAGTCTTCAGGATTTTTGGCCGGAGCAAAAAGCGCAGCATGCTGCGGTATTTTCTCCGGCCAAAAAACGTTCCGTACCGGAACTGAAGACATCCTGATGCATCCTGAACGGATTACTCTCCATTCAGAATGCATTAGGATAATCCTGATCAGTATTCTTCCGGCATAGAGTCCCGACGACGGAACTCTATGCCGGAAGACAACAACGCAGGTGTGAAAGTAGCCTTAGTTCAATAGCTACTGAATGAGACAGAAGAAGGGATGCCTTTAACATATAGATCTCCTTGAGAAGCCAATTTGATCCTAAAGGGTTAATTCAACCTGTAATCTAAACTCTGTGTCATCTGTCACTTCTCTTATCTCTCTGCTGACTGCCCCTTAATCTTATCACTGCTGCAAAAGCATCAGCCTCAGTGTAACCTGTTCTAGACTTTAACTCAAAGAATGGAATGAGTCTCTAACTAAGGGCTCATTCAGACGGCCGTATGCTGTCCGCAAAAATACTGAATGCTATCCGTTTTTTTGCGGATCCGCAAAAAAACGGATCTGCAAAAAAACGGATAGCATTCAGTATTTTTGCGGAGCCATAGACTTCAATGGGGCCATGTCCTGATTTTCACGGACAAGTATAGGACATGTTTCATTTTTTTTGCGGATCCGCAAAAAAACGGATAGCATTCAGTATTTTTGCGGACAGCATACGGCCGTCTGAATGAGCCCTAAGTCGGATCTTTAGATTCTTTTACCTGAGACTCATTCGATTCTTTCTAGACTCCCCCCTGTACTTGTGTCAGTGACCCAGCTCTGATTGGTTGGTGGGCGGGGAGGGGAGGGGCTGGCAGAAGCAGCTTCCACTCTAGGATCAGATTACACTCCTCCCGAGCCCCTCCCCTCCCTGCTGCCAGCGTCTCTGCTATTGTGTGCTGTGACGGAGCTGTTTCAAACGGTGCTGCTTCCGGACAGAACGGGAGCTCCGCACCCATCGCCCGGGCACCTTTGAAAATGGGCTGACAAATACCCAAGCGCCAGGACTAAATTCCTGGTCGCCATGGCGACCTGGCGCCTGGGATTTGTCGAGCCCTGTCCTAGCGATATGCCACCAAAGCTCGGGATGCCACAGGCCCTTTTAAGTAGCAATCTGCAGCCCATTCCGGCAGTACTGGTCATGACTAGTGACCGCTTCAATTTGTTAACATTTCTGAAATTCACAGATGCAGTATAAATGGTTTATAAAGGGGTTTACCGGGACGTGCGTATTGATGAGATGCTCCTTGGGATAGGCCCTCACTATTAGATCGGTGGGGGTCGGCCAGTCATCTGTTGGAAGGGGCCCCAATGCTCAGACTATTTAGTTTTGTTTCCATCACTTCCAGTACATCCGCACATTCACTACTGAGCCTGCGCCTAATTATTTTTTGAATGCATGATGGCTGACAGTGTGAACCCAGCAATATGGTTTCTGTGTATAATGGACCCACAAGGGGGGAGCCAGATCCGAAATCAAATAGTCTAGTGCAGGGATCAGCAACCTCCGGCACTCCAGCTGTTCTGAAACTACAACTCCCAGAATCCTCCTTTTTACTTCTATTGGAGTTACAAGAACAGCCGAATAAGTGTGTATGCTGGGAGTTGTAGTTTCACAGCAGCTGGAGTGCCAAAGGTTGCCGATCCCTGGTCTAGTGGGTATGGATAATAAATATACCAAAAAGTCGGCCATACACTTTAGATCTTTAGATAGCTGCCATTTGGCCAACAGCTGTTCCTCCCGACTGACCACCATACACAGGGGAGCGAGCCACTACCAAACGAGGATCGGGCACGTTGCAGTCCTACCCCCCCATGCACATTAGATATTCATCTGGTCCCGGTGAAATCTTAATGCAAGCTTGGAAGTTACAGTATTTTTGATGGTAAGAATAAGGCCAGCTCTCTGGATCTGACATTGCTGGATATGCCAGAAATTGGCCAGGCAAAAACCGCTGCATGGACTGTTTTTTGTTCTCTGATTCCTGGCATTCTGTGCCGCCACAGCCTTCCAGGGAGATGAACGCCGCAGGTGTGAAACTAGCCGAACGCTGCAGACTGCGCTGTCTCAAAAATACTGGAAAATCCAACCCTGATCCTGCCAGTTTTAACCCCTTAGGTTACTTTCACACTAGCGTTAATATTTTCCGGTATTGAGATCCGTCATCGGGTCTCAATACCGGAAAAAAAATCTCTTCCGTTTTGTCCCCATTCATTGTCAAAGGGGACAAAGCGTAACTGAACAGAACGGAATCCTCCAAAATGCATTCCGTTCCGTTCTCATACCGGAGAGCAAACCGCAGATAGTGTGAAAGTAGCCTTAGATGCAGTGGTCAGTAGCTAGCTATTTGACAGCATAAGGAAACTGTCTGTCTGGCCATCGGCATGCTGCAATGCAGTACCATGGCGGCCAGGGGCCTGAAAAAGGCCCCCGTGCATGCCAACAGTATCTGCCTGATAGGCCATGCCAGAGACTTGTCCTAATGGGCGGCCTGTTGTTAGATCAGTGACTGGCTATAATGCTGTGCATGCCGGTTTTCTAGTGTAAAAAAATAAGTCACTAGTCACCGGGGGCAGGGCAGGGGTAGTGCTGTTTTGCTAAAAAATTTACCACTTTTTGCCGTTTTACTCCACCCTCATCATTTTTTAAAAAGCTATGTTAATTAGTTTTCACTTCAGATTTATTATAACTCTGACTCCACAGAAGAAGATGTATACAATATATCGATCGGCACTGCGGGAAATAGAGTGCCGGTGCGCGCGTCCCAGGGCAGGCGTCCCATGTAGATAAAAGGAAGAACGGAGCGGCACTCGCTGTTAGTATATAATCTTGTGAATTATTGGCACATTCCAGTGATGGCGTTTCGGCATACAATCTGCCTTTATCAAACTGTCAGATTGTATGCCGAAACGCCATCACTGGAATGTGCCAATAATTCACAAGATTATATACGAACAGCGAGTGCCGGTCCGTTCTTCCTTTTATCGACAGAAGAAAAGTCATGAAATCACTCCAGTAGGGAGGTGGTGTACAAAAAGTAGAATATAATTTCTAGACAAAAGTGTAAGGTTTGAAAGATGTGCAAAATTTATCAAACCACACTAGGGCTGCAGTAAAAGATTATTTCAGTAATAGAGTATTCTTCCGATTTATTTTTTTACGATTAATCGAGTAATCTAATTAGAAAATATTAATTAATAGACTCATCAGTCCCCCAACACCCTTCGTTCCCTCCTGTGCGATCAGTTCCCCCAGTGCCATCAGCTCCACTATCCCCCAGTGCCATCAGCTCCACTATCCCCCAGTGCCATCAGCTCCACTATCCCCCAGTGCCATCAGCTCTCCCCCCACCCCAGTGCCATCAGCTCCACTATCCCCCAGTGCCATCAGCTCCACTATCCTCCAGTGCCTTCAGCTCTCCCCCCACCCCAGTGCCATCAGCTCCACTATCCCCCAGTGCCTTCAGCTCTCCCCCCACCCCAGTGCCTTCAGCTCTCCCCCCACCCCAGTGCCATCAGCTCCACTATCCCCCAGTGCCATCAGCTCCACTATCCCCCAGTGCCATCAGCTCCACTATCCCCCAGTGCCATCAGCTCCACTATCCCCCAGTGCCATCAGCTCCACTATCCCCCAGTGCCATCAGCTCCACTATCCCCCAGTGCCATCAGCTCCACTATCCCCCAGTGCCATCAGCTCCACTATCCCCCAGTGCCATCAGCTCCACTATCCCCCAGTGCCATCAGCTCCACTATCCCCCAGTGCCATCAGCTCCACTATCCCCCAGTGCCATCAGCTCCACTATCCCCCAGTGCCATCAGCTCCACTATCCCCCAGTGCCATCAGCTCCACTATCCCCCAGTGCCATCAGCTCCACTATCCCCCAGTGCCATCAGCTCCACTATCCTCCAGTGCCATCAGCTCCACTATCCTCCAGTGCCATCAGCTCTCCCCCCACCCCAGTGCCATCAGCTCCACTATCCCCCAGTGCCTTCAGCTCTCCCCCTACCCCAGTGCCTTCAGCTCTCCCCCTACCCCAGTGCCTTCAGCTCTCCCCCTAAGTAGTGCCATCAACTTGCCCCCTTTAGTGCCACCAGCTTGCCCCCCAGTGCCAGTACCTACCTTTCCTGTAGGGGCACTGCTCCACAGCTCCTCCGTCTTCTTCTCCGCGCGCTGCACTGACGTCACACAGCGTCGGGTCATAGGGCACACGTACGTGCACTATGTCCTGGCGATGTGTCGGAGCTGAAAGCGCAGTACGGGCCGACGGGTGACCACGGGGCGGTAAGTAATAGCAAGAGCTTCACTCCCACTTCATGGTCACATGACGCAAACGAATCCTCTGCAAAAAATTTGCATCAAGGATTTTTTTGTGTCGAATTACTCAATTCAATGAAGTAATTGTTTCAGCCCTAAACAACATGCAACATTTGATTAATTTGGTGCAAACTGTGCCAACGCAGAGTCAATTCCCTCTGTGTATTACAAACCATTGTATAAGTGATCAAATGGTCACTGCTTCAAGTCCGCTAATGGGACAAAAAAAAAAGTACCCCCACCCCCAAAAAAACTTTTGTTAAAAATTTGTGTATATTTTCTTTAGTTTTTTTGTTTTCTTTTGTTCTTTACATGTTTTCTCCTGTACAGTAACGTTAAAGGGGTTCTGCACTTTGTTTTAACTGATGATCTATCCTCTGGATAGATCATCAGCTTCTGATCGGTGGGGGTCAGACATCCGGGACCCTCGCCGATCAGCTGTTTGAGAAGGCAGCAGCGCTCCAGTAGCGCCGCGGCGTTCTGACTGTTTGCCACCGGCCCATTCAAGGGAACGGAGCTTAGCCGCGACCACGCTAGTTGATACTAGTCGTGACGTCAGTGGGCCGGCGGTAAACAGTGAGAATGCCGCGGCGCTACTGGAGCGCCGCTGCCTTCTCAAACAGCTGATCGGCTGGGGTCCCGGGTGTCGGACCCCCGCTGATCAGAAACTGATGATCTATCCAGAGGATAGATCATCAGTTAAAACAAAGTGCAGAACCCCTTTTAACTTTTCACAGTGAATGGGGGCATACCAAATAAATATAGGATTTTTACATTTTAGTAATTTTATGTTGCTATATTCCAAGACCAAAAAGTTTTTAGTTTTCAATGAGATGAGGGCTTGAAAGGACATGCCCCCTGAGCTCTGATAGGGAGAGCATGGACACGCCCCCCTGAGCTCTGATAGGGAGAGCATGGACACGCCCCCCTGAGCTCTGATAGGGAGAGCATGGACACGCCCCCCCCTGAGCTGTGATGGGAGAGCATGGACACGCCCCCCTGATCTGTGATAGGGAGAGCTGAGACACGCCTCCTGAGCTGCAGGAGAAAAGACACTCCCCTGAGCTGCCAGCTTGATATAAATCTAGCAGAGCAATGAATGTGGAGATCTCTGGATCCATGTGAGGTCCAGGGCCGGTTCTAGCTTTGTTAGAAAGAGACTGTTTAAGTTTGTTTCCTGGGGACCCAGTGGCAATCAGACGGTGACCTCCTGTTCTGCAGGGGGCCTAATCTGACTTATGGACCATAGTTGTTCTTGTGGCAAGGTCCCACAGTAAATGTCATCGTGTAGGTCAGTAAAGTCTTTGCAAGTGTTAATGCACATATTTAAAGGGTTTCTATCACTTCGTTTCACCTATTTAGCTTTCAGACACTAGCGATCCGCTAGTGTCTGCTTTATCTAACCATCCTAATATAAGAGCTTATTGTCCTGCCGTTTAGCTAAAAAAATAACTTATATAGATATGCAAATGAGCCTCTAGGTGCTATGGGGGCGTGATTAGCACCTAGAGGCTCCGTTTACCTTAACAAACTGCCGCCGCCCAGCGCGTCCCTCCAGCCCGCCCATCTCCTCCGGAATGCGATGCTCCTCGTATTCGGCGCATGCGCAGTGAATGTCTGATCGCTTCCCTGCTCAGACATCTCCACTGCGCCTGTTCCTCGGAGCACTATGATGTCATCGGCGCAGGCGCAGTGGAGATGTCTGAGCAGGGAAGCGATCAGACATTCACTGCGCATGCGCCGAATACGAGGAGCATCGCATTCCGGAGGAGATGGGCGGGCTGGAGGGACGCGCTGGGCGGCGGCAGTTTGTTAAGGTAGACGGAGCCTCTAGGTGCTAATCACGCCCCCATAGCACCTAGAGGCTCATTTGCATATCTATATAAGTTATTTTTTTAGCTAAACGGCAGGACAATAAGCTCTTATATTAGGATGGTTAGGTAGAGCAGACACTAGCGGATCGCTAGTGTCTGAAAGCTAAATAGGTGAAACGAAGTGATAGAAACCCTTTAACGCTGAAGTCTTGACCGGTCTGTGTGAGTTTTGTGTATTTTATGCCTCTGGTCAGGAGAAAGCAGGGAAGTCTCTCCCAGGACGTCCTTGGTTTCCGCTGACGTGGTCCTATCTTAGTATAGGCATAAGATAATATGGGCTTGTGAATGAAGACTTTGGACCAACGCTGCTTGAGATGTGGATTTACTAAAATGTTGTTCCGGTCGCCAAGATGTGACCCATGTCTGTACATAACTCGAGCTCTTTCCACTCTTCACTGTATTTTTCTCTTCCCGTAGTCTGCTTCAAATCTGGACGCCTCCGACCTCAAGGAAGATAAAGAATCCACAAAATTTTCAGTTGGAGACCTGGTATGGTCCAAGGTGTCTGGCTATCCGTGGTGGCCATGTATGGTGACCTCCGATCCTGTCCTGCACAGCCACACCAAGATAAAAGGTACATGGCGCCCTTGCCTGTGGAGGTGGTTTTTGGCTGATCAGTAAGAGCCCCATGAATCCTATGAGAAGGAGACTGTTATAGCGGATCTGTCCGGCCTCCTGTCTTGTGGGAGGACCAGACATCTTCATTTTTGGAATCAGTGGTTGGATCCACCAATTGTCAGTTTTTAGCCATCGGACACTTTTAACTGACGGTCGGTATTATGTGAGAATACCATTCGTACAATGAATGAGGCTAGTCACTGTGGCAGACCTAGTGGAGCTATACTGTAGGGGTCAAGTCAGGATGAAACGTCCTCTTTAGCCATCAGGTTTTGCTTTTACTAGGGCTGTTTAGTGCATGTCGTGCCCCCTGGTCTAACGATTAGAATAACATACTGATGTCCTTTTTTTAAAAAGCACTTGACAGCAGGATCAACCTCATTAAACTATGCATAATGTCTGGTAGGGTTGACCCTGCCGATTTACAATTATACATGTCGTCTTCAATCGGTTTTGGTTTTTCCAAGGAAAAAAAAACCTCCTTTATTTATGGAAATAAGGGCTTCAGTGCACCGAGGGAGGGGGCTCAGCACTGGAAAGCAGGGAAATTCAGGTGCACAGAGGGGCTCGGCACTGACTCTCGGTGCACTGAAGCCCTCTTTTGCATAAAAAACAGAGGCCCCTGTGGATAGGGGATAACTTTTATCTCCCTTTTTAAAGCTGCAGGATCAAGCCTATCGGGCTATGGGGTTGATCCTGCTGACGGGTGCTCTTTAATGTTATATGAACATACTGGAATGGCTGTGTGTGAAATTTATATACCTTTTTGTTTACTTAGGGCAAAAAAAGAGTATCCGCCAGTACCACGTGCAGTTTTTTGGCAATGCACCTGAAAGAGCTTGGATATTTGAGAAGAGTTTAGTGCCCTTCAAGGGGGAAAACGAGTATGACCATCTGTGCCAGGAGAGCGCAAAACAAGCGCCCAAAGCTGAGAAACTTAAGGTGCGTCCCTGTCTGCAATGATTTATCACTGCGCCTCCCCCCCCCCCCCCCCTTCATTCTCAGTATCGTCGGGGTCCCAGAGATCGTAAAGTGATGGGATTTCCTCAGCACCTGTCGTTCATGCTTTTATTTTTCTTACAGCTTTTAAAACCAATATCCGGTAAACTGAAAACCCAGTGGGACGTAGGTATGGAACAAGCGAAAGAAGCCATATCGATGTCCAGAGAAGAGAAGAAGGATAAATTCACTTTCGTATACATCAAGGACCGTCCTCACCTTAATCCTAAAGTAGCGGGGGAAGCCGGTATCCCTGTGGAGACGTACGATGAGGATGAAGAGGATGAGCCACCTGAGAGCCCCAAGAAAGAAGATGAAGTGCCCAACAAGAGGAGGAGGGTGTCCAGGAATTCGTCTTCTAACTGTCAAGACACTGACCCTGATTGGAAAACCACTACTGCAAGCTCCGAGCCGAAAAGTGGCATGACGTCCCCTCCGCCGAAAAGGAAATCTGGAGGAAGAGGCAGAAAGGGGGATGCGGTGAACCAGTTCCTAGTTTTTTGCCAGAAGCACAAAGATGAGGTTTGTTATCCACATTTTGCTTCTGTTGCCACATTAGTTTTATGTTATACATGGTCCCGGTATCCAGCCTGCGTACATCGTAGAAGTGCTAGGTATAGAATAATACAGGGCGCTGGCACTGAAACTCGATGTGGCTGGAAAGTCCTCATAATACAGCTCACGCTTGTCTGCTGCCCTGTTTACAGTGGTTTTCTGGAGTTCGGTTTTATTTCCTGCCCTCAGGTTAAGCCGTCGCCAAGGCTGAAAAGTCAGATCCCCACCGACTGGATAGGTCATCAATATCCCGAACCCAGAAAACCTTTTAATGTGCTTTGTGGTCTGAAAACGGAACACAGTGGAGCAGATTTACTAATAGTGTCTTACTTTGGACTGTATAAGAATACGAATCAGTCTTAGGCCTCATGCACACGGCCGTTGTTTTGGTCCGCATCCGAGCCGAAGTATTTGTGGCTTGGAATGCGGACCCATTCACTTCTATTGGGCAGCAAAAGATGCGGACAGCACTCCGTGTGCTGTCCGCATCCGTTGCTCCGTTCCGTGGTCTGCAAAAAAAATATAACCTGACCTATTCTTGTCCGTTTTGCGGACAAGAATAGGCAGTTATAGCAATGGCTGTCCGTGTTTAGCAAATTGCAGAACGCACACGGACGCCATCCGTGTTTTGCGGACTGCAAAACACAGACCGGTCGTGTGCATGAGGCCTTAATGGGGTTTTCCAAGACTTTTTTTTTTTTTTGACAAAAATGTTTATTAGTATTGTGTCATGATCCCGATACACATTACAGTATAATCCAGAGTACATTAAAGTTCACATTTCCACGCCATGGTGCATTTTCAGTAGTAAATCTGCCCAACAGCATTCTGACTCCTGCTGCTCAAAGTAGGGGAACACGAATCGGGGGAGATATATATTTGCCCATTGTCCCCACGCTGACAGCAGGAAGAGCTGAGGACATGTACCTCTCTCCCCCCCCCCCCCCTTTCTTGGGACGCTAATGATGCCCTCTGCCTGTGATATCACCTGTCTACGCTGTGTCCGTATCTGCCTGCTCACTGCAGCAAGGAGAGGTGACGTCGCAGGGGGAGGGCATCGGAGAGTGCAAGGGGGGTGTGCGGATGTTTGAGAGCACAACTTGTAGACGAAAGGTTCTCCTGTAGCCACCAGGAAGGGGAGATGGGGTTAGCAGGAGGGTGCAAGAGTGGCCGCCTTCGGTGCACTTAACTACTCAATTGCACATGAATGAAAGGACTTTTTCTCCAGATATCACTACATTCAGCTGAGCTAGCCCTTTAAGGCGCTGTTAGTTTAGCACAAAATTTTTATGGTGACGTGAGCGCTCATGACATTTACTTACGTAGTACGGCGCCACCTGGTGTTCAAAGTGTATAGTAATGTGCATGTCTACTGAGCTGTGTGCTGCTGGTCACGGCGAGGTCTCTGCTTAGTGATCCTCTGTTCTCTGGAGGGCAGCCAGGCTAATGAAAATGGCTCTCCTTCCTGCACAAAGCCCCCATCACATGCATATACCCCGGTGCCTGTATAATATACTGAAGCTTTGCTACTCGTTTGAGATATTTCACCCTCTTCTCCTCCTGTAGGTAATAAGTGAACATCCCGACGCTTCCAGCGAAGAGATCGAAGAGTTACTCGAGTCGCAATGGAACATGCTCAGCGACAAACAAAAAGCCCGCTATAATACAAAGTTTGCCATAATCACCTCGCCCAAATCTGAAGAAGACTCTGGTAAACCTGATACTGCACTGTACTCTAAGGCATTTAAATAGCTTTCATGCTGCTTTTAGATGGGAGCCAACCTTTCTACTAATCCCTTTTCCTATATATCTAGCCCATTGTTTTGTATGTTCCACGTAGGTGCAGTCACATATCCCCCCCCCCCCCTCTTTTATTGGTTTACGTATAACGCACAAGTAGAGTCTATTTTATAGCAATAGAAAGAAAAAAGCCGATGTATATTGGAAGCGTCTCCCCGCTTAGCAGCTTATCTGACGCAGAGTCTTGTCGTTCAATTCCTCATACAGTTTTATTCTCACTATGGGTTTTATTCACACATTGCGGCCATGTTTTTTTTTTTTCCTGTAATTTTCCAAAACGGTGACATGACCGCAACCTGTGAGTAGACCCGAATACGTTCCGAGTGGATGCAATAATAGTGTCAGTGTAATATGTGCACCCAGTATCTGCAGCCCTCCCCCCATCGTTTATAATGCTGTCCACTGCAAGTGCTGCTTAGTTAAAGAATCACAAGCTCTTTATTTAAAGGTAAAGTGCAATCAATGCCTGAATACAATTTTTTTAAAGGGGTGTTTTAAGGTTTTGATAGAAATGTATAATTTGTCTGTGGGTGAAAAAAAAAAGAAACTGTCTACTCTCCGGACACATCTGTTTTAGTAAATGCTTACATTCTATATAAAACGACAAAGTTGGATTTTTTTTTTATATATATATTACAGTTCTGCATTGCTCTGTGCCTCTGTTATTCCACTTGGAAGTGTTTGGATAAGGTTAGAATTGGATGCTGCCGTTCCCTGCGTGCCCACTGTCTCCAGGAGGGGTAACCGAGGCAGTGATGGCTAACCTCGGGCACTCCAGCTGTGGTGAAACTACGACTCCCAGCATGCTCCATTCATTTCTATGGCGTTCAGAGAACAGCCAAGCAAGTTGTGCATCTTGGGAGTCGTAGTGTTACCACAGCTGGAGTGCCGGAGGTTAGCCATGACAGAATTAAGGAATGGTACAATATAGGACAGACAAGTCCTTTCTTTATTGAAGCAGGTCCTAGTAGTCTCCAAAGTAACTTGGAAAATCTGAGAAGTCTTGGCAGAGTCTTCAGTTGTGGCACTTGGACCCCCTCCCCCTAGCAACCTTAAAGGGAACCTGTCACCGGGATTTTGTGTATAGAGCTGAGGACACGGGTTGCTAGATGGCCGCTAGAACATCCGCAATACCCAGTTCTCATAGCTCTGTGTGCTTTTATTGTGTAAAAAAAACGATTTGATACATATGCAAATTAACATAAAAGAGTCATATCTTACGTGTGTGACCAGAGAAGAGTCATATTTTCAAGCTCTGACTCATCTCAGGTTAATTTGCATATGTATCAAATCGTTTTTTACACAATAAAAGCACACAGAGCTATGGGGACTGGGTATTGCGGATGTGCTAGCGGCCATCTAGCAACCCATGTCCTCAGCTCTATACACAAAATCCCGGTGACAGGTTCCCTTTAAAAGGGGTTGTCTGCTTTAGAAAATACCCTCCTCTATGAGCTTGAGCAGAGACTGGCTTCAAAGATTGTCTCTGGAGGACCCATCGATGTAATTGAGATATGTGTAATACCTAATTTCCCCCTAAGGTGGCGCTGTAGTGGAATTGAACACTTGCTGCTAGGTTAAAGGGGTGTTCTCCTTTCACATATTCATAGCACATCTTCCTGATTTTTAGGGGCCTCCCAGTAATTTTTCATTAAGGCATTATTCGAAACCACTTTAATTTAATTATATATATTTTTTTTTTTCATCCAAAGACAAATTTACGTTTCTAATAAAATGGCAGAAAAACCCTCAAACTTGTAACTACGATATAATAATGAAATAGAGGCTGCTGAACACGAATCTCTGCTGTAAATGAATACTCGCGGGGGTTTACCTACTTAGAAGACCCCTGTATGTGCCATAAAAGCCTGATCCGAGGCCTGGTAGGGAGGTGACTCCTAGAGTAATGCAGAGGGTATCGCACATGTGCGGCCCGCCTCCTGCCGATCAGTCATTTGTGGAGTATTCAGTCGATAAATGCTAACTGGAAAACCCCTTTAAGTATGTTTAACTATAGCTTCCTATATCAGGGCTTGTGTTCCACAGTCGGAGGTCAAGCAGCAAATCTGTGCCCCATACATATATTACAATATGACATGCGACTATATATAAGGTATTGGTTCTCCTTGAGGAGATCCAGCTGGTGTAGGCAGTGCTCCCGGAAGGAAGCGGCCTTTTCAATGCCACCTATAGATGGCTGTCCTGTAGATCAGTGTCCGCCTTGAAACATGACTAGGCCAAACCGGAGACGCCCCTACTCCAGCTTTGCTGATTGGATGCCGGTTAGATGGGGAACAATCAAAAAAACAAAACCCTTCTGTATCATTCAAGGTACAACACCGAAGACCGCGGGGGAAGTCAAGCGCCACGCATTTCAGGAGCAACCAAGGAGGAGATCAAGATCAAGAAGTAATTGAAATTCATGTTGTCCGCTCATTTCTGATGATTGCTCCAGGATAACTTCATGAAATGATTTGTGTAGAGATGGGATTTTCCTTTTAAAAAAAAAAAAAAAAAAAAAAAGAAAAAAAAACACAACTGCATGTAATTTTTTGTTCCTCGTCCTGCAGCATTTATACCTCCTATATATCGCTCCCTTGTCTCCTGTCCAGCTAGATATTAAGCAGCGTCCTGTGCCGAGGAGCTTGTCCTCTCCAAGGTGCAGGCGTCCGACATACTCTTTGCTGTCATATGGCTTCCTTAAGAAGAGACTGCTTGTAAATATCTTTTTATTGTGGTCCCACCCACCCCCCTCCTCATTGTGCAGTCTGACATTGTATGGGCACAGTGGTCCTGCTAATACGTAATGGTAAAACCTCTTCATCCTAATAAACGAGCCATCTCATCCGTTCTCTACATGGAGTAAACTATAGTGGTGTTGCAACTTACTAGCTGTGTCCGAGATACAAAGCTCCTTCTCCTTTTCTTGTGTGCGGGGCGCCCCCTCCTGGTGTATTATTGAAGTCGCATGTTACCGAATCCATGCTAACACAGTGATGACGGAAGGAAAACTGTGATTATTTATATGCTGTGCCTCCTTGTGCTTTTGATTTCTTAAAGGTAAATTGGGTGACCTTAGCCAGCAATAAATAAAACAATTGACCTTTTACTTGGCGTTTGGTTAAGTCCTGTCTTTGTGCACACTACACCTACATACGCGTAAGTGTTAAAAAATAAATAAATCCTAGCAATAAGGAGGAAAAACCACAGCATTAGGCTACTTTCACACTAGCGGCACGGACCTCCGGCAGGCTGTTCCATCGGGTGAACAGCCTGTCTGATCCGTCCTGCCACTAGTGACCGCGTGGCCCCGGACTGCCGCTCCGTCCCCATTGAGAGGCTGCCGGAATAAATGTCGGACATGTCGTAGTTTTATTCCGGCAGCCTCTCGCCGTGCGCTGCCGGAACTCCGCCCCAGCCCCCATTATAGTCAGTGGGAACAGAGCGGCAGTCCGGGGCACACGGTCACTAGTGGCAGGACGGATCCGACAGGCTGCTCTCACCTGCCGGAGGTCCGTGCCGCTAGTGTGAAAGTAGCCTTAGATGAATTCCAGAAAACACTCCTCACAACAGCAAAGTTTTTGGTGAATAGGCCTCAGACCTCACGCACATTTTACAGATGGCACCTATGGGGACAGTGCTGTACCTCCACAGCCTCTGATTTCATACACAGATACATGGTGGCATGCTGCTTCATTACAAAGCTTTGCATTTTAGAGATAATAACCCTGTAAATGTGACATTGGCATGAAATGGCCATAGGGACTCGCCAAAGAAAGGACGGTGCTTTTTGGAAATTCAACAACTGGTGTGGTTTTTACTCTGTCGGTGTGTTAAAAGGGAGCAGTTTGCCACCACTTATTGGTAGAATATGCCATTTTAATATATGATCCAGTAGCATGGACTTGTGTGGCTTTGTGCCCCTTCAGCTCCTGCCCGTGGGCTTTGGAGACAGGTTGGCCAATTTATCGTCCATCGGCTGCACTGCCTGGTAAGAAAGATGCGCCACCAACCCTAGTTAAAGGGGCACAACGCCGGCAATAAGTGGGCTCCCAAGAATTGCATCCTGCTATTGGATCATACATTTTATAGCGTATTTGATCAGTCTGGAAAACCACTTGATCACACATGCAATTTTATTGAGCAGAAACCAGAAGTAGGTTAAAGGGCTTTTAAACCTTTGGTGAAAACATGATCATGCAGCGGGGCTTCTGTTGTCGGGGTTCATCTGCTTTGTTCTCCAGCCTGCGGAGTATGGATCCCATATACGTTCTGTTGATCTGTACTCCGCATGCTGGAAACGCTGCACAGAGCCATTGAAACCCGACAGTGCAGGGCTCTCATGTTTGTGCTTTCTTACCCTCTGAGCCCATTACCTAGTGTGGCTCCTAAAACTACATGTGCGATTCCAGCTTTCGCCTGACCTGACCGCTGGGACTGCTTTGCCGCTATGCCCACATGTGCTGCTGTCTCTTTTATCACTATGTGCAAATATGGCCTACTGCATTAGACTTGGCATAGAGATTTGACCATATGTTATATACGGGCTTAGAGGGGTGAGCCTATCATATATACCTGGGTTTTTTTTCATACACGTTTCACAACCTCCCCCTAAAGGTAGATTGCATGGAAATGCGCGAAACCACATAGAGGCGGACGACAAAGCACCCGATGAGGAAGCTGCTTCTAGGAGGAGGCTCAGGACCCCAAATCAGAAGGTAACGTCGTCTTTCCATGTCTCGTGTACTTTTATACTAACCAAGTAGCAGAGGCCTAGATCTAACCCTGCAGTCAGGTCATCTATAAAGAATGAGTACGAAGCCCGGACGTTATATAAGTGTGAACGTGACTGTCTTGCACAATCTGCGGTCAAGAGGAACGACTTTTCAGTTGCTTTGGTATACAGGGGCGTTCTGGGAAACAACATTCATTGCGCTCCTTTTCAAAACCTAAGACGACCTTTGATATTTGCTTAATGCAAACAGTGTATTAGTGCAAGCCCTGTCCTGATGAAAGACGCCTCCGTGCAGGCTGACGGACGGCAACTCGCACAAGTCATCGAGAATCATAGATGCAGCAGGCCAAACAAGCTTCCCCCCTCCCCCACTGCAGTCTTTGACCTGTCCAACTTTGCAGGACAACACAACCTACTGCACCTGTTCACACACAAATGTTAAAATGACCTTGTCGACTTGACACCTATAACTGCTATTCCCAGCCAGTATGGCTGCAAGCCATTAGCTACAGATGTGTCTCCACAGTTTAAAGAGAACCTGGCAACAAATATTATTTTTTTTAGTCTATCCCACCCTATGCATCTAAAATAATGCGCCTACTTTGAAAATAGTCTTAAGGTCCTGTGTATACAGCTACAATGCCTATCTGTGTGATTGCAAGTAGTCTGACCTTGAAGTCATGCGGTACTTCCACTTGGTAGCAAAGGAGAACGCAGGATGACATGGATAGGTTGGAGGCTGTAGCAATGGAGCCATGTTTTAATTGCATTGGAGCTGTATACCCAAGAAGGTAAAATTAATTTTTAATTTAAATTTGCATAGTTGCAGATGTGGATATCCCCTTTAATAAGAATTGACCCCCCCAGCAATATTTATAAATGAGCATCCTCATATTAAATACAGTTATGCTGGGCAGTGTCAGTAGAAGCGCCCCCCACACATGCAGTCCAGGTGGTGCAGCCAGGAAGGTAGTGGAGGTATCCATTGAAAGCCTTTAGCGGATGTTGTAGGAGGGGACAAGGGCATAGATAAAGTGTCAGTCCTTCACCCTCAGTATTAAAACCGAAGGCTCTGTCACACTGGACACAGCGAGGATCCTAGGAGGTCCATAATAAGCAGAGTTTTGAAATCTGGTACAAAGAGAAGTGGACAGTCGCCCATAGTAACTAATAATACTGTTAACATGCGTATAAAGGAGACCCCTTAAAGGAATTAATTGTGCCCCGCCCCCCCCCCCCCCCCCCCCCCCCCCCTTATCCATGGGCTTGAACTTGAATTGCAGCTCATCTCCATTCACATCAGTGGGAATGAGGCTGTAATACCATAACCGTGAGAACTGTATGTAGGCAGCACTATAGTAATGCTCTTTTTTTCCATTTAATGACCTGATCATTCTTCTCCCAGAGGTCTGATGTAGCTTTCTTTTGTCTGTGCATCATGCTGCAGACGTCGAGCGTCCCTATCACTTCCTGTGTTTACATGACATGCGTAGCTTTTGGTTGAAGCCTGCCCTTCTGCAGGCATTCCACTAGATGGCAGCCAAGGACAAGTATTCTATATAATGGACAACTATATGGATATGTAGCCCCCCCCTCTTCCTGTAATTTGCATCTAATAAACCTCCAGCGTGTACTCATTTTCATGCACATTATGATTATACGGTATTACGTACTGCGGTGGAATAGCCTTTCCTATAAGATGTTCATGAAGCAGCGTGAATGCACCTTTTTTTTTTTTTCCACCTTTGTTGTTGACTTTTTTTTTTTTTTCTCACCCGTAGCACGTGGAAGCCAGTAATGAAAAGTCCACCAGGCAATTAAGAGGCAGAGAAAGCGCCCCCGTTAAGTCCCAGACAGGTAACACAAAACCTAGAATGAATATAAATTAGAATCCTAAATGTTTACACCATTACACAGTTAAAGGGGTTGTTTCATCACAGATAATCCCTTTAATTTGCTTAAAACAGAATAGCTGTCTTTTGCCGCAGGAGAATGCCGTCAGCGGCTTATTTCTCCTGCAGAGGCCCCTACAGGGGGGGATGTAGTATTACATGCAGCCCTTTGTAAGTGACCTTGTACTTGTAGCACATTATAAAATCGCTATTACTTGATCGTAACCCGAGCATTGCTAGTGTCTGCCTAGTCTCAGGAGAGAGCAGTAAGTGAAGACCTTGTTTTTACAGCAGTGCACCACCTCTCCGATGCCTGTAAGCCACTGAAGAAGAGGAGCCGCAATTCTGACTTGGCCTCGGTCACGTTGGGTGCGAGCAAGAGTTCATCTCCTGTGTCGATGATCGAGAACGAGGTACAGGCCCTCCTGTGAATTGTATGAAGACTACTGTGTAATATCGATTTTAGGCTGGGGCTATATGGCAGTAACTGGTGGCAACCTCACTATTTCCCATTGGCAACCATTGCATCAGGGAAAGATGGAAGCTGCCTGCCGTTTATTGTAATCCCTCTGCTTAGAGGTTTACGAGTTTTAAAAGAAAGCTCACCCAGTGCCCCCAAATGTGATCAAATAATAACATATACTCCACACACAGTCCTGCGCCATTTCCAGTGCTGCAGCTCCAGTCCTCGCCGCCGGTTTCTGCTTCTGATGACCAGGCCTCAGCGCCTTCGTACTGTATGCCGTATCCATTTTTCAAAATGCTATTTCGTTTCAAGTAAATCTGATGATCCCGTTCATTTTGGAAATAAATTGTGGTAATGTTGCGGGGCCTGGTTTATTCCAATAAGCTGTAATTATGTTCCTAGCTCGCCCGTAGTATTTTCTGAATGCCCAAGACACTAGAGCTATCAAGCTGTGAATCTTCCAGAATATCTAATAACCATTTCTTTGGATCAGCTGGAATGTCAACTGCCTAGACCTTTTTTGAGAACTTCCAGAAGACAATCACAGAAGAATCTGCGCCGTATGAAGTACAGCATAGATTGTTTTTAATGGCTCATTCTGACATACGTTTTGTCCATATGAGCATATAAGGATGACCTCTTGAAGACTTGGTTTCTTTGCTTTTTAATTTTTGGCTTTAACACTGTTTTTAATATGCATGTTCCTTTTTTTTTTTGTATTCCTATGCATACTTTGTAATTCCTTGCAATAACACCAATAAATACTTTTAAAACATAAAAACAATCTGAGGCTCATGTTAAGACGTTTTTGACATGGACTTTAAGGGTACATGCACACGTTCAGGATTCATGGGGCGGAGAATCCACAGGTGTTCGCAGGCAAATCCGTGTGGTCAATCTGCATCAATTGATGCGGCTTTTAATAAGTTAGTGGAGAAAATCCGGGCAGGAACAATAAAATAAATTGACATGCTGTGGATTTTAAAATCCGCACCGCAGGTCAAAATCCACATGGAAAAAAATCAGCATCGTGTGCATTGAGAATTTTCAAATTCTCATAGAATGCAGTGTACATGACCTACGGTGCGGATTTTCAACATGCAAATCCATGCTGAAAATCCGCACGCAGTCCTGATCGGGTGCATTTAGCCTAATACGGAAGATGTCCTTGTCAAAGATCTGCCATGCGAACCTGCTTTAACGGGGTTGACCCAATACAACAACTCAGACTATGTAAACCTTTGGGGACAAATTTTTTTTATTGCATTGTACTCATTTTGAGCCAAATCTTCAATTGCTCTTTTAAAAATTTTGAACCACTGTCCTTCTGCAGATCTAGTAGCAGGATCTGAATTTTCACTCTGTTCTGTCCGGCATCTCAGCTGACAGGCTCCTGATCTCTGACTGTATAAACACTCATTATAGCTCAGTTCTTATCTTACTGATAAGGATGTGGCTTAAATACGTGTTTATTACGTTTATACAATAAAAATGATCCGGTTAAAAAAAAAAAACGTGTTTATGACCTTTTATAGTAATTTAGGGATAAAGGGGCACATTTTATTAAGACCGGTGTTTTAGACTGGCGGTGGTTCTGCCGGAGTTATGTAGAGGTGCTGGCCTCTCCATAACTTCAGCGGATCCACTGCCGCTTCTAAATGTAAGACAGCTTCCTCGATGGCTTACATTTAGACTTTTTTTCTACGCTTAAAACGGGAGTAGAAAATGATGAATGAGACGGGCCTGCCAGCCCGCCACGCCCACTTTTTTAGCGCTGGTGTGAGTGGACAAAAGTGGCAGCAATCTGCGCGAGAAATACGCCTAATAGGTGTATTTCTACTTAATAAATGACCCCAAAGATTATTAGATGATGGCACAAAGTGAAAGTAAAAAGTACAATTCACAGAGCTCGAAAAACTGTTTACCATTTGTGACAAAATGGCTCAATATTTTTAATAAAGACTAATTGAAAAAAAATTTTTTAGTCCCAAATGAGTAAAATGCAATCATTAAAAAAAAAATACCCCAGAAGGTGTACATAGCCTTTAAATACTGTTCCATTCAGTTCTGTAGGGCTGCTGGAGAGGACCAAGCACTTGTGCTCCATTATCTCTGACAGCCTCATAGAGTTGAATGCATGTCTGCCCCTTCATTCAGATGGGGAGCTCAGGCCTCCCGTTCTCATGATTGGTTGGGGTTCCACGGTCTGACACCTTACCTAATGCTTCAGGACCAGTGCTTCAAATGCTTTGGTGGGGCATGTAATTATTATTATTATTATTGTTGTTTTCTTTTTTTATTATCTCATTGAGCACTGTTTGTATAGAGACTGAGAACGCCATAATGGTAAATGAAAAACATTCTTGCCTTCCTCTTCTTGGTGCACCCGACCTGTGGCTGCATGAACCTCCGCGCAGCGCCATAAAAAAAAAGGGCGCTAAAAGATGAACACCTTTTATCATCCACGTAAAACTACATGTGGGTGTTTGCTAAGGGGATGAGCCCGGATCACGAATATAGAAAGTGTTCCCATAAAGCTGACGGCCTCGATCCAATGCTTTTCTAAAGTGGAACCTGCTTCTATCATAGGTGTCTGATGAGAGGTCAGAGTCGCCTTCAGAGAGCGCGGATGAATCGTTGCTGTGCAAAAAGTCCGAAAGAGCAAAGAAGGAACTCGTGTGTCTGGTAATACATGACAGCTATACGTTTCACTGCCCTCAGTTAACATTGGGTGTCCTTGTCTCTTCTGAGGGGCAGTTCAGTGGATGCAACGACAAGATCTCACTTTGGGTCAAGTCATGAGGATAAAAATCTATTTTTCTGGTGACACGTACAGTCAGTTTCCTCATCTTCAGTCTTCACCTGCCCCAGGGTCAGGCTAACTTATGTACTGGGGGTTTATTGTTTTCCCGGTATAAAAGTGGCCTTAGTTTTCACAAAATCAGTTATCTCCTATCTGTTGCACTCCAGACTACAACCCCCAGCATGCTGGAGGACCACAATTTGAAGACTACTATACATCTGTGATTTTTGGCCCAAATCTTTGTATTTGAGGCTATATACACCTTTGGTGCCATTTTTCGATATTATTGCACTGTGCAAAATTTTTTAAATTGGTCTTCATAAAAAATGATGAGCTGTTTTCCCTGCACAGCTTTGAGTTTATCTAGTAGCTGGTTCTGAATTCTTTCTTTTCCGTCAGGCAGCTCACCTGACGGGCTCCTGATCTCTGACACTCATTATAGCTAAACACTCATTATAGCTCAATTTGTATCTTACTGATTAGAATGTGGCTTAAACAAGTGTTTAAGACCTTATAGTAATTTAGAGAGAAGGTTTAGGCTACAATTTTTACGTCTGCGCTTTTCCTTTCCAGTTTTGAGTTCCGTCATACGATCTCGATACCGGAGGAAAACGCTTCAGTTTTGTCTCCATTCATTGTCAATAGGGACAGAGCGGGCGCAACGGAGTGCACCAGAATGCTTTCTATTTGGTTGCCTTCCCATGACTGACAGAAAAACGCTGCAAGCAGTCATGGGATGCGGACCAAGACTGATCCGGCATGAAACACAATGTAAGTCAATGGTGCCGGATCCGTTTTCTCGGTCACAAAAGAAAACTGATCCGTCCCCCATTGACTTACAATGGTTTTAGTGCCGGATCCGTCATTGCTATTTTAGACATCATACAACCGGATCCGTTCATAACGGATGCAACCAGTTGTTTTATCCTAATGGAACCGTTTTTGCTGATCCATGATGGATCCAGCAAAAACACAGATGTGAAAGTAGCCTTATTAGATGACTGGCACAAAGTGAACACAGTTCACCCTAGGCATCCTCAAACTGCGGCCCTCCAGCTGTTGTAAAACTACAACTCCCACAATGCCCTGCTGTAGGCTGCTGATAACTGTAGGCTGTTCGGGCATGCTGGGAGTTGTAGTTTTGCAACAGCTGGAGGGCCGCAGGTTGTGCATGCCAACTTTAACCTGAATATCCTACTTTCCTGTAGTCATCTAATTTGAGCAGATTGTGTTTTTTGTTTTTTTACATGATTCTACCTTGTGTGTTTTCCAGCTCTGTGAAAAAGCAGGGGATCTGCTGTTGTGTGAAGGCCTGTGCTGCTCTGCTTTCCATTTATCGTGTCTTGGACTCTCAGAAAGGCCGAATGGCCCTTTTCAATGTGAAGAATGCACATCAGGTAGGAGGCCAGAGATAAATCGTCCACAGCAAACGCATTCAGCGCCGACATCCGAATTAAAAGTAGAAAAATTGTGTTTTTTATGATTTCATAGTGGTTCATTGCAAAACCTTGGATGGTTGCATAGATTTAAAGGGACCCCTTCCACTAAACCAAGATAACTTATACTTGTCTAATTTTCATCTCCTCATGCGATCTGTTCACTTCTGGGTTTCCCTTCAGAATCATGGGCAGGCTGTGTGACTGTTGGTCATACATATATACCTCTGAGTCATTTTAGTGGCGTGAAATAAAGGACAATTGAAGGCTGCAGTTGGTCTGATTAGCTCTACTTCACCTGCACAGCAGACATACCGTGCTAGCAGTGCTTATGCATCCACACAGGTGCCGAAACAACATTGACAGTTCTGGGACTGATGCAGGTGATGAAAACGGCATATGGGTGACCACCTAAGTGGTGTGCAGAAGGTGGATGCAACCAAGGGCAACAGAATTTCAAAGCAAAAGAACTTATCTTCTATCCACAGGATAGGGTGATAAGTATCTGGTTGGTGGGGTCTGACCTCTCCTTTCAGGTCTGTGGCTCTGCCGATGCTCTGTACTGTTTTCATTGGTAGACCCGTATTGAGTTGAATAAACGG
Organism: Bufo bufo; assembly: GCF_905171765.1. Taxonomy (NCBI): domain Eukaryota; kingdom Metazoa; phylum Chordata; class Amphibia; order Anura; family Bufonidae; genus Bufo; species Bufo bufo. The sequence continues at coordinate 788,577,453 of NC_053390.1, read as the reverse complement.
TAGTTCACATGCATGGCTGCCACGTCATTCCCTTCCAGTTACTCCGGCACCTCATTCTTGTGATTGGTGGGAGTCCCAAACTGTTGAGGCTCCATCGATCAGACACTTATCTTGGGGATAAGTAGTTGAGGTGGGGGAACCTCTTTAAAGTTATGCATCATATTAGACCAATTGAACAAAATTGCTAAACCTTTTTATAATCGAAAAGATGCTGGCTGCCACTAGAGGGAGCTGACTGCATACAGTCTATTTACATTGGACTATTCAGTAACACAGTGAAAGGGTACCTGTCATTGGAAGGAAAAAAAAAAAGCGCCATAGTGAAAGAAGTCAGACGTTTTGATCTTTGGGGATCCCCGTGCTGAGACCCGCCAACCTCTAAAGCCTAAGAGACAGAAGCGCTCTGCTAAGCACTTGTGCTTCTTTGTTTTTGATCGGCCCTCCAAGCGAGCAGTGTAAAGTTTCAAAGAAAGTCCGTAGACATAGGCTGCTGTGATGGACCCTGGAGGGGCCTTCGTGGTTATAGCCAAAAACTGGCCATGTGCTATTAATACACAGGCTAATTTACTACCATATAGTAGATATTTTATAAGTATGTTTTGTAGATCAAAAAAAATCTATAATGAAATAAAAATTTCCATTTGGGATTGAGATATGTATAATTTTTATTATTTTCTTAAATTTTTTTGCAATGAAGTAAACTATTAAATTTAAAAGCCTCATGGCATAAATTATGTTCATATTTGGTATCTTCACAACAAATAAATTTATAGCATCATTTTTGCCAAAATAAATACATACACTTGTCCAACAAAAAACAAAGCCTCGAATTCGATTTGAATTCCTAATGACTGCAGTGCAAAGAGAGAAAAAGATAAACGTTCTGGTCTTCAATGTCAGAATTAGGGCTCATGCACACGACTGTATGTATTTTGCGGTCCGCAAAAAATACAGATGCCGTCCGTGTTCATTCCATATTTCGCGGAACGGAACAGCTGGCCCCCGATAGAACAGTACTATGCTTGTCCTTAATGCAGACAATAATAGGACATGTTCTATTTTTTTGCGGAACAGAAATACGGACGTACGGAAACGGAATGCACACGGAGTAACTTCCGTTTCTATTTTATTTTTTTGCGGACCCATTGAAATGAAAAGTTTCACATACGGCCGCAGAAGGAACGGACACTGAAAGAAAATGCGTTCTTGTGAATGAGCCCTTCGCCCAGTCCTCAAGGAGTCTTTTTTTGTCAACTTTCCCTTGCAGGCATCCATTCATGTTTTGTATGCAAAGAAAAGGATGCAGATGTGAAGCGCTGCAGTGCCTCTAACTGTGGCAAATTTTACCATGAGTCCTGTTTACGCCAGTATCCGAATGCAACATTTGATGGGAAGGGATTCCGCTGCCCGCTCCATCACTGTGCCAGCTGCCTTATTCCTAGCCATTCAAATGCCAGGACAGTCAAGGGTAGGTATATACCCTTCCTCTTCACGAAGCTACAAGCAGTCTGTGCCGTATACAGGCTCGTAGTGTTGTATCTGATAGTGAAGCTGTTTTTGATGTTTTGTAGGTAAATTGATAAGATGTGTGCGCTGTCCAGTTGCTTACCATGGAGGAGACACTTGTGTATCTGCAGGATGCACATTGCTCAGTCCTTCCAGCATCATCTGTTCTGCTCACTTTGTTGCGGTGAAGGGCAAGAGCAACCATGCCCATGTCAACGTGTGCTGGTGTTTTGTGTGCTCCAAAGGTAGGTAATAGGTTTTCTTCTTCCCTTTTTTTTTTTTTTTTTTTTTTTCTATTCATTTTTTTTAAAATAATTTTATGAAACTCTTTAGATTTAGGTCTCCTTGAAAATGCAAACCGATATCCACAATTGTGACATGCTACGAGCTGCTACACGCCATGGATGAAATGGTTTTGCATGTTTTAGGCTAAGGCTACTTTCACACTGCAGTTTCTGGGTCCGCTTGTGAGATCCGTTTCAGGGCTCTCACAAGAGGCCCAAAACGGATCAGTTTAGCCCCAATGTATTCTGAATGGATAATGATCCGTTCAGAATGCATCAGTTTGCCTCCGTTCAGCCTCCATTCCGCTCTGGAGGCGGACACCAAAACGCTGCTTGCAGCGTTTTGATGTCCACCTGACGGTGCGGAGCCAAACGGATCCGTCCTGACTTACAATGTAAGTCAATGGGGGCGGATCCGTTTTCACTGACACAATATGGTGCAATTGAAAACTGTTCCGCCTCCCATTGACTTTCAATGTAAGTCAAAACGGATCCGTTTGCATTTTGTTTTGTTCATGGTAATGCAAACGGATCCGTTCTGAACGGATACAATTGTTTGCATTATAGGTGCGGATCCGTCTGTGCAGATACCAGACGGATCCGCACCTAACGCAGGTGTGAAAGTAGCCTAAGGCTACTCAGCAGTCCTGGTCGGACACCTGTCAAACGTCCAAAGATCGCTGTGTAGAAGTGGAGCCATTGAACGGTGTGGGGTCCCTGCGGGGATTGCAGCAGCTTGCGAGTCTTCATGGGACCACATTCAGTTCAGTGGCTGCACTGCCATACAGCGCAATGAGTGTCACTGACGAGATCGCCATGTAGCCCCAGACTTATACTGCTCTGCCACAGTAATGACCTGGATATTGAAGTCTGTACTGCATGCTGCGTGGGAGTCTGAACATAGTGCTATCCCATGCTCCTATTTTGTAATGACTATTAGAATTAACATATGAATTTTGACTATGTTGCCTGTAGCTTATAAGAACATGATTATTTATTAATTTCAGCACAGCATGCAGCGCCCCCTGTTTACAAGGAGAAAACAATTTCTCTAGGTGAGGGGGGCCGACAGTAGGGTTAATCTCAGTAAAACAGGATTAGTTGACTTTCTTATAATTGCAGTGTGTATTTTCAAATTTATCATCTTATTTTCTACGTATTTGGCTCTATGCCACCACTGATGGTTGTGGACGGTTAGACCAGACCTTCCATCACAGAAAAACACTTCATACCTCCTGCTAAGACTCGTTTTTAAAGCTAACAGGTTTATACAAGCCGTTTAAGGCTGCTTTCACATTTGCGTTTTTGCCTGATCTGGAAGGGATCAGCAAAAAACGTTTCCGTTACTGATAATACAACCATCTGCATCCGTTATGAACGGATCCGTTTGTATTACGGTATGTTTAACATAGCCAAGACAGATCCGTCATGAACTCCATTGAAAGTCAGTGGGGGACGGGTCCTTTTTTCTTTCAAAATGATTTTTATTGAGGTTTTTCAGGATAGTTTACAAACAAACATCTTTCCAGGTGAAAACATCGCTACAAGGATCCCTTTTCTATTGTTGCAGATTGTGTCAGAGAAAACGGATCCGTCCCCATTTACTTGCATTGCGGGTCATGCCTGATCTGTTTTGCTCCGCATTCCATGACGGAAATAAAACCGCAGCATGCTGTGGTTTGCTTTCCAGTATGAGAACGGAACGGAATGCATTTTGGAGCGTTCTGTTTAGTTTTGTCCCCATTAACAATGAATGGGGACAAAACTGAAGCGTTTTTCTCTGGTATTGAGATCCTTTGCCGCATCTCAATACCGGAAAATGTAAACGCTAGTGGGAAAGTAGCCTAAGGCCCCTTTCACACGGGCGAGTATTCCGCGCGGGTGCAATGCGTGATGTGAACGCATTGCACCCGCACTGAATCCGGACCCATTCATTTCTATGGGGCTGCGCACATGAGCGGTGATTTTCACGCATCACTTGTGTGAGTGAAAATCGCAGCATGGTCCTCTTTGTGCATTTTTCACGTAACGCGGGCCCCATAGAAATGAATGGGGTTGCGTGAGAATCGCAAGCAAGTGCGGATGCAGTGCGATTTTTCACGCACGGTTGCTAGGAGACTATCGGGATGGGGACCCGATCATTATTCTTTCCCCTTATAACATGGTTGTAAGGGAAGATAATAGCAGTCTGAATACAGAATGCAAAGTAAAATAGCGCTGGAGGGGTTAAAAAATAAATACATTTTAACTGTCCTTAATCCACTTGTTCGCGCAGCCGGCATCTGTTCTGTCTTCATCTGTGAGCAATAGGACCTTTGATGACGTCACTGCGTTCATCACATGATCCATCACCATGGTGATGGATCATGTGATAGACCATATGATGAACGCAGTGATGTCATCAAAGGTCCTATTGCTCACAGATGAAGACAGAAGAGATGCCGGCTGCGCAAACAAGTGAATAAGGTGAGTTAAATTATTATTATTATTTTTTTTAACCCCTCCAGCCCTATTTTACTATGCATTCTGTATTCAGAATGCTATTTTCCCTTGTTATAAGGGGAACCATGTTATAAGGGGAAATAATACAATCTACACAACACCTAACCCAAACCTGAACTTCTGTGAAGAAGTTCGGGTCTGGGTACCACAGTCGGTCTTTTATCACGCGCGTGCAAAACACATTGCACCCGCGCGATAAAAACTGAACATCGGAACGCAATCACAGTCAAAACTGACTGCAATTGGGTACCTACTCGCGCGGGTTTGCCACAATGCACCGGGACGCATCCGGACCTAATCCGGACACGCTCGTCTGCAAGGGGCCTAAAGTTTTTTGTTTTTTTTCAAGATTTCAATATCAATAAGGCATCCTCAGTGTAGGTCATCAGTATCCTGGTTCCCCGATCAGTCAGCTGTTGGAAGGGGCTGTGGCATGAGTGCTGTGGCCTCTTCCTCGGGCTATAACCTCATGTCCATCAGGTCACATGGGTTTTGTGCAGCAAAGTTGAGTTGCAATACAAAGAATAGCCACTGTAATACGTACGGCACTGTGCTTGGAATGAGACTTCAGTTACCTTGGCCCCTTCCAACAGCAGGGATGTCAGAAGTCAGGCCCTCAATCAGTCAATATTTGACTCCCAAAAGTCCCTTTTCAGGGGATGTTTAGATGTTAAAATACGCAGTGGAAAAACCCAATGTATATTGTCCGTATAATCTGGCAGAAATCTGTGGCTGACCCTGCCACAGTTTTGCAGTTTGCATGCTATGGATTTGGTCCCAAACAATGGGCTAATGCACATTTCATTAGGATGCTGTTGTGTTGCATCGAAATGGAGCAAACTGGATCCGACACCAAAATCATTGTAAGTCAATGGGTAATGGATCCGTTTTTTTCAGATCTGGAAAAAAAAAAAACTGATCCGGTATCGTTGCCTTACATTGATTTTGCTGCCAGATCCCGTTTGTCCCTTTTCGTAGACCGGACACAAAACCACAGCTTGCAGTGGTTTTATGTCCAGTCCAAAAAAAACGCAGCAAAATGGTATGGAATGCATCCTGATCAGTTTTGTCCCCATTGACAATGAAAAGGGCCAGACTGAATTGTTTTGGCCAGGTTTTAGGATCCTCTGCCGGATCTCAAAACCGGAATGCCACAACGCAAGTGTGAAACAGCCCTAAGCGTTTTGTGCTTGCCCACAGTAGGGACACAGCAGGCACTGGCAACACTACATACAAACAGCTTTTTCTGTGTCTGCCGCTGGGCCGAGGAGTAGTGCAGAGGCGCAGTTTAGGCCACAGAAACATTACAAGTAATGGAATGGTAATTTTAGAAAATTGTGAAACTTCTGTAATGTAGCTGCCTCCTTTTTTGTTTTTTCCTTCAGGTGGAAGTCTGCTGTGCTGCGAATCCTGCCCTGCTGCTTTTCATCCTGACTGCTTGAATATTGAAATGCCAGACGGCAGCTGGTTTTGCAATGACTGTAGAGCAGGGAAGAAGCCGCGATATCAGGACATTATTTGGGTGAAACTAGGCAACTACAGGTGTGAATGTGCAGTCCTCCAGTGTCCAGTAAAAAAGGGGCGTCAAAGGGGTTTTCCCCAAGATATTTTTATGGATAACCTATCCTCTAGGATAGGTCATCAATATCAGATCTGTGGGGGTCGGACACCCGGAGCCCCCGACGATCAGCTGGTTGAAGAGAAGACCACACTCGACATCGCAGCGGTGAGCCGGTGTAATTACAAGAAGCCGTCCCATTCACTTCAATGGGACGGCTCCTTCCTATACACTCTTCATCCAGCTGAACGGGCGGGCGTGCCGAGCGTCAGACCGCGCCCCCCCCCCCCCCGTCCCCCCCCCCCCCCCCCCGTCGACCTGATATCGATGTCCAATCCTGATGATGGGTCATCAATAAAAATGTTGAGAGAACCCCTTTATTGTTAATATGCAACAGCCACCAAGGTAAATGGCTTCTCCAGGCTTTTTTAGAAGAAGTACAGATGTGTTCCCAAGTCTTCCTCTTCAGCTGCATTTATGCATATGTATATACGTATATGAAGCTGAAAAAGGTAGACTCCGGAGCGGTTCTGGTCCGTACACACCTGAGGAACTTAGTACTGAGGAAACTAACTTTCTTCCACAGGTGAGAAGATTCCATGATTTTCTTAAAAAGCTTAGAGAACCCCTTAAAACACTGAATGGAAGTGATAAGAACAGCAAAATTGATCAAAATCAATACCCATTTACTTTACTGTTATTTGGACAACCATTCATTTGGATGTGATCCCTCTCATAGCTTGTCTCCCCTACAGAGTTACCTGAGCAATTCTCTAATGTAGGTCAGGTTCCCTTACTGTATAGAAGTTTCCATAGCTCCTTTAAGTGGAGTGTTTGTGTGTTAATTGCCTTTTCTTTCACGTAGATGGTGGCCTGCAGAAGTACGTCACCCGAAAAACATCCCTCCAAATATCCAAAAAATGAAACATGAAATTGGAGAGTTCCCAGTTTACTTTTTTGGCTCCAAAGACTATTACTGGACGCACCATGCGCGGATATTTCCGTACATGGAGGGGGATCGTGGCAGCAAACATCATGGAGTTAAATCCATAGGCAAAGTCTTCAAAAATGGTGAGTTTTAAAAAGGGGCTAAATCCAGTGCGCAAATCTGGTAATGCACTGTACATGGTTGCCATCTCCCCCTTTTGGCATCTGCAACAAAAATCTGCAACAAATCTGCCATATATAAACATAGCCTAAGTGTATGAGAGCTCTCAGTTATTTCTCGCTAGCCATCGGGGGACTGTCATATATCTTCTATATGAAAAAGAATCTTCATATAAAAGAGAGGATAAAAAAATATAAAATTATATTATCCTTCAGGCGGACATAAAAAACGCCTCTAAGTTCTTTTTATCAAGTATCTTAATTTGATTTGTGCAAGCAGTGAAACAAAGGGACAATTGTATATGCAAAATATATAATCGTTTATTATAAAAACAAAGAATATAAAAACAATACAACTGCAAAACAAATGATGAAGTTACAACGTAATACCCAAAATGTACCACACGGTGGTGTTCACACACCCCTATCTGATCAGCACAGTATGATTTATTGATTTATGACAACCAGTGTCAAACAGACTCGTATACCAAGAGAAACTTAGGATCTTCTGTTATCAAACAGGCTATAACAATAAAACATGGATTTACAGGAAAATTAACTGTTATCCCTTGACTCTGTTTTCCTATGACTAATCAAAAATATATGATATTAATATGATTAAATATTCAGCTCGACAATCAGACTAGGGAAAATAACTTTCCAAGGGTTTAGTCCTCTTTTCAAATAATGTCAGATCTTCCATTAACAATATGCATCTTTGCTAAGAGAATAATCAGCATTATGGAGGCACCTAACACTATATATTCCCACAGTATGGGAACTCTTGGCTATATACCGAGAGAAATATCTTATTAATATCACGAGTAGTACCGTATATACCGGCGTATAAGACGACTTTTGAGCCCTAGAAAATATTTTCTAGAGTGGGGGGTCGTCTTATACGCCGGGTATGGCGAGCGCTGCAGTGCCAGGACGCCCGAATTATCAACAGAGACAGCCCGGGCCAGGGGCGGACTGACCGGTCGGGCACTTCGGACATGGTCCGAGGGCCCGGCCGGGATGGGGGCCCGCCCCAGAATAACATAACACCGGGCCCCGCTCACTGTAATAGTAATATTCCTATGCGATCCTCTCCCTCTCTGTACTCACAACCTCAGTAACAGGCCGGGCGGCAGCAGGCAGTGTAATAGGAGCCGACAGTGGAAGCTAGCCCCGCCCTTCCCTGCCGTCCAACCAATCAGAGGCAGCCAGGAGTCCAGCACTGACTCACAGCACAGGGGGAGGAGTCGCAGGGACTCAGAGAATCGTCTGAGTTTATTAGTTAAAAGAATCGAATGAGTCACAGACTGTCACCGAGTCCCTGCCAGGCTTCCTGCTCTGCGGCTCCCTGTCTCCTGACAAGTCCGTCCGGGGGGGTGGTATAGTATTGCATGTAGCAGAGCTGTGTGTGTACAGTGTGCTTGCAGCAATGTAGCAAAGCTGTGTGTGTACAGGGTGCTTGCAGCAATGTAGCAGAGCTGTGTGTGTACAGGGTGCTTGCAGCAATGTAGCAGAGCTGTGTGTGTACAGGGTACTTGCAGCAATGTAGCAGAGCTGTGTGTGTACAGGGTGCTTGCAGCAATGTAGCAGAGCTGTGTGTGTGTACAGGGTGCTTGCAGCAATGTAGCAGAGCTGTGTGTGTGTGTGCAGGGTGCTTGCAGCAATGTAGCAGAGCTGTGTGTGTACAGGGTGCTTGCAGCAATGTAGCAGAGCTGTGTGTGTACAGGGTGCTTGCAGCAATGTAGCAGAGCTGTGTGTGTACAGGGTGCTTGCTGCAATGTAGCAGAGCTGTGTGTGTACAGGGTGCTTGCTGCAATGTAGCAGAGCTGTGTGTGTACAGGGTGCTTGCAGCAATGTAGCAGAGCTGTGTGTGTACAGGGTGCTTGCAGCAATGTAGCAGAGCTGTGTGTGTGTACAGGGTGCTTGCATCAATGTAGCAGAGCTGTGTGTGTACAGGATGCTTGCAGCAATGTAGCAGAGCTGTGTGTGTACAGGGTGCTTGCAGCAATGTAGCAGAGCAGGAAGCCTGGCAGGGAGTAGTCTTATACGGCGAGTATATCCCAAACTCTATATTTTCACTGTAAAAGTTGGGGGTCGTCTTATACGCCGGCATATACGGTAAGCAAAATATACGTTACCGGGTCAAAGGTAGACAGAGTTCAGATGGGACCAGTTTTGAAGAACTTTCCTAGTAATCCAAAAAGAATAATCCAAGTTTCTTCTGGTACCAAGTTTTTCTTTTTGATTGAATGAATGGATGGATCAATGGATATATGGATCTTTTCCTCTAGCTCTCTTTTTTTCTCTTGCTAACTTTTTTCATGCTACTCCGCACACGAGTAATTATTCCCCCCCTTATCTAAGAATCATCCCCTTTAGATTAGGGATTCCCAATCAGGTAGGGTGGGTGTATTCGCATGCTAATAACATCATGACGTTATCTCAACTCCTAATATGGTATAGAACAAATAATGAAATAATATAATGTTGTTCATCTGCCTCCAGATGGCACTGCGGTACTGTAGATGAACATCCCAACTTTTAAGCATAAAATTAAATATCTAATAATACGTTCTCATGACTTCGTTGACCTTTCTTACCATAAATCATTGAGGAAGGTCTTTTCCTGACACTTTTAATTACCTATATCCTGGACTTGTTGGAGTTGACTGTCTTCTCCTATCTTTTTGAAATATAGGTTCACTTCATGAAAATTTTATATAGCGGCTTTGATGCTAGGCATCGGAACTTGTACATTTCACTTATCTACGTCCATGAATAACTATTATTTTGAAATCCAATTATTATAAACTTATTTGTTTCTGTACCTTCTACAATACCTTCTAAATGGTAAATACATAGTATAACATATATATAAATCGAAACATTGTTACACATAGATAACACATTATATGAATTATTGATTAACATATGTTGTAAACTAAATATACCATACAAAGATATATATATATATATATATATATAATATAATATAATTATGAATATATAAATTGAACCTCATACAGCAGGTGTGCGATAAGGACATGAGTCCTTATCAAGTAACCTTGTTCCCTCCAGACAGACATGTTTTAGGGAGTTGGCATACTCCTTAACAGATGGTCTCATATCTTTAGCACTAACTTTTAATACAATGTCCATTTATGTTCACAATTATTTTTTTTTTTATATAGACTGAACTTGCCATGAACTCATCTTGGCTTCCTCAGCCATATAATATAACTTTGGTTCAGGCTGATCTTATTCTTAAAGGCAATGTGATGAGCATTCATTTTGATTATAATGTCATTAGATAATATTGTATACGTATGAAAATGCACAACAGGACACAGGACCATGGGATATAGCTGTCGCCTGTAGGAGGTGGACACTAAGCCAAAGTGTTCGCTCCTCCTATCAGCTTTATCCTGCCCTGCATATGGGGACTTAGGTAAGTATTATCCCTCCCTCTGCTTCCCAAGGAATCAAATAGGAAGGCATGCTGACTATTGTCATCACACTAGATTGACCTCATTGGGTTTGGTAAGCCAACATCCTCTATCTCTTGAAAGATTCTCCATGACGTCTTCCTCTTAGAGACAACGTTCTCTCTCAGGGACCAGTCTTCCGCCAGTATTTAGAGACACTACGTTTAATGGCGTGGTTGTTGTGTCCCCGATCTTAAAACATTTTTTCTGATTGAGTGGTGAGGACCATGATGAAGACCAGAAAACCTGCTTCAGCCGAAATCTGGCATAGGACTTGGAAATCTTTTTGCCTTTGGTGTGAAAAACTCACTGAAATAACAATTTTATCACAACTGGGTAGGTATATGGAGGAGTGTCACTGAACAAACTATTTACCCTTAATACGTCACTTTTATTAATAATGACTAAAAATATTCCCACATCAAAAACAATAAATGCATTTATAATACAAATGTTGCAAAGGAGACTATTATCACAATATAGGGGTATGCCGATCGCGGCATTGGACAGTGAAGGATATTTGTACCTGCGGTGGACAATAATTTCCTTGCTGCAGGTCAGTACATCCAATGGCTTCTTCCATCTAAGTGCCACCGTGCACCCTACTGTTGTGCCTTTTCATAAGCGTAAACATTTATATATGAGTATTCTAATTATAATGGATATTCATTACCTTTAAAGGGTTTCTATCACTTCGTATGACATAATTAGTTGTCAGACACTAGCGATCTGCTAGTGTCTGCTCTGCCCAACCATCCTACTATAATCACTTGTGGGGCAGCGGTTTTGCTAAAAAACTAACTTTTATAAATATGCTAATGAGCCTCTAGGTGCTATGTGGGCGTCATTAGCACCTAGAGGCTCCGTCTACCTTCATACACAGCGGCCGCCCAGCGCGTCCCTCCAGCCCGCCCATGTCCTCCTCCGTGTGACGCAGCGGACGAGTTCTCGCGCATGCGCCGTGCGCGGCTGTATTCGGCGCATTTGAGATGTCTGAGCTCGGAGTGGTCAGACATTCAATGCGCATGCGCGGCTGTATTCGGCGCATGCGCATTGAATGTCTGACCGCTCCGAGCTCAGACATCTCAAATGCGCCGAATACAGCCGCGCACGGCGCATGCGCGAGAATTCGTCCGCTGCGTCACACGGAGGAGGACATGGGCGGGCTGGAGGGACGCGCTGGGCGGCCGCTGTGTATGAAGGTAGACGGAGCCTCTAGGTGCTAATGACGCCCACATAGCACCTAGAGGCTCATTAGCATATTTATAAAAGTTAGTTTTTTAGCAAAACGGCTGCCCCACAAGCTCTTATAGTAGGATGGTTGGCCAGAGCAGACACTAGCAGATCGCTAGTGTCTGACAACTAATTATGTCATACGAAGTGATAGAAACCCTTTAAGAGCAATGTTGATTGTCCATGGGAAGATTACTGCGCCGTTCAAAGAGCTAGTGTTATTGTAACAATCTATTATACATTTAGATGGTTAGAAGATACACGACACCTGCAGATGTAGAGGTTTCATTGTATTTTTTTTATCTGAACATGAATTCCACAGTGTGAGAATTGTCTAGATGTTCCTCAAAGTATACATACATGTATCAAAATTTGTCACTCGGCTCTGAGACAAGGCCTCCAGATGTCAGAGGTGTGTAGTATTGAAAATATCGGGCATATATAAGTTAACCCTTAATGGTATGATGCTTATAGCTTATACAATAGTGCCACCTAGGTATGAGCAGGTAACACTACACCAGTAGAAAAAGTGCATTCTGGGTAGTGTTATGACGTCACGCCCCTTATCAATGCACACGCCTATCCAACAATGATTGGAAAGTCCCAAACTAGGAAGATGTGCTCATCTGATAAGTTTTGGGTTAAGAAACCAGATTTTAAAAAAAAGGGAAGAGAAAAAGAGGGAAAAACCAAGAAAGAAAGAGAGATCTCTGGAGAAAGATTTGGATTATCAGAAAAACTTTTGAGAGTTGACTGCCCCAAGACTCTGCAAATCACTTGACCGTTGGGTAACGTATATTTTTGTTTTATGTAGTATTGATCTAAATTAATTGGCTTGATACTTACGCATAGTGTTAGTATTACATCAGGATCAACGGCATTCAGTGAAAATGCATATCACTGAATACAAGATCTGATATTGATAACGAGACCTTCTTGTTCCCTAGTTTGATATCAAGCCGATAATTTATACGTTTTGTTGCAATACTACCATCATCTGAGATTAGTCATCATTTTGGGCAGAGCAAGGGCTCGTATCTGTCATTTTCTTGATTGAGTTTTTGCGCATAATTCATTGATTTTATATCTCCCAATTTTAAAGCCGAATTGCATAATATTCTTGTGTTGGTTGAGTAGTGTTTTGTTGGCACCATATAGTGGCGAATTCTTGGTACTCCATATCATTGTATATTATTGAAATTTACGTTGACTAATCTTTGATTGTATTCTAAACTATTGTATATAATAAACTATTTATATTTTTGCATAAACACTTGTACCCGGTTTTACTGATTGCACAAAATAATTAGGTTCTCGATCAAACTGTTGGAGGTGTATATATGTCCACCTCGCGGATCAATTTCATTTGCATAATTTTTCTTTTGATCCGTATTTTTTTTGTTATATATATATATATAAGCGTTGGGACGCACTGTAATTTGGAGACATCATGCTATATGGGGAAATTGTCTTATTATACATAGGCAGCATCATGTATGGGAGTTGTTTTTGCATAGGTAGGGATTTTTAGGAGAGGGAACAGCCACCGATGAGTGGGGCCGGCTGTGGTAATAACTGATGCCTACAAGAGTATACCCCTATATTGTGATAATTGTCTCCTTTGCAACATTTGTATTATATATGTATTTATTGTTTTTGATGTGGGAATATTTTTAGTCATCATTAATAAAAGTGACGTATTAAGGGTAAATAGTTTGTTCAGTGACACTCCTCCTTTGGTGTGAGGAGCATCTCCTACCACCACTTTTGTTCTCCCCCTCTAGGATTCTGTCCTGTTTGCAACACGGTCTGAATGTAGACCCAGACCTTGGACAGGAGTTTGTCCTTTCTATTGTCTTTCAACGTCCATTGGTTTTAAAAGCGCCAATTAAAACCTGTCCTCAAATGTCAGCCCATCCTGCTCCTCGTGTTGTCCTCCCACTCCGTCATGGGAACTTAGTCCACGACTCTCTTCAAGCGGCCCCAAGGAGTTTTGCCTTCGTCTTGTTTGCCATCATCAGACAAGTGTTAGAATTGCAGACTCTTCCTGGTCCTTCACCAGGATAAGGCAGAACGGCCCAGTACCTTATTTTCTTCCAAAGGTTGTTTCCCCCTTTGATCTGAACAAGGACAATGTTCTTCCTTCCTTTTTGCTCCTATCCGTCTCATCCTAGGGAACGATCTGTCCATCATCTGGATTCTGTCCTTGCATCTTGGGTCTGTTTGTCTTCCACCTCCCAGATCCTTGTTTATTATTCCTGACAGTCCGTGAAAGGGTTTGGCGGCCTCAAAGATCACTATTGCCCTCTGGATTTAAAAAAAAAAAAAAGTTACATGTGAAACTTCCCTCCGGGTAGGGGTTTCCTGATTTCATAAAGTGATGGTTTATAACTAGGATATGCTATTTATGATTGGCAAGTTCCAGCATCTGGAACCCCTGCAATTCCTGAACATGAATGGGTGACTGCGCTAGTGTAGCAAGGTGTTTCCTCATAAGTTTTCCCTGCAAATTGGGGCTTGAATAAAGCAGAGTTGCTTTCTCTGTGCAACAGGTGGTTGAGCACCACTATGCAGGAGAAAATCGGTGACAGGGACATGCAAAATTAGCACTGCAGCCTCTTCATCCTCAGGATCATTGGGGTTTGCTGCTACTTGGTCTGTGGTTGTCAACATTTTACCTATGACAGAAAAATGTATTTATTATACTCATTGCTCAATAAATTCTCCTTTTCTTTCCCCCCTAAAGCTTTGCAAGAAGCCGAAGAACGGTTTATTGAGCTTCAGTCACTGCGAAAAGCAAAGGAAACTCAGGAAAATGAAAAAAAGCCTCCACCTTATAAACACATAAAGGTATTTTGTATGAGATTTCCACTCTTCTCGCGACTGCGAAGGTTTTTATTCATCCTAATCTAAGTTTTGTTTTCACTTAGGTGAACAAACCCTACGGGAGAGTTCAAGTTTACACTGCTGATATATCCGAAATACCCAAGTGCAATTGTAAGCCGACCAGCAACAAACCGTGCGGACTGGACTCTGAATGTCTGAATCGAATGCTAATGTACGAATGCCACCCACAAGTGTGCCCCGCTGGAGATAGGTGTCGGAATCAGAGCTTCACCAAGCGTCTGTATCCAGAGACCAAGATCATTAAAACAGAGGGAAAAGGATGGGGTCTCATTGCTACGAGAGACATAAAAAAGGTAAACTGCAGCTTCATCCGACTTCATGCAAAGGCTCAGTGGCAGCTTTAAGTTGGGCAACTCTATCGGGGGGGGGGGGGGGGGGGGGGGGGGGGAGTTTTGGAACAGTTTCAAGTCACAGACAACCATTTCCCCCATACTGAGGTCACACGACGAGACCAACGTTATATTAAAAGTTGCACCTTATGTCGCTTTCACATAGTCAGCATTTGGTCAATCATTTCCATCAGTGACTGTGAGCCAAAAGCAGGAATGGATCCTACACAGAGATACGGTATAATTAAAAGATTTGCACTTGTGTTGTGTTTCTGACCTGCACCTGGTATTGGTTCTCAATGACTGGTGAAAAAAACTGACCGTGTGAAAGCGGCCTTAGTATCAGTTCCGCATGAAATACATCCTGCTTATTGATTTGATGTGTCTCATCTGTTTTGTTTGTTTTTTGCAGGGAGAGTTTGTGAATGAATATGTAGGGGAACTTATAGATGAAGAAGAGTGTATGGCAAGAATTCGCCACGCACAAGAGAACGACCTCATGCACTTTTACATGCTAACCATTGACAAGGTACATGAAAGTGGTCCGTTTTACTGCAAGATTAACTCAAAAGGTTTATGTTTTAAAAACTGGATACTACATCTAATGAAAATCAGTTTCCTAATGTAATAGGGCGAAAATGGATTTATACAGACTCCATTGAGTTCAGTCATAAATCCGTATTAGCTATACCCCCCCCCCCCCCCTCTAAGATTGACTACTACTATGGGATTTGAACATTTAAGGCTTGGTCCACTTTGGCTTTTTATCTCCAATGCATGAACAAATTTGCAAATCTTGATCTGTCGTTTTGTGTCTACATCTCATGTGAGGATGACCTGAGCTCTGTTGTAATAGACTGCAAACACTCTGTGTACCCAGATCCTTGTGTGTGTGTGTGTGTGTGTGTGTGGGAGCTGACTACACTGGGTTTATTTCTAGTCTGTAACCATGCAGACACATAGCGCTGCATGGGTGCTGTAAACGTAGCACTAGATATTTTTTGCAGTCCCATAGTGGTGCACAAAGGCAGCCTAGCTTGTACGGCTTACTCTACTTGCACTGCTATGGGACCACCTAAAATAGTATTCGGTTTTGGGGCTCTGCGCCCTCAGTCCTGTGCATTTTATTATACCAGTTGCTGGGGCTTTTGAGCAACATTATGTCTGAACTGTTTTGGGAGTGTCCACTGCAGGTCTGTGTGACACTACAGTGATCAGTGCGACATATAAGGAAAAACAGGATCATAGCACACATAGAGAAGCACTGCAGCAATCGATAGAATCCACATGCTTTAGGGGTTGTCTGCTTTTCTCGCCCATTTTCCTTGGGGGACTCCTGCTGGAGGAGGGGCTTAACAGTTTTCACTTAGTGTCATGCCTCCTAGGGAAGAGCGAGAAAGAGATTTTACTGGTAAGTTATACAAAAATCTCTTATTTTATTTTTTTACATTGATGACCTATCCTCGGGATAGGTCATCCATATCGGATAGGTGGGGGTCCAACACCTGGCACCCCCACCAATCAGCTGTTTGAAGAGAAGGCCACGTTCCGTGCAAGCGCGGCCTTCCCTTCATTGTTTACCTGCTCACCATGGTATAGCCCCTCTGCCTTTTTTTCCTGCGGCAGGGCCGGGAGGCCCGCGCCATGCTGCCCCAGACCCCCCTCTGCCCGCCCCTGCTATGGGGATTCACGGGCTCCCGGTCGCCTGACTCTTCCGGCCGCGGGGTGAGCTCCCGCGACCGGCATGTACATGCGGGCGCCTTCGCGCCGCTCCGGGTCCCTCCTGACCCCGGTCAGCCAGGCGCCAGAAATTTCGGCCCCGGCTTTGCGGCCTACTAGGCCGCAATTTTGGCCTTTCTTCTCCGGGCCCCCCGCAAATGCAGCGGAAAGCAGTGTAATAACAACTATGCATCCCCATTCACTTCTAAGGAGACAGATAAAGCAATTTGTAATAGTTGTGTTCGGGGTTATATCTCACTGCATGGATGTTTCATTGCAGGACCGAATCATTGATGCAGGACCTAAGGGCAACTTCTCCCGCTTTATGAATCACAGCTGTCAGCCAAACTGTGAGACCCAGAAATGGACGGTAAACGGAGACACTCGTGTCGGCCTCTTCGCTGTGCGGGACATACCTGCAGGTAATGATTCAAATCCACTTACTCTGTCAGCGAATGGTTCCTTGCTATAGGACTGGAATGTCTTTGTTATATTCCCTGTGAAATAATTTTTTTTAAATTCTGGTCCCCTATTATTCCTCTTTGAATTGTATGAATATATTGTCAATTGGGTGTTACCATTCCCTTTGTCCACAGGCTGTGTATGAGCGTGTGCAGTGAAAGGTGAACGTTTCCGGCTGTGTAGTGACACACTCCATTGTTAGAGTATCAAAACTTTTATTCAACTTTTTTTAAATTGTCCCAAATGCCCTAAAAAATTGATTCTATTATACTTTAATTGATTTTGACTTTTTACTAAAGAAATTTCCACCTAAAGTCCTGATTTCAACTGCGCTTTATATTCACTATTCTGGCGCATCGCTGATTGTACACTTTACGGGTTGTACACTTTATGAATTGGGCCGCAGCGAACAATGCAAGGGCAGAAGTAGGGATCGACCGATTTTCGGTTTTACCGATATTATCGGCCGATATTCAGGATTTTGAACGTTATCGGCATCTATTTTGCCGATATACCGATAACGTAATGGGAACACAGAACGCGCTGCTGACAGCGCTCTCTGTGTTCCCTCAGCAGCACAGGGGAGAAGGAAGCATTGGTGCGCCCCCCCACCCAGTATTAATCATTGGTGGCAGTGGCCACAGGATCCCCTCTCCCCTGCTCCTCCGATCGGAGCCCCAGCAGTGTAATCCTGGGGCTCCGATCGGTTACCATGGCAGCCAGGACGCTAATGAAGCCCTGGCTGCCATGTTCAGCTCCATGCTGCTGTGAGCACAAAGCACAGAGCAGCAGGGACAGTGTGAGCTCCTATTCACCCTGATAGAGATCTATCAGGGTGAATAGGACAAGGGTTCTAGTCCCTAAGGGGGCTAAAAGTTAGTAAAAAAAAAAACCACAAAAATATTAAGTATAAATGAAAAAGATTTACAAAAAAAAAAAATACACGTTAACAATAAACTAATTAATTTTCAGCAGATTTGTGTAGGAAATTATTTTTTTTCTCAAAAATGAAAATTCCCAGAATATCGGTATAAATTATCGGCCTGAAAATTCACAAATTATCGCTATCGGCCCTAAAAAATCAATATCGGTTGATCCCTAGGCAGAAGCACATATTGCTGCTCCTGCCTGTGCCCCCTGAGGTTGGCTAAATGCTGGCATAGCACATGGGTACCCTATAACCATGTGCTATGCTAGGATTAGCTGAGCGGAGCGTGCTCCTGCCTCTACCTGCTTTATTAAAGGGGTTGTCCAGGATTGGTGACATTTGCTTAAGTGCACTGTAGTCACCTTAATTGTACATACATGCCTGCATTACCTTAATTGTACATACATGCCTGCATTACCTTTACTGATGCCACGTTTTCTAATCTCCAAATTCTGAGCCGGAAGTGTGGTTTCTCTACAAGTTAGTGACGTACCGGGCCCCTTTGTGGAGAGGAAAGCCTCTTCTTCCGCTTCGCAAGGAGCCCGGTGATGTCACCAGCACCCACAGACATTATTCAGTGCGCAGGGAGGGCGGGTAGTAGGCAGCAACAGGCTGTGCTAAGTAATGCCCCTCTGGTCCGGTGACGTCACCGCCACACAAGAATATTATGCAGAGCGCAGGGAGGGAGGTTTGTAGGAGGTAACATCAGGGATATGTAACGCCCCTCTGGTCCAGTGACGTCACCTGGCATTGTGCAGCCTTATCTATGAAGATAGAGAGAAGGGATATGCGGGCAGGAGGCGGAATATCAATGAAGGGGCAGGATGCACTGTGGAGTGGAGACTGATGTGACTGACAGCCCGGGCGCCGCAATGCTGCGCTGCCTTGTGGGACCCACAAGGCAGTGCGACAGGAAGTTACCGCAGATATACACAAACATGTCAATATTCAGTGGGGGACCGTAGGAGCTTTGGAGAAGTGCTAAAAATTAGGGCTGCAACGATTAATCGATGTAATCGATAATAATCGATAACTGGATTCGTTGTCGACGAATCCAGTTATCGAATAATCGCCGATTCGTTGCTATGCGGGCGAGCGGTTTACTTTAAGTCACTGCATCTTTATTTTACCTTACAATCTTGACGCTCCAGTAACAACTCTGCAGGCAGAATGGAGGGCGGCGTAACGTCACTTACTCACGTGACGCGCCTGCTCCGCCTCCTTTATTCATAAAGTGGGCGGAGCAGGTGCGTCACGTAAGTGACGTTACGCCGCCCTCCGCTCTGCCTGCAGAGTTGTTACTGGAGCGTCACGATTGTAAGGTAAAATAAAGATGCAGTGAGTGATGCTGTGAGCAGCAGGGCCGGGGCTGTTATGGGTAGGGGGATCGGTCTATGGCACTTCTATGGGGAGGGGGGATCTGTGCACTGTTATGGGGAAAGGGATCTGTGCACTGTTATGGGGAAAGGGATCTGTGCACTGTTATGGGGAAAGGGATCTGTGCACTGTTATGGGGAAAGGGATCTGTGCACTGTTATGGGGAAAGGGATCTGTGCACTGTTATGGGGAAAGGGATCTGTGCACTGTTATGGGGAAAGGGATCTGTGCACTGTTATGGGGAAAGGGATCTGTGCACTGTTATGGGGAAAGGGATCTGTGCACTGTTATGGGGAAAGGGATCTGTGCACTGTTATGGGGAAAGGGATCTGTGCACTGTTATGGGGAAAGGGATCTGTGCACTGTTATGGGGAAAGGGATCTGTGCACTGTTATGCCCATAACAGTGCACATATCCCCTTTCCATAACAGTGCACATATCCCCCTCTCCATAACAGCGCCACCCACAGATCCCCCTCTCCATAACAGCGCCACCCACAATTTGTTTTAATAAGGCCTTTGAACATAATTTTTCAAGTAAAATCATATAAACCGCTTTGTTTTGTAATTTTGTCATTTTTCCCGATTAATCGATTAATCGTAGAAATTAATCGGCAACTAATCGATTATTCAAATAATCGTTAGCTGCAGCCCTACTAAAAATACAGGAACACAACAGGGGGACCTTGAATCAGCTAGACATTGTAAGATATCAGGTTTTTTTTTTAAATCCATTTGATCCCGGACAACCCCTTTAAAGTGTAACTGCCATTCTATTTTTATTTGTGTAATGTACAGGGGCAGTGATACTGACCATTTTTGTAATATACTTTAATTACTGAAATCATACATTTCTATTAGAAAAAATGGCTCTAAAGTGGTCCATTTTGAGCCTTAGCAACGCTCCTCTGTCTTCTGTTTACATAACTGTGGACACCTGTTCAACACTGACCGTTTTATGTAAACAGAAGACAGGAGCGTTGCTAAGGGGTGCATCAGGGGGGTTCAAATGTGACATGGCAAGTAAAAATTATCCCAGTGAAATCTGCCTTTCATAAACCATATGGCGTTCCTTTCCTTCTGCGCCCTGCTGTGTGCCTGTACAGCAGTTTACGACCACATGTGGGATGTTTCTGTAAACTAAAGAATCAGGGTAATAAATATTGAGTTTTGTTTGGCTGTAACTAGTGCTGCACGATATGGGAATTTTGTGCGATTGCGATTTGGGCCCTAAAAATTGCGATAACGATATGCGATGCAATATTTTAAGGGAATTGTGCTAGACGTCTATTTGCTTGGATTTTCCCATATGAGCCGCTGACGCGGCTGGGTATGACATAATTATAGGGGATCTGTGGATGGCACTGTTATGGGGGATCTGTGGATGGCACTGTTATGGGGGATCTGTGGATGGCACTGTTATGGGGGATCTGTGGATGGCACTGTTATGGGGGATCTGTGGATGGCACTGTTGTGGTGGATCTGTGGATGGCACTGTTGTGGTGGATCTGTGGATGGCACTGTTATGGGGGATCTGTGGATGACACTGTTGTGGGGGATATCTGTGGAGGACGCTGTCATGGGGTGTATCTGTGGAGGACGCTGTTATAGGGTGGATCTGTGGAGGACGCTGTTATGGGGTGGATCTGTGGAGGACGCTGTTATGGGGTGGATCTGTGGAGGACGCTGTTATGGGGTGGATCTGTGGAGGACGCTGTTATGGGGTGGATCTGTGGAGGACGCTGTTATGGGGTGGATCTGTGGAGGACGCTGTTATGGGGTGGATCTGTGGAGGACGCTGTTATGGGGTGGATCTGTGGAGGACGCTGTTATGGGGTGGATCTGTGGAGGACGCTGTTATGGGGTGGATCTGTGGAGGACGCTGTTATGGGGTGGATCTGTGGAGGACGCTGTTATGGGGTGGATCTGTGGAGGACGCTGTTATGGGGTGGATCTGTGGAGGACGCTGTTATGGGGTGGATCTGTGGAGGACGCTGTTATGGGGTGGATCTGTGGAGGACGCTGTTATGGGATATCTGTGGAGGACGCTGTTATGGGGGATCTGTGGAGGATGCTGTTATAGGGGATGTGTGCTATGACACACAAAGCCATGAGGGGGGGCAGCATAAGACATATAGCATCTTATGCTGGTCCCCCTCATGGCCCTATGTGTCCCCTCATGTGTCCTAAACTGCGCACATAACTGGCTTTGTGTGTAAAGTATTTTACTAGTGTGTAAAACAAGCTCTCTCCTATTGATAACAGGTCCAGCCTCTGTACTCACTGTCACTATGAATGCACTACAGCGAGCGGTAGCGAGGTGTCCGGCCGGCACGTGACTGACATCACTTAGTAACGCTCCTCCCACTTCAGGAAGCAGGAGCGTGACTAAGTGATGTCAGTCACGCGCCGGCCGGCCTGCTCGCTGCCGTTAGCTGCAGTGCATTCATAGTGACAGTGAGTACAGAGGCTGGACCTGTTATCAATAGGAGAGAGATTGTTTCACACACCAGTAAAATACTTTACACACAAAGCCAGTTATGTGCGCGGGGCCCCTTCATATATAATCGCGGCGTTTTTGGGTCGGCCATATCGCATTTGCCGATTATCGCTATTCGATTATTTTTTCGATTTATCGTGCAGCCCTAGCTGTAACCCTTGCTTTGTTACTGAAAAAAAATGATTAAAATGGAAAATCTGCCAAACAAAAAGTGAAATTCTTAAATTTCATCTACAATTTCCTTTAGTTCTTGTGGAACACCTAAAGGGTTAACTAGGTTTGTAAAATCATTTTTGTATACATTGAGGGGTGTAGTTTCTAAAATGGTGTCATTTTTGGGTGGTTTCTATTATGTATGCCTCACAAAGTGACTTCAGACCTGAACTGGTCCTTTAAAAAGTGGGTTTTGGAAATTCTCGGAAAATGTTTAAGATTTGCTTCTAAACTTCTAAGCCTTTGAACGTCCCCAAAAAAAAAAAAAAAAAAATTTACAAAATGATCCAAACATGAAGTAGACATATGGGTAATGTAAAGTAATCGTTAATTTCTAACGATAATTTGTTTTCCCTTAGTCCTAACAGCAGCACAGATGGGGTTAACTGCCCCTGTGGACTGGTAGGACCGGCGGAATTTTAATGAGCCCAAGAACCAATAAACGATCTTCAGCTCCCTGAAAGGGAGGAGATCACCCCCCAGCCCACCGTGTTTTTAACAAGCATAATGTATTTAGGGTGGGATATTTGTGTGCTGCTGTTAGGACTAAGGGAAAACAAATTATCGTTAGAAATTAACGATTCCCTTACGTCCTACCAGCAGCACAGATGGGGAGATAGCAAGAAGAATCCCCTAGGGAGGGTCCTCATGCCTGGCAGAACTAATAACAGTCTGCCCAAAAGCCGAAAACTCTGCCATCCTAGCATCTATCCTATAATGGGAGATGAAGGTTGACTCAGAGCTCCAGGAGGCCGCCTTACAGATCAACTCTAAGGGGAGGAGTCTTCTCTCCGCAACCGAGGTGGAGACTGCCCTAGTAGAATGGGCTCTCACAAACTCAGGAGGATCTAAGGATTGGGAGACGAAAGCTTCCATAATGGCCTCCTTGATCCAGCGACTAATGGTAGCTTTAGACGCTTTACGGCCTTTAGACATACCGGCAAACAGGATAAGAAGATTCTCATCTATCCGGAACTCTCTAGATCTATCCACATAGATCTGGAGGCATCTTGAAATATCCAGCGGGTCTCTAGCTGGAGTATCAGAGGAGGAGGCTGTAAACAAAACTGGTAAAGAGATTACCTGATTGATATTCTGGAAAGTAGGCACTGAAGTAGGGTAAAAACTTCAGGAGTACTCTATCCTGTAGGAAAATAATGTACGGGTGATTTGCAGAGAAAGCCTGCAATTCAGAAATTCTTTTGGCTGAAGCTATAGCCAGAAGAAAAACCATCTTTAAAGTCAAAAATTTGAAATTTACCTCCTCGAAGGGGGGAGATGCTAGCCCCCTGAGCACTACTGAAAGATCCCACTTGGGGATAGGTTTCAGTATAGTAGGCTTTAGTCTTTCAGCTCCCTTCAGGAAGCGTTTAATGAGTGGGTCCCGAGAATGTGGCCTGTTGAGACAGGCCGAGATGGCATAAACCTGTACCTTCAAGGTAGCTGGAGATAGGCCTCTATCTAATCCATCTTGACGAAATTGAAGTATCGCAGGAAGGGGCGGATCTGCGGACGCCACCTGTCTGGAATCACACCATGCCACGAAGATTCTCATGATCCTGGAGTAGGCCTTCTTTGTAGACTCTGCTCGGGAATGCGACAAAGTTCTCAGGACCGACTCGGAAAGCCCTTCTATGTTGGGAAGGGACTGATCAACCTCCAGGCTGTCAGGTTGAACCTGTGCAGATCTGGGCAGAGGTGAGTGTCCCACGACACCAGGGTCTGCTCCGGGGGGAGTCTCCAGTATTGTCCCCGACTCATCTGAATGAGCTGGGTAAACCAGGATCTTCTGGGCCAAAACGGTATGATGGCTATTACCGAGGCCTGATCCTGACGGATTTTCATCAATACCCTCGGTATCATGGAAAACGGAGGGAAGATGTAAGCCAGCCTGAACCTCCACGGTATTGACAGAGCATCTATCGCCAGGGGGTTGTCTTCCCTGTAGAGGGAACAGAACCTCAGCACCTTGGCGTTGAACCTGGTTGCCATGAGATCCACTTCTGGCATACCCCATCTGTGAACTAGCTGCCTGAAGATCTCCGGATGCAGAGACCACTCCATGGTCGGTAATCCTCGACTTAAGCGGTCCGCTATCATATTGAGGGAGCCTCGAATATGAACGGCAGATAGATGGGAAAGGTTCGTCTCTGCCCACCGAAGAATCACCCCGATCTCTGACAGAAGGGGCAGTGATCTTGTGCCTCCCTGTTTGTTTATATAGAGAACTGCAGTCATATTGTCTGACTGGACTTTCACTGCTTTGCCCCGGATCTGAGGGGCAAAGTGAAGGAGGGCTAGCCGGATAGCTCGCATCTCGCGAAGATTGGAAGAAAGACGCCGCTCCAGAGGAGACCAAGATCCCTGCATTGGGGATCCGTCCAGGTGAGCGCCCCAGCCTACAAGGGACGCGTCTGTAGTCAATATGACCCAAGCTGGTTGGGTCATAGACTTCCCTGGTGGTAGCTGAAACCACCATCTGAGGGAATTCCGGGTTTGACCGGACAGGGAGCACAGGGAATCTAGCCCCGCAGGGCTGCCGTTCCATAGGTGTAAGACCTCCGACTGAAGAGGACGGAGGTGCCATAGCGCCCAAGGGACTGCAGCCGCTGACATGAGCCCCAGCATCTTCATGAGAGTCCGGATAGAGACTCGACGAGGGACATAAAGGACCTTTGCCAGGTCCTGAATCCGCGCTCTCCTTTCTGGAGTCAACCGGAGGGACATCTCCACAGAGTCGACCACGAATCCTAAGTAATGGATTGAAGTCGATGGGCTCACATTCGACTTCTGCCAGTTGATAATCCAGCCTAGGCGGAAGAGAAAAGAGATTGCGACCTGAAGATGGTGGGTAAGGATCGGAACTGAAGAGGCTATGAAAAGCCAATCGTCCAGATAAGGAATAATAGTCAGTCCTTGAAGTCTCAAAGCTGCCACCACCGACACCACCACCTTGGTGAAGATAAGGGGGGCAGAAGAGATTCCGAAGGGAAGCGCGGCGAACTGAAAGTGCCTGCGAACCCCTGAAATCTGGACCGCGATCCTGAGGAGTTTCCGGGACGCGGAATGGATCGGAATGTGAAGATACGCATCCTTGAGGTCCAGAGTAGCCATGACGTCCCCAGGGTTGAGGATATGGCTGACTGACCTTATGGTTTCCATGCGAAACCTTGTTTTCCTTATAAATCGATTGAGAAATCTCAAGTCGATGATCATCCGGAGATCTCCCGTCTTTTTGGGAACCAGGAACACTGGTGAATAAATCCCTAGGCCCCTCTCCCCTGCCGGCACCTCCTCTAGGGCTCCCTTGGAAATATAGTCCTGAATGTAAGATTCTAGGACCACTTGTTTGGCAGACCCGAAGTTTCGTGTGGCGATGAATCTCTCTGGGGGGAGAGAGATAAAATCTACCCGGTACCCGAGGGAAACTATGTCCTGGACCCAGGGGTCTGCAATCAACCGGCTCCAAGAGTCTTTGAAATGGATAAGACGACCCCCCACGGGAATCTGGGGGAGGGGTACGGGAAAATCTAGGGGAGATACTGCAGGGGCAGCAGGGCTTATCCAAGAGCCTCGAAGAGGCCCATAGTCAGGAGGGTTTTGCCTCCCTGGTGGGTTTGCGGGAGCGTCTCGAATATTTACGAGATGGTCCCCCCCAATCTCTGCGCCTAGACTGCTGCCCTGGACGACCTCCGCCTTTCTTCTCCTGCCTGGGGCGTCCCAGAAAGGGCTGCTGGGGGAGGCTCTTCCCCTTTTTATCGGAGAGCCCCTCCATTATCTTGTCCAATTCGGACCCGAATAGCCTATCCGGTTCGAAGGGGAGCCCACAAAGATTGAACTTTGACGCGTTATCAGCGATCCAAGGTTTTAGCCAGAGTGGTCTGCGGGCAGCTGAAACTAGGGCCATAGTGTTGGTGGCCAGCTTCAGCTGCATCTGGGTAGAATCGACCAGAAAGTCCATGGCCAGATTGGCCGACTTGAAGGCTGCCAGGATATCATCTCTTGATACGCTCTGATCAACGTCCGTCTGGATTCGGTTAAGCTTAGAGCGTAAATAGGCGGCTACCTCCGTGGCCGCAATAGAAGTTGATGCGGAGGCAGCAGCCGCCATGTAACTCCTCCTAAGGGTGCACTCTGCCCTCCGGTCTAGAGGGTCCTGCAGACTAGACCCATCATTTGCAGGAACTAGAGTGCGCCGGGACAACTTGGCTATAGCCATGTCCACCTTGGAATCGTGGGGTTCCGTTCCCAAGGGTTTAGCCATCGGGTACATCAGTTTGAATTTTCTAGTGAGAACTGGACCTTTCTCAGGCTTTCTCCATTCCGTGCGCATCACGGAGAGAAGGGTCTCATCCGCTCTAAAGACACGCTGTGTCCGTCCGGCGGGATCGGAGGACTCCCCCATGTCAACATCATGGTCCCCCGACCTGATGGACTTGAGTAACTTCTGCGTCTTTTCTGGAGGGAAAAAGCAAGAAGTAGATTCTTCTTCCTCAGAAGAAGACGACCCCGGAGAACAGGGGGTAGGTCTTTCGACCGGTGGGACCACCTCCATGGGAGTCTGAGAGGGACCTGGTAGCCTCTCATTCAGCAGCCGCACCACTCCCTTAATGGAGTCATCCACGTATGTCTTCGTCCACTGAAACATTTCTTGCATCGTGGGTTCCGTGGATGCCGTGCGACAACTCTCACATCTAGAGTACGGACAGCTGTCGTCTAAGGGGGTGTTACATTCGTAACACGCCAGATGCTTCCTCTTGGCCCCAGCTTCTGATCCGGATCCTTAGGGGAAGCCATAGTCTGTAATTAGAAAGAACACAGGTCATAACACCTACAATTTTACCTGGAGGTGGTGAAACAAAACCTTATGGGGGCCCACCAGCACTAGCAGAAAATAGAGCTGTAAAAGAGGAAACCACAATCCCAAGCCAAGCAATACTAAATATCTCAAGGCACAGGGAACTCTGGAGCTAGCTTGTGAAAGCTTAAGAGGAGGAAGCCCCTCACCTGGGCGGGGCCTCAATCGTAACTAGCCCAGAGAAATAACAGAGCCTAAACAGGCTCAGCAAGCCCTAATTGTCTCCCCCACCTAATCCTGGATACCAGGATGACATGGGGAGACAGTTTTAATAGAAGTAGTGAGGTTTAAACCCTCACGGCATCACTATGGAAAAACCGGAAGTGACGTAGCGCACCTAGTGCGCGTCACTTCCGGAGATGGCGGCGCCCATAGCGCCGCACACATGCGGCGAAAGAAGGACAGGATACCGCAGCACTTGAGTGGAAGAAGAGGGGAGGGGACACCCCCCTCCCCGACAGTACCCCAGCGGCACCCGACGGCCATAGCGCCGCTCACATGCGGCGAGGGAGGACGGATACCACAGCTGGGTTCAAAGAAGGGGGGAGGGGACACCCCTCACCCCGAAGGTACCCCAGATAGAAACGCCGACCAGCCTATAATAAAGGCAATGAGAGGCCATGGAGGGCAAACTTTAGATTCAAAGAAAAATAGAGCCCCTAGCACTCTTCAGCTCCCTGAGAGGGAGCGACACCGCCAGTCCACCTGTCCAGAGTACAGAAAAAAACACGGTGGGCTGGGGGGTGATCTCCTCCCTTTCAGGGAGCTGAAGATCGTTTATTGGTTCTTGGGCTCATTAAAATTCCGCCGGTCCTACCAGTCCACAGGGGCAATTAACCCCATCTGTGCTGCTGGTAGGACGTAAGGGAATAACTATTTTAGGAGGTATCACTATCTGTTTTAAAAGCAGAGAAAGTGAAATTTTGAAAATTGCTAATTTTTTCCAAATCTTTGCTAAGGCTACTTTCACACTTGCGTTAGGAGCGGATCCGTCTGGTATCTGCACAGACGGATCCGCTCCTATAATGCAAACGCTTGCATCCGTTCAGAACGGATCCGTTTGCATAACCATGAACAAAAAAAAAATATATCTATTTTTTTTTTTTTTTGTTCATGATAATGCAAACGGATCCGTTTTGACTTTACATTGAAAGTCAATGGGGGACGGATCCGTTTGAAAGTTGAGCCATATTGTGTCATCTTCAAGCGGATCCGTCCCCATTGACTTCCATTATAAGTCTGGACAGATCCGTTCGCCTCAGCACGGCCAGGCGGACACCCGAACGCTGCAAGCAGCGTTCAGGTGTCCGCTCACTGAGCGGAGGCTGAGCGCTGGCAGGCGGATGCATTCTCAGTGGATCCGCCTCCATTGAGAATGCATCAGGGCTGGACGGCTGCGTTCGGGACCGCTCGTGAGCCCCTTCAAACGGAGCTCACGAGCGGACACCTGAACGCAGGTGTGAAAGTAGCCTAAATTTGGTATTTTTTTAATAAATAAAAATGAAATATTTTGACTCAAATTTACCAGTGTCATGAAGTACAATATGTGTCGAGATAACGATCTCAGAATGGCCTGGATAAGTAAAAGCGTTTTAAAGATATCACCACATAAAGTGACAGATTTGCAAAATATGGCCTGGTCCTTAAAGAGGACCTTTCACCTTGAAAAACATTGTGAACTAAGTATACAGACATGGAGAGCGGCACCCAGGGATCTCACTGCACTTACTATTATCCCTGGGTGCCGCTCCGTTCTCCCGTTATCCCCTCCGTCTTCCCTTGTCCTGTGGGCGTCTCCTTCTCCTAGGCTGCAGCGCTGGCCAATCGCAGCGCACAGCTCACAGCCTGGGAGAAAAAAACCTTTTGGGGGTATTACTATGTATTACAGAAGTAGAGAAACTGAAACTTTGAAATTTGCAAATTTTTCAAAAATTTTGGTAAATATGGTATTTTTTTATGCAAAAAAAATAAACTTTTTTGACCCAATTTTAGCAGTGTCATGAAGTACAATATGTGACGAAAAAACAAACTCAGAATGGCCTGGATAAGTCAAAGCGTTTTAAAGTTATCAGCACTTAAAGTGACACTGGTCAGATTTGCAAAAAATGGCCAAGTCCTTAAGGTGAAATAGGGCTGAGTCCTTAAGGGGTTAAGGTGAAAAATGGCTTGGTCCGGAAGGGGTTAAGTTATGTCATGCATGTAAGCTTTTAGCTTAGCGAAGCAGGCACAATTTAAAGCGCGGTTGAAATAAAGACTTTAGGTGAAAATTAATTTAGTAAAAAGTCAAAATCGATTAATAAAATATATTAGAAAAATTATTTTTAGGGCATTTGGGACATTTTTCAAAACAGTTGAATTAAACGTTTAGTTACTCTTTAAGGGTACTTTCACACCGGCATTATTCTTTTCCAGTATTGAAATCTAGTAAACGGTCTCAATACTGGAAAATAAAACGCTTCCGTTTTTTGTCCCAATGCATTCTGAATGGAAAGCAATCCGTTCAGTATGCATCAGGATGTCTTCAGTTCAGTCCCTTGTACGGTATTTGACCGGACAAAATTACGGAACACTACCGCACTTCCCGGATCCGGCATTAATTTCCATTGAAATTTATTAATGCTGGATCCGGTACCAAGTGTTCAGGAAATTGCCGGATCTGGTTTTCCAGATTGCGCATGCGCAGTTCTTTCTAGCTTTGAAAAATTTTAATACCGGATCCGTTATTCCGGATGATACCAGAAAGACGGATACGGTATTTCAATGAATAAGTATAACGGATCCGGGGAAAAAAAAAAAGATATCAGTTTGCATACGGATTTACGGATTCGGCAGGCAGTTCCGGAAATGGAACTTCCTGCTGGATTCTTCTAACGCTAGTGTGAAAGTACCCTGACAAGAATAGTAAAGCAAATTTTGAAGAGAAATAATAGAGGAACGACAGTCAGAGTTCTAAGAAAAAGATGTTCCAGGCGTGTTGATTTATGGAGAATGCAAGTATTGACAAAAAGGTTTAAAAATAAATAAATACATTCTGTCTCTTGAAAACAGAGGATGAAGAAATGTTTTGGCCATTTAAGGGCTCTTTTACACTTGCGTTCTTGTCTTCCGGCATAGAGTTCCGTCGTCGGGGCTCTATGCCGGAAGAATCCTGATCAGTTTTATCCTAATGCATTCTGAATGGAGAGAAATCCGTTCAGGATGCATCAGGATGTCTTCAGTTCCGGACCGGAACGTTTTTTGGCCGGAGAAAATACCGCAGCATGCTGCGCTTTTTGCTCCGGCCAAAAATCCTGAACACTTGCCGCAAGGCCGGATCCGGAATTAATGCCCATTGAAAGGCATTGATCCGGATCCGGCCTTAAGCTAAACGTCGTTTCGGCGCATTGCCGGAGCCGACATTTAGCTTTTTCTGAATAGTTACCATGGCTGCCGGGACGCTAAAGTCCTGGCAGCCATGGTAAAGTGTAGTGGGGAGCAGCATACTTACCGTCCGTGCGGCTCCCGGGGCGCTTCAGAGTGACGTCAGGGCGCCCCAAGCGCATGGATCACGTTATCGCATGGATCTTGTCATCCAAGCGCATTGGGGCGCTCTGACGTCATTCTGGAGCTCCCCGGGAGCGGCACGGACGGTAAGTATACCGCTCCCCCGCTCCTACTATGGCAACCAGGACTTTAATAGCGTCCTGGCTGCCATAGTAACACTGAGCGCATTTGGAAGACGGTTCCGTCTTCAAATGCTTTCAGTACACTTGCGTTTTTCCGCATCCGAAGTGTAATTCCGGCAAGTGGAGTACACGCCGGATCCGGACAACGCAAGTGTGAAAGAGGCCAAAGTGACACAGGCCTGATCGTTGAATGGTTAATTTGGGGGTTATTATCAAGGAATTTGTGTACGTTGTTGAGGGCGTAATGAAGGTCGTGATGATTTAATATATTTCTTCATTTTAAAGGCGAGGAGCTAACATTCAACTATAATTTGGATTGCCTCGGGAATGAGAAGACGGTCTGCAGATGCGGAGCTCCTAATTGTAGTGGATTCCTTGGTGACCGACCAAAGGTTTGTCTTTATAGCTTCACATTTCCTGTGTATATATATATAGAGTATATCTGAGTGTGTGTTGTAAGGAAGGACATGTATAGGACACAGCATGACAACCCCCAGCAGGTATAACTACATACATTGATTTAAAAAAAAAAATAATAATCCTGCACCACAGAGGAGGAGTTAGAGTGGAAAGAAATGTTCTCTGTGTGACAGTAATGATGATATATGGAAGGGATTACAGTATGAGAGGAAAGGACAAGTTTACAGGCGAAAACTGTACAACTGAGAGGTGGACCCTGTAGAGCGCTACAAGATGAGATACGGCCTCTAGCCTTGGCTACAAGATGAGATGCGGCCTCTAGCCTTGGCTACAAGATGAGCTACGGCCTCTAGCCTTGGCTACAAGATGAGCTACGGCCTCTAGCCTTGGCTACAAGATGAGATGCGGCCTCTAGCCTTGGCTACAAGATGAGATACGGCCTCTAGCCTTGGCTACAAGATGAGCTACGGCCTCTAGCCTTGGCTACAAGATGAGCTACGGCCTCTAGCCTTGGCTACAAGATGAGCTACGGCCTCTAGCCTTGGCTACAAGATGAGATGCGGCCTCTAGCCTTGGCTACAAGATGAGATGCGGCCTCTAGCCTTGGCTACAAGATGAGATGCGGCCTCTAGCCTTGGCTACAAGATGAGATACGGCCTCTAGCCTTGGCTACAAGATGAGCTACGGCCTCTAGCCTTGGCTACAAGATGAGCTGCGGCCTCTAGCCTTGGCTACAAGATGAGCTACGGCCTCTAGCCTTGGCTACAAGATGAGCTACGGCCTCTAGCCTTGGCTACAAGATGAGATACGGCCTCTAGCCTTGGCTACAAGATGAGATACGGCCTCTAGCCTTGGCTACAAGATGAGATACGGCCTCTAGCCTTGGCTACGAGATGAGATATGGCATACAGGTTCTGTATGGAATCCTGCTACACATTTGCACACAGATGTTAGAGCTAGGCCTGTAGGTCCTGCACACTCGTAGGTTGGTGAAGCTGACGTCCTAGCTGGTCCCACAAATGCTGAATTGGTGATGAATCTGGTAACCGGGCAGTCAGGGAAGTGTCTTGATCTGGAGGAGACATTCCTGGGAAACCCTTGCTGTGTGCGGGCGAGCGTTATCCTGCTGATCAATGCCAGTTGGAAGCCCGGCCATGAGAGGCGACACGTGGCCGCAGGATGTCCTGTACATATCACTGAGCTGTTAGGGATGACCGACTGTCATATGCCATGGCTCCGCAGATCATCACACCAGCAGTTGGGCCAGTCTAAGGCTACTTTCACACTAGCGTTCGGGGCTCCGCTTGTGAGTTCCGTTTGAAGGCTCTCGCAAGCGGCCCTGAACGGATCCGTCCAGCCCTAATGCATTCTGAGTGGATGCGGATCCGCTCAGAATGCATCAGTTTGGCACCGTTTGTCCTCCGCTCAGCAGGCGGACACCTGAACGCAGCTTGCAGCGTTCGGGTGTCCGCCTGGCCGTGCGGAGGCAAACGGATCCGTCCAGACTTACAATGTAAGTCAATGGGGACGGATCCGTTTGAAGTTGACACAGTATGGCTCAATTTTCAAACGGATCCGTCCCCCATTGACTTTCAATGTAAAGTCAAGACCGATCAGTTTGCATTATCATGAACAAAACGGATCTAAGCGTTTGCATTATAGGTGCGGATCCGTCTGTGCAGATACCAGACGGATCCGCACCTAACGCAGGTGTGAAAGTAGCCTTAACTGTTTTGCAACCAAATTTATTTTTTACACTTTTGACAAACACAATTCATGTTATCACTCCTCTTACCAGTCACTACATCTCACTGTCATCCCTCCCCATTTACAACCTTCAGTGACCCAGGGAGGGGAGTACACAAACATTTCTTCCTGTTATCATCCCTCTTACTGATCACATCTTGATACGGTCATGCCTCCCCTGTACAACCTCCAGTGACCCGAGGGAGGGGGATTTATAGAGACCTTTCCTCATGTTATCACCCCTGTTGCCGATCACATACTGTCATCTCTTTTTATTGATCATTTTATGCCACTTTAGTGATGAAAATAGTTTGCACGTTTTGTCGCACGCCATTTGTGCGGTAAAATGGGCAACTTTTCCCCGCTCACGCCACTTTTCTAAAGTGACAAAACAAATAGTTGTGGGTAGGCCAGAATGCCTAGTTCATTTATAATTTTTCACGCATATTTTGACGTGTAAAAAGGCTTAAATCTACGCCAACTAGAGGGCTGGCATAGAGTGAAGTTTGTCGCACGGCCTGCCGGACAAAGTGCCAAACAGGCCTCTACATAGCTTTGGGGCTTCCTCTGGCAGTGCGGTCTTAATGTCCCCCACAGTTACACTTTGATACAAACTTGTATGAAGGCGCAGATGCCAGGTGTCGGCAAATGGCAGCCTGTATTCTGCTGATTTATTTAAAAAAAGAACCTCCATGTTATATTGTTTCCTTGATATTTCAGAATTCAACAGCATCATCGCATGAAGAAAAATCCAAGAAGGCCAAGAAAAAAGTGAAAAGACGCCGGACTAGAGGTGAAGGGAAGAAAGAATCTGAAGATTATTGCTTCCGCTGTAATGATGGTGGCGAGCTAATTCTGTGTGACAAGAAGTTATGCACAAAGACTTATCACCTCGATTGTCTCGATCTTGACAAAAGGCCATTTGGTGAGTTGCTTAGGGTGAAATTTAACCCTTGTAAGTTCTGAGCTGATTAATCTTTTGAGGTATTTCTGTATGGACAAGCAGCCCATTAGGTCCTGCCATTCCCACGGTCTATTAGGCTGACATTTAAATAGATTTGGAGGCCTTTGTTAGGCCCCTGTCTGCCATGGTTACACATTGATATCGGGGAATCCAATGTGTTCACAGATGAAGCCTCCTCAGTCAGTGAACTACATAGGCGCCGCAGTTACTATTTCCTGCAGCATCTAAGTGATTAAACAGCCAGGATCGACTGCTGGTTTAGGGGCTTGGCTGTCATTAAGCTTATTCTAGAGTGCTGTAAAAAACATGGTACTGTAGAATAAGGCCCCTGAATAGCCTCAATAGAAGGCAAAATTTACTGCTTTTATGGAATTAAATTCTAAGCTGCTACCACTAGAGGGAGCTTACTGAATATTGTTTCTACACTGACTTGTATAGTAAGCTCCTGTCTATCGGTGCTCTGTATCCTCCCGGTAGCCCTGTCTGTGGGAGCTGAGGGCTACTGTGATTGATTCTGCATAATTGCAGTTTTGGGGGTTTTCTTTTACCCACTTTGATACAAACTTTATTCCCAGGGAAGTGGGAGTGCCCGTGGCATCACTGTGATGTCTGTGGAAAGGCTTCCGTGAGCTTTTGCTGCCTGTGTCCAAACTCCTTTTGCAAAAGCCACCATGAGGATGGACTGTACACACGGACGGCGGAGGGCAAGCTTTGCTGTCTGGACCACGACCCGGCCGAGTTCAATGAAGTACAAGCTGCTGAATGTATACCGAAAGAGCACTCAAAAGCCAAGTATAAGAAGAGTCAGAAGAGCAGATAACCAGCGGACTGCAACACTACTGTAAATATGACTGTGAATAAGGAGGAAAACGAAAGCCTTTTCCATTGTACAGCTTTGTAATAGACCTTGATTCAGGACAGCACATACACACTGAGCCATCCTCTGCAGCCTCGGCTGCGTCTGCACTGATACCGAGCTCTGCCAGCCATAGCTCACCACCCATTTTACCAGTGACCCACATTTACACAGCATTACCGTGACATCCTCATTAGCAGCTTACAAATGGAAAGGCTTGTGTGGTAGTTTATGACTGGAGCCGCTTGCAGGATTTTTAAGTGCACCGTTTCAGCAGTTATTTTACCTTTTTGTAAAACAAGACACTATTGGCTCCACCATGGAAATCTATACATATATTTTTTTTTTTTGTATTTTACTAGTCCAGAAGATTCTTTGTGTAACGCTTTCTTAACAAGATATAGGTACATTTAACACAATATTTTAATAGTTATTTTTTTTTTAATGTTTTTTAATCGGGGCTTTGGCTGCAAGTGCTTAGAATGCAGGCTCTGTAATGACTGTGCTGTATTCATCCGGCTCAGTCATGGCAGCGCATCATGTTCATTGATGACTGTGCTGTATACATCTGGCTCTGTAATGACTGCGCTGTGTGCATCCGGCTCAGTCATGGCAGCGCATCATGCATTAGGGGCAGACCTACAAAGAGAACCATGCTTACTTGCTTCCTAGCCTCAGCTGCTGCACTGGGCTCTCTCGGTGCAAACTTTTGTATGACGCCGCTGCAGCCAATCACTGTCCACAGTGGCGACCTGCTCCCCTTGTGTCATGACAAATGATCATGTGATGCAAGGGGAGCAGGTCACCTCTGCAGCCAGCGATTTGCTGCAGCACCGTCAAACAGGAAGTTTACATCCAGGGAGCCAAGCGGAGCAGCTGAGGCCATGGAGCGAATGAGTGGGGAGCCAGCACTGAGAAACAATGCTTCCCTTTGCAGGTCTGCCCAGGAGGGGAGTTTGCCAACCCCCCCGCCCAAAGGTGCGCGCTGCATGCACCATGACCATGTTCACACAGCCAAATGATTGTGTTACGGCTAACTTTTTTTTTTTTTTTTTAGCACATTTTTACCATTTTAAGAGTGACTCCTTTTTGATGACTGTGGGAACAAATTGCTATGCTTTTAATTTTTTATATTTTCTTGCATTCAGTCCAAGTAGTGTGCTCGTTTTACAAATGCACAGTTGCTACCTCACCTGGTTACAAGTGTGGCTCCCACCTTGACGTTTTTTTTTTTTTTTTTTTTTTTTTTTTTCTCTTATTGAGATGGGTCTGCAAAATGCTCCACAACACCGCAGCGGAGCGTTTCCTATCTGCTTATAAAGATTCATGGAAAATCCACTGCCGGCCTCATGGCTACGTCATCTCAAGTTTTCTTTAGAATTTTTTTTTAAATAATATATAGAGGCAGGTTTGCCAGTTTTTTTTATTTTTTTTATTGTAAATTACATGGTGTCATATACCTCTGTATGTTCAGGCTGGGATTCCACACAGTTCCATTTAGCGCCAGGCAATACGTCATTTTATGTGGATAATCAGTGTATGTGTGCACGGCCGGGGAGGATATCCCATGTACACACATCTTGGGTTTTTGTTCTTGAAACATAGCTGTTAGGTTGCGAAAAGATTTTGCTCTGCTTTCCCCCCCAATCTGAACACCAGACTTGACGAACTTCGCCATTGCCTAAAACTAGCGAGCCTCCAAGAGACTTAGTAGAGCCAAACCAGAAGATTAGGACTAAACAGTGTGGGCATTTTACTCCTAGCATTGCCCATGAGAGGTATTTTCTTACAGGCAGGATCATAGTTAATCTCGAAGACCATCGTGCCTTTTCTAGTTTGCCGTTGCCGATAAATTTTATGATATATCTTTATTATCTATGGGGATGTAGCCCCATTTCTCTAATGCAGAGGCCAAAGTTTCCCGATTCCTTGCACACAGCTAGTTAAGTAATAAGAGCACATTCCAAAGTGGACGGCGTACATTTTTATTATGGATCCCAATGTATAGGTCGTAACTAGGGATGAGCGAACTTCTGTTTTAGAAGTTCAGGTTACCGCAGAATTACATCATGGATCCCGTGACCACTCAGACCATACCTTATGGTCCCTGTCACGGGATACATAACGCAATTCTGCAGTGACCAGAAGTTCGCTTATCTTTAGTCGTAACCTCTTAAAGGGGTTGTCCAGGAATAAATAGTTTTTACCTAATGCCTGCTTCAGTAAGCAAAACTTTCTTACTTAGGCTACTTTCACACTTGCGTTCGGGGTTCCGCTTGTGAGTTCCATTTGAAGGCTCTCACAAGCGGCCCCGAACGGATCCGTAGAGCCCCAATGCATTCTGAGTGGATGCTGATCCGCTCAGAATGCATCAGTCTGGCATCGGGTGTCCGCCTGCTGAGCGGAATGGAGGCCAAACGAACGCATTTTGCAGCGTTCAGGTGTCCGCCTGGCCGTGCGGAGCCAAACGGATCCGTCCAGACTTACAATGTAAGTCAATGGGGACGGATCCGTTTGAAGTTGACACAATATGGTGCAATTTCAAACTGATCCGCCCCCCATTGACTTTCAATGCAAAGTCAGGACGGATCGTCTAACTTTTAGACTTAGATTTTTTTCTCAAATATAATGCAGACGGATCTGTTCTGAACGGATACCATCGTTTGCATTATAGGAGCAGATCCGTCTGTGCAGACACCAGACGGATCCGCTCCGAACGCAAGTGTGAAAGTAGCCTAACCTGCCCTCTTCCGCGATTAGTCTGGTGAGTCCATCTTCCTCTGCAGCATGGGAACAATGACTGGCCTCAATGGTGATGTGCCACATATGGATTCGTCACCACTAAAGCCAGTTATTTGGCTGCAGCAGAGCATATGACCAAGCTGGAGACTGGAAGATGGACATACCAGGGAAGCAGGTAAGTACGCCTCTTTCGTTTACCGAGACAGGCTGCAGGCATTAGCTCTATTAAGCTCCACCTAGTGGTGGTTGCAGGTAGCAACATTTTGATGTTGAGTCCCAGTGCTTGGTACAGTGCTTAGAAATGTGCATGTATCTTTATGGTCAGTAATCGCTTTAATCCAGTATGCAAATTATTTGACAAGTGCCCCATGGGCAGTCCGAAATGATCCAGGTCTTGGTTGTGACCCCTCTTTAGCTCCTACCTCTTTGCTTTGAATGATGGGCCTGGCCTAGTATCCACATAGAAAGCTTGTCCTTGGTCGGTAGATCTGTGAGGCCGTTGCCCACAGCTAAAGGTGTACCACACGTGTTCCTGGCACGTCTCTTGCATGAGATTTCGTTGTGGCTATCAATCAGGGTGAAGGGACAGGAGCTGGGCATGGCTTGCCAGGGCATTTGCATACCAGATTCATTCCCCAGAAGTATGATACTGAAGGCTGGGAGTCTGCCTTTAAATCTTCAAACAGGATTTTGTGCTCTGTATCTGTAAAACTAAGCTCTGACCTCCTAGCAAACTGTATTATGAAATCAGTCGGCACAGAATTTTGGAAAAAAAAAAAAGACTGTAACTTAACCATTCTCGACGTTGTGTATGGCCAGGGGGGGCTTTAGCATAGCTCGGCCTTTTAAATCCTTTTGCTTTGTGTTCCGCCTGTCTTGAACTGTAGGATCCCCTGTTCTATTTGGCCAGATAAACAGGTGAGTCTGATGTGATAGGGACATGAACGAATCTGTACGTTAATGGAGACCAATCCTTATACTAGAGAACTGAAGAATCTCCACTTTGATTCCCATTTGTTTTAAGTTGCAAAAAAAGAAAGAAAAGTTCATCAGCAATCAAAGACGCACTTTATTACGTGAAATGCTTTTATTTTATCATAACTTCAACTTGAACTCATCAAGACAATATATCTTTTTTTTGTTTTTATCCACAAGCTGTCAGAATAGAGAGTTTTCATTACTAATTCTGAATCCGGTGAGTTTTATTTTCCTAATGTTGGTGACCGCCCTATGGGCTCATGTTGGCATCCAGACCGCTGCAGTTCAACTGAACCCACTCTACTGTAGATCTTCGGAGGGCTCCATGTTGAATGCTCCGTTCAGTAGAACCACCCAGGGGTCGTATCTGAAACTGGCCTGAAGACAACCATACACATATGCACGCAGAAATGTTTTGGCCAAGGTCAAATGTCTTCTCGATAGGGCGAGGGGAATAACCTGCTGCCAGACATCTAGAGCGAATTATTTCACTTAAATGATCAGACATGTTGAAGTCCATTACAACTGATACTTCTCTTTCCCAGTCATCTGCTGTTGGAGGATAGTTGGGATACACTCAGATGCTTGGCCAAAAACTGCATGTGTGTATAGTCACCTTTAAAAGCTATGTACACCTTTGGGGACACTTGTTTTATGACTGCATTTTACTTATTTTGGGCTAAAGATTATTTTTTTCAATTGAGTTTTATTAAAAATGTTCAGCCATTTCTGAAATACAAGGTTTAAAAAATAAAGTCGTTTTGCAAGATGTCTGTTTTCTTTGACCTGGAAACTTATTTTAAGCCATATTCTTATCAGTTTCATAAAAATTGAGTCATGAGTGTTTGAAGGCAGGCGATCAGAAATAAGAGCTGTCAGCTCAAAGAGACTTTTTTTTTTTTAACCCTGTATCACAGAAACAGCTGAACATTTTTAATAAAGACCAATTGAACAAAAATTTTTTTTTTTAGCCCGAAATGATTAACATGCAGCCATAAAAAAAAAATTCCCCTGAAGGTGTCCATATCCTTTAAGTCTTAACACTAGGCTCAAACTAGCGTTAGGAGTTCCGGCCCAACAAAAAACACTGCATGCAGTGATATTTGTCCGCCCAGATCTCATTAAAGTCAGGGTGGATCTGGCAGAGGAACCGCCTGCTGCATTTCTAATGGTGATGTGAACGTTGCCTTAACAATTTGTATTGGAAGGAAAGAGCAAGAAATTGTCTTTGTATTCATATAGGTGAATTGGTGAGAGTTACTCCAAAATTAAATCTTGATGGTGGCTCAAAAGTCACTTTGATCAGAATTTACCTTGAATGCACTTTTTTTTTTTTTTTTTACACTCTAGAGAACATGTCTGATGAATTTCACTAAGGGCTCATGCAGACGAACGTACTTTCTTTCCGCTGTTTTTTTTTTGTTGACCGTATGCGCAAGTCATGGTCCGAGGCCCCATTTAAGTCAATAGGTTCACAAAAAATACAGAACACATCCATATTTTGCAGATCCATACTGTAGAAATGCTAGGCCCAGCCCATATAGCTGTGTTTGGTGATTAATAAGTTACTGTTTATGATCCACAAAGATCGCATGTGGATATGTTTTACGGAAGAGGACTTAAAATCGGAGAAAAAAAACTCAGATACGGAAAAACGGACCGCAAAACAACAACAGTCGTGTGCATGAGCCCTTAGAACTGATGACATTTGTTTTATTAAAACCTTTTATTTTTTTTGCTCAAAAGACTTACAATGTCCACAAAGGTGTTTATCGCCTATAAAGGGTTGACAACACAAACATACTTTTTGTTGAGCTTTTCTCATCAGGAGTAGTGTGAACATGAAGTTTTATTCTTCTCCCAAGTGCCCAGTGAAGCTCGCTGTCTCCTGGGCACTTGACAGCAGAATTTGTCATAGTCTCACTATTCCTTCATGGGAGAAGCTCCCCAAAATGTTTGTCCTGCTCTTCCCGGTCACTACCTAGAGTTTAGCGTGGTCAAAACTGCTGACAGACTCCACTTTAAGGCAAAGTTAAAAACAGTCTCATGAGGACAGTACATAGATTATTACAAGAGGAGTAAAATCATGCAATAGTCTAATAGGAACATATTTGATGTCTCTATAACAACATA
Organism: Bufo bufo; assembly: GCF_905171765.1. Taxonomy (NCBI): domain Eukaryota; kingdom Metazoa; phylum Chordata; class Amphibia; order Anura; family Bufonidae; genus Bufo; species Bufo bufo. The sequence goes on along the minus strand of NC_053390.1, from coordinate 788,536,982 downwards.
CTTATGTAGTACAGTTGTGTGGAGTGAAGGCTGACACCTGGATGTCCTCATTCTCCTGCTCATAGACATGAGTCTTTAAATACACTAATCAGTGCTGACTGCATCAGACTACAAATTTTATTGAAAGGTGAGTTGTCCATTTATTCATATTTCCAGGAGGAACACAGAAAAGATGCCCCTGAATTGTATTATGGTCATATGCTGAGATCCTCTATTAGCAGTACTGTTGCATTGTACAACAGCACCATTAGTCAGTGCACCCAGCCCACAGATCGTGCTGACAGTGTACCCATGTCAGACAGGGCAACCTATTATTTCGTATTTATGGACAGCTTTAGAAAATATGAGGAGGCATTGAGTGAGGTACATCTTCATTGCACTGTGAAGACTTACTAAAAACCAGAGCCTGAACAGTTATCTAAAGTGCAAAATCAAAAGTATATTGGGGGAAAAAAAGGTTTTCCGTTATCACTTGCCATAGACATTTAACTAAACAAATAAATAAATGGTATATTACTGCAGCAGAAAACTTCCTTCAATATTAGGTGGAGACCAAACAGGCCTCACCACCTTTATATTACTTTAATAATTTTCTGGGGCTAGAAGTTGATTTGTTTTATTTTAGGTCCAGCTCCAATAGACTGGCTAATGCCCTCTGGCAGCTCATACGACGTCAGTGTTCCTAATGGTTTACCATCAGTAAGACGCCCATAAATCCAGTCCCTATCTGAACGGAACTTAAAGTAGTATTGACTCCTTCAGGATAAAACACACATCTCAATTTTACTACAAGGTTTTTGTATATTTCACTCAAAAACACAATTCTCCAATTTTAATAAACCCAAAAGGCATTTCAAGAATATTCAGCAACAAAAAGCACCTATTTATACAGCCATATCTATGATATGTGTACCTGTATAGGTACTCAATTAGCTAGATATCACCATTTGTGTGGAGAGGGTTAATGGGCAGGAAAATAAATATTGCTATAAAACAAGCCCTTATAGATGTGGTGTTCCAGAATTCAATTGGTTTTACTTGGGCTTAAGCATGTTTGGCCTAATACAAGAATCATACTCACCTGTTCCCTGCTGCTCTAGTCCTTTTCCAGTCCCAGGCTACAGGTTGTTTTTTTGGGGGGGGGGGTGTCATGTATGCCACTGTAGCTAATGACTGGCCTCAGCAGTGGTTTGCCTCTTGGGAATACGTCACCACTGAGGGCAGGTATTGACTACAGCAGCACACGAGACCCTGGGTGTAGCCCAGCCTGAAGCCAACAAGACTGAGACTGGAATGTGGGGAAAACCCCCTTAAGTCAAATGTGTCGAATATAATTTGTTTTGTCTAACAAACAACAGCACAGGTACACTACACATAGGGGGGACCTTAAATAAAGACTATTCACATGCTGTACAAATAGGGTCTCCTAAATGAGACTACACTGATGTTCTCCTGTGTTTAAGTCAACAGAAACACCATCCAGTGTACATGGTGGTATATAGCTCAACACCAACATGCCTCCATCCAGTGATCACAACTCGCATCTTATGGGATGGACATCCAACTGTTACCATCCAGCATACACAGGTTCTGCATCATAAGTGATCCCATATAAAGAACTGGAAGATCTCTTTGTGTGTAGAAGAGGAGACCTGGGGCCGAAACCTAAGATCCTTCTTCTTTCCGACGTCAGTCTTTGCTTTCGAATGACATAGAGCACACCAAGAAATATTACTGCAAAGATATTAGAAGTTTACTGTAACACAAGTTCACATTTCAGTTATTTCCATCAGTTATAATGAGCCAAAACCAGGTGCAGAGCTTTCCATTTTACCTCATCTCTGAATAGGCCTCACTACAGGTTTTGGCTCACAATTACTTCTGTATGTCGTCTATTTGATGGCCTCAATGTCATGCATGTGTAAATGCTACTAGATAAGAAGAGCTTGAAGCTATGCAATGGGCTGGTCTAGTCCTGAAAAGGAAGAGAGTCTTCCATTCTTAGATTCTAATAAGACACAAAAAATAAAAAAACTTTCAAACTCAACTTACCCACTGCACAAACTACAAGTATCGTGATGGTGAAAGGCGTCGGGCTACAGGATTCTCCATCCTTGCTCAAGAACGTCTCCATGCAATAACTTGGCTCCATGCTCCCAGCAGGGCAAAAAGCATCATCAGGACAAAGAATGGGACCAATGTCTGGACTCTGAAGGAGAGAAGACCATCTTAAGAAGTTCTAGATCTGTTATGGCTAACCTCCGGCACTCCAGCTGTGGTAAAACTACGACTCCCAAGATGCACCCTAGCTTGGCTGTTCTCAGAACTCCATAGAAATGAATGGAGCATGCTGGGAGTGGTAGTTTCACCACAGCTGGAGTGCCGAAGGTTAACCATCACTGTTAGACTAAGTATATGGCTTCACTTTTTCCACTTCACTCTCCCATCCCCCAATTTCTGGATATAGCAGAATAGATTGTTTCCTGTTCGTACACATTTTAGGCTGCACTGACCACGATTTTCAAAATGCATCAAGGTAAAAACCAAGATTTGTTTACCCCAAAATCAGTACAGACAGTAGATGGGCTTCAGCCATCTCTAGCCAAAAAATTACTTTTGTGGGGTTGTGATTAGGCTTGAGCAAATTGAGCTTCAGATCGTAGATCTTAAGTCTATTTGTTAAAAAAAACTTTTTTGTTAATGCAGTTTCCATTCATCATTAAAATGTTATGCCAAAGTTGCGCGAGACTTCGGTGAATGAGTACAGAATTTTAAAATTGGAATCCGAAGTGGGCTTTGGTACTGCGGTACCAGCCAGTACCAAAGCCCACTTCGGACTCCTATTTTAAAATGTTTTTAAATACGCAGATAGGAATTTCACCAAAGTTTTGTGCAACTTCAGCAGAGACCAAGTTTGGCTACACGGAGCCCATACTTTTAATGCTGTACCAAAACAGCATTAACAACGTGTTTTTTTTTTAACGAATTGACTTCAGATCTATGATCCGAAGCTCGATTCGCTCAAGCCTAGTTGGGATAAAGCTAGATTCTTCTTTACTTAAAACTAGGGGCTAAGTCCCTGAATTTAAGGCCACCAAAAGATGCATGCAAATATCGCAGCTTATAGTTTATGGGAGTTACTCTACCAGCTGAGGGTTTCACAACATCCATAAATCAAATTGTGGTCCCCAATGCAAGGGCATCGTTCATGTGGCTAGCACTGACGGATGCCGACCCATTCAACGTGAACGGGTCCGCGATCTGTCCGCACTGAAAACAAAACCATATTACTTACCGTTAATTTCCCCTTCATGAATCCTCCATGACGGCATTACCATGAGAGATGACCCACCTCCAACCAGGTAGGGACAGGAATAATAAATTTGACCCTCCTCCTCAGTGTCTTTCTTTTTATCCAAACACATTCACACTAACTACTTCCTATACATATTTACAAAAATGTATTTTTTTTTGTTTTTGGGGGAAAATCTCATGGAGGATTCATGAAGAGAAAATTACCGGTAAGCAATATGGTTTTTCCCTTTCATCCTCCATGATGGCATTACCATGAGATATACCAGATTATAACATTTTAGAGAGAGACTATAGCCTGCAAAACTCCTACCAAAGGCCAGGTCTTGATTGGCTTTAGTATCAACTCTGTAATGTTTGATAAAGGTGTGTGGACTTGTCCACATAGTCGCTTTGCAGATCTGCTCTATAGATGCATTTGCTTTTACAGCCCAAGATGTTGACACTGACCTCGTAGAGTGGGCTCTCAGTTTTTGGTGGAACCACTCCTGACAATTTGTAGGCTTCGGAGATTGCAATTTTTATCCACCTAGCTTTATGACCTTTATTTTCCCCTAGAAACTTCACAAACAAGTAGTTTGATTTTCTAAAGGATTTAGTAGCTTATAGATAGATCAGAATGGCCCTTGCATCCAATTTATGAAATCTGATTTTGGATCTGTACAAAACGAGGGAACGATAATCTCTTCCTGCCTGTGAAAATTGGATACAACCTTGGGTAAGAATGTTTCATCCAGTCTGAACACTTCTGTTTGGAAAAACCATGAAGAAAGAGCCTGAATCTCACCTACTCTGCATACAGAAGTAATGGCCACTAAAAATAAAGTCTTGACAGAGAGATATCTTAGAGAGGCCTTAGACAGTGGTTCAAAGGGAGAAACTGTCAATCCTGACAAGAATAGGTTAAGATCCCAAGGAGATACAACTGGTCTTGGGGGAGGCCTCAACCTATCCCGCTCCTTTGAGAAAACTGATCCAAGAAAATATATTTTCCACCACTTGATTTAGGGCTTACACTCCTTGTTCCTCCATGCCGCTTTAGATAGGCCACTACTTTCGTGTTATCTGATCTCTCGTGAAATCTGTCTTTTCCTTCTATGTTTTGAGATAGAGCATTTACTGCCTCCCAGACCGCGGTTATTTCACTCCGATTGGAGAATGGAACTATTTGTTCCTTGGACCATTGACCTTGGAAAAAGAGTGTTGAGAGCAATGAGCCCCCCAACCCCACAGGCTTGCATTAGTCGTAATTATTTCCAGGTGCCTGAGACTCCGGGGAACCCCTCTCTGTAGGTGAACTGGGTTTAGCCACCACCGTAGAAACTGAATTACGGATGGAGAAATGGAGATTTTTCCTTCTAGCGAATTTAGATTCCTGTTCGAATCCTCTAGTAGCCATTGCTGAAATACTTGAGAATGGAACAGACTTTTTGAGGGGGAAGAAAGGTTTTGACGCGTTGGGTCTAGTAATAGCCCTAAAAAAAAAAATGAAATTTTGAGATGGGCAGGGGTTTGATTTTCCCCAATTTATAACCCAACCTATTTGATAGAGGATCTGACAAGTTTGAAAAAGGCTGTTTTCTAGGGATTCTTTTGGAGTTTCCTACTACTAGAAGATAGTCTAGGTAGGGAACAATGATGAGGTTTAGTCTTCTCAGATGAGCAACTACCTCTATCATACCCTTAGGCCTCTTTCACACGGGCGTTGCGGGAAAATGTGCGGGTGCGTTGCGGGAACACCCGCAATTTTTCCGCGCGAGTGCAAAACATTGTAATGCAGTTTTGTAGTTTTGCACTCGCGTGAGAAAAATCACGCATGTTTGGTACCCAAACCCGAACTTCTTCACAGAAGTTCGGGCTTGGGTTAGGTGTTCTGTAGATTTTATTATTTTCCCTTATAACATGGTTATAAGGGGAAATAATAGCATTCTTAATACAGAATGCTTAGTAGGTGATCAATTGAGGGTTAAAAAAAAATATAAAAATTAACTCACCTTCTCCTCTTGTTCGCGTAGTTCCCGGTCTCTTTACTTCTTTAATGATGAGCTGTGGGCTAAAGGACCTTTGGTGACGTCAGATCACATGCTCCAATCACATGGTACATCACCGTCCTAACAGATAGTTCATCTTTTGAGAAGTAAAGAAGAGATCGGGAACTACGCGAACAAGAGTAGAAGGATAGTTAATTTTTTAACCCTCAATTGATCACCTACTAAGCATTCTGTATTCAGAATGCTATTATTTTCCCTTATAACCATGTTAGAAGGGAAAATAATACAGTGAATAGACTGTCACCTAGCAACCATGCGTGAAAAATCGCACCGCATCCGCACTTGCTTGCGGATGCTTGCGATTTTCACGCAACCCCATTCACTTCTATGGGGCCTGCGTTGCGTGAAAAACGCAGAATATAGAGCATGCTGCGATTTTCACGCAACGCATAAGTGATGTGTGAAAATCACCGCTCATCTGAACAGCCCCATTGAAATGAATGGGTCGGTATTCAGTGCGGGTGCAATGCGTTCACCTCACGCATCGCATCCGCGCGGAATACTCGCCCGTGTGAAAGGGGCCTTAGAGTGGAAGTGATTCCGAAGGGGAGAACCTGGAAATGTTGAAGAGCCCCTCCCAAGAAAACTGCTATCCGAAGGAAACTCAGTTTTCTCATACCGAAATATGATAATATGCGTCCTTTAAATCTAGGGAAGCCAGAAAGCCTCCTTTTAGTAGATTTTATAGACTCCATTTTGAATTTTTCGTATCTGATGAATTTATTCAGGCTCTTCAAGTTCATCAGACGGAATTTCCCGTTTGTTTTTTGTGAAATGGGACCGGGACAATTGCTTTTAGGAGTTAACAGTTCCAAAATGCCCTCTTCCAATGTCTCTTGTAGAAAGGCTGATTTCTGGATCAAGGTGACCTTAAACACATCTATAGGTGGAGGAAGACAAAGAAATGTCGTAGCCTACTGATATATTTAGAACCCATGGATTCAAGGTCATTTCTTCCTATTCCTTTGAAAAGGATTTTAATCTTCCGCCCACCTGATGTCTGGCGTCATTGTTTAGAGGTTTTAGAGCTCCTGGGGTTAAACAAGAAACCTCTCCCCCTTCTGTCATCTTTTAGCTTGGTAAAAACCTCCCTCTTTACTTTCCGAAAGGGAAATTTCCCTGGAAAGGATTTTTTATTTATTTTTTTTTTGGTCGGAAGCCTTATCCAAAATCCTCTCCAGGTCCTGACCAAACATCAAATTTCTGTGAAAAGGGAGACTACATAGCTTCATTTTTGAGCTGACGTCTCCCGTCCAAGATTTTAACTACAGAGCCCTTCAAGATACGACAGATAAAGCTGTAGTTCTTGCCGTCATCCTAATGGACTCTGCGGTAGCGTCTGACAAAAAAATAAATCTACTGCTTTCAATAAAAGAGAGGAGTCCAGTCCTTTAAGGAATCATAGGGAGTGTTTTCTTTCATAAGAGACTAATTGCTGCAACCACCTTTTAAGAGATCTGGCGACCAATGAGGCAGCCAAATTAGGCTTTTTTTTTTTAGACACAAATCTACTTTTTTATTCATGGGGTCTTTTAGGGACTCCATGTCCTCAAAAAGGGCATTAGCATTAGCTCCTTTAACTAATTTAAAAAGGGAGATGTACCTTAGGACAGGATGTTAAAAGTGTTTAGTCTTCCTCTTTGAAAGGGAGTCTACGCTTAATTGTCCTGAATAACTTCCCATCCGGAGCCTTCCATTCCCGTTTAATCAATTAACGCATGTTCTTATAAACTGGAAAAAATAGCTTTTTCCATTGTTCAAGGCCACTAAACATTTCGTCCTGTACAGACCTTTGTACCCTCTCATCCGAGAGGTTCATGGTCACCAACTGCTTTAATTATCTTCAGAAGAAAAAAAGAAAAACTTTTAAAGTCAGTACCAGACCCAGAGGAATCGTCCGAATCCCGAGACTCAGGGCTCATGCACACGACCGTATGTAACTTGCGGTCCACAAAAAACGGATCCGCAAAAAATATGGATGACATCCATGTGCATGCTGTATTTTGCAGAACGGAACAGCTGGCCCTTCATAGAACAGTACTATCCTTGTCCGTAATGTGGACAATAATAGGACTTGTTCTATCTTTTTGCCGAACGGAAATGGAATGCACACGGAGTAACTTCTGTTTTTTTTTGCAGACCCATTGAAGTGAATGGTTCTGCAAAAAAAAAAAAAAAAGACGGAACGGTCAAGGTAAGAAAATACGTTTGTGTGCATGAGCCCTAAATCTGAGTCCTGTTCTGAGTCTGAGGAAGACAAATCTGAGCTGACCATTTTAGGATCCCTGCGTCTAGATGTAGAGGGACCAGGTACGGATACATGATTTTCAGTTAAGACTAAACGCATTTTTTGTCTGATTAGGTCTCCTAGTTAATAGAGGGAACTAAATCTTTTGCCATGTTAGAAGTACATTTTTTGCAAAGTTTTTTTTGTGCAGGATTCAGGCAATTTTAAAGAACAAATCACACTTTTCCTAGGTTTAGGATTTGTTTTTGCTTTCTGAGCACCATCTTTATCGCTCTACATGCATACAGGGAGAAAGCAGAGGTAACAAGGGGGTGGGTTAGCTTAGGTAATTCTATAACCAGCATCTCCCCATGTGTACAGGCACTTACAACAGTCGGCCCCAGAGTGGTCTCCATTGAGTCAGTCCCCAGTTCAGACATGCTGATAGGCCATCTACCACATAGACCCCTTATATATCTCCCTTACCTGCAGACCTCAGATCAGAGGGCGATTTCTGCCTCGATCAGCATGCCAAATAAGCTCCGTCCACTCTACGCATCATCGCTTGGCTGTACGCCAGAAGTCACCGCTGGAACGCAGGGCAGCTTCCTGTGAGGTCCGGCTCTAGCGGTGACATCGGATTGCGGCAGAGGGCGTGCACGTGACCAGAGGAACTCACCAAGTGTCTGGTCTCCACATGGAATCCCCTGCCCGACACACAGAGAGGGAGATAAGGAGCAGATGCCTGGCATGTAGCGGACCCTCCAGCACCACAGGTACCGCCCGCCTCCCTCCCTCATGTGGCCAAGGCAAAAAAAAATTAAAACCTGGTCCCACAGCATTTGCCATGAGAAAAAAAATAAAAAACATCTCCCACCTGGAACGGACAGGTAGACACTAAGGAGGAGGGTCAAATTTATTCTTCCTGTCCCTACCTGGTTGGAGGCGGGTCATCTCTCATGGTAATGCCGTCATGGAGGATGAAAGGGAAAATAAAGCATGTTCTATTTCCTGTGGTACGGAGGCATGGACTAAAATGCCAAAGAAGCGCTCGGTAGTGCTTCCGTGGCCTTCGGGTGTGTAAGGCCTCTTTCAGACGGGCGTTGCAGGAAAATGTGCGGGTTACAGGAACACCCGCGATTTTTCCGCACGAGTGCAAAAAATTGTAATGCGTTTTGCACGCGCGTGAGAAAAATCGCCCATGTTTGGTACCCGAACTTCTTCACAGAAGTTCGGGCTTGGGATCAGTGTTCTGTAGATTGCTATTATTTTCCCTTATAACCATGTTATAAGGGAAAATAATACATTCTGAATACAGAATGCATAGTAAAATAGCGCTGGAGGGGTTAAAAATAAATAAAAATAATTTAACTCACCTTAATCCACTTGATCGCGGAGGCCGGCATCTCCTTCTGTCGCCTTTGCTGAACAGGACCTGTGGTGAGCATTCATTACAGGAAAATGACCTGTGGTGACATCACTCCGGTCATCACATGATCCATCACCATGGTAAAAGATCACGTGATGGATCATGTGATGACCGGAGTGACGTCACCACAGGTCATTTTCCTGTAATGAATGCTCACCACAGGTCCTGTTCAGCAAAGGAGACAGAAGGAGATGCCGGCCTCCGCGATCAAGTGGACTAAGGTGAGTTAAATTATGTCCTGGGTGGCAATACTCAGCACCTTAGGTATGAATTTATTACAACCATCAGATATCTGTTCACACTATTAATAGTAGGAACAACCTTTGATGATTGTAGTGAGATTATTGGTCATCATTGCCACTAAATACTTACAGGACAGTAGTGATTTACAGGACACTCTTCGCAGCGCTCTCCTCCCCAGTTCACCTGGTAGTCTCCATCCTTACAATATTTGCACCGGTCGTCTCCGTGTCCCTTGTACATGCCTAAGTGAGGAATCCAGACATAGTACAGGAGAACATATCTTCTTGGATACAAACTAGTCATCTTTAAGGTGCCCACACTCACTACACCTAACGAGGATGACCCCAGTAGTTTTAGCTGGATCAGCCAACGATCTAATGTGTATGAGGGTCTCTTGACTCTCAACTGACTTCAGATTTCAGCTGGACAGAAGGATTGGACATATCAGATTCTTTGTTTTTGTAGAAAATATGCTACTGCCAAAAATATATACTCTGCCATCACAAGAGTGCATGTTTATGTGGGAGTGGGAATAACTAACTGCCGGCCTAAGGAGCGTTCAATCAATAGTTATAGAATATGTATGGCCATCTTCAGTGAGATGTCATATCAAAGGGGTTATCCCACGATTAACCTAAAATATGAAAATAATTCACATGGATCCAGAGATCTCCCCATTTATTGCTCTGCTAGGTTTATTTCAAGCTGACAGCTGCACCTGGTGGAACTAAACATGTGCGGCCATCTCAGAGAGCAGGACAGAGAAATTAGAAAAAGAGCAAACAGCAGGTGGCGCTATACAGAGATTTCACTGAATAACTCAGTAGCTATAAAAACATTTTAATTACATGCAAATACAAAAGCATTCAGGTGCTGGTTTGAAAAATATTGAATATTTTTTGGGGTACAACCCCATTAAGGCTAAACAAAAAAAAGGTACAGTAATAATTCTAGAAGGACCAGCTTTCAGAGAAATAGCAGGAGAGGGATGTCAATGAGCCTCTTGGTCCCTCTTAATGCCCAAAGATAATCCTAGTATGCTCATCAGTTTACATAATAATCCATGGCCATCCATATAACCCTTTAGATTCTCCCCTCCTTGACAATCACTTCAGGGTAGAGTTTTGTGCAATACACCCATCTGTAAGATGCCCTAACCTACTACCTATGATGACATCTTCTGTACAAGAAAGGTTCCACATCCAGACAAAGTCTCTATATGCAGGCTCGTAGAGGACAGTCCTAAATAGAGATCTCCCAGAGGAACCCCAAATGTCCAAACACTGTATGTGGAATGGGGCTGGCGAAAGCGCATATAGCCCAAAACAGACTAACGCCGGCCACTTTCATCCAAACACTTGTTCAGCCAACAGCCCTGCTTTCTCCCGACTCCACCATATACATGCATGCTGTGCTTCTGTGGTGTATGGGTATTTCAGTTGGGGAGAGGTGAACAAGCAGCTGCTAGACTCCTCTGTCAGAGGGCGGAAAGAAGCATTGGCCATGGTGAACTCCAACATGCCAAGTCCTTCAGTTTTTGTCCTCGTGGAGGGGTCCTTAGGCCTACTGTACACATAAGGACATCAGACTAATCCAGATCACAATTTGTACATTTATTGCACGGCCGGGTTCTCATTTATCGGTTATATACTGCCTTTTGTTTGCACCGGTCCGGCATCAATAGCTGCATGTGCCAGATCCCAGTGACCAGTTTCCCTCCAGCATGGTATAGAACTGGGATCAGCAACCTTCGGCTGTTGTGAAACTACAACTCCTAGCATGCCTCCTTTCACTTCTGTGGGAGTTCAGAGAACAGCCGAGCAATTGTGTATAAAGGGAGATATACGGTAGTTTTACGACACCTGGACTGCCCGAGGTTGCTGACCCATGGTATAGAAACTAATGGGTGGCTGGATGTATAGGAACCCCACCTAAACAGTTATTTTACCCCAAAATGTTGTTATTGATACATTAATATAAAGCCAGTTGTGTATTTTACCAGGACGACACAAGGAGCACTCTATGGAGCCGACCGCCAGAGATTCCTGTCCATCAGGGCACATTGTGCATTGGGTACATGAGGTTGTGCTGCAGAATTAAAAGAAAGATGTTAAAAATAAATAAATACTGTGTTGTCACAGCGGATTCAATTATGTCACCAAAGGCCAAAAATGACATTGACAATGCAACACAACTGCCTTGACGTGAAGGGTGGCAGGCAGCACTGCTGCGCAGGGTGAATCCACACAGGAGCTACACGACTTAAAGCGGATGTGCAACTTTAAACTTTTTTTTAATAGTCCTAAAAGAGTGGCCGGACCTGTGGTTGTCAGACTTACCTGGCCCCCGCCTCCATCGCTGCAGGGCCATCACCACAGATCCCGGGTCTCTCTGGAATCAACATCACGTGATGGCTGCACCAAACCTGTTGCCCGTGCAGCACCCGGCATACTGCATGGGTGACAGGTCAACAGGAGGTTGATTCCAGACCTGCGAAGGCGGCCGTGGCGAGATTAAGCCAGAACCCAGCGGCGGGAACTAGATCTAAGCACCGCTGTGGGTCTGGCCACTCTTTGAGGTCTGTTAAAAAAAATAAAAAGGGTGGGTTCGCACTTGCGTTACGGCATTCCATTATAGGTTCTGTTTATAACGGAATTTCCGGACGGAATAGAAAAAAACAGAAACCTTTAAGAGGCATTTCATTTTCAGCAGTCATAATAGAAGTCTATGGGCAAGCATAACGGATCCGTCTTGTTTCCGTTATGCAGGACAGAAAACGTCCAGGAAGTCCGTTATAAAGTTGTACATCCCCTTTAAAGGGGTTTTCTAGGACTTAAATATTGATGTGCTCTATCCATCAATAGGAGATCAGCAGGGTTCTGAGCTTGGAGAACATTTGGAGACAGCTCTGGTGTGCTGCTGCCGCCATCAGCCCAGGGTATAGCAGCCATATCCAGGTCTTCAACCAACATTGCAAGCATTGTCGGGTCCATGCAAATCAGATCCCAGCGATCAGGAAGTGATCACGTGTCCTAGGGAGAAGCCATCACTTCTGTTGGTAGGAAAAACCCCATTAATTGATCCCTTTGCTATTCGGCCAATTATTGTTTTCCAAATCTTTAATTTCCAAGGTTACTCCAACTTTAATGTAATTTAAATGGCTCGTCCCATCTCATCAGACTAAGCACTGACCCTAGGATAGTAGAGAGTGGGCCCACTTAGCCGTTTCTGTAAACATGGCCACCTAGAGCAGGCGAAACGGGACATTTCTCCATGTATTGGCTTCCTGGCACTGAACAAACAGCAGTGTAAAGCATGGTGAGAGCAGCAGTTGGAGCTTTTACAGGCTATGTACACCTTTGTAGGCAATTTTTGTTTACGATTGCATTTTACTCATTTTTGGCTAAAAATCATATTTTCAATTATACTTTATTAAAAATATTGAGCCGTTTTGTCAAAGGGTTAACTGTTTTTCTAACTGTGCGACTGGTACTTTTACTTTGTGCTGTCATCTAATAACCCTTATCTCTAAACTACTGAGAGGTCACTTATTTAACCCACATTCTTATCTGTAAGGTAAGAACTGAGCTATAATAAGTGTTTATAAAGTTAGAGAGCAGAGATAAGGAGCCTGTCAACTCCCCAACTGACTGAAAAGACAGAAAATCCTCAGGCAGCTATTACAGCATCTCAGCTCTGTACAGGAAAAAAAAAGACTCCATATTGTTAATAAAGACCAATTGAAAAAATTATTTTAGCTAAAAAAAAAAAAAGAAAGTGTACATAGGCTTTAAGGAGACAGGAAGTGAATTGTAGCTCACCCTGGTGTCTGACTATTGGGATTCTCATGAAAGCTGTATTAAATTTCTAAACAGCTGCACAAGTTGATAAAGGGTAATCTAAAGGCACCCAGCATGGCCGCCGGATCCACATGCATATTACCGCACCTATACATGGCCTCGTGTCACACAGCAAGTCCTGGTGCTGCCCTGCAATTAAGTAATCCAGCAGCTTGGCTGCAATGTATGCGGGCGCCCTAACAAATCTGAAAATGACAAATAAGTTTATTACTTGCAAAATGCGCCATTCGGACACGGCTCACACTGCAGGGCGTTCTGTTGAGATGCAAAGTGACCTAAAAAAAAAGAAAAAAAACGACAATGACAAGTTTTTTTGAGTCACAAAAAAAATTATCAAATAATAATAACGCAGAAAATTATTTCAGTGCCCAATGTCAGGATGCTGCAGTAAGGCACCTGGATTTTTATCATGCTTATTTTATAGAGCATTTCCAGCTAAAACAAAGACAAGTTAATATAAATTCTTGGGTCGGTCTCTTCCGTCAAGTTATAAGCAGTTTCTGGGATTGCTGGGTGACAACGAATGTACCATCACTGGTTTTATGGACGTCTCTAGTCTGAGCCGCAGAAAATATTCTAACAATAAATAAAATAAAAAAGCCCCTTTCATAGATAACTCTGTATAAAACAACCACTGCATTATGCTTTTCAAGTATAACATCATGTGATTTTTTTTCCCAAAAACATTTTTTTTAGCCAGCATCCCCCGGCAACACATTCCGGTTCTCACTTTGCCTAGCCTCCAAGACAGACTGAAATAGATTTGTGATCATCTCAAAGACATCTGACTCCTTGTAGACAAACACAAAAATAATCAAATAAAATAAAAACACAAGCGTGATGGGATCTTTTCATCTCTTCTTTCCTTGCACCATGTTTAATGAGGTGGACATCCAAATTTAACTATAAAATTCTTACACGATGGTACAGAACTCCGGTTAAGTTACATCCATTTTATCCTTCTGTCCCCGACACATGTTGGCGATGCCGCTCCGGGTCTGGGACAATGCTACATATCTGGTGGGATTGCTCGGGAGTTCATCCTTTATGGCTAGCGATATTCGCTCTCTATAATGTTCTTTACCGGTCGACTGTATCACCGTCTCCTCTACTCGGGCTCCTATCTATATATCCAAGCCGTATCCGGCAGGTCAAAAGAGGTGCCCTTCGGACCTTTATCCAATCCATGAGACAAATAATTCCTCGTAACTGGAAATCCACTGATAGTTTGAGGAGAATCACTTGGGTTGACGGCATTAGACACCCTGGTACGCATGGAAGAATTGGGAGCAGAGTCCCATAACCAGATGTCCATTCATGGTCAGACTTGGGAGCCATGGCTGCAATTCAGAGGCTCTCCTCAGTTCTTAACCTGGTTGGCAGACGATGCTTCTCCCCGTCTAGCGGATTAGGCTTTGGTACGCCTCTTGCATTCTGTGCTCCCCTCTCCCCCTCACCCTTGCCCTCTGGCCTTTGTCTTCTGTCTCCCCTACTTGTCTGTCTTGTCTTGATAACCCCACAAGTTATGTTATTATCTGCTATGCCTGTAATTTGAAAATATTATGGGTCATGTTATGTAGTCATTTTGCCTTTATAATCTGCCCAATAAACAGATTGAACCATAATGAGGTGGACATCCATAAACTGGACAAGTGAGCTTTTACTGCTTTCTGTACAGCTGACAGACATTGAGATGTATGTAGTTAAAGCACAATTAAAATATTAACATTAAAATACACATTTAGGAAATGAGATCTGCAAATTTATGGCAATCCTAGCATGGGATAATTTGCAATGACCAAGAAATGACTTGGAAATAGCCATACTAGGATACAGGAATGGCACAGTAGACAGGGGGTGAAGTAGCCATTTATGCCAAGAATAGTCGGTCTGTTTGTTGGCCGGAGCTCACGGACCCGAACTGATTGCATCATAGTGATCTGTGGTACAGTCAGTCCCTATCTAATCGTGAGTCTATTGTACTGTTGTCACACACACAGGGGGTAGGGAAGTGACCACTGAGCCCAACCCGCACTCCTGTCCCTGCCTACTTGCCTCACAAGTCCTAGTGACAAGGGACAACTGGTCGACAAACCCTCAACTAGGATAAGTGCAGGGAAGACGGACAAAACACACAACAGGGGGGCTTGAAAGACAGACCCCTGCCCGCACCGCAATTAACTGGCCTGCAGCGCTCCAACACCGGCCCACATGGGGAAGAAAACTGGACCCAAGAGAACCCCTCTCCCTCCTCGGTCCCCCTCACCTGCCAGGACCATCCATCAGTGCTGGAAGTGAGCGCCCGGATCGGCGCTCCCGCCACGCCACACCAGGACACAGAGGGCCTCCCGCCATTCCTCCTCCTGTCTCCCGCGCTTCAGACAGTGAGCGCAGATCGGTACAGCAGTGGTCCTCTGCTAGTTTTACAAAGGAGTCTGAAGCCTTACCCGCGGCTTCCCCGTGTGGAATATCGGCTCTGCAGCTCCCCCCTGTTGCCCTGGAGTCGCTCCCTCCCGCCGATAACAACGTGGACACTGTCATGGCGGCCCCTGGATCCGTTCCGCGTAAAGAGGCAGAGCGCACAGGTACCGGGTCTCCCGTTAGGGTTTGGGATCCTACCCCTGTGGCCCACACACCTAGCCATATTGGGGCTCCCCTGCAAAAACCCCAGCCTGACAAGCCTCCTCCGTCCCCCCCTGTGCTGGATCTAGGGGAGAGCAGCTCCCCTCTGCCCTCTGACATGTGGGCCAGATCACCAAGCCCTCCACCACTCACTGTTACAGGCCCATTACCCTGATTAACTCAGACCTTAAGATCTATACCAAAGTCCTAGCCTCCCGACTAAATGTTTTCCTCCCCGCCCTGATCCATAAAGGGAGTAAACAAGAAAGACTTAACAAGTCCAGGAGATTACACCCCTATGAGAAGCGCCAAAACCCAAATTGCATATCAAAGAAATAATTTGTATGCGATAGGGTGATCAAAGGCTAATAAGTTGTATAAACGGTAGACGTTCACCCTAATTAGGGTGACTAAAAAGAAGAGAAGGAGTGAGTGGATGATAGACACACCACTATAGCGTACCTATAATCATAATAGGTGGAAATAATCACATAAAAAAAGATTTATTGAGAGAGAAAGGGATCTTCAATCTATCCAGACATCGGTTAGAACCATATGAGATTGAATTACTCAGTAAAGGACTATCCTTCTGCCCCTCAACAGAGCCAGACGTCTTTGAACTCTTCATCGATTTAAATAAATTTGTCCGTAAACTTACTCTCCAACGCCACTTTTCCATAAGAAATTCATGTACCCCCAATTTAACGACACCGACAGAAAACCAATCACCACATCTTTTTCCATTAGTCTATCCAGTACCTCAACCAGAAGGTCTAGATACTACTAGTATTTCCCCCCTTAAACCACCACTAAAAAGGAAATCGTCTTTTTACCCTCTGGATAGTAGGAGCCCTCACATCGAGAGTTTCTATAATATAGTCATGGAGGAATTCAAAGACACTTTCTCCCAATTAGGTCCATCCAATCAGTTAACTACTACTAGTAGGACCAAAAAGAAGGGGGTCCACTTCATTAGTTCCGGGACCCAATAATCTAAACCGAAATCTTCAACTAGCTCTCAAGAATCTAAAACGGAATTGGGACATAGTTATAAAAAGTGCAGATAAGGGGGGATCAAGTCATTATGGATACCACATACTATGAAGCTGAGTCGGCCAGAATTCTGTCAGATACGGAGTACTATCAGGAACTCAGCCATGACCCCACCAAGGAATATATCCTTATACTTAATGGATTGATCGATAAAGGACATCAAAATGGCGTGATTGATAAAAAAGAAAAAGTATACCTTAAAGCTCTACACCCTTCAATAGCACGCTTCTATTTTTTGCCTAAGGTACATAAGTCCCTACAGAACCCCCCTGGACGGCCGATTATTTCAGGGATTAGCTCACTCACGTCCAATCTGTCTGAGTATGTTGATGGCCTACTTCAAAAATATGTAATTTTCCTGCCCTCTTATCTTAGAGATTCTGCCCAATTAATTTGCACTTTAGAATCTTTTGAGTGGAGAGATGAGTACATGTGGGCAACCCTTGATGTTGCAGCACTTTACAGCAATATTGTACATTCATTAGGCATAAGATCAGTTAAGGATTTTATTGATGCAGATATCCTTATGCCACAGACACAAAGATTTTGTTTTACAATGTATCGATTTTATTTTACATCATAACTATTTTATTCATAATAACACCTTCTACTTGCAACAAAAAGGTACAGCAATGGGGACCAAATTTGCCCCATCATACGCCAATCTCCTAATGGGGGCTTTTTAGAAACAAATTGGCTCTCTTTGTCACCCCAACATAGTTTTCTATAAACGCTATATAGACGATATCATTCTAATTTGGAATGGCGATGTTGAGGATTTGAAGTCTTTCATAAATAAGGTCAATACCAACGATTGGAATCTTAACCTCACATTAGAACACCACCCGAAGGAAGCTGTTTTCCTCGACTTGCATTTGAACAGTGTTAATAACAGAATTCTGACAAAACTTTTTTTTAAATGTAGACACAAACAGTTACCTAGATTTTAATAGTTGTCACCATCACAAATGGAAGAGCAATATACCCTTTAGCCAAATGAGACGTATTAGGCGAAACTGCACTGATGATAGGGTGATGAGGGAACAAATAGACCTGCTGGGTGAGAGATTCAAGACCAAGGGTTACCCACTACAACTTATTGAAGAATCCAAAAATAGAGTCCTCAAGGAGACACAAATGACTAGTCTTAAACCAAAAACCAAGAATCTGACTAATCCCTATGTATATAAACCAAGCCTTATTACAAGATATAACTCTAAACATAAAACCATAAGACAGATTCTCACTAAATATTGGCCAATCTTACAAAAAGACCCCATTTTAGGTAAACACATCCCCCCACAACCGAATCTAATCTACCGCAGAGCCAAAAACACTCAAGAACATAGTAGCCCCCTCTTGTCCTATACTGACTGGTGAGAAGACCATCCCGATATGCCACGACCAGAGATTAGGAACTACTAAAGGCGTATTCAAATGTGGAGTACGAAGATGTAAGTGTTGCGCTATGTTACAATGTGCTACAGGTGAATTCCAACTACCAGCATCTAACAATAAAATCACCTTCAAACACCACATGAACTGTGGCACAACGAACGTCATATCTACTGATGTGCCCCTGTGGTCTCCATTATGTAAGTCGTACCACCCAAACCCTAAGGGAGCGCATGAATGAGCACCGCTCCAACATTAATAGAAAAATCGCAACCCATAGTGTATCACACCATTTTGCTCTAAGGCACGAGGGCAATTCGAGTATGTTAAAAATGATTCCTCTAGAACGCGTATCTTCTTCCTTCCAGCAACTTAGCCTCAAAGAGATGTTTTGGCTATATCACCTTAATACACTAACGCCTTTTGGCCTTAATGAGGCACTCGAATATGTCAACTATTTATGGGAGTCTCCTCTGTTTTTTATTATTATATGTTTTTAGGCATCCAGTAATTATAGCAATATAACATTTTTATAATCTTATCCCATTTTTTTATATATAATCTTATTTCATTCTATATAGGATGATTAAAATACCTTCTTACAATAGTGCTTATATTCCTGACCATAATATTGTGGCCAACCTTTTTTTCCCCCATATATATTATCTCCCCCCATTTAATACATTATTTATATTTTTTATATACCGTATATACTCGAGTATAAGACGAGTTTTTTGGCACATATTTTTGTGCTCAAAAAGCCTCCTCGTCTTATACTCGAGTCTAGGTCTTAGCTCCGGTAATACAGGCAGTGCGGGGGCGGCGCTTACTCACAGACGTCACGCGCCTGCGCCGCCTAGTGGGAGAAGGCGCGTGACGTCTGAGTGAGCGCCGCTCCACGCACTGCCTGTATTACCGGAGCAAAGACAAAGTAAGATAACCACAGTTAAAGGTTACTAATTAGTTTAAATATACTGCTGTGAGCGCCGGGGAGGGGGATCTGTGGATGGCACTGTTTAGGGGGGAGATCTGTGGATGGCACTGTTTAGGGGGGAGATCTGTGGATGGCACTGTTTAGGGGGGAGATCTGTGGATGGCACTGTTTAGGGGGGAGATCTGTGGATGGCACTGTTTAGGGGGGAGATCTGTGGATGGCACTGTTTAGGGGGGAGATCTGTGGATGGCACTGTTTAGGGGGGAGATCTGTGGATGGCACTGTTTAGGGGGGAGATCTGTGGATGGCACTGTTTAGGGGGGAGATCTGTGGATGGCACTGTTTAGGGGGGAGATCTGTGGATGGCACTGTTTAGGGGGGAGATCTGTGGATGGCACTGTTTAGGGGGGAGATCTGTGGATGGCACTGTTTAGGGGGGAGATCTGTGGATGGCACTGTTTAGGGGGGAGATCTGTGGATGGCACTGTTTAGGGGGGAGATCTGTGGATGGCACTGTTTAGGGGGGAGATCTGTGGATGGCACTGTTTAGGGGGGAGATCTGTGGATGGCACTGTTTAGGGGGGAGATCTGTGGATGGCACTGTTTAGGGGGGAGATCTGTGGATGGCACTGTTTAGGGGGGAGATCTGTGGATGGCACTGTTTAGGGGGGAGATCTGTGGATGGCACTGTTTAGGGGGGAGATCTGTGGATGGCACTGTTTAGGGGGGAGATCTGTGGATGGCTCCCTGTATTTAATGCAGAGTGTGTGTGTATATAATGCACACTCTCTGCATTAAATACAGGTAGTCACCCTCTTGCAGATGTGTGTATATATAATGTAGAGTGTGTGCATTATATACACATACACTCTGCATTTCCCACCCTAGTCTTATACTCGAGTCAATAATTTTTCCCATTTTTTTGGGGTAAAATTAGGGGCTCGGCTTATACTCGAGTATATACAGTATCTATATATTTTTTATCCATGTATATTCATATGTATTTATTGGTTGGGATAACATATGCAGATGTGTGTGTGTGTATAATATGTATAATATATATATATATATATATATATATATATATATATATATATATATACACACACACACACAATCGTCATGGACAAATATATGTGTGCACACTTGAGCACATATATGTCTTCCACAATATGATATGTATGCCTTTGCATTTCCAGTGTACATCCACATCCGGCCTTCTTTTATGTGATTCTTAAGCATTTATATTGGTTCCCTTCTCCACTGTATTGTGCTAAAAAATTCTATATCACCCAGCGGTTTCACCGCCAGACCGTAAGTTTTTTCACATATGCGGTCCAGCGTGAGGCGCACAACAGGAACCGGAAGTCCATGATCGAACATCTTGAGGGAGGAATCGGAAGTTTCTAATGCGTTCCAGGTTGGAGCGCTTGCCAGACAGGAAGTCCTAGATGCGTTCCGGGGTGGAACGCATGGCGAGCCGGAAGTTCAGTTTCCGTCCCTTCTTCTAACTGGTTAAAGCCGCGAGCGGGCTTTTGAAGGAGGCGGTCCTTTATTTTTGGCGTACCATGCGTTCTTTTTTGGCGTGCTCACAGCCCTATATAGGGCTACCAGGTAAATACCACTATTGTTATTATAGGCATTTTATTATCTATACCCGTTCCTGATGAAGGGGTTTGCACACCCCGAAACGCGTTGAGCCTTTTATGTAACAGTTTTCTACAATAAAGAAGCCAAAGCCTCCAACAACACCACTGAGGTGAAGCTCCCTTTTTCACACCCAGACGATTCCTCACATCCTAGACTTTCTTCAGAAAGGGTTCGATTTAGATTTGAGATAGAGTACCTTAAAAGTACAGGCTATTTCGGCTTTCCAAGATTTCCCATTACCTGAACATAGATGGGTAAAGAGGTTTTTTAAAGCCATTTCCAGATTAAAACCCACAATAAGACAAAATTTCCCAATTTGGGACTTAACCTTAGTCCTAAACTCCCTTTGTGGTCCTCCGTTTGAGCCATTAGATGATATCTCATCCAAATATTTGACCATGAAAGCTGCCTTCCTGGTAGCCATTACAACCACCCGTAGGATAGGGGAAATTCAAGCTCTCTCTATGAAATAACCTTATCTAAAAGATTCTTGATGACAGAGTAATCTTAAAGTTAGACCCAGCCTTTTTACCAAAAGTAGTCTCCTCCTTCCATAAAGGACAGGAAATAACACTTCCGTCCTTTTGTGCTTCTCCTAGAAATGCCAAAGAGGAGCGTTTCCATTGCTTGGATGTGTGGGAGGACTATAGTTAAATATCTCCAGTCAACAGAAGCTTGGAGACAGGATTCAAATTTATTCAGCATGGAGGAAAAAATAAAGGCCAGAAAGTTACTAAACAAACCTTGGCAAGATGGATCAAAGATCCAATTTGAGAGGCACTCTTTACAAAAAAAAAAGAAGAACTGTCCAATCTCCATTAAAGCCCATTCGACCAGGGCTATGGCAACATCGTGGGCAGAGAAAGCTAATGCCACGATAGATCGTCTACAGGGATAAATTATAATACCTTTTGCAAACATTGTTTGGACCTCCTCACCAATCAGAATTTAGTGTTTGGACGAAAGGTCCTTCAAGCAGTGCCCCCCCCACCTAAAAAAGTTAAAATGATTGGGTATTTCTCCCAAGCTGTCATGGGGAATGTCCTGGAAATCGGTAATTATTCTTACCGGTAATTGTTTTTCCAACATGACAGCACCAGAATATCTACCCATCCCCCCCTCCCAAAAAAATTATAATTTTCCTCACATATATTTCTATAATAACAATGTGCTGTTAACATTGTGAATCTAGAATCGCTAGGTATATAACCTGGGGGGAAATTCAGTTGTAGCGATTTATAAGACACTGGATAGGGGGGTGGGGAGGGGCCTTTTAAAATAACTTGCTTCCTGTCCCTACAGAGGCCTGTAAGGACAACCTCCTATGTGTTGTCATGTTGGACTCCTGGAAAAACAATTACCTGTAAGACTAATTACCGATTTTTCCCTCCATAACATGCTCTTCTTTAAACCCTATGGCAGCTGTGGAAAATTACCAGCTTCTCATTCAAAGTCCCAAAAGTCTCTCAGTATTCATTAACCCTTTCCACAGAGCCTTGCAAATACAGTGACAATGAACAGGATATATATCACAACATACATGTAAAACACAGTTAAACAGTATTAAACAGTGCAAGTTACCCTTTGAAGAGAAATAAAGTGAGAAGTTTTTACTTTGTATAGGGGAAACGGGAAAATGTTCACAAATGTCCAGACTTCAAAGTAGCCCTTGCTCCAGGGCACAACAGTTATACTATATACTGTGTGGGGCTGGGGGTATTACACTATATACTGTATGTTTAATGTAATTAAAACTACATTTTACATTATTATATTTGTTTTAATTTACTAAATTGACTAAATGTTACTGTTTGTACAATACATCAGAATTTGGGGCACCACTTTTAATTTTGCCCAGGGCCACATTTTATCTAAAACCATCCAAACAACTTTAGTTTTCACTGCATGAGATTACACACAGGAATGCTGGGAGATTTTAGCTTTTTATGTACATTATATTGTTATGTAGGCTTTATGGTGTATACATTGGGGTACTGGGCATCACTGTAGTAAACTGACATCTATGACCTTACCTTTTTCACATGGTATACAAGACACAGATGCGTTTTCATCTGTAAAATACCCCGGCTGGCATGACTGGCACATCACACTTCCTGTTGTGCTGTATGATGAGAAATAATAGTGCAGTTCTCAGCAATATTCACATGGTGACTGGATGGAGATGAGATATAGATTTATATATGGACACATGGACATCATAGAGGGTGGTTGATTACTCGGACCATCCTCACGAGTCAGATCAGAGAGGTGCTAGTGGATCCTGATCATGGTGGACCCAAAGCATTCATTTGAAAGGCTGCCATGTAATACTACATTTCTCCCCTAGTGGCCACTGCAGGGAGAGTGAATAGCTGGCTGCAACTATCTCGGGTGATCACAACTGATTACCGGGCCAATTTAATTCTTCAGGGTTCGGCTACACGGCAATTTTGACCGAGGCAACTGGCGTGCGACCGTAGATCGCAGTGGGACTGCCATAGGATTGAATGGGGACGCAGTGCGACTCACACATTTGCTACATCTGTGACACACAAATTGCAAAAATCCAGCTGTGACCCCATTCATTCCTATGGCAGCCCCGCTACACTACGATCCATGGTCACACAATGTAGCCATACCCTAAAAAGGGTATGTCAAGATGAGACGGCCCATTTAAAGAGGACATGTCGGCTCTCTTTACGTTTCCGTTGAAAATATTTGCAGTCACCATAAAACAAAATCTCTGGAGCATCTACTCTGCAGAATATTGTTCCTCTGTTATTCCTCCTGGAAGTATATGACTAAATTAACAACTGGACATTACCATTCCCTTTGTTAAAGGGGTGTGCCTCAACGCAGTCTGACATTGTCAGCACTGATAGGACAGTATCTATATAGGGGCACCTCCCCAACTGCGGCACCCAGTTATTAATTTATTCATACACATTCAGGAAGAACAGAGGAACTTCACAAGGCAGAGTTCTAAGAAAAGATTACATGGTAAACACAAGTCATGTCAGGAGAGAGGACGGGGTCCTTTTAAGAAAGAGATTACAATATTATAGGAGGCATAATGGACATAAATCTACAGTATGTTCAGAAGGGACACAAGGTAATGATACAGTCCAAATCAGAATTTCAGGAGATAATTATTTCCTAGATTTTATATATGTTGCAGATATGAAAAGCGTCTTACTTGGTATAAAGTCCAGGAGGACATGGCAGGCATGTGACCTGACCACCCTGTGGCTGGTAAAAGCCGGATGCACAAGGCACGCAATCTGACGAATTCACACAGAAGCCACTGGAACAGCAGAAGCAAGATTCTGTATCTGGAAGAAAAGACACGTTTTATGTAAGTAAATACACAACAGGGCAATGCAGGCTTCAAGGGGTGGAAACCGTAAAGTTCAACAATAGATTGCCAGCAGTTCATAAAAAAAAAAAAAAAATCTAAATATTAACTTTTTGTCAACGTGTATGGGGGAGTCGGAAGAGATAGCCATCGGCCGAACGATTCAGCTATTGAATGTGTACGGGTGTCCTTAAAACCGCCATCAGCACCATGTGCAACAATAGGGAGGCTTTCTTAAACCACAGACCCTCTTCTTGATACGGATTTATAGGCAAGGCACAGTTCCAGCTGGAGGAGACCTATTGTGTTACCCTGTCCCAATATCATTCACTTTAGCAATACTGCCAAAAGGTCAGTTAAAGGGGGTGTGCCACGAAAAATATTCTACATTTTTCAAACCAGCACCTGGATCTGAATACTTTTGTAATTGAATGTAACTAAAAATGTAGTTCTTTTCCTTATTTCTTGTCCACCTCATTGAGGTGGTCGCACGCGCTCAGTTTAAATCTTCAACTGCCACCAGCCATTTCTACGGTTACAAGCTGTGGGTGGTTACAGGGATAGAGCTACAGCGAAAAGGACACACTCCCTGAGCTGTCAGACTGAAATCTAGCAGAGCAATGAATGGGGATATCTCTGGATCCATGTGAGGTACAGGGCTGGTTCTAGCTTTGTTAGAAAGAGATTGTCATGCGCTATATGATGTCCGATTTTCATGGAATAACTCCTTTAAAAGGGTTTCGTGAGTGTTTGATCAGTATCTGATCGTTGGGGGTCAGACATCCAGGACCCCCACCGACCAGGAGTCTAGTATCTCCTCTTCTGAGAGAACATGGCACTCGGCACGCGCTATGTTCTCTGGCCAGACAGTGGAGAAGGAGAGAGGGACGGAGGGAGGGATTCCCTCCCTCCTATGATGCAGGCGCCGCTGATCTCGATGAAGTGAGCGGGCTCTGAAGCTGCCCAAACCACTGCCACGAATGAATGTGTGGCTAATTAAAGCAGGAGGAGGTAAACTGCTGCATCGTCTGAACGCCAGCCTCCTCCTCCTTCTCCTGAGTGTTTTGTGTCCTCCCCAGCATCAGCCCGAGCCCCAGAGTCAAGCAGCCAGCATAGCAGGTACCTGGCCTGGCCACTGCGCCACCAATGATAATTAACCTTTAATTCGCTGATCGCAGAGCCCCGTCAGAGGCCAGCACCCGACTCCTGTATCTGTATTAAAGGTTAATTATCATTGGTGGAGCAGTGCCCCCCCCTTCCTCTCAGTAATAAAGTCATTGGTAGAGCAGTGCCTCTCCCCCCCCCCCTTCCTCTCAATAATAAAGTCATTGGTGGCAGTGGCCACAGGGTCCCCTCTTCATTGGTGGCAGTGGCAGCTTCTGATCGGAGCCCCAGCAATGTAATCCTGGGGCTCCGATCGGTTACCATGGCAGCCAGGACGCTACTGAAGCCCTGGCTGCCATAGTAATCTCCCTGCTGCTAATCACACCCTTTCCCTATTTTACATATAAAATATATAAACAATAACAAACATATTACATATCGCCACATCCGAAAAGTCCAAACTATTAAAATATTGAAAAAAAATCTCCTATGCGGTTCATGCCATAGCAGAAAAATAAATACGGTAAAAAAAAAATTTGTGTGGTATGGAGTATCGCAATACTTTTTTAGGATATCAAAACCAAATAAAAATTTTGGTATCGCAACAACCCTACTATTCCAAACACAGCGCTGGGGCTGAGCGCGATACCAAGCACAGCCGCTATACAATGTACGGCGCTGCACTTGGTGAGCAGGAAGAAGACCATAGCGTTACATTTTAGACATTATGTAAGCCAATCCGGTGGGAAAGGGGGGGGGGGAATATGGCACAGATTCTGGAAAATTAAAACCATACGTTTCCCTATGTATCAAATTACAATTTATTTCCACCACCTTCTCCCATCCATCCAATATTCTCTCAAAAGTGGAACGTGGCTTAACCCTTTAGTATCTGTTCCCAACATTTAAAAAAAAAAAAATATAATAATTTGGGGGTTGAATAGCGATTAAATAGTTTCCTAGAGATAACAGATGGTATGATTATGCTCCCTTACACCCACTAAATCATCAGATCTACCACTTCGGCAGGGAAATCAATGAGTGTCCCCTCCAGCCACAGGGACACATGAAACTACCAGGGTAGCGGGCATATCAGCTGCTAGGGGGACCCAACAACAATAAGGCGCAGTTTGTGGTGACTGAATTGTTCCATGGAGTAATGTTACGGACTGTTCCCATGGAGTGGACACTATGGGCAACCCCTTAATTATGTAATGACCGTAACGATTACTTTGTCACATATATACATTCTATATGGGGTTGTGGATTAGGTCTCTTTCACACGAGTGAGTTTTCCGTCCTGGTGCAATGCGTGTAGTGAACGCACAGCATCCAGACTGAATCCTGATCCGTTCATCTCAATGGGTCTGTGCACATTTTTCATGCATCATCTCTGCGTTAAGGGAAAATTGCAGCATCTTCTATATTGTGGGTTTGATTGCCTTTTGACTGTTCATCCTTAATGGCGGGCAACGCCGAAAAACAGTGAAAGAACGAGGACTTTGTCAGTTGAACTCGTCAGCTTGCACGGCAGAGCGGTTCAAACCGCACAGTGGGAACATCTCAGCTGCTGCCCGGCCGCGCCATTTGGTCATACCCTAAGTGCTCCTACATCAGCCACTAAGGACTCTTTTTCGCAGTTCCCCTTCCCGCCCTCGATTTCTGAATCACTTACGGTACACAATTCTGAGTCACACGAGTAAAAAGGGAATTAACCCAATTACAGGGAGCGTTTCCTACACCGACGACACACAAAAAAAACACCACATTAACAACTTACCAAACGTCGGGACACAGGAACATATTACCACAAAAATCATCTGAAGATAGAAACTTATACCACCCAGTGTGCATACAATACTAATAGTGAAAGGGCATACGCTGGAGTATAATATGCAAAGGGCTATGTGAAACCAACCTCGCCACTGGGTTTTGGAGGGGACTGGGTACTAGCCTCTTGCCCCAGGATTATGGGCCCTCTCATCAGCCCATGCAAAACTTAAACCCCATGGCGATTTGACTATGTTTGTGGCATCTGAGCGCTCAGATCCAAGCCATATGGGGACATGTGGGGTTTTGAGATGTGCGACAGAACCATCTGTCTGTGTAATTGTATTGTATGTTATGTGAGGGCACCCAGTTAGCTCATGTTAATGTATTCATGTTGTCTGAGTGCCATTCACCTAATAATATGCACTCAGACTTGAGCTGTCTGGGAATGTGTTAAATGTCTATGTGTAATGTAAAGGGTGGGACATTGTATGTTTGAGTAAGTGATGTCTGTTCCATTGTCCCTCTGTGTGTATTGGCGATGTCCTTTGTCCTGAGAGATAATTGAATTACTTCTCGGTTGTCTCCAGGACAGAGGATATTGTGTATTCGTCTGTCTGTGATGATTGCATCAACCCAGTGTGAGGTAATTCTATCACGGACAGAGGGGAGGATTTTGTGTGGGAGTGTCTGAGTGTATTGTATGTGGTTATTGGCTGTTTTTACAAAACCCTGGGGTGGTAACTTTGTTGAAAGATGTGTATAAAATGCTTGTGTGTTAAAATAAAGAGAGTTCCTGTTTTATACCTTCATGAAGTCTTGGCTCATGTTTGGCTCATGGGATAACTACACTCTTGGGGATTGCTATATCATAATACTCCCCTGAGTATAAGCTCTTGTAAGAGCTTGCTCCTGGTTCCTGTCTCTGGATTTAGGAGAGGTTCACCCACTGGAGCCTGGAGCTTGTCGTAGGTCCAGGGTGGGTAGGAGACGGCGAGACCTCCACCAAGCTTCGGCGGTTCGTGGGGTCTGCAGTGCTGACGGTGTCGAGTGGAGTGCTTGGAGTCCTCTGGAAGCACTAGGAGAATCTATCGACGGAGGTACCTGGTCGGGATGCTAGGCGTTCCGTTACAGGCTAGTTTCATAGAAAATGGGCACCAGGTCAGCATGCAAAGTATGGTTGCCGCCACCATCAATAGAGCGTGCCAGTTGCATACAGATTAAAAGGGGGTTTTCTGGGAGTTCAATATCTTATCAGTAAGAGTCGGACTCCCAGCATCCCCGACATTCTGAGCTCCTGTGAACGCTGTGGCCTCTTTCGTCGGTTATGTGCAGCCCCATTCATGTGAATGAACCTGGGCTGCAATACCAAGGACAGCCACTATACAATGGATGGCGCTGTGCCCCGCAGCTCTGCTGCCTCTTTAAATAGCTGATCGGCAGGGGCGTCAGGAGTTGGACCCCCACCAATCTGGTATTGATGACCTATCCTGAGGAGAGGCCCTCTGCCCTTTGACAGGGACAGGCGGTATAAACGTCATCACACCTGGCCCCGACTTCTCCTAAAGGCCATTAAAATGGAGAGGGCGAAGCAGTTGGAGAGAGCTGAGCCTCTAGGTGTAATGACAACGCCCCCTTTGCATCATGTTTCTCAGCAATGCGGGCACAGATGAACATGGGACCAGCACGGATGTCTTCAGCGGCCAAGCGCACATGGAACAGGTCAGCCGGTGTCATAGGTACAAATCTGCTGACAGATCTTCAAAACACTTAAGAATTTTTTATAAATACAGAGTATATATTTTTTTTTTTAAAACTAAAAAAAAAAAAAACATTCGTTCCAAGGTACCACTTACAACCGAACCAGAGTTCGGGAAATGTTTTTTTACAGTACAAATTAATTTATGAAGTTATAACCAGAAGTCTCACAAGCAACAACTTCAGCTCATCGGAGCCAATACATTCTAAGGCCGAATGCACAAGACCGTGGATTCCTGCTGAGAGCAGGAGCGCACGGCGTCATTTGTTGCTATGACGCCGTGCGCTTTATGCCGCCGCTGCACTACAGTAATACACTCGTATAGATCATACGAGTGTATTACTGTAGTGCAGCGGCGGCATAAAGCGCACGGCGTCATAGCAACCAATGACACCGTGCGCTCCTGCTCTTAGCAGGAATCCAGGCAGTGTTACCACGGACCGCTCACGGCCGTGTGCATTCGGCCTAATACTGTACAGAGCTCCTGCTCCATACAGTATTGGAACAAAGTATTATGCAAATCGACTTCGGATGTTTCATCTGAAGTCGATTCGCTCATCCCTAATAGGGATCACTGCACCTCACATTGAACTGAAATTCCTCTTCCATATGCTTCCCTTAGGCTACAGTCACCTAAACTTAAAAAAAAAACAAAAAAAAAACGGCTTTCTGAAAGACAGCTGTTATATATGGCCCCTTCAATTGTACGGGGTCTGTTTGGCCGTGAAAACAGCCAAAATAGGACATGTCCTTTTATTTGACAGCAGTGTTTCAAGGGCCGTTAAAAAAAAGGTTTATGTGAATAGTCTCATTAACTTTAATAGGTTCTAAAATTTGCATTTTTCACATTCATGTGACTGTAGCATTAGTGCTTGCAGTATTATATCATTTAAAGGGGTATTCCTGCTGGCAGCAATGATGTTCCTTCCCGAGTCTCTTTTTTTAAAGTACTAGAAAACTTCTCAAACTGACCAAAGTGTGCATAACTACTGTGAGCGTGCAAACTCCCAATAATTTTCTGCTGTTCCCAGTTGCAGGGTACAGTCCTAGATCAGATGGCCAGTCCTAAAAGTGAGGCGGGCACCCTGAAGCAATTAACCCCAACCATATGCAGTAAAGTCTAAAGCCATGTTGGTGTGTTACCTTTACTGTCTCAGTCCAGCACAGGCTATAAAGGGCATCTGTCAGCAGTTTTGTACCTATGACACTGGCTGACCTGTTGCATGTGCTCTTGGCAGCTGGAGACATCTGTGTTGGTCCCATGTTAATATATGCAAATGAGCCTCTAGGAGCATCGGGGGTCATTGCCGTTACACCTAGAGGCTCTGCTCTCTCTGGAACTGCCAGGTGTGATGTTGTCACTGCTTTGCCCTGTCTAAGTGGAGAGAGCACAGCAGTTGCAGTGAGAGCGTAGAGCCTCTAGGTGTAATGACAACGCCCCTGTTGAAAAAAAAAGACATAAGTCCATCAAGTTCAACCAAGGGATGAGTGGGGATCTGTATTTTAGAAAATGCGAGTGAGACCCAGATGTCTACACATTTACATTACCATTAATGTTATTTAAGAATTCATCTAAGCCTTTTTAGAATTGTTGACTGTTCCTGTTGTGATTAAAATATATTAAACCTAATTTGTCTCAGCAATGCGGCCACATATGAACATGGGACCAACACAGGTGTCTTCAGCTGCCAAGCGCACATGTAACAGGTCAGCCAGTGTCATAGGTACAAAACTGCTGACAGATGCCCTGTAACCTTTAAGGCCCTCCACCTTCTGTAATAATTCAATACTTCCTTCTCTCAGAAATTAACCATTAGTAAAGTTTCTTTTCTGGCAGTTTCCACTCTCAGGACTGGTGTTTTCCTGGAGAAAGCTCCTGTCTTGGCAGCAGCACATGCAAACAGGTCTTCACTCTAGCTTGTACAGCAGCAGCACAATCTCAACTAACTAACCAGTGGGGAAATGGGACCAGTCCATTACCTGGCAACTAAAACTAAAGCATGGCCAGTTCACCGTTTCCTACCCATACATATCATACTTAGTGCATAGTTAGTATCACAGTAAAGATTTTAGAAGATTTGGTAATCAACCATAACATTATAGCATTAACCCTTTAGCAGTTAACTGACAGGTTACTGCATTCCAGCTATGAAGAGTTCCAAGTCATTTTCAATGTACACCCTGGATAGGTGATAATTGCTAGACTGGCGGATCCTTACCGATTGCCTGAACATGGGTCCTATGTACCCCTTTGAATGGAGTGGTGGTCAAACATGCATTCTGCCACGCCAAGCAAAGTCAATGGCTTCTCTTGTGTGGCTTGTAAGCTGGGGGGGGGGGGGGGGTTTTGGATGCCCCTTTAGGTGCACACCTGCTTCCTTGCCCCAGCAGGGGGCAGTAGCACAAGTAAAAGTAAAGGCTACT
The DNA here is from genome assembly GCF_905171765.1 of Bufo bufo. Classification (NCBI taxonomy): domain Eukaryota; kingdom Metazoa; phylum Chordata; class Amphibia; order Anura; family Bufonidae; genus Bufo; species Bufo bufo. The sequence continues at coordinate 788,505,794 of NC_053390.1, read as the reverse complement.
TTCACACTTGCGTTTTTCTTTTCCGGCATAGAGTTCCGTCACAGGGGCTCTATGCCGGAAGAATCCTGATCAGTTTTATCCCCATGCATTCTGAATGGAGAGTAATCCGTTCAGGATGCATCAGGATGTCTTCAGTTCAGTCGTTTTGACTAATCAGGCAAAAGAGAAAACCGCAGCATGCTACGGTGTTATCTCCGGCGAAAAAAACGGAAGACTTGCCTGAACGCCGGATCCGGCATTTTTTCCCATAGGAAAGAATTAGCTCCGGATCCGGCATTCAGAATACCGGATCAGTCGTTCCGGAATGCGCATGCGCATATCGGTAAAAATGTGAAAAAAATGTACAAGATGGATCCGTCGGTCCGCATGTCAAGCGGAGAGACGGATCCGTCCTTGCAATGCATTTCTGAGACAGTTCCGCACCCGGATCAGTCTCACAAATGCTTTCAGTCAGCGGCAGATCGGCTGATCCGGCGGGCAGTTCCGACGACAGAACTGCCCGCCGGATCACACTGCCGCAAGTGTGAAAGTACCCTAACCAGACCTCCAAGAATACAAGTGTGATGTCTGTACTCACCATTGTTGGAGTGTGTCCCGGGGGAACAGGCTTCGCAGTCGGTGGCGTTTACCGATGTGCAGTTGGTGCCAGGCGTGGACGTCATAGGGTCGACGGTGGTGGAGAGCTGGCATACAACTGCACACGCTGTGGAAGATTACCAGAACAAGGCAATTAAAGCAGGAAGGAGACGATGTGCTCAGTAATTAATCTGAATCAAGTGATTTACATCTAGTGGTTTACATGGGGACGCTGAAAAGCAGCCTTTAGTGATGTAGCAGAGCGGGGGTTTGCCAGTGGGTACCATTCCTAGTATCACAACGTAAACGTGTAGTGTGATCAACTGTACGTCTTAGGGCTCATGGTCATAGTTTTGGTCCGCATCAGATCCGCGTTTTTTGCGGATCGGACGCGGCCCCAGTCATCTCAATGACTGTCCGCATCTGTCAAGTCCGTTCAGAACCCTGCAAAAAAAAAAAAAAAAAATAGAACATGTCCCATTCCTTTCTCCGTTTTGCGAACAAAGATATTAAATTTCTGCAGGAGAAAAAACAAAACAAAAAAAACTAAAAACATGGCAGCATGCACTCGGCCAGTATCCGTGTTTTGCGGATCTGTGATTTGCGGACAGCCGTGTGCATGAGCCCTGAAAGGCAATGTCTCCTCACAGACAACCGTTTTATCCTGACACCTCCGGTAAATAGCTAATTTGCTGGAAGATGATGCAGAAGCAAACATAATACTAAATGTCGGCCATTAAGTTGAATGATGGTTTATGTCAGGCATGCTCAACCTGCGGCCCTCCAGCTGTTGCAAAACTACAATCCCCAGCATGCCCAAAACAACCTACAGCAGGGCATTATGGGAGTTGTAGTTTTACAACAGCCAGAGGGCCGCAGGTTGAGCATGCCTCCTTTATGTAAAACAGTCCAAGTGCGCCAGACCAGGAGACGCTGCTTGAAAGCGGTAAGAACCTGTGGCGGTGTAGCCAGCAGTGACCACTCTAGGTGTAACATCAAAATAAATGGGTGACCATGTCATACACAGACGGGCACCAGTCTGCCAAAGACAGAATTGCCCATTCTTAGTGGCTCTCTGCGCTTTTGAGATCAGACAGATGGTTCAATGCCCCCTCTACTTTAACAAGGTACACGTACAGGGGTTGGCATTGGGAGATAACTCCTTCAAGCTGGTTCAGATATGGTCTTGACTCTAGAGTATCCATTCAGTGTAGAACAGACAGCACCCGGGCCGAACACGGACACGTTAATAGTCAATGGGCAATGCGATTTTCTGCATGGACCCTCTGCTCGGACCACGCTTTGTTCTGGTACCATTTTATTAGACTCGCTGTAAAAATCATTGGGGGTCATTTTAAAAAGACAAGTGTGATATAACTGAGCCGCCGGAGTATGCACTTCATTTACGACGAGGCATAGTGTGAATAATGGCTCATTTATAGCGGATGAGTTTTCCATTGCTTGAGGGTGGAGGTCCAGACTGAAAAGTGCGCGCGCACAGAAGACAAAACTCAAATCTACACACAAACACGGCAATCCAGTGCAGCAGAGCCGAGATTGTTACCGGCTATGATGATATCACAATGTTCCATAGGACAACAAAGCAAAAACTACCACTGAAGAATGATCACAATGCAATGCAAACTCAGCTCTGCTACATCCATATCTTTATACACAATAAAGCTACTGTACACAACATGTTTTAAGCAATAGTAAAAAGGATAATAATAGGGCGGGCGCTCACCTAGAAGGAGGCACAGAGCAGGAACCCTCCAGCAGAGTCTTGGCAGCGAGGGCCTCATGTCTACAAGGGCATGTCCTCAGCCTGGACACCAGACCTTCATGTATCACCAAGGCTTTCCCACTGACCAGCTACTCTGATAAAACTTCCTCCTTCTCTCCCTGCGACTTCTCCTGTTGTGAGTCATCACCTGATTGAGATCATGTGCTGGGCTCAGGACTGGAACCTCCCCAAAACCACCATTTACTCCTCTGCAGATTGTGCTACCATCTCACCTCCCATGATCGGCATCAGCAACGCTGTTCTACATTTGTATCAATGTTCATCTCATCCCCTTAAGGCCATGTTCACACCTCATGAGGGCAGGGGGGAGAAAGCATTATATAAGGGGGCACAGAGAATAGGGCCACAGAGCCTTAGGAAACAGAGAATGGGGGCATAATAATAATAAAATGATAGTGCAGAGGATGGGGACACAGAGCATGAGGGCAGAAAGAAAGGGGACACAGAGCATGTAGCACAATAAAAGGGGGCACAGACAATGGAGGCACAGAGACAAATTCTGCAGAAATGAATCGTGGAGAAGCCAACTGTTGTGGTCTGAACCCGGTGGAAAGAAAAAGGGAGGAACTCTGGAGGAGATGTCATATGTAGGTCGGTAAATGTAAATGTATTCTGCCACTGAATGCGTCTGATGAGAGCTGTAGTCACTCATATGGTCTACAGCTATTGATGGATGGTAGCATTCAATTGTGAAACAACTCCCAGCACACATACAGCCAGGTCCATAAATATTGGGACACCGACACAATTCTAGCATTTTTGGCTCTATACACCACCACAATGGATTTGAAATGAAACAAACAAGATGTGCTTTACCTGCAGACTGTCAGCTTTAATTTGAGGTATTTACATCCAAATCAGGTGAACGGTGCAGGAATTACAACAGTTTCCATATATGCCTCCCACTTGTTAAGGGACCAAAAGTAATGGGACAGAATAATAATCATAAATCAAACTTTACCTTTTTAATACTTGGTTGCAAATCCTTTGCAGTCAGTTACAGCCTGAAGTCTGGAACGCATAGACATCACCAGACGCTGGGTTTCATCCCTGGTGATGCTCTGCCAGGCCTCTACTGCAACTGTCTTCAGTTCCTGCTTGTTCTTGGGGCATTTTCCCTTCAGTTTTGTCTCCAGCAAGTGAAATGCATGCTCAATCGGATTCAGGTCAGGTGATTGACTTGGCCATTGCATAACATTCCACTTCTTTTCCTTAAAAAACTCTTTGGTTGCTTTTGCAGTATGCTTTGGGTCATTGTCCATCTGCACTGTGAAGCGCTGTCCAGTGAGTTCTGAAGCATTTGGCTGAATATGAGCAGATAATATTGCCAGAAACACTTCAGAATTCATCCTGCTGCTTTTGTCAGCAGTCACATCATCAATAAATACAAGAGAACCAGTTCCATTGGCAGCCATACATGCCCACGCCATGACACTACCACCACCATGCTTCACTGATGAGGTGGTATGCTTAGGATCATGAGCAGTTCCTTTCCTTCTCCATACTCTTCTCTTCCCATCACTCTGGTACAAATTGATCTTGGTCTCATCTGTCCATAGGATGTTGTTCCAGAACTGTGAAGGCTTTTTTAGATGTAGTTTGGCAAACTCTAATCTGGCCTTCCTGTTTTTGAGGCTCACCAATGGTTTACATCTTGTGGTGAACCCTCTGTATTCACTCTGGTGAAGTCTTCTCTTGATTGTTGACTTTGACACACATACACCTACCTCCTGGAGAGTGTTCTTGGTCTGGCCAACTGTTGTGAAGGGTGTTTTTTTTTTTTTTCACCAGGGAAAGAATTCTTCGGTCATCCACCACAGTTGTCTTCCGTGGTCTTCCGGGTCTTTTGGTGTTGCTGAGCTCACCGGTGCGTTCCTTCTTTTTAACAATGTTCCAAACAGTTGTTTTGGCCGCGCCTAATGTTTTTGCTATCTCTCTGATGGGTTTGTTGTGTTTTTTCAGCCTAATGATGGCTTGCTTCACTGATAGTGACAGCTCTTTGGATCTCAACTTGAGAGTTGACAGCAACGGATTCAAAATGCAAATGGCACACTTGAAATTAACTCTGGACCTTTTATCTGCTCATTGTAATTGGGATAATGAGGGAATAACACACACCTGGCCATGGAACAGCTGAGAAGCCAATTGTCCCATTACTTTTGGTCCCTTAACAAGTGGGAGGCACATATGCAAACTGTTGTAATTTCTGCACCGTTCACCTGATTTGGATGTAAATACCCTCAAATTAAAGCTGACAGTCTGCAGTTAAAGCACATCTTGTTCGGTGTCCCAATATTTATGGACCTGACTGTATACACCTGTTCAGGACCTACTCGGATCTGTAGTTTCACACTATACCATGCTTGGTTCTGGTGCTGTATTTATGTAATGGGCTTGGTTCTGGTGCTATATTTATGTAATGAGCTTGGTTCTGGTGCTGTATTTATGTAATAGGCTTGGTTCTGGTGCTGTATTTATGTAATGAGCTTGGTTCTGGTGCTGTATTCATGTAATGGGCTTGGTTCTGGTGCTGTATTTATGTACCATGCTTGGTTCTGGTGCTGTATTTTTGTACTGAGCTTGGTTCTGGTGCTGTATTCATGTACTGAGCTTGGTTCTGGTGCTGTATTTATGTATTTGGCTTGGTTCTGATGCTGTATTTATGTACTGAGCTTGGTTCTGGTGCTGTATTTATGTAATGAGCTTGGTTCTAGGGCTGTATTTATGTACTGAGCTTGGTTCTGATGCTGTATTTATGTAATGAGCTTGGTTCTGGTGCTGTAATCATGTAATGAGCTTGGTTCTGGTGCTGTAATCATGTACTGGGCTTGGTTCTGGTGCTGTACAGAGAGTGCAGAATTATTAGGCAAATGAGTATTTTGACCACATCATCCTCTTTATGCATGTTGTCTTACTCCAAGCTGTATAGGCTCGAAAGCCTACTACCAATTAAGCATATTAGGTGATGTGCATCTCTGTAATGAGAAGGGGTGTGGTCTAATGACATCAACACCCTATATTAGGTGTGCATAATTATTAGGCAACTTCCTTTCCTTTGGCAAAATGGGTCAAAAGAAGGACTTGACAGGCTCAGAAAAGTCAAAAATAGTGAGATATCTTGCAGAGGGATGCAGCACTCTTAAAATTGCAAAGCTTCTGAAGCGTGATCATCGAACAATCAAGCGTTTCATTCAAAATAGTCAACAGTGTCGCAAGAAGCGTGTGGAAAAACCAAGGCGCAAAATAACTGCCCATGAACTGAGAAAAGTCAAGCGTGCAGCTGCCAAGATGCCACTTGCCACCAGTTTGGCCATATTTCAGAGCTGCTACATCACTGGAGTGCCCAAAAGCACAAGGTGTGCAATACTCAGAGACATGGCCAAGGTAAGAAAGGCTGAAAGACGACCACCACTGAACAAGACACACAAGCTGAAACGTCAAGACTGGGCCAAGAAATATCTCAAGACTGATTTTTCTAAGGTTTTATGCAGGGCTGGGACAAGGCCATTTGGTGCCCAGGGCGAAGATGGCAAACTGCGCCCCCCCCCCCCCCCCCCCGTTTTTAAGAAAGAATCAATGTTGTTTCAAAACAAGAATATACTTAAAGCAATAGAACAAAGGACTGTGGGACTTTGAAAGTCACAGACACTATAAAGTTCCCCCCCATCATCATGTGCCAGTATAAAGTCCCCCCCATACTCATGTGCCAGTTTTGGTAATAAGCCCCCCCAATGTGCCAGTAACACTATTGTAAAAAAAAAAAAAAAAAAAACACTTATACTTACCTAAGTGTCAGCGATGCGATGCAGCCTCTTCCTGTGTCCCACGCTGTAATGTAAGGCTCAGGCGGCACGATGACGTCATTGCGCCGGCCTCTGATAGGCTGCCGGCCTAGTGCCTGCAGCCAGGGGCGTACATAAAAATCACTGGGCCCCATAGCAGGAATCTAAATTGGGCCCCCATTCCCCTTTTATAGCCCCTCCCTTTGTTCCATGAACTATTCTTGCTGCTGCGTTTTATAATTTATGCCATCAGGGCCGGAATGGGATTACAAAACAGCCCTGGCACACAAAAGAGGTATAATACATGCAGATGTATATTATATACAGCAGTGTACAGTTATGTGAGGTACGCGGTATAATAGATGCAGTGTGTACAGGTATATAGTATATTCCCTAGTGTTCTGATATGTGAGGTACAGGGTATAATAGATGCAGTGTGTACAGGTATATAGTATATACAGCAGTGTACTGATATGTGAGGTACGGGGTATAATATATGCAGTGTATACAGTATATACAGTAGTGTAATATGTGAGGTACGAGGTATAATAGATGCAGTGTGTACAGGTATATAGTAAATACAGCAGTGTATTGACACCTCGTACCTCACATATCAGTACACTGCTGTATATACTATATATCTGTACACACTGCATCTATTATACCTCGTACCTCACATATATAGTATATACAGAAGTGTACTGATATCTGTACACACAGCATCTATTATACCTCATACCTCACATATCAGTGCACTGCGGTATATACTATATATCTGTACATATTGCATGTATAATACTGTGTAATATATGCAGTGTGTGTGCATGTATGTGTGTGTGTATATATATATATATATATATATATATATTACACACAGAGCAGTGTATTGATGTGACACATAGAAGGTATAATACTGTAGATGCAGTGTTTATAGAAATATGTGGTCAGTTATGCATTATAGTCACTGTGAGGTACATGAGGTAGTGGTAACTGTCTGAAGTAGTATACATGAGTGAGCAATGAGTAAAAACAGGGCATGGAGGGGGGGGGGGGTAAATGATGAAAAGTGGAGGACCTCCTCTTACCTCTCCATTCCAGTCTGTATGGATCAATACAGAGCTGCTTGTGAACTTTTAATACTTGCTGTTAGGGGTTGAAGGACCTGTGATGATGTCATCACAGGTCCTGGCAGATGTACCTTTGAAACCTAGGAACTACACCATTTTTGGTGCAGTTCCTTTGCTAGATTCTGCAGGACCTGTGATGTTGAAGATGATGTCATCACAGGTCCTGGCAGATGCACTGTTCTAACCTGGGAACTACACTTTACACTGTGCAGTTCCCTTACAGGACCTGTGATGACATCATCAAAGGTCCTTTAGCTTTAGAAAGGTAAACAGGAGTAATTAGGGGGCGGGGCCTCTCCTCCACTTCGGTGCCTGCCTGCAGCCTATCAGAGGAAAAGGAAGGGACACGCCTCTCCCTCCCCTGCACCTCCGCTGGCACAGACAGTTTACAATGGAGATGAGCGCAATGGAAGCGCTCATCTCCCTGTGCCCGGCGGCGGCTGCTCACTTGGGGGGGGGGGGTCATTTTAGTTGGGGGGGCACATGGGGGGGCACAGCATGATGTAGGGGGGGCCGTGGCCCCCTCTGGCCCCCCCCTGGCGACGCCACTGCTGCTGGCACTTCACCTGCGCCCCCCTCCTGTCCGCAAATGGTAGCGCCCAGGGCACCCGCTCCTTCGGCCCCTGCCTTGTACCGGCCCTGGTTTTATGGACTGATGAAATGAGAGTGAGTCTTGATGGGCCAGATGGATGGGCCCGTGGCTGGATTGGTAAAGGGCAGAGAGCTCCAGTCCGACTCAGACGCCAGCAAGGTGGAGGTGGAGTACTGGTTTGGGCTGGTATCATCAAAGATGAGCTTGTGGGGCCTTTTCGGGTTGAGGATGGAGTCAAGCTCAACTCCCAGTCCTACTGCCAGTTTCTGGAAGACACCTTCTTCAAGCAGTGGTACAGGAAGAAGTCTGCATCCTTCAAGAAAAACATGATTTTCATGCAGGACAATGCTCCATCACACGCATCCAAGTACTCCACAGCGTGGCTGGCAAGAAAGGGTATAAAAGAAGAAAATCTAATGACATGGCCTCCTTGTTCACCTGATCTGAACCCCATTAAGAACCTGTGGTCCATCATCAAATGCGAGATTTACAAGGAGGGAAAACAGTACACCTCTCTGAACAGTGTCTGGGAGGCTGTGGTTGCTGCTGCACGCAATGTTGATGGTGAACAGTTCAAAACACTGACAGAATCCATGGATGGCAGGCTTTTGAGTGTCCTTGCAAAGAAAGGTGGCTATATTGGTCACTGATTTGTTTTTGTTTTGTTTTTGAATGTCAGAAATGTATATTTGTGAATGTTGAGATGTTATATTGGTTTCACTGGTAAAAATAAATAATTGAAATGGGTATATATTTGTTTTTTGTTAAGTTGCCTAATAATTATGCACAGTAATAGTCACCTGCACACACAGATATCCCCCTAAAATAGCTAAAACTAAAAACAAACTAAAAACTACTTCCAAAAATATTCAGCTTTGATATTAATGAGTTTTTTGGGTTCATTGAGAACATGGTTGTTGTTCAATAATAAAATTAATCCTCAAAAATACAACTTGCCTAATAATTCTGCACTCCCTGTATTTATGTAATAAGCTTGGTTCTGGTGCTGTATTTATGTAATGAGCTTGGTTCTGGTGCTGTATTTATGTAATGAGCTTGGTTCTGGTGCTGTATTTATGTAATGAGCTTGGTTCTGGTGCAGTATTTATGTACTGAGCTTGGTTCTGGTGCTGTATTTATGTAATGAGTTTGGTTCTGGTGCTGTATTTATGTAATGAGCTTGGTTCTGGTGCTGTATTTATGTAATGAGCTTGGTTCTGGTGCTGTATTTATGTAATGAGCTTGGTTCTGGTGCTGTATTTATGTAATGAGCTTGGTTCTGGTGCTGTATTTATGTACTAAACTTGGTTCTGGTGCTGTATTTATGTACCATGCTTGGTTCTGGTGCTGTATTTATGTACTGAGCTTGGTTCTGGTGCTGTATTTATATCCTGAGCTTGGTTCTGGTGCTGTATTTATGTAATGAGCTTGGTTCTGGTGCTGTATTTATGTAATGAGCTTGGTTCTGGTGCTGTATTTATGTACTGAGCTTGGTTCTGGTGCTGTATTTATGTACTGAGCTTGGTTCTGGTGCTGTATTTATGTACTGAGCTTGGTTCTGGTGCTGTATTTATGTACTGAGCTTGGTTCTGGTGCTGTATTTATGTACTGAGCTTGGTTCTGGTGCTGTATTTATGTAATGGGCTTGGTTCTGGTGCTGTATTTATGTACTGAGCTTGGTTCTGGTGCTGTATTTATGTACTGAGCTTGGTTCTGATGCTGTATTTATGTAATGAGCTTGGTTCTGGTGCTGTATTTATGTACTGGGCTTGGTTCTGGTGCTGTATTTATGTAATGAGCTTGGTTCTGGTGCTGTATTTATGTAATGAGCTCGGTTCTGGTGCAGTATTTATGTACTGAGCTTGGTTCTGGTGCTGTATTTATGTAATGAGTTTGGTTCTGGTGCTGTATTTATGTACTGAGCTTGGTTCTGGTGCTGTATTTATGTAATGGGCTTGGTTCTGATGCTGTATTTATGTAATGAGCTTGGTTCTGGTGCTGTATTTATGTAATGAGTTTGGTTCTGGTGCTGTATTTATGTAATAAGCTTGGTTCTGGTGCTGTATTTATATACTGAGCTTGGTCCTGGTGCTGTATTGATGTACTGAGCTTGGTTCTGGTGCTGTATTTATGTACTGAGCTTGGTTCTGATGCTGTATTTATGTAATGAGCTTGGTTCTGGTGCTGTATTTATGTAATGAGCTTGGTTCTGGTGCTGTATTTATGTAATGAGCTTGGTTCTGGTGCTGTATTTATGTAATGAGCTCGGTTCTGGTGCAGTATTTATGTACTGAGCTTGGTTCTGGTGCTGTATTTATGTAATGAGTTTGGTTCTGGTGCTGTATTTATGTAATGGGCTTGGTTCTGATGCTGTATTTATGTAATGAGCTTGGTTCTGGTGCTGTATTTATGTAATGAGTTTGGTTCTGGTGCTGTATTTATGTAATAAGCTTGGTTCTGGTGCTGTATTTATATACTGAGCTTGGTCCTGGTGCTGTATTGATGTACTGAGCTTGGTTCTGGTGCTGTATTGATGTACTGAGCTTGGTTCTGGTGCTGTATATATGTAATGAGTTTGGTTCTGGTGCTGTATTTATGTAATGAGCTTGGTTCTGGTGCTGTATTTATGTAATGAGCTTGGTTCTGGTGCTGTATTTATGTAATGGGCTTGGTTCTGGTGCTGTATTTATGTACTGAGCTTGGTTCTGGTGCTGTATTTATATACTGAGCTTGGTTCTGGTGCTGTATTTATGTAATGGGCTTGGTTCTGTTGCTGTATTTATGTAATGGGCTTGGTTCTGGTGCTGTATTTATGTACTGAGCTTGGTTCTGGTGCTGTATTTATGTAATGAGCTTGGTTCTGGTGCTGTATTTATGTAATGGGCTTGGTTCTGGTGCTGTATTTATGTACTGAGCTTGGTTCTGGTGCTGTATTTATGTACGGAGCTTGGTTCTGGTGCTGTATTTATGTAATGAGCTTGGTTCTGGTGCTGTATTTATGTACTGAGCTTGGTTCTGGTGCTGTATATATGTAATGAGCTTGGTTCTGGTGCTGTATTTATGTAATGAGCTTGGTTCTGGTGCTGTATTTATGTAATGGGCTTGGTTCTGGTGCTGTATTTATGTACTGAGCTTGGTTCTGGTGCTGTATTTATATACTGAGCTTGGTTCTGGTGCTGTATTTATGTAATGAGCTTGGTTCTGGTGCTGTATATATGTACTGAGCTTGGTTCTGGTGCTGTATATATGTAATGAGCTTGGTTCTGGTGCTGTATTTATGTAATGAGCTTGGTTCTGGTGCTGTATTTATGTAATGGGCTTGGTTCTGGTGCTGTATTTATGTACTGAGCTTGGTTCTGGTGCTGTATTTATATACTGAGCTTGGTTCTGGTGCTGTATTTATGTAATGAGCTTGGTTCTGGTGCTGTATTTATGTAATGAGCTTGGTTCTGGTGCTGTATTTATATAATAAGCTTGGTTCTGGTGCTGTATTTATGTAATGAGCTTGGTTCTGGTGCTGTATTTATGTACTGAGCTTGGTTCTGGTGCTGTATTTATGTAATGAGCTTGGTTCTGGTGCTGTATTTATGTACTGAGCTTGGTTCTGATGCTGTATTTATGTACTGGGCTTGGTTCTGATGCTGTATTTATGTAATGAGCTTGGTTCTGGTGCTGTATTTATGTAATGAGCTTGGTTCTGGTGCTGTATTTATGTACTGAGCTTGGTTCTGGTGCTGTATTTATGTAATGAGCTTGGTTCTGATGCTGTATTTATGTAATGAGCTTGGTTCTGGTGCTGTATTTATGTAATGAGCTTGGTTCTGGTGCTGTATTTATGTAATGAGCTTGGTTCTGGTGCTGTATTTATGTACTGAGCTTGGTTCTGGTGCTGTATTTATGTACTGAGCTTTGTTCTGGTGCAGTATTTATGTAATAAGCTTGGTTCTGGTGCTGTATTTATGTAATAAGTTTGGTTCTGGTGCTGTATTTATGTAATAAGTTTGGTTTTGGTGCTGTATTTATGTAATGAGCTTGGTTCTGGTGCTGTATTTATGTAATGGGCTTGGTTCTGGTGTTGTATTTATGTACTGAGCTTTGTTCTGGTGCAGTATTTATGTAATAAGCTTGGTTCTGGTGCTGTATTTATGTAATAAGTTTGGTTCTGGTGCTGTATTTATGTAATGAGCTTGGTTCTGGTGTTGTATTTATGTAATGAGCTTTGTTCTGGTGCAGTATTTATGTAATAAGCTTGGTTCTGGTGCTGTATTTATGTAATAAGTTTGGTTCTGGTGCTGTATTTATGTTATGAGCTTGGTTCTGGTGCTGTATTTATGTAATAAGTTTGGTTTTGGTGCTGTATTTATGTAATGAGCTTGGTTCTGGTGCTGTATTTATGTAATGGGCTTGGTTCTGGTGTTGTATTTATGTAATGGGCTTGGTTCTGGTGCTGTATTTATGTAATGAGCTTGGTTCTGGTGCTGTATTTATGTACTGAGCTTGGTTCTGGTGCTGTATTTATGTACTGAGCTTGGTTCTGGTGCTGTATTCATGTACTGAGCTTGGTTCTGATGCTGTATTTATGTACTGAGCTTGGTTCTGGTGCTGTATTTATGTAATGGGCTTGGTTCTGGTGCTGTATTTATGTACTGAGCTTGGTTCTGGTGCTGTATTTATGTAATGAGCTTGGTTCTGGTGCTGTATTTATGTAATGAGTTTGGTTCTGGTGCTGTATTTATGTACTGAGCTTGGTTCTGGTGCTGTATATATGTACTGAGCTTGGTTCTGGTGCTGTATTTATGTAATGAGCTTGGTTCTGGTGCTGTATTTATGTAATGTGCTTGGTTCTGGTGCTGTATTTATGTAATGAGCTTGGTTCTGGTGCTGTATTTATGTAATGGGCTTGGTTCTGGTGCTGTATTTATGTAATGGGCTTGGTTCTGGTGCTGTATTGATGTAATATGTTTGGTTCTGGTGCTGTATTTATGTACTGAGCTTGGTTCTGGTGCTGTATTTATGTAATCAGCTTGGTTCTGGTGCTGTATTTATGTAATGTGCTTGGTTCTGGTGCTGTATTTATGTAATGGGCTTGGTTCTGGTGCTGTATTTATGTAATGGGCTTGGTTCTGGTGCTGTATTGATGTAATATGTTTGGTTCTGGTGCTGTATTTATGTACTGAGCTTGGTTCTGGTGCTGTATTTATGTAATCAGCTTGGTTCTGGTGCTGTATTTATGTAATCAGCTTGGTTCTGGTGCTGTATTTATGTACTGAGCTTGGTTCTGGTGCTGTATTTATGTAATGAGCTTGGTTCTGGTGCTGTATTTATGTAATGAGCTTGGTTCTGGTGCTGTATTTATGTACTGAGCTTGGTTCTGGTGCTGTATTTATGTAATCAGCTTGGTTCTGGTGCTGTATTTATGTAATCAGCTTGGTTCTGGTGCTGTATTTATGTACTGAGCTTGGTTCTGGTGCTGTATTTATGTAATGAGCTTGGTTCTGGTGCTGTATTTATGTAATGAGCTTGGTTCTGGTGCTGTATTTATGTACTGAGCTTGGTTCTGGTGCTGTATTTATGTAATGGGCTTGGTTCTGGTGCTGTATTTATGTAATGGGCTTGGTTCTGGTGCTGTATTGATGTAATATGTTTGGTTCTGGTGCTGTATTTATGTACTGAGCTTGGTTCTGGTGCTGTATTTATGTAATCAGCTTGGTTCTGGTGCTGTATTTATGTAATCAGCTTGGTTCTGGTGCTGTATTTATGTACTGAGCTTGGTTCTGGTGCTGTATTTATGTACTGAGCTTGGTTCTGGTGCTGTAATCATGTACTCGGCTTGGTTCTGGTGCGGTATTGATGTAATGAGCTTTGTTCTGGTGCTGTATTTATGTAATGGGCTTGGTTCTGGTGCTGTATTGATGTAATATGTTTGGTTCTGGTGCTGTATTTATGTACTGAGCTTGGTTCTGGTGCTGTATTTATGTAATCAGCTTGGTTCTGGTGCTGTATTTATGTAATCAGCTTGGTTCTGGTGCTGTATTTATGTACTGAGCTTGGTTCTGGTGCTGTATTTATGTACTGAGCTTGGTTCTGGTGCTGTAATCATGTACTCGGCTTGGTTCTGGTGCGGTATTGATGTAATGAGCTTTGTTCTGGTGCTGTATTTATGTAATGAGCTTGGTTCTGGTGCTGTATTTATGTACTGAGCTTGGTTCTGGTGCTGTATTTATGTAATGAGCTCGGTTCTGGTGCAGTATTTATGTACTGAGCTTGGTTCTGGTGCTGTATTTATGTAATGAGCTTGGTTCTGGTGCTGTATTTATGTAATTAGCTTGGTTCTGGTGCTGTATTTATGTAATCAGCTTGGTTCTGGTGCTGTATTTATGTAATCAGCTTGGTTCTGGTGCTGTATTTATGTACTGAGCTTGGTTCTGGTGCTGTATTTATGTACTGAGCTTGGTTCTGGTGCTGTAATCATGTACTCGGCTTGGTTCTGGTGCGGTATTGATGTAATGAGCTTTGTTCTGGTGCTGTATTTATGTACTGAGCTTGGTTCTGGTGCTGTATTTATGTAATTAGCTTGGTTCTGGTGCTGTATTTATGTACTGAGCTTGGTTCTGGTGCTGTATTTATGTACTGAGCTTGGTTCTGGTGCTGGATCAGCAACATGTGAAAACTGGGCAAATCATAGACATCATTATGCACATTTGTTATCTGGATTACCGGTCTGCTGCTAGAACAAATCCAAAATGTGCTGCAGTGTAGGATGCAGACATGGCATAGGTAAAACATTACACTGAGTGTAACTGCAAATGGAGCAATGTAATGAAGAAGCAAGTCCTAGGGTGACGGGTGCAACCCTCAAAGTCAGTACAGAGGTGGGACCTGCACCTATTTGACATTGATGGCTTATATCCTAGCAATATGCCATGTTGCAAATGAGAATACCCCTTTAACCCCTTAAGGACGCAGGGCGTACCGGTACGTCCTAACTTGAAATCGGAATTTCGGCACCCCAGGGGTTAATCAGAACGGGATTTCGGCTGAAATTATTCAGCCGGCATCCTGTGACAACGCCAGGGGGGGTCATGTGACCCCCCCTATCGGCGATCGGAGCAAACCGCAGGTCAATTCAGACCTGCGGTTTGCTGCGCTTTTTGCAGTTTCTGATCCCCGCGGATCAGAAACCTTAGTGTCCCTCAAACAGATTTTACACCCCCCCCCCCCCCCGGGCGGTGGGGGCGGTGCGGGAGGCGGGCGGTGCGGCAGGCGGGATCGCGATCCCCCGCCCGCCTCCCCTTGAAAATTCGTTGGTGTTCAGTGGGTATACCAGGGTGCCAGCACATTGCTGGCACCCTGGTATAAACGGCTGACATCAGTGATGCAATGTCAGCCGTTTAACCCTTTTCATACAGCGCTCCGTACGGACCACTGTATGGAAAAAGTTAACAGTAAGAGGGAGCTCCCTCCCTCTCCCATCGGGGGGCTGCAGTGCTTTTGCAGCCCCCCGATGGGGAGGGAGAGAGCCCCCAGACAGCCCCCCGACAGATCCCCTCCTTACCCTTCCCCGTCTGCGAAGTTCTGACCAGTACTGAGCAGACGGGGAAGGTTCCCATGGCAACAGGACGCCGTCTCAGGCAT
This sequence comes from Bufo bufo, assembly GCF_905171765.1. Taxonomy (NCBI): domain Eukaryota; kingdom Metazoa; phylum Chordata; class Amphibia; order Anura; family Bufonidae; genus Bufo; species Bufo bufo. The sequence continues at coordinate 788,490,278 of NC_053390.1, read as the reverse complement.
CCTGCTGTCCATGGTGCTGAACAGATCTGTGCTAAAAGGCAGAGATCTGTTCAGACAAAGTGTAAGTAAAATACAGTACAGTACAATATATATTGTACTGTACTGTATTATACAGACATCAGACCCACTGGATCTTCAAGAACCAAGTGGGTCTGGGTCAAAAAAAAAGTGAAAAAAAGTGAAAAAAAAGTAAAAATCAAAAAAACACATTTATCACTGATTAAAAATGGAAAAAATAAAATTCCCTACACATGTTTGGTATCGCCGCGTCCGTAACGACCTGATCTATAAAACGGTCATGTTACTTTCCCCGCACGGTGAACGCCATAAAAATAAAAAAATAAAAACTATTAGGAAATTGAAAATTTTGCCCACCTTACTTCCCAAAAAAGGTAATAAAAGTGATCAAAAAAGTCGCATGTACGCCAAAATAGTACCAATCAAACCGTCATCTCATCCCGCAAAAATCATACCCTACCCAAGATAATCGCCCAAAAACTGAAAAAACTATGGCTCTCAGACTATGGAAACACTAAAACATGATTTTTTTTGTTTCAAAAATGAAATCATTGTGTAAAACTTAAATAAATAAAAAAAAGTATACATATTAGGTATCGCCGCGTCCGTATCGACCGCCTCTATAAAAATATCACATGACCTAACCCCTCAGGTGACCACCGTAAAAAAATAAAAATTAAAAAAAGCCATTTTTTGTCATCTTATGTCACAAAAAGTGTAATAGCAAGCGATCAAAAAGTCATGTGCACCCCAAAATAGTGCCAATCAAACCGTCATCTCATCCCGCAAAAAATGAGACCCTACTTAAGATAATCTCTTAAAAAACTGAAAAAACTATGGCTCTTAGACTATGGAGACACTAAAACATTTTTTTTGTTTTAAAAATGAAATCATTGTGTAAAACTTACATAAATAAAAAAAATTGTATACATATTAGGTATCGCCGTGTCCGTGACAACCTGCTCTATAAAATTACCACATGATCTAACCTGTCAGATGAATGTTGTAAATAACAAAAAAAAAAACATGCCAAAAAATCTATTTCTTGTTACCTTGCCGCACAAAAAAGTGTAATATAGAGCAACCAAAAATCATATGTACCCTAAACTAGTACCAACAAAACTTCCACCCTATCCCGTAGTTTCTAAAATGGGGTCACTTTTTTGGAGTTTCTACTCTGGGGGTGCATCAGGGGGGGCTTCAAATGGGACATGGTGTCAAAAAAACCAGTCCAGCAAAATCTGCCTTCCAAAAACCGTATGGCATTCCTTTCCTTCTGCGCCCTGCCGTGTGCCCGTACAGCGGTTTACGACCACATATGGGGTGTTTCTGTAAACTACAGAATCAGGGCAATAAATTATGAGTTTTGTTTGGCTGTTAACCCTTGCTTTGTAACTGGAAAAAAAATATTAAAATGGAAAATCTGCCAAAAAAGTGAAATTTTGAAATTGTATCTCTATTTTCCATTAAATCTTGTGCAACACCTAAAGGGTTAACAAAGTTTGTAAAATCAGTTTTGAATACCTTGAGGGGTGTAGTTTCTTAGATGGGGTCACTTTTATGGAGTTTCTACTCTAGGGGTGCATCAGGGGGGCTTCAAATGGGACATGGTGTCAAAAAACCAGTCCAGCAAAATCTGGCTTCCAAAAACCATACGGCGCACCTTTCCCTCTACGCCCTACTGTGTGCCTGTACAGTAGTTTACGGCCACATATGGGGTGTTTCTGTAAACGGCAGAGTCAGGGCAATAAAGATACAGTCTTGTTTGGCTGTTAACCCTTGCTTTGTTGGTGGAAAAAATGGGTTAAAATGGAAAATTAGGCAAAAAGATGAAATTCTCAAATTTCATCCCCATTTGCCAATAACTCTTGTGCAACACCTAAAGGGTTAACGAAGTTTGTAAAATCAGTTTTGAATACCTTGAGGGGTGTAGTTTATAGAATGGGGTCATTTTTGGGCGGTTTCTATTATGTAAGCCTCGCAAAGTGACTTCAGACCTGTAGTGGTCCCTAAAAATTGGGTTTTTGTAAATTTCTGAAACTTCTAAGCCTTGTAACATCCCCAAAAAATAAAATATTCCCAAAATGCTACAAACATGAAGTAGACATATGGGGAATGTAAAGTCATCACAATTTTTGGGGGTATTACTATGTATTACAGAAGTAGAGAAACTGAAACTTTGAAATTTGCAAATTTTTAAAAAATTTTGGTAAATATGGTATTTTTTTATGTAAAAAAATTAACTTTTTTGACCCAATTTTAGCAGTGTCATGAAGTACAATATGTGACGAAAAAACAATCTCAGAACGGCCTGGGTAAGTCAAAGCGTTTTAAAGTTATCAGCACTTAAAGTGACACTGGTCAGATTTGCAAAAAATGGCCAAGTCCTTAAGGTGAAATAGGGCTGAGTCCTTAAGGGGTTAAAGGCGAACTTTGTAATTACTTATTTTTTTCTTTTTTTTGGGGGGGGGGAGGGGTGGTGGACATAAGGACCAAAGTGCACCTTTAATATCAATGTTTCAGTTCCAATAAATGAATACCTTGAGTCTCATTATCTTCTCAGCGTAGGGAAGAGAAATGTTAGTAATTGTCATGATTTCTATCAAAGCCTGGAGATGAACGCTTCGCTCACTTTAATGACTTCTGCTCTGTCATTTCAGGAACAATGGCAGCTGTATGACCGAACAATTAACTATTGTACGTGTCCATGAAGTATGAAGATACAATGAGGAGTTGCGCCCTGTGCCCTGCAATCTGTATGGAATGCTGTGCCACCCATAATAACAGTGTCTTGGTTATAGGTGCCTAGAAGTAACCCATTCTATATTACACCCTACGACTCTATTTTGGGTCTTCATCCTAGCTATACGAGAGCTTCTTTTTAGAGGAGCTGCTATCGGTTTTCTACAAGTCATCATGATTGGGGTGATACTTTGGTATGTATTGTTATGTTGAGCTTTTGAAAACAATAAAATAATTTTTTATTAAAAATGCTTTTTTTGCCGTCTAGTTGCACCATGTACCAGGGTACTTGCACAATTGTTTTGTTATTTAATGTCATGTATATTCCCAGAATGGTTATGTATGGAAGTGACTGAGTTAACCAACTCTCACACAGCCCCTGCAGGAAGTTGGGTGTGGATCCTGATCCGCCCATGGCTCAGGCTAGCTAGTTGATTGTTAGCAGAGAAAAAGATAGGAAGCTGCAACATGTGCTCCACTCCTCGCAGGACTGCACCTAAGGTTAAGAGAATCACCTTCTCTGAGGATTATCTACGTGAGAAAAAGATCTTACCATTTCTACAGTACTCAGGAATGAGAGAGGGATAAAGCAAAGAGCCAAGAAGGTCCAGATTGTGTAAAGCCGAGCATTGAAGTCAGTCAGCAAGGTATTTGCTGATCAAAGCTAATAGACTTTACTGCTGTGAGAGGGACATTGCTGAGACACCCTTCACACTGGGACACAACCTGGCCCGTCGTATCTTAAAGGGAGTCTGTCATCAAAGTTTCACCTTTTTAACCCTTCCCATAGCTTTCTAGCAGCCTTACAGTTAATAAAAACGTTACCTTTATGAGCAATCCTGGACTTATAAAACCGTCCAAAATCATCTTAGTAGCATATGCAATTGAGGGCTCGCAAGTGCCCAGGGGCGGCGTTACCCTCGTAGGTGCCCAGCTAGCTCAGCCTTATCGTCGCTTCCCCCCGCCCATACTTTCCCTCTGACCGCCCATCTACTTACTTCTTGTTTCGCCGAGATCCCGCGCCTGCGCACTCAGTCCGTCGGCTGGTGCATGCGCACTGCGATGCCCATTCCTTGTACGGCATCGCAGTAATTAATGCGCATGCGCCGGCTAATGGCGCGAAAACACCACAAAGGAGGCGGTCCATCGGCGCATGCGCATTAATTACTGTGATGTCGACGGATCTTTTAATGCCTCCGCGTCTGACGTCATCTGATGAACGTCCTATCTCGTTCGTCTGATATGTCAATCCCTAGTTTAATATGGGATCCTCTATTGGTAAATTTCGCTAATCCTCCTCCCTCCTTCGATGACATACTCACCCCTCTCTTGCTATACACTGCGCATGTCCATTCTTTATCCTGCCCTGTAGGTCAGCTGCCTGTCACTGTGGTTCATAACACTGATTGGTTGACAGTTTTTCTTGTAGACTTGAGGACCTTTTACCGATCCTGACATTGTGAACTAAGTATCATGACATATACAGCGGCGCCCGGGGATCTCACTGCACTTACTATTATCCCTGGGCGCCGCTCCGTTCTCCTGTTATGTCCTCCGGTATGTTCGGGGACTTGGTTATAGTAGGCGGAGTCTGCCCTTGTTCTCCTGGGCGTCTCCTTCTCCTAGGCTGTAGCGCTGGCCAATCGCAGCGCAGAGCTCACAGCCTGGGAGAAAAAAACCTCCCAGGCTGTGAGCTCTGCGCTGCGATTTGCCAGCGCTACAGCCTAGAAGAAGCCCAGCAGAACAAGGGCAGTCTCCTCCTACTATAACTAAGTCCCCGAACATACCGGAGGACATAACGGGAGAACGGAGCGGCGCCCAGGGATAATAGTAAGTGCAGTGAGATCCCCGGGCGCCGCTCTATATGTCATGATACTTAGTTCAAAATGTCAGGATCGGTGAAAGGTCCTCTTTAAGGTCCTATAGTTTCTGTACCTTATGTTATAGACTCACCACTGAAAAAGGACCACATAGACTGAAATATCCCTTACTAAGTGGCTATGCTAATATATTGGGCTTCATACCACCTGTGCCTGTATGATGACATAGTAACATAGTTTGTAAGGCTGAAAGAAGACATCCGTCCATCCAGTTCAGCCTGTTATCCATAAACTATAGATGGCCATTATTTGTCAGTGCTGTGAAATTCTTCTTCCTGGTTATTAAAGTGTAAGATTGGCGTGGAAAATGTATGACTGCCCGTCCTCTAATACTGAAGGCGGTTTTAATTTTCTATCTAGCTACATTAATTACAGCAAAGTAGTCTCCATAGTCCTTCTTACTGGAATCAGCTGACAACACATTGAAAAAGACCAGTGTTGTCGAAAGCGTCCATAGTGTACCGCCGAGTGTATGTGATAATTTATGTAAGAGGGTTGAATATCGCTCTTATTCCTCTGACAAAAAGAAATGTATGCTTTGCAGTTTGGCACGGCTGATATGGGTTACCGTATGACCCTGGTACAGTTGTTATATCTTCATGTTCTTGTTAATTATAGGTTGTATTATATCCCCCCTCACAGTGTTCCATGTACTTGCATCCATGTTGATATTTAAAATGTGATCTGGGTGTTTTACGCCCCAATTAGGGTACCCCAAAAAAGGTTCTGCAGTCATGTGGGTTTACTACTAGTGCTCTACATTATACTACATGGGACACTGATATATCATTATTCAATGTAATAGGTTCTCACTGAGCTGGTTTAATATGTAAAGCTGCTGAAAAGTCACAACCACATAAGAATAATAGAACTGTCCTTTTGAAGAGAAGGACCGCAAGCTGAAATACGGGAAGTTGACATTATGAGGAACAAAAGGTTTAGTATTCCAAGAATACAACTCATACATCATGTGAATGGAGGTCATGATATCGGGCACACTCCGTGACCCTCATTAAGGATTTCAAGCGTAATTAGAAAATCTGATTTAACCATAATTTTAATTCACTTATCCAGTGGTATGCCGCCATGTGTCCATTCATCAGATCCCGTCTTATGTAAAGGCTTCTGACTGGCAATGACCTTGGGTCATGAGCTTGGGCCGGCCTGGTCAGTGTGCGACCAAGGGGACAAGTCCTGGCACCCAAGGCTTGTGACCACAAAGTATCTTCATACTATCTGTATAGCAGTATTATTTATTTTTGCACAGAGCTGTATGGAACTGTCATTGGCATTATGTAAGCACTGTACAGTACATTATTTACTATTTTATGTTGTTGTATAGCATTGTTATTTACACAGCAGTTTGGCTAATATTTGCCACCGTTATAGTGGTATGGTTATTAATACGCTCTATGGTAGCACACCATACTGGGGGAGTACTGAGGGTACTGCAAATGGAATCATTCAAGGCCAGTCTTGAGTAGATAGTTGTCCTTTACCAGGTTTTGGCTGCGACATAGTCAAACCTATTTCTGCCACATGCGCAGATGAGGTAGAATTAGATGTTTGCGCATGCACCAAGAAGAAGAATAGTTCTGGGCCCCCTCAACAGTGGAGGTGATGTCCCTTCCACAGTCCAGGCCGGAACTTGGTAAAGGACGTGACAGTAGCAGAATTTTCAGAAGACAAGCATCATGTGGCCGGTTTCCTGACAGACCAACCCACACAACTTCAGGACAGTAAATACATTACAAACTTTCTCCTGCAGGTTTGTTCTATGTAATTAGATTGGCTCCCACTGGTCACGGAAACCCCATAATTTTTTTGAGATTAGACATTTTTCAGATCCAGAGATCCAAATGCTCTGCTCTGAATGCTGGCAGCCACCACTAGGGGGAGCTCTTCATATTTTGAAATCAGTAATAAACAGTAGGCTGTAAGTTCCCTCTAGTGGTGAATTCAGGCAGACAGAATGTTACCATTTATATGCAGAGGTTTTGAGCTCTGTATCAGAAAATGAAAGATATAGTATAGTAAGTATAGTATAGTAAGATATAGTAAGAAATTAATCAACATACTTCCCATTAAAGAAAATGTGTCATCAAAAAATGACCTATAGTTTAAATCATGTTTTTATGTTAAACATATTTTTTAGAATAAGGCTAAAATATGTTAAGACTTCCTGTATTTCAGCTACAAGGGCCAATGGCAATGGAGCAGACTGCTGCACTGAGCCCAATCCATACAAGGAGGGTGCTGGCTACAGCCGGCATCGGGCCAAAATGACAGGGATCGGTAACAATAACCCCTCAGATGCCATGTTCAATAGCAATTTCGGCATCTGGGAGGTTAGGCAGATGGAGGCAGTTCCCTCTGCATTCCGATCAGAGCGCTTGCAGTGAAATTGCAGGGCTCTGATCGGTTACCCTGACAGTCTGTGGACTGTTAAAGGTTCCCAGGCCTGTCATGGTAATCTGCCTGTAAAGCTGTGCACGAGGCAGAGCTTTACAGGCAGACAATAAAAATCGCATAGACCATAATAGTTCTCCATTATGGTCTATGGGACAAGCGATCAGAAAATCGCAGGTTACAGCCCCCTGAGTAAAAAGTAAAAATATAAAAATTATATATATATATATATATATATTCAAATTAGCCCCCTTTCCAAATTCTACATATAAAAATGCATAAACAATAAAAAATAAATATGGCAGGTATCGCTGCATCAGAAAATGTCTAAACTATTAAAACATTAAACTATTTTTCCTGGGAAGTGAACACTGAAACAGGAAACACCCCCCCCCCCCCCCCAACAATGGTACCAATAAAAATTACAGTTTGTCCCACGAAAACAAGCCCTCATACAGCTCTGTATACGGAAATATAAAAAAAGTTATGGCTGTCAAAAAATCGTAAAGCAAAGAAAATTTTTCTCAAAGGTTTTTATTTTTTTCTAAGTAAATTAAAACTATACCTATTTGATATCGCTTAATCGTATTGACCCGCAGAATAAGGCCTCTTTCACACGGGCGTCATGTTTTTGGCCCGGATAAGATGCAGTTGCGGGAAAATGCGCGATTTTTCAGCGCGAGTGCAAAACATTGTAATGCGTTTTACACGCGCATGAGAAAAATCGGCATGTTTGGTACCCAAACCTGAACTTCTTCACAGAAGTTTGGGTTTGGGTTAGGTGTTCTGTAGATTGTATTATTTCCCCTTATAACGTGGTTATAAGGGAAAATAATAGCATTCTGAAAACAGAATGCATAGTACAATAGAGCTGGAGGGGTTAAAAAAATAAATAAAATTATTTAACTCACCTTAATCCACTTGCTCGCGCAGCCCGGCTTCTCTTCTGTCTTCTTCTTTGAGGAATAGTACCTTTGATGACGTCACTGTGCTCATCACATGGTCCATCACATGATCCATCACCATGGTGATGAATCGTGTGACGGACCATGTGATGAGCGCAGTGACATCACCAAAGGTCCTTTTCCTGTGCACAGCAAAGATGAAGACAGAAGAGAAGCCGGGCTGCACGAGCAAATGGATTAAGGTGAGTTAAATAAAAAAAAAAATTTTTAACCCCTCCAGCCCTATTGTACTATGCATTCTCTATTAAGAATGCTATTATTTTCCCTTATAACCATGTTATAAAGGAAAATAATAAAGATCGGGTCCCCATCCCGATCGTCTCCTAGCAACCGTGCGTGAAAATCGCACCGCATCCGCACTTGCTTGCGGATGCTTGCGATTTTCACGCAGCCCCATTCACTTCTATGGGGCCTGCGTTGCGTGAAAAACGCACAAAATAGAGCTTGCTGCGATTTTCACGCAACGCACAAGTGATGCGTGAAAATCACTACTCATGTGCACAGCCCCATAGAAATGAATGGGTCCGGATTCAGTGCGGGTGCAATGCGTTCAACTCACGCATTGCACCCGTGTGGAAATCTCGCCCGTGTGAAAGGGGCCTAAGGATGGAATGTCATTTGTAGTGAACAGTGAGCGTGGTAATATCAAACCCTTCCCCCCCCCCCCCCCCCCCAAAAAAAATGCTTGGCGGAAATGTTTTTTTTTTTTTTTTTCAATTTTAACCCACAATTTTTTTTTCCTCTTTTCCAGAACAAGACACTTTAAATAAAAAAATGTATCTTATCTCGCAAAAAAAGTGAATGGAAAATTTAAAAAGTTATGGCTATTGGAATGTGGGGAGGAAAAATCAAAAATGCAAAAATGAAAATAGGCCCAGTCCTTTACCCTTAGCATACCAGAGCTTTTCTCGTTCGTTTTCTTCCCTATCTTCCTTGACCCAAAACTTTTTTATTTTTCTGTTCACATAGTTGTATGAGGGCTTATTTTTGCTGGACAAGTTGTACTTTCTAATGCCACCATTTAATATGGCATACAATGTAGTGGGAAGCGGGAAATAAAATCCAAATGGGGTGGATTTGGAAAGAAAAAACGCAATTCTTCCACCATTTTACAGGTTTTGTTCCTACGGTATTCCCTTTGTGGTAAAACTGACCTGTGCCCTTCATTCTCTGGGTCAGTAGGATTACAACAATACCACATATGTATAGGTTTTTTATGTCTAAATAGTGTAAAAATACTATGGCATTGAAAATGAAATACAAAATATTATCCTTCTGTAGCAGTCAGCACAAAATGCTAAAAATATAAGAAAAAATGTGGCGCACAGGAATGACACACAATCGAGGTAGAGGTGCTCACAGTAAAGAGGAATCGCCCTTCCTCTGAACGGATAATAGAATTAAATAAAGAATACTGGGCACTCTCAATATATAGGGACCATACAATTTATTAATGCCTAAAAAACACTAGTGAGTAACAATAGATAAAAACTGAGAAGTTAATATCCTAAAATCAATGCATACATAATTCTAAACCTCATATAAAAATCTACCTTGGTACAGATTAGTAAATGTAAGATACGTGATGTGGGATGGTACAATATTGTACCTCCGTTATAGATTACACAGCAATAGTCTTGGAATATGAAACTGCGTTTCTGTTAGTGTCTTATACAGACTCTCTGTTCAGTAACAATGTTTGCATATCCTCCCAATAGCTATGTGTTAAATATCAGTAATTGTTTAGCGGCGTCCCGCTGTACTCACTGATCAGCGGCGTTCCGCTATACTCACTGATCAGCGGCGCCCCGCTGTACTCACTGATCAGCGGCGTCCCGCTATACTCACTGATCAGCGGCGTCCCGCTATACTCACTGATCAGCGGCGTCCCGCTATACTCACTGATCAGCGGCGTCCCGCTGTACTCACTGATCAGCGGCGTCCCGCTGTACTCACTGATCAGCGGCGTCCCGCTATACTCACTGATCAGCGGCGTCCCGCTATACTCACTGATCAGCGGCGTCCCGCTATACTCACTGATCAGCGGCGTCCCGCTGAGCTGTTTCAATAGTTGGATTTACAATATTACTACTCCGGTTAGTATACTGCTCGGAAACTTCTTATGTGCCTTCTCCGTATCCCTCAATAGCTCTAGATGCCGCTCCGGTATAACAAGGAGCCGGTGTCTCGCGAGCTCGAACCCTCCTTCTCCCGCGCTGGTGTTTGTTTGTACTGGTTTGTTTGGTTTGTGACCGTGCAGTGATTTCTATTGATAGCGTGTCGGGTTTGATTCTCAGGATTGGTTTGGCATCGAGTTATTCAGCAGATGATGTTCCGATCCATCGGGGGGGGAAGGGGTCTTGAACCAAACGCGTTTCAGGGTTTAAAGTCACCCCTTCCTCAGTAATACTCAGTCCCCCATGAAGTCTCCCTTTATATAGGGATTGCGGTTTTCTCTAAAATCCGGTGCAGTTTTTTTAAATCAAAATCTGGTACGGATTTTCAAAATATATAAATTCATTAGAATAGTCTATTTCTAATTGCTGTAGTTTCTTTCTTCCTGTGTACCGTCCCATTAATGGTTCTTACAATATTGAGACACAATTTAAAAACACAATTTACTACAAAGCAGTCTTTCATGTCCGTTATTTCATATAGACTTCCATATAAATAGTCTCTATTTAATGTTGCACAAAAAAACGCTACATCCCCATTGCGATATTGCTGCGGTTTCAGTGCGATTCCTTATATTTTTTAATATTTTTTTATTTTAAAAAAAGTATAGAATAAAATATTGTAAAATAAAATAATATTCCATATTATAGAGGACATACAGACCTACATTAAAGGGCTTCTGTCACCCCACTAAACAAATTTTTTTTTTGTGTGTGTGTACTTATAATCCATATCCTGCCATACATTATGTTATTAATAATTTTCGTTCAGTAGATTTAGCAAAAAACTTACTTTTATGATATGCTAATTACCTTTCTACCAGCAAGTAGGGCGTCTACTTGCTGGTAGCAACCGCAGAAAACCGCCCCCTCCTTCTGTTGATTGAGAGGGCCAGCCGTGATCTCCTCCTCCGGCCAGCCCTGTCAGCATTTCAAAAATCGCGCGCCTGTGTTGATTCGGCGCAGGCGCTCTGAGATAAGGAGGCTCGCCTCCTCAGCACTCCCTCAGTGCGCCTGCGCCAATGACGTCACCGAAAGAGAGGGAGTGCTGAGGAGGCGAGCCTCCTTCTCTCAGAGCGTATTTCTAAGTGATCTATAGTTAAGGTTATACTATTTGTTCATAGAATACGTGTGAGATTTTTGTAAATATATATTTTTAGAGATAGGAGTGGGGCAAAAAGTACAGACGGGTCTCCATCTCTTCGCGGACCTCCGTCAAGCTCATCTGTCTGTACTTTTTGCCCCACTCCTATCTCTAAAAATATATATCTCTAAAAACACGGACCGTGTGATACCGGCCTGGATTTCTTCTGAGTGCAGGAGCGCATGGCGTCATTTTTTCCAGCCCCCTGGATCTCACAGGCCGGAAGCTGTATGAGTAATACACACAGTATTACTCATACAGCCAATGCATTCCAATACAGAAGTATTGGAATGCATTGTAAAGGATTAGACCCCCAAAAGTTCAAGTCCCAAAGTGGGACAAAAAATAAGTTGATAAAATAAAGTGAAAAAATAAGTTGAAAAAATAAAGTTTCCCCCCCAAAAATTAAAAGTTTCAAGTAAAAATAAACAAGAACTTAATTTCCCCCCAAATAAAGTAAAAAAAATTGGTAAAAAATAGGGGAAAAAATAAAAGTATACATATTAGGTATCGCGCGTCCGTATAAACCGGCTCTATAAACATATCACATGACCTAACCCCTCAGATGAACACCGTAAAAAATAAAAACTGTGCTAAATAAACAATTTTTTGTCACCTTACATCACAAAAAGTACAACAGCAAGCGATCAAAAAGGCATTTGCCCACCAAAATAGTACCAATCTAACAGTCACCTCATCCTGCAAAAAATTACAGACAATCGCCAAACTATGGCTCAGAATATGGAGACACTAAAACATCATATTTTTTTGTTTTAAAAAAGTTGTTATTGTGTAAAACTTACATAAATAAAAATAAAGTATACATATTAGGTATCGCCGCATCCGTATCGACTGGCTCTATAAAAATATCACATGACCTAACCCCTCAGATGAACACCGTAAAAATTTTTAAATAAAAACTGTGCTAAATAAACCATTTTTTGTCACCTTACATCACAAAAAGTGTAATAGCAAGCGATCAAAAAGCCACACGCACCCCAAAATAGTGCCAATAAAACAGTCATCTCATCTCGCAAAAATCATACTCTACCCAAGGTAATCATCCAAAAACTGAAAAAATTATGGCTCTCAGACTATGGAAACACTAAAACATGATTTTTTTTTGCTTCAAAAATGAAATCATTGTGTAAAACTTACATAAATAAAAAAAAAGGTATACATATTAGGTATCTCCGCGTCCATGACAACCTGGTCTATAAAAATATCACATGATCTAACCTGTCAGATAAATGTTGTAAATAACAAATAATAAAAACGGTGCCAAAACAGCTATTTCTTGTTACCTTGCCTCACAAAAAGTGTAATATAGAGCAACCAAAAATCATATGTACCCTAAACTAGTACCAATAATACTGCCACCCTATCCCGTAGTTTCTAAAATGGGGTCACTTTTTTGGAGTTTCTACTCTAGGGGTGCATCAGGGGGGCTTCAAATGGGACATGGTGTCAAAAAAAACCAGTCCAGCAAAATCTGCCTTCCAAAAACCATATGGCATTAAATATTGAGTTTTGTTTGGCTGTTAACCCTTGCTTTGTTACTGGAAAAAATGGATTAAAATGGAAAACTTGCCAAAAAATAGAAATTCTGAAATTTCATCTATATTTGCCAATAACTCTTGTAGAACACCTAAAGGGTTAACGACGTTTGTAAAATCAGTTTTGAATACCTTGAGGGGTGTAGTTTCTTAGATGGGATCACTTTTATGGAGTTTCTACTCTACGGGTGCATCAGGGGGGCTTCAAATGGGACATGGTGTAAAAAAAAACAGTCCAGCAAAATCTGCCTTCCAAAAACCGTATGGCATTCCTTTCCTTCTGCGCCCTGCCGTGTGCCCGTACAGCAGTTTACAACCACATATGGGGTGTTTCTGTAAACTACAGAATCAGGGCCATAAATATTGAGTTTTGTTTGGCTGTCAACCCTTGCTTTGTAAAAGTAAAAAAAATATTAAAATGGAAAATCTGCCAAAAAAGTGAAATTTTGAAATTGTATCTCTATTTTCCATTAATTCTTGTGAAACACCTAAAGGGTTAACAAAGTTTGTAAAAATCAGTTTTGAATACCTTGAGGGGTGTGGTTTCTAGAATGGGGTCATTTTTGGGTGGTTTCTATCATGTAAGCTTCGCAAAGTGACTTTAGACCTGAACTGGTCCCTGAAAATTGGGTTTTTGAAAATTTCTGAAAAATTTCAAGATTTGCTTCTAAACTTCTAAGCCTTGTAACATCCCCAAAAACATGAAGTAGACATATGGGGAATGTAAAGTAATAACTATTTTTGGAGGTATTACTATGTATTATAGAAGTAGAGAAGATGAAACTTGGAAATTTGCAATTTTTTTTTACAGATTTTTGGTAAATTTGGTATTTTTTACAAATAAAAATTAATTTTTTTTACTTCATTTTACCAGTGTCATGAAGTACAATATGTGACGAAAAAACAATCTCAGAATGGCCTGGATAAGTCAATGCGTTTTAAAGTTATCACCACTTAAAGTGACACTGGTCAGATTTGCAAAAAATGGCCTGGTCCTTAGGGTGAAATAAGGCTGTGTCCTAAAGGGGTTAAAGCTGACCTGGAGCAGTGAAGAAAAATGGCTGGGTTGTTATGGAAACCTGGAGTAAAATTGTGTGTATGTAGAGACTAAGGGCCTGCAAGATTCTATTGGCTGATAAGGGACATGTGACCGTGTGTATGGCAGTTGGGATATGAAGAGAAAGACCTGCAGGCTTCTATTGGATAATGTAGGTCATGTGATGTGCCATATTTGCATTTTTTGGGAACATCTCATCGTTGAAATCGATGGTTGCGTTTTTGAGTGATCGCGGAACATACATGTATACGTCCTTCTTTATATACAGGGTGGGCCATTTATATGGATACACCTTAATAAAATGGGAATGGTTGGTGATATTAACTTCCTGTTTGTGGCACATTAGTATATGTGAGGGGGGAAACTTTTCAAGATGGGTGGTGACCATGGCGGCCATTTTTAAGTTGGCCATTTTGAATCCAACTTTTGTTTTTTCAATAGGAAGAGGGTCATTTGACACATCAAACTTATTGGGAATTTTACAAGAAAAACAATGGTGTGCTTGGTTTTAACGTAACTTTATTCTTTCATGAGTTCTTTACAAGTTTCTGACCACTTATAAAATGTGTTCAATGTGCTGCCCATTGTGTTGGATTGTCAATGCAACCCTCTTCTCCCACTCTTCACACACTGATAGCAACACCGCAGGAGAAATGCTAGCACAGGCTTCCAGTATCCGTAGTATCAGGTGCTGCACATCTCGTATCTTCACAGCATAGACGATTGCCTTCAGATGATACGAGATGTGCAGCACCTGAAACTACGGATACTGGAAGCCTGTGCTAGCATTTCTCCTGCGGTGTTGCTATCAGTGTGTGAAGAGTGGGAGAAGAGGGTTGCATTGACAATCCAACACAATGGGCAGCACATTGAACACATTTTATAAGTGGTCAGAAACTTGTAAAGAGCTCATGAAAGAATAAAGTTATGTTAAAACCAAGCACACCATTGTTTTTCTTGTGAAATTCCCAATAAGTTTGATGTGTCACATGACCCTCTTCCTATTGAAAAAACAAAAGTTGGATTCAAAATGGCCGACTTCAAAATGGCCGCCATGGTCACCACCCATCTTGAAAAGTTTCCCCCCTCACATATACTAATATCACCAACCATTCCCATTTTATTAAGGTGTATCCATATAAATGGCCCACCCTGTATATTGATATTTTACTACATTATTGGGATCCCCTAATTCTATACCTGACATAATATACTCATATACTGAGATCTCGGGCTTTGTTATCCATTTCTCCCAACTTGCCACTTAATAGCTAGTTCCACTATGGAGGCAAACCCCGCAGCAGTTATGGGGCCTGGAGAGAAGGGAGGCCCAGCTCTGAACTGCTTCTGCTGTGCCCCAGCATCAGTTCATCACTGAATTTCACAGCAGCCACCACGAGGGGGAGATCAGTGCCAAAGTAATTATTTACAGTGTGTACTGATATCAATGGTAACTGTATAAATCCCTATACACTGAGCTCCCCCTAGTGGTGGCTGCAGGTAGTCAGTTTCATAATATATTGGCTGAAGGGAAGCAGTAGATTTATCAGGAGCTCAACAATGCTGCTGGAGGGCCTGTGACAAGAAGCATGTTAATTATTTTCAAAGATGAGTAGAAGGGTCTTTACACACATGAATTTGGGCTCTAGTGTTTTTGTTTTTTTTACTAGTTAAAAAACAAAACACACACCCCAGAATGAGTGCAGCAGGCATTCTTGCACTCAGTGTATCTTACCACTAGTGTTTTCTTTATGATGTGTTTACCCTACAGTGAAGCTGTTTGAAAAAAAAAAAACACCTTAACCACTTCACATCCGGGCCATTTACCCCCTTCCTGACCGGGCCTAATTTTGCAAATCTGACATGTGTCACTTTATTTGGTAATAACTTTGGAACGCTTTTACTTATCCAAGCCATTCAGTCTGTTTTCTCGTGACACATTGTACTTCATGTTAATGGTAAATTTGAGTCAATATGTTTTACCATTATTTATTTTTAAAAAAAATCCAAAAGTTAACGAAAATTTTTTAAAATTCTGTGTTTTCTAAATTTAAATCTCTGCTTTTTAGGGCTCATGCACACGACCGTTGTTGTTTTAAGGTCCGTTTTTCACGGATCCGTTGTTCCGTATCTGAATTTTTTTCCCCTCTGATTTAAGTCCTCTTCCGTTCCTGCACAAAACATATCCGTATGGTTTCCGTATTTGATCAGTTGTTTGCGGATCGTATACAGAAACAGTACCTTTTTAATCACCAAACACATGAGCAATATGAGCTGGGCATAGCATTTCTACAGTATGTATCTGCAAAATACGGATGACATACGGATGTGTTCCATATTTTTTGCGGACCCATTGACTTGAATAGGGTCTCGGACCGTGATTTGTGGACAATAATAGGACAGCACTACTTTTTTACGGAACGGCCATGCGGACAAATGGAATGCACACAGAGTAAGGGTCCATTCACACATCAGTATGCGTTTTGTAGATCCACAGATTGGCAAAACACAGACACCGGCAATGTGCGTTCCGCATTTTGTGGTCCGCACATCGCCAGAACTATAATAGAAAACGCCTAACAATTGCAGACAAGAATAGAACATGTTCTATTTTTTTTGGGAGCAGTGGACCGGAGGATCTGCGATGGGATCCGGAAATGCGGATGGGGAAAGCACACTGTGTGCTCTCCGCATCCATTCCATCCCCATAGAGAATGAATGGGTCCGCACCCGTTCCGCAATTTGCAGAACGGATGCAGACCCATTATTATGGATGTGTGAATGGAGCCTAACTTCTGTATTTTCTACAGCCCCATTGAAGTGAATGGTTCCGTATACGGTCCACAAAAAACCCTGAATGGAAGCAGAAAGAAAATACGTTCATGTGCACGAGCCCTAGGACAGATAGTGGATGCCTCATAAAATATTCATTAATTAACATTCCCCATATGTCTACTTTATGTTTGCAACATTTTGGTAATGAAATTTTAGTCTTTGAGGACGTTAGAAGGTTTAGAATTTTAGAAGTAATTTTTGGAAATATTAGGAAAACTTCCAAAGCCAACTTTTTTAAGGACCAGTTCAGTTCTGAGGTCACCTTGTGCGGCTTACATAATATAACCAACCCATAAATGACCCTATTTTAGAAAGGACACCCCTCAAACTATTCAAAACTGGTTATGGAAATGTTGTTAACCCTTTAGGTATTCCATTGGAATTAAAGCAAAAATAAAGGTGAAATTTTAACCACTTCCCGCCACGCTAACGCCGAAAGGCGTCATTTCTGCGGCGCTCCCAGGTCACACTAACGCCAATAGGCGTCATCTCGCGTGAGCCGAGATTTCCTGTGAACGCGCGCACACAGGCGCGCGCGCTCACAGGAACGGAAGGTAAGAGAGTTGATCTCCAGCCTGCCAGCGGCGATCGTTCGCTGGCAGGCTGGAGATGTGTTTTTTTTAACCCCTAACAGGTATATTAGACGCTGTTTTGATAACAGCGTCTAATATACCTGCTACCTGGTCCTCTGGTGGTCCCCTTTGTTTGGATCGACCACCAGAGGACACAGGTAGCTCAGTAAAGTAGCACCAAGCACCACTACACAACACTACACCCCCCCCCCGTCACTTATTAACCCCTTATTAGCCCCTGATCACCCCATATAGACTCCCTGATTACCCCCTGTCATTGATTACCCCCCTGTCATTGATTACCCCCCTGTAAAGCTCCATTCAGATGTCCGCATGATTTTTACGGATCCACTGATAGATGGATCGGATCCGCAAAACGCATCCGGACGTCTGAATGAAGCCTTACAGGGGCATGATCAATGACTGTGGTGATTACCCCCCTGTAAAGCTCCATTCAGATGTCCGCATGATTTTTACGGATGCACTGATAGATGGATCGGATCCGCAAAACGCATCCGGACGTCTGAATGAAGCCTTACAGGGGCGTGATCAATGACTGTGGTGATCACTCCATATAGACTCCCTGATCACCCCCCTGTCATTGATTACCCCCCTGTCATTGATTACCCCCCTGTAAAGCTCCATTCAGACGTCCGCATGATTTTTACGGATCCACTGATAGATGGATCGGATCCGCAAAACGCATCTGGACGTCTGAATGAAGCCTTACAGGGGCATGATCAATGACTGTGGTGATCACACCATATAGACTCCCTGATCACCCCCCTGTCATTGATTACCCCCCTGTAAAGCTCCATTCAGATGTCCGCATGATTTTTACGGATGCACTGATAGATGGATCGGATCCGCAAAACGCATCCGGACGTCTGAATGAAGCCTTACAGGGGCATGATCAATGACTGTGGTGATTACCCCCTGTAAAGCTCCATTCAGATGTCCGCATGATTTTTACGGATGCACTGATAGATGGATCGGATCCGCAAAACGCATCCGGACGTCTGAATGAAGCCTTACAGGGGCGTGATCAATGACTGTGGTGATCACCCCATATAGACTCCCTGATCACCCCCCTGTCATTGATTACCCCCCTGTCATTGATTACCCCCCTGTAAAGCTCCATTCAGACGTCCGCATGATTTTTACGGATCCACTGATAGATGGATCGGATCCGCAAAACGCATCCGGACGTCTGAATGAAGCCTTACAGGGGCATGATCAATGACTGTGGTGATCACACCATATAGACTCCCTGATCACCCCCCTGTCATTGATTACCCCCCTGTAAAGCTCCATTCAGATGTCCGCATGATTTTTACGGATGCACTGATAGATGGATCGGATCCGCAAAACGCATCCGGACGTCTGAATGAAGCCTTACAGGGGCATGATCAATGACTGTGGTGATCACCCCATATAGACTCCCTGATCACCCCCCTGTCATTGATCACCCCCCCTGTCATTGATCACCCCCCTGTCATTGATCACCCCCCTGTCATTGATCACCCCCCCTGTCATTGATCACCCCCCTGTCATTGATCACCCTCTGTAAGGCTCCATTCAGACATTTTTTTGGCCCAAGTTAGCGGAATTATTTTTTTTTTTTTCTTACAAAGTCTCATATTCCACTAACTTGTGTCAAAAAATAAAATCTCACATGAACTCACCATACCCCTCACGGAAACCAAATGCGTAAAATTTTTTAGACATTTATATTCCAGACTTCTTCTCACGCTTTAGGGCCCCTAGAATGCCAGGGCAGTATAAATACCCCACATGTGACCCCATTTCGGAAAGAAGACACCCCCAGGTATTCCGTGAGGGGCATATTGAGTCCATGAAAGATTGAAATTTTTGTCCCAAGTTAGCGGAACGGGAGACTTTGTGAGAAAAAAATTAAAAATATCAATTTCCGCTAACTTGTGCCAAAAAAAAAAAATTTCTATGAACTCGCCATGCCCCTCATTGAATACCTTGGGGTGTCTTCTTTCCAAAATGGGGTCACATGTGGGGTATTTATACTGCCCTGGCATTCTAGGGGCCCCAAAGCGTGAGAAGAAGTCTGGTATCCAAATGTCTAAAAATGCCCTCCTAAAAGGAATTTGGGCACCTTTGCGCATCTAGGCTGCAAAAAAGTGTCACACATCTGGTATCGCCGTACTCAGGAGAAGTTGGGGAATGTGTTTTGGGGTGTCATTTTACATATACCCATGCTGGGTGAGAGAAATATCTTGGTCAAATGCCAACTTTGTATAAAAAAATGGGAAAAGTTGTCTTTTGCCAAGATATTTCTCTCACCCAGCATGGGTATATGTAAAATGACACCCCAAAACACATTCCCCAACTTCTCCTGAATACGGCGATACCACATGTGTGACACTTTTTTGCAGCCTAGGTGGGCAAAGGGGCCCACATTCCAAAGAGCACCTTTAGGATTTCACAGGTCATTTACCTACTTACCACACATTAGGGCCCCTGGAAAATGCCAGGGCAGTATAACTACCCAACAAGTGACCCCATTTTGGAAAGAAGACACCCCAAGGTATTCCGTGAGGGGCATGGCGAGTTCCTAGAATTTTTTATTTTTTGTCACAAGTTAGTGGAAAATTTATTTTTTTTTTTATTTATTTTTTTTCATACAAAGTCTCATATTCCACTAACTTGTGACAAAAAATAAAAACTTCCATGAACTCACTATGCCCATCAGCGAATACCTTGGGGTCTCTTCTTTCCAAAATGGGGTCACTTGTGGGGTAGTTATACTGCCCTGGCATTCTAGGGGCCCAAATGTGTGGTAAGGAGTTTGAAATCAAATTCTGTAAAAAATGACCTGTGAAATCCGAAAGGTGCTCTTTGGAATATGGGCCCCTTTGCCCACCTAGGCTGCAAAAACGTGTCACACATCTGGTATCCCCGTACTCAGGAGAAGGTGGGGAATGTGTTTTGGGGTGTCATTTTACATATACCCATGCTGGGTGAGAGAAATATCTTGGCAAAAGACAACTTTTCCCATTTTTTTTATACAAAGTTGGCATTTGACCAAGATATTTATCTCACCCAGCATGGGTATATGTAAAAAGACACCCCAAAACACATTCCTCAACTTCTCCTGAATACAGAGATACCAGATGTGTGACACGTTTTTGCAGCCTAGGTGGGCAAAGGGGCCCATATTCCAAAGAGCACCTTTCGGATTTCACTGGTCATTTTTTGCAGAATTTGATTTCAAACTCCTTACCACACATTCGGGCCCCTAGAATGCCAGGGCAGTATAACTACCCCACAAGTGACCCCATTTTGGAAAGAAGAGACCCCAAGGTATTCGCTGATGGGCATAGTGAGTTCATGGAAGTTTTTATTTTTTGTCACAAGTTAGTGGAATATGAGACTTTGTATGAAAAAAAAAAAAAAAAATCATCATTTTCCACTAACTTGTGACAAAAAATTCTAGGAACTTGCCATGCCCCTCACGGAATACCTTGGGGTGTCTTCTTTCCAAAATGGGGTCACTTGTGGGGTAGTTATACTGCCCTGGCATTCTAGGGGCCCGAATGTGTGGTAAGGAGTTTGAAATCAAATTCTGTAACAAATGACCTGTGAAATCCGAAAGGTGCTCTTTGGAATATGGGCCCCTTTGCCCACCTAGGCTGCAAAAAAGTGTCACACATCTGGTATTGCCGTACTCAGGAGAAGGTGGGGAATGTGTTTTGGGGTGTCATTTTACATATTCCCATGCTGGGTGAGAGAAATATCTTGGCAAAAGACAACCTTTCCCATTTTTTTATACAAAGTTGGCATTTGACCAAGATATTTATCCCACCCAGCATGGGTATATGTAAAAAGACACCCCAAAACACATTCCTCAACTTCTCCTGAATACAGAGATACCAGATGTGTGACACTTTTTTGCAGCCTAGGTGGGCAAAGGGGCCCATATTCCAAAGAGCACCTTTCGGATTTCACAGGTCATTTTTTACAGAATTTGATTTCAAACTCCTTACCACACATTTGGGCCCCTAGAATGCCAGGGCAGTATAACTACCCCACAAGTGACCCCATTTTGGAAAGAAGAGACCCCAAGGTATTTCGTGATGGGCATAGTGAGTTCATAGAAGTTTTTATTTTTTGTCACAAGTTAGTGGAATATGAGACTTTGTAAGAAAAAAAAAAAAAAAAAAAATCATCATTTTCCGCTAACTTGTGACAAAAAATAAAAAGTTCTATGAACTCACTATGCCCATCAGCGAATACCTTAGGGTGTGTACTTTCCGAAATGGGGTCATTTGTGGGGTGTTTGTACTGTCTGGCCATTGTAGAACCTCAGGAAACATGACAGGTGCTCAGAAAGTCAGAGCTGCTTCAAAAAGCGGAAATTCACATTTTTGTACCATAGTTTGTAAACGCTATAACTTTTACCCAAACCATTTTTTTTTTACCCAAACATTTTTTTTTTATCAAAGACATGTAGAACTATAAATTTAGAGCAAAATTTCTATATGGATCTCGTTTTTTTTGCAAAATTTTACAACTGAAAGTGAAAAATGTCATTTTTTTGCAAAAAAAATCGTTAAATTTCGATTAATAACAAAAAAAGTAAAAATGTCAGCAGCAATGAAATACCACCAAATGAAAGCTCTATTAGTGAGAAGAAAAGGAGGTAAAATTCATTTGGGTGGTAAGTTGCATGACCGAGCAATAAACGGTGAAAGTAGTGTAGTGCCGATTTGTAAAAAAGGGCCTGGTCTTTAGGGGGGTATAAACCTGTGGTCCTTAAGTGGTTAAAACAAACCTCAATATTTATTACCCTGATTCTGCAGTTTGCAGAAACACCCCATATGTGGTCATATACCGCTGTTTGGGCACACGACAGGGCACAGAAGCAAAGGAGCGCCATATGGTTTTTGGAGGGCAGATTTTGCTGGAATGATCTTTGGGTACCATGTTGCATTTGAAGAGACCC
The DNA here is from genome assembly GCF_905171765.1 of Bufo bufo. Classification (NCBI taxonomy): domain Eukaryota; kingdom Metazoa; phylum Chordata; class Amphibia; order Anura; family Bufonidae; genus Bufo; species Bufo bufo. The sequence goes on along the minus strand of NC_053390.1, from coordinate 788,467,948 downwards.
TGAGGTTCCCCCACAGTCAAAAGCCCCCAAAAAGTGACCACATTTTGTAAACTAAACCAACCAAGGAATTTTTATGGGGTATAGCAAGCACTTCACTCAACAGGTGTTTCATAGAATTTTTAATACTTAGGTGTGAAAATGAAAATTTAAACTTTTTTTATTTTACAATAAAATGGTGCTTTAGGCCCAAACTTTCTTTTTCACAAAAGATAACAGGAGAATATCACCCCACAATTTGCTACCCACTTTCTCCTGAATACAGTAACACCCCAACTGTGGTCGTAAACTGATATTTGGGGATACGCCAAGGCTTAGAAGGGACGGAGTGACGTCTGGATTTTCTAACATAAATTTTTAAGAGCGATAACTTTTTTTAATTTTTTGTTGAATGAGCTGTGTGAGGGCCTATTTTGTGCAGGACAAGTTGTAGTTTTATTGGCACCATTTTGGGGTGCATTGCTTCTGGTTGCTTTTTATAAAAGAATTTGGGGAGGTGAAGTCACAAAAAAACCTGTTTAGTGTAATTTTTCAATTTTTTTGATACCGTTTAGTTAATTAGGTAGATAATGTGATATTTTTAAAGATCCGGTCATTACGGACGCAACAATACCAAATATGTATATTTATTTTATTGTTACACAAAAACATTTTTTGAAAAAAACAAATCATGTTTTTGTGTTGGCATTTTCTTGGAGCCATATTTTTTTCATTTTTCTGGCTATAGTATCGTGTGAGAGCTTGTTTTTTGCGGGCCGAGGAGACATTATCGCTACCATTTTGTGGTATATATGACTTTTTGATGTTTTTTGTGAGGAGACTAAAAATAAAGCTGTTTAGATCATGTGATATGTTTGTAGAGCCAATTGCTACGGACATGGCGATACCAAATATGTCAATAGGTTATATATATTTAGACAGCAGCACTAGTCTAATAGACCACGTGTGCAAAATACTCTAAGCCGCAGGCTCAACAGCTAATTAGATGGTATACAGTCAGGTCCATAAATATTGGGACATCGACACAATTCTAAATTTTTTGGCTCTATACACCACCACAATGGATTTGAAATGAAACGAACAAGATGTGCTTTACCTGCAGACTGTCAGCTTTAATTTGAGGGTATTTACATCCAAATCAGGTGAACGGTGCAGGAATTACAACAGTTTGCATATGTGCCTCCCACTTGTTAAGGGACCAAAAGTAATGGGACAGAATAATAATCATAAATCAAACTTTCCCTTTTTAATACTTGGTTGCAAATCCTTTGCAGTCAATTACAGCCTTAGGGTCCATTCACACGTCCGTTTTTTCTTTCCTGATCTGTTCCGTTTTTTCAGGAACAGATCTGGACCCATTCATTTTCAATGGGTCCTGGAAAAAATCGGACAGCACAATGTGTGCTGTCCGTTTCCGTTGTTCCGTTCCGCATGTCTGAAAAAATATAAAACATGTCCTATTCTTTTCCGCAAAAATCGGATCCTGGACCAATACAAAGTCAATGGATCCGCAAAAAACGGAAGACATTCGTATGTCATCCGTTTTATGCGGATTCCGTTCCTGGAAATTAGGCTTCCTCCCCAGTATTAAATGTGACCAGTGCGGCCCCCCTCCCTCTATATTCATTGGTGGCCAGTGCGGCAGTGCGGATTCCCAGTAAGTTTTCTACAGATCAGATTTTTCACTTCGTGAAAAACTCAGATCCGACAGTATATTCTAACACAGAGGCGTTCCCATGGTGATGGGGACGCTTCTAGTTAGAATATACTGAGAACAGTGTACATGACTGCCCCCTGTTGCCTGGCAGCACCCGATCTCTTACAGGGGGCTGTGATCTGCACAATTAACCCCTCAGGTGCTGCGCCTGAGGGGTTAATTGTGCATATCATAGCCCCCTATAAGAGATCAGGGGCTGCCAGGCAGCAGGGGGCAGACCCCCCTCCCTCCCCAGTATTAAATGTGACCAGTGCGGCCTCACCTTTCCCCCCCCCCTATCATTGGTTGCCAGTGCGGATTCCCAGTATTAATAAATGTGACCAGTGCGGCCTCACCTCTCCCCCCCCCCCCATCATTGGTGGCCAGTGCGGATTCCCAGTATTAATAAATGTGACCAGTGCGGCCTCACCCCCCCCATCATTGGTGGCCAGTGCGGATTCCCAGTATTAGTAAATGTGACCAGTGCGGCCTCACCTCTCCCCCCCCCCCCCCATCATTGGTGGCCAGTGCGGATTCCCAGTAATAATAAATGTGACCAGTGCGGCCTCACCCCCCCCCATCATTGGTGGCCAGTGCGGATTCCCAGTATTAATAAATGTGCCCAGTGCGGCCTCACCTCTTCCCCCTCCCCCATCATTGGTGGCAGCGGAGAGTTCCGATCGGAGTCCCAGTTTAATAGCTGGGGCTCCGATCGGTTACCATGGCAGCCAAGACGCTATTGCAGTCTTGGCTGCCATGGTTACTTAGCAATAAATACAAGCATTATACATACCTGCGACTGCGAGCTGCGATGTGTGTCCGGCCGGGAGCTCCTCCTACTGGTAAGTGACAGGTCTGTGCTAAAAGCAATGCGCCGCACAGACCTTTCACTTACCAGTAGGAGGAGCTCCCGTCCGGACACACATCGCAGCTCGCAGTCGCAGGTAAGTATAATGCTTGTATTTATTGCTAAGTAACCATGGCAGCCAAGACTGCAATAGCGTCTTGGCTGCCATGGTAACCGATCGGAGCCCCAGCGATTTAAACTGGGACTCCGATCGGAACTCTCCGCTGCCACCAATGATGGGGGGGGGGGGGGAAAGAGGTGAGGCCGCACTGGGCACATTTATTAATACTGGGAATCCGCACTGGCCACCAATGATGGGGGGGGGGGGGGGGAGAGGTGAGACCGCACTGGGCACATTTATTAATACTGGGAATCCGCACTGGCCACCAATGATGGGGGGGGGGGGAGAGGTGAGACCGCACTGGGCACATTTATTAATACTGGGAATCCGCACTGGCCACCAATGATGGGGGGGGGGGGGAGAGAGAGGTGAGGCCGCACTGGTCACATTTATTAATACTGGGAATCCGCACTGGCCACCAATGATGGGGGGGGGAAGAGGTGAGGCCGCACTGGTCACATCCGCACTGGCCACCAATGAATATAGAGGGGGGGGCCGCACTAGTCACATTTAATACAGGGGAGGGAGGGGGTCTGCCCCCTCCTGCCTGGCAGCACCTGATCTCTCACAGGGGGCTATGATTCGCACAATAATTGTGCGGATCACAGCCCCTGTAAGAGATCGGGTGCTGCCAGGCAGCAGGGGGCAGTCATGTACACCGTTCTCAGTAAGTATATTCTAACTAGAAGCGTCCCCATCACCATGGGAACGCCTGTGTTAGAATATACTGTCGGATTTAAGTTTTCACGTTTCCGTTTTTTGCGGATCCGCAAAAAACGGATGACATACGGAAACATTTTCAGGAACAACGGATCCGCAAAAAACGGACCGAAAATCGGGATGTAGAAAAATACTGACGTGTGAATGTAGCCTTAAAGAGGACCTTTCACTAGTTTAAAAACTACAAACCGGATTCCAAAAAAGTTGGGACACTATACAAATCGTGAATAAAAACTGAATGCAATGATGTGGAGGTGGCAACTTCTAATATTTTATTCAGAATAGAACATAAATCACGGAACAAAAGTTTAAACTGAGAAAATGTACCATTTTAAAGGGAAAAATATGTTGAATCAGAATTTCATGGTGTCAACAAATCCCCAAAAAGTTGGGACAAGGCCATTTTCACCACTGTGTGGCATCTCCCCTTCTTACAACACTCAACAGACGTCTGGGGACCGAGGAGACCAGTTTCTCAAGTTTAGAAATAGGAATGCTCTCCCATTCTTGTCTAATACAGGCCTCTAACTGTTCAATCGTCTTGGGCCTTCTTTGTTGCACCTTCCTCTTTATGATGCGCCAAATGTTCTCTATAGGTGAAAGATCTGGACTGCAGACTGGCCATTTCAGTACCCGGATCCTTCTCCTACGCAGCCATGATGTTGTGATTGATGCAGAATGTGGTCTGGCATTATCTTGTTGAAAAATGCAGGGTCTTCCCTGAAAGAGATGACGTCTGGATGGGAGCATATGTTGTTCTAGAACCTGAATATATTTTTCTGCATTGATGGTGCCTTTCCAGACATGCAAGCTGCCCATGCCACACGCACTCATGCAACCCCATACCATCAGAGATGCAGGCTTCTGAACTGAGCGTTGATAACAACTTGGGTTGTCCTTGTCCTCTTTGGTCCGGATGACATGGCGTCCCAGATTTCCAAAAAGAACTTTGAATCGTGACTCGTCTGACCACAGAACAGTCTTCCATTTTGCCACACTCCATTTTAAATGATCCCTGGCCCAGTGAAAACGCCTGAGCTTGTGGATCTTGCTTAGAAATGGCTTCTTCTTTGCACTGTAGAGTTTCAGCTGGCAACGGCGGATGGCACGGTGGATTGTGTTCACTGACAATGGTTTCTGGAAGTATTCCTGAGCCCATTCTGTGATTTCCTTTACAGTAGCATTCCTGTTTGTGGTGCAGTGTCGTTTAAGGGCCCGGAGATCACGGGCATCCAGTATGGTTTTAGGGCCTTGACCCTTACGCACAGAGATTGTTCCAGATTCTCTGAATCTTCGGATGATGTTATGCACAGTTGATGATGATAGATGCAAAGTCTTTGCAATTTTTCGCTGGGTAACACCTTTCTGATATTGCTCCACTATCTTTCTGCGCAACATTGTGGGAATTGGTGATCCTCTACCCATCTTGGCTTCTGAGAGACACTGCCACTCTGAGAAGCTCTTTTTATACCCAATCATGTTGCCAATTGACCTAATTAGTGTTAATTGGTCTTCCAGCTCTTCGTTATGCGCAAATTTACTTTTTCCAGCCTCTTATTGCTACTTGTCCCAACTTTTTTGGGGTTTGTTGACACTGTGAGAATTGGAATCAACGTATTTTTCCTTTAAAATGATACATTTACTCGGATTAAACGTTTGATCTGTCATCTACGTTCTATTACAAATAAAATATTGACATTTGCCATCTCCACATCATTGCATTCAGTTTTTATTCACAATTTGTTTAGTGTCCCAACTTTTTTGGAATCCGGTTTGTAAAAACTAACTATATCAGTGAGCAGAGCGGCGCCCAGGGGTCCCCCTGCACTTACTAGTATGTCTGGGCGCCGCTCCGTTCGCCCGATATAGGCTGCGGTGTCTGCAGCTCCCTCTGTTGTACTGGGCGGAGTTTTTGTACTAGGGTTGTCCCTTGCTGCAGCGCTGGCCAATCGTAGCGCACAGCTCATAGCCTGCTAGTACTAGTAAGTGCAGGGGGACCCCTGGGCGCCGCTCTGCCCACTGATATAGTTAGTTTTTAAACTAGTGAAAGGTCCTCTTTAAGTCTGGAACGCATAGACATCACCAGATGCTGGGTTTCATGCCTGGTGATGCTCTGCCAGGCCTCTACTGCAACTGTCTTCAGTTCCTGCTTGTTCTTGGGGCATTTTCCCTTCAGTTTTGTCTTCAGCAGGTGAAATGCATGCTCACTCGGATTCAGGTCCGGTGATTGACTTGGCCATTGCAGAACATTCCACTTCTTTCCTTTAAAAAAAACTCTTTGGTTGCTTTTGCAGTATGCTTTGGGTCATTGTCCATCTGCACTGTGAAGCGCTGTCCGATGAGTTCTGAAGCATTTGGCTGAATATGAGCAGATAATATTGCCCGAAACACTTCAGAATTCATCTACTGCTTTTGTCAGCAGTCACATCATCAATAAATACAAGAGAACCAGTTCCATTGGCAGTCATACATGCCCACGCCATGACACTACCACCACCATGCTTCACTGATGAGGTGGTATGCTTAGGATCATGAGCAGTTCCTTTCCTTCTCCATACTCTTCTCTTCCCATCACTCTGGTACAAGTTGATCTTGGTCTCATCGGTCCATAGGATGTTGTTCCAGAACTGTGAAGGCTTTTTTAGATGTCATTTGGCAAACTCTAATCTGGCCTTCCTGTTTTTGAGGCTCACCAATGGTTTACATCTTGTGGTGAACCCTCTGTATTCACTCTGGTGAAGTCTTCTCTTGATTGTTGACTTTGACACACATACACCTACCTCCTGGAGAGTGTTCTTGATCTGGCCAACTGTTGTGAAGGGTGTTTTCTTCACCAAGGAAAGAATTCTTCGGTCATCCACCACAGTTGTTTTCCGTGTTGCTGAGCTCACCGATGTGTTCCTTCTTTCTAAGAATGTTCCAAACAGTTGTTTTGGCCGCGCCTAATGTTTTTGCTATCTCTCTGATGGGTTTGTTGTGTTTTTTTCAGCCTAATGATGGCTAGCTGTCACTGATAGTGACAGCTCTTTGGATCTCATCTTGAGAGTTGACAGCAACAGATTCCAAATGCAAATAGCAGACTTGAAATGAACTCTGGACCTTTTATCTGCTCATTGTAATTGGGATAATGAGGGAATAACAAACACCTGGCCATGGAACAGCTGAGAAGACAATTGTCCCATTACTTTTGGTCCCTTAACAAGAGGGAGGCACATATGCAAACTGTTGTAATTCCTACACCGTTCACCTGATTTGGATGTAAATACCCTCAAATTAAAGCTGACAGTCTGCAGGTAAAGCACATCTTGTTTGACACAATTCTAAAATGAAACAAACAATGTCCCAATATTTATGGACCTGACTGTATATCCAAAAGATGAGGCAGCACTCCAATTGATATAGTGAAAAACGGTGGACCCTTTATTGACCCCTATGTATGTATGTGTATATATATGTATATTATTATTTACACAATAAGAGCATTTTTAGAAAATAAATCATGTTTTTGTGTTGCAATTTTCTTAGAGCCATATTTTATTTTTCTGGCTATAGTCTTGTGTGGGGGATGAGGTGACATTTTTATTGCTACCATTTTGGGGTACATACGACTTTTTAATTCATTAACATTATGTTTTTTGGGAGGTGAGCTAACTTAAAAAAAAAAAATCTGTTTTGGCGTAATGTTTATTTTATTTTTTACAGTGTTCACCTCATGGGGTAGATCATCTGAAATTATTATAGATTTTTTTTTTTTTTTTTTAAACACTTTTATTTTACATGTTATGTTCCCCCAAAAGGTCATACAAGACCTCTGGGGGACATAAGAAAATAAAGTTAACTATTGATTTTTCACAGCCTAGGTGCAGCTCTTTCAAAGCCAAGTGAATGGGGTTGAGTTGTAAGACCATGCACAGCTAAACTCAAAAGAATGCCACAGTGCTTAGTAAGCTGCGAGGAGGCCGGTGATCACAGCAGCTTCTTCAAATAGCCAGTCTGCATCAGTGCAGATAGGTGATCAACATGTAAAACCCAAATAACACCCTTTTTAACCCCCTTCGCTACCAGCACCGTACATGTACGGCACTGGAGCGATGGGCAGACAGAGTGCCCCCTCGCGTACAGCAGGCGTCATGGCCGGCAAGTCTCCTGTTTCAAACAGCAAAGACCCACGGCTAATTACCGCGACTTGCAATAATGCCAATCACAGTCATTAAAGCCTTTAGATGCCACGATCAAATGAGATCACGACATCTAAAGGGTGAAAAACCCGGAATCTTACACTTCCGGGCTTCTTACCAGCATCCTCTGCTGCTAATGAGGATGCCGGTAATTTAATTCACTACCTTAGGTCTCGCTGAAGAGACAAAGGGTATTGAAGCTGCAATTCTTATTTTGGCCAGCAGGTGGCAGGCCAACATACGAAATTAGCAATTCTAACCAATAAATGTAAAAAAAAATCCACAATTGTTCAGAATAAAAAAAATAAAAAAAAATTGGATTTTGTAGGCTCAAATAAGAGCTTCAAAATCATAAAATAAAATGATAAAGTTTAAATCACTCCCTTTCCATAGAATGAATAAATAAATACATAAATAAATAAAAAATAAACATCATGGTATCACTGTGACCGAAAACACCTGTACTATTAAAATATAAAAATATTTTTCCAATACGGCGAATGGCGTAACGGATAAAAGGGTCAAACTGATCAATTTGCCATTTTTTCATCGCTTCCCAAAAAAATGTAATAAAATGTGATCAAAAAGTTGCACACACTCCAAAATGCTATCAATAAAAACTACAGATTATCCCTCAAAAAATGAGCCCCCACACAGCTCAGTAGATATATATATAAAAAAGTTTCTCAAAGCTTACATTTTTACACTATTTAGATATGAAAACCTATACATATGTGGTATTGTGTTAATCGTACGGACCCATAGAATGAAGGGCACAGGTCAGTTTTGGCACAAACTGAACACCGTGGGAACAAAACCCGTTTTTTTTTTTTTTCGATTTCATCCCATTTGTAAATCTTTTCCGCTTCCCACTACACGTTGTATGCCATATTAAATGGTGGCATTGGAAAATACAACTTGTCCGGCAAAAAATAAGCCCTCATACAGCTATGTGAATGGAAAAACAAAGTTATGGCATAATAGAAGTCTATGGGCTGCAAAACGGATCCGTCCGTGAATAACGGAATGCCTCTATCAGTCCTTTAGAAGCATTCCGTTATTCATTCAGTCATAGAATTACTTTATGGTCAGTGGTAACTGAATCCATAAAGCAATTCATCTTTTACCAGTAAACGAAGTGTGAACAAATTTCAAAATATAAAATACGCTCATCTCTAGTTATATGTACTGTACAGGATTTTTAAAAATTCCTTTAGCCCCGTAAAAGGCATTACAGTAGTGTCTGTTAAAAGGGTTTTCCAGAACTTACTTATTGAAGACCTATCTTTATGTTAATGGGGTTGTCCTACTATAACAACTTACCCCCTCAACACAGGATAACCGATATTTGTCGGATTGGCAGGGATCCAACTGCAGGGGCCCATGTTCTCCCCACCTGGATGGAGTGGTGGACATGCATGGGACTGTTGGAGATAGGTGAGCATTTGAACTAAGCCATCTTGAGCAGTCCCACAGAAAGGCGCATGCCTGTCCGATACCCTATTCCAGGGATCAGTAACCTCCGGCACTCCAGCTGCTGTGAAACTACAACTCCCAGCATGTACACCTACTCAACAGTTCTTGTTACTCCCATAGAAGTAAAAGGAGGATTCTGGGGGTTGTAGTCTCAGAACAGCTGGAGTGCTGGAGGTTGCTGACCCCTGCTCTATTCAAACGGGGGAACACGGACCACAACGCCTCCTGTGGACATGTGGTTGTAATGGGACAACCCCTTTAAGACCTTGAATATCCAATTAGCTGCGGTCTGACTGCTGGCATAAGCTCTGATCAGCTGCAGAGCCAGAACGGCACAGTGTACATAGCTGGGCAGATGCAATGTCTGGTTCCAGCGCTGCAGCTAGGTTCCTGGAGTTGGACCCCCCCCCCCCCCAATCTGAAATTGATGATCTATCCTAATGATAGGTCATTAATAATTAAGTGATAGAAAAGTCCTTTAAAAACATCCCTCCTGCCCTTCAGCACCCTCTACATATAAATATTGCAGCAAGCTTAGTAGAGGCGTGCCCTCCGACACCCGTACATTGCGCAGAAAGACTCTCTATGCAACAATGTACAGGTGTTCCACATATTGCGAATAGGGTGAGCGGCAATGTACAAACCTGAGGGTCGTTGCAATGTTTACATCCAGAGGGGACATTTGTGACAAACATCCTACTGCAAAAGCCATGTTATTCTTCACGACTGAAAGGGCCAAAAAGAAACGAAGCTCAGAGAACTTTAAAGGCTATGAACATCTTCAGGGACAATTTTTTTTTTTTTTCACAATTGCATTTTACTCATTTTGAGCTAAAAATATTTTTTTCAATTAGTCTTTATTAAAAAAAATTCAGCCGTTGTGTCAAAGGGTTATTTCTTTTTCTAGCGGCTCGAATAATACTTTCACTTTGTGTCAGTCATCTAATAACCCTCCTTATCTCTAAATTACTAAAAGGTCACAAACACTTACGGTATTTAAAGAGTAACTAAACCTTTAATCTGTTCTCCCTATTGCTCTATTAAAAAAACTCTAATATACTTTATTCATGAATTTTCTATTTTTACTACACACTTTTTCCTACCTACCTAAAGCGCACCGTTCCCTGGGGTTATCCCGTGACTAATGTATAAAATGACAATCAGACATCATACAGTACATGACAACCTCTTTCCAACAAAGCTAGAACCAGCCCTGTATGAAACTGAGCATGTGCGGCCATCTCCGTGAGCAGGACAAAGAAAAAAAAAAAAATGAAAAAAACAGCAGGTGGCGCGATACAGGTTATTGAATAACTCAGTGGCTATGCAAAATTTTTAATTACATGCAATTACAAAAGTATTCGGACCAATGCGCTGGTTTGAAGGCTACAGAATATTTTTCATCGGACAACCCCTTTAAAACTCAGTTCTCTGTACACCACTGACAGCTCTCTTAGCTTAGCGGGGCAGGCAAAAGCCCGCTCAGCTAATCCTGGCATTGTACATGGGCACCCATGTGCTATGCCAAGAGTTAGTAATCATCCAGGGCGCTCATACCCTCAGCGCTGCTGCGGCCCCATTGATAAAATGTACTGAGCCGTCAGCAGTGTACATAGAACAGAGTTTTAAGCGCATAGGGAACGGTGCGCTTTAGGCAGGAAAAAGTGTAGTAAAAATTCAGTAATAAAGTACATAGGGCATTAGGGAGAACATATTAAAAGTTTATATAAAGGTTTAGTTCATATTTAAGCAACATTTCTTATAAGAAAGATAAGAACTGAGCTAAAACATGTGTTTATAATGTCAGAGATCAGGAGCCATCAGCTCCCTGTCTGACAGAGCAGAGAAAATACAGATCCTGCTAGTAGAAAAATAAAATAAAAAATGAAATAAAAAGCTGTGCAGTGAAAACGCCTCATCATTTCTAATAAGGACCAACTTGAAATTATTTTTTTTAGCTCAAAAGGAGTACAATGTAATAACAAAATGCCACCAAAGGTGCACATAGCCTTTAAAATTCTGTTGAGAGAGTACTGTATATACTCGAGTATATACGGTACCTTTTCAACAGCTTACAAGTAATAAGAAATGCTGCAGCTCACTATCCGGCCAGCACCGGATGCTACGGATTGCCTGACCAATCAAATCTGACAGATCCACTACAGTTAATGTGTCCTAGAAATACATGTGGGTTGCAAACCTTTTTTTGTTTCCTAATATTAAAAGAGCACTGCCGCCCTTCCCTCCTCACAAACCAGACGACAATCATGCCTCCATTTTATTTAAGCATCTTGGACTCCACATCTATTATACCAGACACCCCGACAGTACTACACCCCGTCCTTATCCCGCCTCCTGCATGATTGTACTAAACTAGGGAAACAAAATCTTGCAAAGCAGAAAGCAAACAGCAGTTGTGTCAACACCCAATGGCCAGCATTGAGATGCCGACGCGCTAGAAGATTTAAAAAATAAAATCTGAAGGAGAGAGAGGTTACAGGCAATTACAGTAAGTTTGACCCGAGACCTTTTGTCCAAATACTTGCATTTTACCTTTTGAAATACTGCAGATAAAAATGAGGAAAGGCCACCCTCCCTCCCTCCCCCCCCCCCCCCCCCCACTTCTTCCGCATAGAAAATCACGGTGATCCACAGGATGTACAGGATACTGTATTTAAAAAAAAAAAAAAGTTTCAACCAGAAGATCTGCATTGTGATTGTAGGAGACATTTTAAAATAGGTTTTAATTCTACAAAACTGGCCATTCGTTGCTCCTTCTTGGAACGGGTCAATCGTCTTTTGGTGAGGAAGTAACCATTGACATGGGGTACGACTTCTCTCTGAGCGATCATCCAGGGCCCCCTCGGCTTGATTGTTAGATCAAGAACCCGATTTACAAGTCATATATTTTTGGTCCATGGTTTCTTGCCTGGAATCCGCCCCCTACGAGACATTGGTGAGGGGCTTATATTTTTTTAGCTTGGTCCACATGCCGGTGGAATAGTTCATTTCAAAAACCGTGTCGACAATCATTGTGGTGCTGCCTGTGCCGTCTCCTTTTTGTATAACCTCCGTGTACTCGCTGAGTTTTATCTGGATAACATCGCCCTGTTCTGGGCAAGGGTTTTCTGCACAAGAAACAAAACACTTACATTAGAGGGCAAATATATATATAAAAAAAAAAAAAAAAGTACACTGCAAAAGTGGGAACAAGTCAAAGGATAGGAGGTTAACCCGGTAAGAACATAAACTGCACAATTATTTACCGGATGTCTTTAACAAAGTGAAGCAAATAAAAAATTCTGTGACCGTTCCCCCCCCCCCCCCCATTAAATTTTGCCATGTGCACACTACCAAACTGATTCTTTTAAATTATCAATATCTCCATCTCCGTTTACCTGAGAACCCCTTTAAAAGGAATCAGCCGGAAACTAATAAAACAAAACAAAAAATTCTGAAATACACCTAAATCAGTCATAATTCAGGCACAGCTGGCACGCCAGGTCTAAAATTGTGGCATGCACAGACCAGCAGGCCCATCTGATTCATCATTTTCTACGCCTGTTTTAGGTGTATAAAAATGGTCTAAATGTAAGACAGCAAGGAAGCCGCTGGATGCGCCAAAGTTATGGAGAGGCCGGCGCCTCTTCATAAGTTCAGCAGATCCTCGCCAGCTATGGGGCTTTATTAAGACTGGCTTCGAAAACATCAGTCTTAATAAATGTGCCTCTTAAATTTCTCCGTCAGAAAATAGCAGCCAGTGGACTATATAATACTATACACCATAGTGTAAATTGCTTCATTAATTGCAACACATTACGTGTTTGAGAGAGGGATTCATTGAGGAATGGGACTTACCTCTGGAACCGGCCATAAAGCCTAGGATTAGAGCCTTCTCTGGTCTTGTGACCTTGTTTGCAGTCTTGAACATTTCTTGTGCAGCATACATCTGCTCCCTCTGTAAATGGATAATGTACAGTGGCGATCAAAATTAGAGAAGACACAATTTCCGAAATGTCAAGGTCATAGTGCAGCCCTATGGGAATATATCCCAACAAGAGTAAAATAGCAGTATTTTAGGATTTCATAAGTAGTATTTAATCTAAAGCACAGAATAAAAATGTAAAATGAGATAATAAAAGAACACTGATCAAAATTAGAGAACACTTTCGGATACCTGTAAGTTATTGGTGTTAATCTGGCAACTGGTGCTAATTTCCTTAATGATCTGACAAACCCTATGTAACTGGCAGCCTAACTTTACAGTTTTCAATGACTTGGTGTGCCGTTCTAAAGTAACTGAAACCCTCCGGCAGCAGGTTGTCCAGATGGAAGCCAAAAGGGGCGACACCATCAGCCATAGCAAGAGAAGTTGGTCGTTCCGAGTCTGTGATTTCTAGAATATTGCATCACAAACTCATTCAAGTCCGCCAAAAGAAGGCTGGTCGCCCTCGAAAGACAAATGCAAGAGAGAGGACAGGATAATGCGGAGAATCTCCATGGGTAATCGTTTCGACACTACAGCTGGAATTGCTCGCCAGTTCAGCACTAAACAGGGTAAGGATCCGTCTCGTCATACAGGGTCTCGACGTTTAAGAGCATTTGGACGGAAAACCCACCAAACCTCTCATTAGCAGAAAGAATCAGAAGGCTAGACTCACCTTTGCCGAGGAGCACGTTGTGTGAACAGAGGAGAAGTGGGTCAGAGTTCATTTCAGTGATGAAAGAAAGTTTAATTTATTTGGGTCTGATGGGGAACATTATGTTCGTCGACAAACTGGGGAAAGACCGAACCCAAAGTGTGTAAATAAGGTGGAGGAGGAAGTGTCATGGTTTGGGAAATGTTTTCTGCAGAAGGTAGGACCTCTCATACAGCTACATGGCAGAGTGAATGCAAGTGTGGATCAGAACCTTCTTCAGCAATTTTCATGCAGGACCATGCCCCCCGTCACACAGCAAAACGGGTAAAGCAGTTCCTTGAAACGGAAGACATTGAAACAATGAAATGGCCGGCCCAGAGTCCTGATCTAAACCCAATAGAAAACCTCTGGAAAATCCTTGGTGACAAAGTTATGGTCAAGAAACCCACAACACAGTCACAGAACTGTTAAAAAGAGTGGATCAAAATCCCACCAGAGCGGTGAGAGAGACTAGTGATGTCCTGTGGCCGCAGATGTGCCGAAGTCATTCAAAGCAAGGGCCTGTACACTTCTACTGATTGCCGACTGGTGTAACCTCCAGAAAATGTAGTTAGAATCTCTCTCTGTGCTACCGTCAGTCTCTAATTCTGATCATCAGGTTTTTGGAAAAATAAAGGTTTTATGTTCATATACTTTAGTTATTTAGGAAAACACTGTTCTAATGGCATGGTGTACCCCTTACAAAAAATCCTTCAAAATGATGATCAATGTAGATTACATTATTTCTGAAAAAAATCAAGTGTTCATAAATTGTTCTCCAATTTTGATCGCCAGTGTTCATACAGACATAAAATAAACTGTTGACGCAAACCAGGAAGCCATTTCCAAGGACACAGGGCTGGACGGATCCCAGGAGCCAGGTGACCACTGTGCATTTTAATTTGCTACCATCATATAGAATTACAGGAAATCTGCATGCTCTTACGGCATTCAAGATTTGCAATATCAAAAAATTCAATAAAAATTCCAGGCTGTACAATTGATACATTAAACCTGGATTTCATATTAGACCGAGATGAGGATTCCATACATCAGCATGAATGAATGCCTCATGGATCTGTCCTATTGTGAACGTACCCCGGCTCTGCTTCTACTTACTGTAAGCGATAGGGGCTTCTTGGGCTCAGGTTCTGTCTGTGTAGTAATCTGAGGAGCCTGAGCTGCAGGAGCGGCCACTTGAGGTGTAGTAGGTGTCAGCGGAGAGGTAGGAGTGGTCGCAGGAGTAGGGGTGGTAGCAGGGGCATTGGGATTGCTATGATACATTGGTGTCCGCTGCTTAAACTGGGTAGGAAGGGCATTATTGGGAGTTGTGGGTTCCTCTGTCTGCAATGCTTCTCGGACTGAACCAGCTACACAGAAGGAAAAAATAAAAATAAAATTACTCTTAACAGTAATTGTCTGTGAAGGTTCTCATTTATCCAGGTCATGGTATATCTGTAAAGAATAAAATCAAGGCAACTGGACGTACTGTAGATTTCTTGAAAATGCAAGAAATCTACAGTAAGTCCAGTTGCCTTGATTTATGCTTTACAAACTTAACAGTAATTGGATTTTCCTTTAGCCTCCACAACGGCACCACCTGGAGGTTGGCCTGCCCTCTCAGGGACAGGAAACAATAGTGAGATCAGCAAATAAAGGGCCCCCTCCCTCTTACCTCTCCAGTTATTAACCTAAGACTCAGAATAGGAATGAAACAAAATATGAATAAGGTATAAACAAAAACAGAGGTAATGCCACATGAGAGATTTTATAATATATATATATATATATATATATATATATATATATACACACACACACACACACACACACACACACACACACACACAGAAAAAAACCAAAAAGGTTTTTCAAACTGAGAATCAATGCGCCAAAAAAACAGCTCATAATATAAAACCAAAAATTAGAATATAAATACATATATCTTTTTTTGAGTGGGAATCCCTGTGACATTGTGGAGGCCAAAAGGAAAATTCAATTACCGGTAAGAGTAATTTTTGTCTTTTCCTCACGCCTCAGCAACGGCACCACCTGGAGGAATAACATAGGAGACATGACTAGGGTGGGACCACTGCAGATAGGACCCTGCGCCCAAAGGACAAGTCCCTGTTGGTAGAAACATCCAGCTTGTAATGTTTAAAGAAGGTTCAAGGGTTGGACCATGTGACTGCCCGACATATCTTCCAGTGAGGCTGAGGCGCTTTCAGCCCAGGATGTTGCCAATGCTCTAGTGGAGTGAGCTTTCAACAAAGGTGGCGGAGCAATTCCCTCAGTCTCATAGGCTAAAATAATGCAGGCCCTGATCCATCTGGAGATGGAAGTCTTGCTAGCTGCTTTGCCTTGGTGAAGACCCAGATATTGTACGAGTAACTGGTTCGATTTTCTCATATTATTGGTTGCCTCCAAATACTGCAGAACGCACCTTCTAACATCTAGGTTGTGGAACAACTTTTCCTTATCTGATGTCGCCTGGGAACAAAAGGAGGGAAGAGTGATTTCCTGCTGAAAGTGGAACTTGGTCACCACCTTAGGATGGAATTCAGGAACATGTTTTAATATAATCCTATCCTCTAAAACCGTAAGATAGGGAGGTAGAATGGAGAAAGCCTGGATTTCTCCTATTCTCCTGGCAGTAGTGATAGTTAATAAAAATACTGTTTTGAGTTTCAATGTTCTCAAGGAGATCTTTACAATGGGTTCAAAAGGCAGATGCATTAGTCTGGATAGGACCAGATTTAAGTCCCAAGGAGGGACTGATGACCTAAGCCTAGGGCGAATTCTACTTACTCCCTTAAGGAATCTCTTGACAACATTCAAATCTGATAGCTTGTTGTTCAAGAATGCGCTTAGAGCTGCTACTTGGACTTTTAAAGGTACTAACTGATAGACCTTTATCAAGTCCTGCCTGAAGGGAATACAGAATTAGGGTCACCTCTGGTTTTTTGGAGGGATCCCATCTGCCGTCCCCGAAACGTAAAAAAAAAAAAAAAAAAAAAAAAGGACTCCCAGGCTCTCAAGTAGATCTTTGATGTGACAGGTTTCCTACTCTGCAATAGAGTGGAGACTACCGCCTCTGAAAAACCTTTTCCTCTCAGGATGCGCCTTTCAGTTTCCAAGCTGTCAAGCGAAGCTGGGTGACTCTGGGATGAACCACTGGTCCCTGGAGAAGTAGATCCAGTCGGGGTGGGAAAATCCAGAATTCTTCTCCCGCTAGGTTTTTTAGTATTGGAAACCATGCTCTGCTGGGCCAGAAACGAGTAAATTCGGATAATTTTGCCTTCCTCTTCCAAGATCTTGGTAATGACCCTTGGTATCAGAGGAAATAGCGGGATCGCATAAAGAAGTTCCTGAGGCCAGGGTGTTGACAAGGCGTCCACTCTTAGGGGGCGGTCTAGATGGAACAGGGAGAAAGTCTGACTTTCCTGTTTTTCCTTGTGGCAAATAGGTCGATCTTTGGAGTGCCCCATCTGGCACAAATCTTACCGAAGATCTGATGATTCAGGCTCCATTCTCCTGGCTGTAGCTGATCCCTGCTCAGGAAGTCCGCCACTTGATTTTCTCTTCCTCTTATGTGGGCTGCTGATAAAGAGCGTAGATTTTTCTCGGCCCAATTCAGGATCTTTCCCATGACTGAGGACAGGGAGCGGCTTCTTGTTCCTCCCAGTTTGTTCAGGTAGGCTACTGTGGTGGAATGGTCAGGATTTTTACATTTCTTCAGATGGATAGGAGGGAGAAAAAGCTTTTATGGCTTCCCACACCGCACTTAGTTCCCTCATGTTTGACAAAGCTTGTTGTAGTTCTGTTCTCCATAGGCCCTGCGTCACCTTCCCCTCCGCGTGGGCTTCCCAGCACTGCCGACTGGCATCTGTTGTGATGACTACCTGGTCTGTCTGTCTCCATTCCACCCCCCTGGATAGATTCGACTGGTTTGTTCACCAGGATAAGGTCATCTTTAGATATGACGGAATTCTTATTCTTTTGTTTAGGGATGTCTGCCTTTTGTCCCAGTTCTTTAGAAGAAAAGCTTGAAGCGTTCGAGTGGTGCTGGGCCCACTTTACTGACGGGATTGTTGACGTCATGAGTTCCAAGATTATCATAATATCCCTGAAGAAGGCAACCTTTTGTCGTTGGAAACTCCCGATGCTGGAAATTTAATTCTGTTGCTTCTGTTCTGGCAGGAAAGAAGAAGTCATAAGGCATGAGTCCAGCAGAACTCCCAAAAAAATATTTTTCTATGAGGGGAGAAGACAAGACTTCTGTTGGTTTATTAACCAACCCTGGTCGGCCAGGGTTATAAGAATTGTCTGGAGGTGACGCAGAAGAAGAAGAAGGTTCTCTGACGGGGCTGCGAAAATATTTTTGCTACTTCAGTCATGATCTTTGTGCTGAGCGGGATTTTACGGTCTCCATTTTGAATTTCTTGTAAACAATATATTTGTTTAGGGTCTTCAAATTTATTTTCGCCCTTAAAGTACCGTTTGGTTTTCTCACCAGGAAGATAGGCGAATAGAATCCCTTTTTCTGTTCCTCTACTGGTGCTGGAATGATGGCTCTTTTCTAACAGGAGCGATATTTGTTGGTCCATTGCTTCCTGATTTTTTTCCTTTTAGTCTGGGGGGAGATGGGTGAATTCCAGACTGTAGCCTTCTTTTATCACAGCCAGCACCCAAGGGGAGGCCTGAATATCCTCCCAAGCTGAGTAAAAGCGATTGAGCCTTCCCCCTACTGCTCCTCTGGCGTCATTGGGTAGAGGGCCAAGAAGACTTTTGGGGGTTAAATAGGAATCCCTCCCCCTTTCCTCTGGATGTTTGCCAAGACTATCCCGATTCTTTTTTCTTCTGATCAGACCTACCATGTCTTTGGGGCAGAAAGGATCGTCTCTGGTGATAAAACTTCGATTCGGTGGGAAAGCCTTTTTTCCCTATCTGATGCTTTCTCTAAAATATCGTCAAGCGCTGAGCCAAAAACACGCTATCCCCTTCGCAAGGCACATAGTTTATTTTTTGATGCTGTATCCCCTGACCAGGTTCTCAACCAAATTGCTCTGCGTGAAGAATTGGACAGGGCGGCTGTTCTGGCTGATAATTTTACTATGTCCGCGGAAGAGTCTGCCATAAAATTTGCGGCCTGTTTTAACATAGGGATTGAGGCTAGAATATCTTCTGTTACCAGACTCGATGTGCTCCTCCAATTGACCTAACCACAAGGACCGGGTCCTAGCTGTGTAAGTTGCCAAGATTCCCAGTCTCAAAACTGCGGTGGAGGATTTCCAAGTTTTTTTAAGCAGACTCTCGCATTTTTTTTATCCATGGGATCTTTGAGTAAACCCAGATCCTCAAAGGGTAATGCAGATTTTTTTATTTTTTTTATTCTTGCCACTGGGGCATCCACTCTAGGGGTCTTGTCCCATGTGGCCGAATCTTCCTCCAAAAAAGGATATTTCCTCTTAAATATTTTTGATGCTGACTGTCTTCTGTAAGGTTCTTTCCACTCATTATGAATTAAAGTTTTTATATTGCTGTGGACTGGAAAAACTCGCTTTTTACTGTCTCCCAAACATCTGATCTTGTACTGTAAGCGGTTCTTTTGGTTCTTCCAAGTTAATTGTGGCTCGGATGGTTTTCAGTAAGGAATCTGTCTCTTCAATTGTACAAAGAGGTTTCCTATAAACGTCCTCAGAAATAGATGAGTGAGTCGGATGCAATTTCTCCCTCGTCTATGTTCGAGTCTTGTTCCATAACAGAGGCACTTGATGTAGAGGGTCTGGACGGGATGGTAGACAACTTTGCTTCTACAGCAGCCCCGACTTCCTCTTTAATCATGGTTCTCAGATTTATAACCAGGGTAGGGGATTCTTCAGAGACCACCTTGTCACAACACTTTTGACATAGAGGCTTCTTATAGGAGCTACAGAGCGCCTTTTTGCAGATGGCACATTTATTTTTGAGGGACGGTTCCCTTTTTGAGACATCTCTCCCCTAGGAGACATAATCCAGAACAAAATTGGTAAGTTGTTTTTTTTTGGGGAACCGTCACCAAAAGGGCCTTCAAAAAGATACCCCAATAACACATAGGAAGGAGGCTTACCGGGCTTGAGGGCCTGGGAGTATCTGTGGGCTTCCTGGGGGACTCTGAGCCAGCCTGCAGAGACATGCTTATTCCGCACAGTCAGTTGCCTGGGACGCCGGCAGCCCGCGCTGTTTTTACTTCCTGGTGCGGCGAGTGACGTCACAGCCCCTCCCCCCGTGGTCTGAACTCTAAGTCAGTACGGCGCGTCTCGTGGGAGCATTCCCAGGCCCAGGAACGCTCCCTGTTGCCCACAGAGCCGCCGGTCCGTACCCGGGAGGAAAAGCCCAGGGTGACCGTCGCCTGCCGGATTTACACCAAGAGGAGGGAGGGACAGGCCTTACTGTGTCCCGCGACCCCTCCTTCTGCAACGGCCCTCCGGCAGGGCCAGGATTACAAACCAGAAAAGGCAGCGCGAGCTGCTGATCCACGATCCCGACCTTCGGAGGGACAGGAAACAACTGGTAAGAGGGAGGGGGCCCTTTATTTGCTGATCTCACTATTGTTTCCTGTCCCTGAGAAGGCGGGCCAACCTCCAGGTGGTGCCGTTGTGGAGGCGTGGGGAAAATAACCATTAAGTCACAAATATGAGCTATTCTGTATTCAGCCAGCAATTTAGCAACTGCATTAAATTACAGCAGCGCATTTTACAAGGTCATATTCAGAAGCTGTTACTGTGAACTTGCATGCTATAAAATTCTACATTCAGCTCGGCCATAGATAAAACTAAACAGCTATTCATTATTCATATAATACCAATGCACAAAATGTATGATACAATCACAGAAACCTTTGAACGAACCGCAAACTCACAAATCATGATGATAGTCGAGGAGTTTCTTCACTTAAGAGGGTGGTTTCAACCAAACTAAACATTTTCTGCAGTCAACAGGTTTTGTGGCTTCAGAAGTTAATTTACACATCCCAGTTTGTTCCTTATTGCTGGCAAAATGGCTTTGGATTCCCAGAAGATATATACCGGAACACAGAGTAGCTGTATACCTGAGCCATGTAGAACGTCATGCTGAAAGTGACAGGACATACCTTGCTGAGCCTCAGACGCGGGGATGTATGAGGAGGATGGCACCACACTGGGGGTTGCTGGCAAGTAGCTTGTAGATGGAAGGGCACTCTCGTTGTTAAGGGTACTGAGTTTCTGCAAAATCATTTCCAATTAAGACAAGAAATTATACATTGTAATGAATGCCTACACTGTGGCTCCAAACAAGATCATAGATCTGCTAGTACCGAGAGCATCAATAACATGAGTGCTTCTATTAAAAGACATTACAGGCCATCTGTCAAATACATGCGGCAGGTAGTTGCCATCAACATTGGTATCTCAGGGGTTAAACAGCCTGAATGAGAGGTTTCTCTGATCCCAGCTCCCCATAGAAATGAATGTGAGCACACAGCGCTTGCGCGGCCACCGAACTCATTCATTTCTATGGGGCCAATGGAAATAGCTAAGCCAGCGCTCGGTTGGCAGCCCCATAGAAATGAATGGAGGGCAGCTGCGCATACGCAGTGCACAGTCTGGGACTTTCAGCTCCATTTTTGATATGGGTGCGGGTCCCAGAGGTGGGACCCTCGCCTTTCAGACAATGGGTGGCATATCCTTTAAAGCCAAAGTGTAAACACCTGGAGGACATGGTACAAGCCAAGAGCTGCGCTTCAGATTAATATGTATCATCTGTATAAGAGCATCTCACACAGTGACGTTATGACGTGGCAAGGACACAATGTCACTGGCATACATATAAACCTTCCATTCTTAGGGCTCTTTCACACTTGCGTTGTCCGGATGTTACGATGGCAGCCAGGACGCTATTAAAGTCCTGGTTGCCATAGTAGTAGTGGGGAGCAGTATACTGCGGCTCCCGGGGCGCTCCAGAATGACGTCAGAGCGCCCCATGCGCATGGATGACATCATCCATGCACGTGGGGCACCCTGACGTCACTCTGGAGCGCCCGGGGAGCCGCACGGACGGTAAGTATACTGCTCCCCACTACACTTTACCATGGCTGCCAGGACTTTAGCGTCCTTGCAGCCATGGTAACCATTCAGAAAAAGCTAAACGTCGGATCCGGCAATGTGCCAAAACGACGTTTAGCTTAAGGCCGGATCCGGATTAATGCCTTTCAATGGGCATTAATTCCGGATCCGGCCTTGCGGCAAGTGTTCAGGATTTTTGGCCGGAGCAAAAAGCGCAGCATGCTGCAGTATTTTCTCCGGCCAAAAAACGTTCCGTTCCGGAACTGAAGACATCCTGATGCATCCTGAACGGATTTCTCTCCATTCAGAATGCATTAGGATAAAACTGATCAGGATTCTTCCGGCATAGAGCCCCGACGGCGGAACTCTATGCCGGAAGAAAAGAACGCTAGTGTGAAAGAGCCCTTAGTAGTACCAAAACCTCTAGTGTTTTCATGACTGGGGGGAGGGGCAGATTACCTGTGTAGAGCCAAGACCAGCAGCATAATCAGGGGTCGCACTCTCTACAACGGTTTCTTCTTTTGGTGGCTTCTCCGCTACGTCAGTTTCTGCAAGTAAAAGAGCAGATGCATAAAGGCATTGAACGTACTGGGAAAAGAAAATCTCAAGATGCAAAGTGGTTGTTGAACTGAATAAAAGAAGGCACAAAATTCTGTCTCTGAGCTCCTCGTGGACAAAGGACACAAACACTGCGCAACACCAACCAGAGAGCGCTTTTTATATGAAGGCGCCATAAGCACACCATCCGCTGTTATACGGAGCGGGCACCAAGTCCTTCCCTGGAAGCAGTGTGACATGGGGTCAGCAGAGTATAGATTCCTAGAAGCACCAGATGCAGGATCCATGTCCTATAGATTCCAAGTACAGCCACGTGCATGAGCTAAACGTTGACTAAAATGGATCAATACACCCACATGTAGAGGACCCAATAATAAAAAGGTTTGTCCAGTGGCAGAACAGGTTTTATAGACGCACTATGGATTTTTGCATCAGATCTGGCCATCACCCCTTCTCCCCTGTTTGATCATTCGCACAATGAGATCTTGGCTACGTGTACTGATCGGAGGGTGCACTACAGAAGAATCTGTGCACTTCGGACCCTCCTAGATTAACACACTTGAAACTACTAGGGACAGGTAATTAACTAATATCGTTGGTACTCACCAACCGTCTTTCTTCTTCTCTTAGCTTCCCTTCCTACTCCCACATTGTCCAACTCTTTGATAGACAAAAACTGAAAATAAATGCAATGTATGCTCAGGGTCCAAAGCACTGCAAACATTACCTTGTGGAGGTCTTCCACTAATTTATTATGGGGGTGAAAAGGGAAAACAAACAATTATGCTAGGAAGAAGGGAAAAGAGGACACTATGGATGAATACATGGACTATGGAAATTTCAATAGTACAAAACAACATAACACATACCTTCACCCCCCTCTCTCTACAGAGGGGTGTCCTGGAGGGTGCAATAGGTGTCCTGTTGGGAGCTGGACTAAACACTGTTGGAGTTGTGGGGCTTCTGAATGGCGCCTGCTTTGGTATACCTTTCAGAGGTGCTGTTATTAAGAGAAGAAACCCTTTTATAAAGCTGCAGGGTGGAAGCTTTGCAAGCGTTGTGGATAACCCTTCCCCCCCCCCCTGACAAGCTTACAAGTTGCCCCGCGGCTGTGACGCAAGTGGTCTGTAGGGGGGAAGAGGGGGATACCGTGAATATCTGTGGCCCCATTGCTGAGAAAAATACATTTTTATTTATATCCTAATGACCAAACTGGAGCACCAAGGGGCTGGTCAAAGCCTGCAGAGCACCAGTTTGTTACCTCTTTCGCCTTCAGTCTCTCCCACCTTGCCCTGGATTAGCAGTGGGTACAGCCATGTCTTCTTGTGCCTGGTCTCAGCAGTTGTTCTGTGATCTCCAAGCGCTGAGACCTGTCATCTGCGCTGTATCCTCCAGTCTCAGCGCTTGAACAATGTGTCCTGCTGTACTGAGCAAGCACTGAGACCAGAATATACACTCACCTAAAGAATTATTAGGAACACCATACTAATATGGTGTTGGACCCCCTTTTGCCTTCAGAACTGCCTTAATTCTACAAGGTGCTGATAGCATTCTTTAGAAATGTTGGCCCATATTGATAGGATAGCATCTTGCAGTTGATGGAGATTTGAGGGATGCACATCCAGGGCACGAAGCTCCCGTTCCACCACATCCCAAAGATGCTCTATTGGGTTGAGATCTGGTGACTGTGGGGGCCATTTCAGTACAGTGAACTCATTGTCATGTTCAAGAAACCAATTTGAAATGATTCGAGCTTTGTGACATGGTGCATTATCCTGCTGGAAGTAGCCATCAGAGGATGGATACATGTTCTCATTCTGTTTACGCCAAATTCGGACTCTACCATTTGAATGTCTCAACAGAAATCGAGACTCATCAGACCAGGCAACATTTTGACAGTCTTCAACAGTCCAATTTTGGTGAGCTCGTGCAAATTGTAGCCTCTTTTTCCTATTTGTAGTGGAGATGAGTGGTACCCGGTGGGGTCTTCTGCTGTTGTAGCCCATCCGCCCCAAGGTTGTGCGTGTTGTGGCTTCACAAATGCTTTGCTGCATGCCTCGGTTGTAATGAGTGGTTATTTCAGTCAACGTTGCTCTTCTATCAGCTTGAATCAGTCGGCCCATTCTCCTCTGACCTCTAGCATCCACAAGGCATTTTTGCCCACAGGACTGCCGCATACTGGATGTTTTTCCCTTTTCACACCATTCTTTGTAAACCCTAGAAATGGTTGTGCGTGAAAATCCCAGTAACTGAGCAGATTGTGAAATACTCAGACCGGCCCGTCTGGCACCAACAACCATGCCACGCTCAAAATTGCTTAAATCACCTTTCTTTCCCATTCTGACATTCAGTTTGGAGTTCAGGAGATTGTCTTGACCAGGACCACCCCCCTAAATTCATTGAAGCAACTGCCATGTGATTGGTTGACTAGATAATTGCATTAATGAGAAATAGAACAGGTGTTCCTAATAATTCTTTAGGCGAGTGTATAGCGGGGCACAGATGACAGGTCTCAGTGTTTGGAGAACACAGAACAAGGGATGAGACCTGGAGAGCAGACACAGCAACAACATGTCTAGCTTCACTGAAGGGGTGTAAACCGGGTGCTCCTAGGGCTTTGGCTGGTCCCTCAGTGCTCCAGGTAGGTCATTAGTGTTTCTTAACAATGGGGGTCACAGAGAGTGATAAGGGTCCATTCACACTTCCGCAACAGAATTGCGGACCCATTCATTTCTATGGGGCCGCACGATGTTCTGCACTTCCAGGCCCACATTTCCGTTCCAGAGAAAAAAATAGAATATGTCCTATTCTTGCAGACAAGATTAGGCATATTCTATTATAGTGCCGGCAATGTGCGGTCCGCAAAATACGGAATGCACATTGCAGGCGTCAGTGTTTTGCAGATCCGCAAAACACATACAGATGTGTGAAAGGACCCTAAAAAGGTATTGTTTTTATCAGCATGATCAACCCTACCGGGCTGTATGCCTGGTACTACAGGCTTGATCATGCAGTCGTTACAGGCCAGAAACCTGCCTGTTTAAAAGAACCCTTAACAAAATGTATGATCAGTTTGGTTCCTACAACAAGCAGTAAAATCAGACTCACTTGTGGTATCCAGTTTTTTAACCAGGCCCCTCCCTTTGGCATGGAATGGCACACCGGCCATCTTCTTAAGCTGCTGGGCGGTTTCTGTGGCTTTAAAGTACAAACAAAGAAACTTTAAAAAAAAAATGTTCAACTATCTAACATCATAAGTAAAAAAAACAAAACCCAACTATTTGCAAGTGAATTGATAACAGAAGTAGCGTTTTATTAGCATTTTAATAATTGTATTCTGTGACCACCACATTGACCGTGGATTTGCTGTGGAAATTAAAGGTTATCCAATTCTATAAAATGGCCCCCTCAATGCCCATGCACCTCCTATAGATCATACCTACCCCACTCCCTGGCACCTGCGTCACTACAGATCTCTGCACGGCCGCCGCTGTCACAGGAAGATGCATCTGCGGCCGTGCATGGATATAGGATAGTATATGATCTATAGGAGGGGACTAGGCATTGTGGGAGGCATTTTAATTACTTTCACAATCAGTGGGTGGGTGCGTATACCCACATGCAGATCTGCTGTAGAAATTTCTACGACTGTACCAAATATCAAGAGAGGTCATTGTTTTGTCTGGATCAAAAGACTGAATAAACCAGAACGAAAATGCATAGTCTTTAAACCCATGTTCCACAAAGGGTATGTTCACAACGTCACACTGAAAAAGACAATGCTGACTTCAACAGAAATCAGCCACAGGTATCCATGCGGTCACCTGTGTGTATTTTGGCACATGCTTCCACCTCCCAATGACTGGAAAAATACGAGGGATAATCTGCATGGAACATACGTCAGTAAGTGGCATGTCACACACATATATGCCTGGTCTCCTGATTTCAATGGGAAATGCACCACTGTAGTGTATATAATTAAAAAAAAAAAAAAAAAAGAAAGAAGAGCGGCATACAATCTAAGGGTCCATTCACACGTTCATGTGCGTTTTGCAAAACACGGACACCGGCAATGTGCGTTCCGCATTTTGTGGACCGCACATCGCCAGCACTAATAGAATATGCCTATTCTTGTCCGCAACATGTTCTATTTATCTTTTTCTTGGGAACGGAAATGTGGACCCGGAAGTGCAGGTCCGCATTTCTGGATCCGGGCCGCATATTGTGCGGCCCCATAGAAGTGAATGCGTCCGCAATTTCGTTCTGCAAAATGTGGAACAGAATTGCGGACGTGTGAATGGACCCCAAGCAGAACAGGTCACATTTTTTTTTTTTTAATACACCACAGTGGTGCATTTCCCATTGAATTCAGGGGACAATGTGTGCGCACACCAACATTTTATGACACTATGTCCACCTCTGCAATAGTTTTATTTATTTATATTGTCTAAAATGAAGCAACTTTGCAACAGGTCTTAAAGGGGTTTTCCAGTCTCCTGACATTGGAAATGAAATCTAAGAATAGGCCATCAAATCGGTGAGGGTCCGACACCTTATACCCCTATCAATCAGCTGTTCCCTGCAGCCTCCAGTGCTGGAACTAGAGCTTGAATGAAGCAGAGAGCGCCATCCAAAGTATAGTGGCCGTGCTGGGTTATTGCAGCTCAGCTCCCACTGAAGGAAATGGGAGGTGAACTGCAGTAATCGGACACGACCAGCCGTCCGCCCGGTTCCATTTACAGTGCCAGTTCCAGCGCTGGAGGCCTCACCAACAGGTCATCAATATCTGGAGCCTGGGAAAACCCCTTTAAACCCTCCTACCCTGGCCCAGTTTTCACCCTCCTGACCAGGCTATTTTTCTGCAAACCTGACGTGTCACTTTATGTGGTAATAATTTTGGAATGCTTTTACTTGCTATTCTGGAGATTGTTTTCTCATGACACACTGTCCAAAAATTTGGAAAAATTTGCAATTTTCAACATTTCAATTTCTCAGCTTTTAAGACAAATTGTGGATCCGCAAAATGCACACTGTCCATGTTGCATCTGCATTTTTTGTGAACCCATTGACTTCAATGGTCCACATTCTGTGGACAAGTTTAGGACATGTTCTATCTTTCTGCAGAACAGACATACAGATGCAGAAAGCATACGGACCATCTGCAAAATGTGGGCCACTAACTCAATGAAGTCAAAGGGCCAAAAAAATAAAATAAAAGTGACTGCACATGGACCTCACCTGTATTTTGCAAAATCAGCGATTTGCGTACCGCAAAACGGACACAGTTGTGTGCATAGGACCTTAATCTAAAGCCAAAGGAGACCTTACTAACTACGTGAAGTCATCGGTGCGGCAGCACCTACTTACACTTCTGTAAGAGCTCTGCCCTCAACGTGGCACTTTTTGGTTTTCGTTTCAACTGGAAATGTTTGACGGGAGGCGTCAGCGGTCCTGCCAGCATGGTGAGGGCGTTCTTGTTTAGATACTGGCATTCCAGAGGCAGCATGGCGGAGGCCTCGCATTCGCTCACTGGTTCAGGAAAGAAGTCAAAGGTTAAGAATTGTGAATTCGAGGCAGAGCTCCCCAACCGCATGCATAAACCCGGCAAACATCCTACCCTTTTCCCGGAGCTCTCCTAATATATCCTGCACATTCGGGTTCTGTTCCTCCAGGTCGAGGTTTAATGAGCCGGTGTCTGGAAAAGATTTTAAGATGTCCGCCACCATTAAAATCCAAGGGTCTGAGTCCACGGTGGCCAGCTGAATAATTTCTGTTAATGCCATCTTCATCTGCAAAACAGGAGGACGAAAAGTGTTATTGAAGGACAGTTTAACCATCGTGCTATGGCAGACTGCTTGGGCCATTATACTACTATGCAGCCATCTCCTTAAGGAGGAGGGGGGGGGGGGGGTCTCCACTTTGGACAATGCCTATGTGTTAGAAGCGTCTCTTGACAAGTGTCCCCCAGTGATCAGATGTAATGGATGTGCAAACCTAGCAGTAAGTGTTCTGTTCCCCTGCAGCGCCACCACAGGGGTAACAGAGCATTACACAGAGGACAGGTCCTCCAGAGCAAGAGACGCCTCCTTGTAACACTCACTAGCTCTCCTAATAGACCTGTCAGGAGTCTGACTATTTATTTTTTAGGCAGAGTATAAAAATTTTTGGAGAAGGAAAGTAGGAGTATGAAATAAGACCCCCACCAATAATGAGAACAGAAAGCCCGTGAAGCTCCCAAAATGAATGGCGCAGCTGGTCAGGCATGTGCGCCGCTCATTTCTATGGGAGTGGTGGAGGTAGCCATCTCCTGAACTACCATAGAAATTAATGGATGCTTGATCAGTCGCTCCAGTCATTTTGGATGGCTCTACGGTGTATGGGGGGGCCCCCCGTTCTCGCGATCGATAAGGGTTCCAGCAGTAGGTCCTCCACCGATTAAGTTTTCACCTACAACTTTACATAACCGGAATACCCCTCTAACTTTTTTGGCTGAGGATGGAAGTAATTATTCCACTATTGCTTTTTGCTCTTTAAATTTTCGACGTTCACCATGTGGCATAACGAGAACGTCTCATGCCAAAAGAACTCTGGGCATCGGCGGACCGGGGATATTTCCCTATAGGGTCTATGGCCAATCCGCCCAGGTCTTTATTACATATGCCGATACATGTGTGCTTTATCCCTTTTACAAAATACCACATTCTAACGAAAAAAGATTTTATTAACCTTTACCACATTTTTTGCTTTATAAGACCCACTCTTACCCCCCCCAGAAGCATTATGGAAGCGCCCACGAGTATGAAGTACGTGCGGGGAGTAAAGCACGGCGAGCGCTGCTGGTATTCACCTGTACAGACCGCTTACAGCATCAGGACATAGTGCACGTACTATGACCTAGGGGTGGGCGATATCAAAAATATTCCCACGATAATAAGAAATTTATCACGATAATATAGATCGTGATAAATACCCATTTAGAAGAAAAAACATCCGAAGTAGATTCACATAAAACTTATTTCTAATACTGTACGGAGCAGGAGCTCTATACAGCATTGGAACGTATTGGCTCCGAAGAGCCGAAGTTATCGCGTTGGTACCACTTGGAACCGAACCAGAGTTCGAGAATTATAATTTTTTTTACAGTACAAATTTATGAAGTTATTACGCAAAGCAATAACTTCGGTTCTTCGGAGCCAATACATTCTAATACTGTACGGAGCTTCTGCTCCGTACAGTCTTAGAACAAAGTTTTATGCGAATCGACCTCTGATGTTTCGCTCATCCCTAATCGTTGCCATCGGTATATCGCTCAACCCTACTATGACCTGTCGCTGCACGTAGAAGACAAGGGAGCGCGACTGCCGAACCTGGAGAGGAGCAGCGGTTATTTATTTAATCTCTAATCTGAAGTCGGGCATGGGGGCCTGATCTGATGTCTTGATATGGGGGGGGGGGGGAGTTAGATGAAAAAATTTCTTATTTTCCTCCTCTAAAACCTGGGGTGCATCTTATCAGGTGCGAAAAATATGGTACTTATTTTGTTGCCCCTCTAAGGAACATGGCTTTTATAGTGCAGCGATATACCTTGTATACCAAGGCATTACACCCTATCCCTATAAGGCCTCATGCACACACTATATTTTTTGGTCAGTCTCCAATCTGCATTTTTTTTTTTTTGCAGATCGCACGCGGACTTATTCATTTCTATGGGTTCACATCCGTGTAGCCGTTCCGCAAATTTAGAACAGGTCCTATTCTTGTCCATTTTGCGGGCAAGAATAACCAGTTCTAGTAGAAAAATTTGGTTTGCGATTTGCAGACAGTCGTGTGCATGAGGCCTAACCGTGACAGGCAGTCTATTACGAAATGCCTGCGGCATACAGTCATGGCAATCCTAGGGGCCAGTAAGGGGCTGGTATGGAAGTTACCTCCATTACAGCCGGAACTGTTCTGGACCAGATACCAGGCTAAAGGGGTTAACTAGGCTCAGGATATTAACAGCCCTTCCTCAGTATATACCATCATACCGTGCTTTTCACGCCATAAGACACACTTTGGGGGAGGGGAAAATGTCCCCAAGTCTTATGGGCTGAATATTAATGACCGATTCCATTATTAGTACCAGAGGCCCGGGAAGCAGTAAAGGCTCTGTACTCACCGCTTCCCGGTCCTCAGCAGGAAGAAGAGATAGAGCGCTGGAGGTGAGGAGCGGTGGCGTCCGGAGCAGGAGAGGCAAGTGGATTTGTTTTCATTTTATGTGCTCTGTGGCATGGGGGGCTAATATAAGGCAATGGGGGAAGGGGGGGGGGGGTCATATCTGAGGTCTGAATAGGGGTCATTCACATTGGGGCTGTGAGCTAAGGTCTGATTAACATTGGGGGGGGGGGGGGGGCAGTCTGATTTCAGGCCTAATGAAAAAAAAAAATTCTTATTGTCCTCAAACCTAGGTGCGTCTTACAGGGTGAAAAACAAGATATAGATAGATATACACACCCACACATCAAAAAATGTATTTTTAATCCTTGATGAGCAGAAAAGGGTTACACAATGCAAAACCTCTGAACAGTGATCACCACCATTATGCAGGGATCCCCAGCTCGGGTCACGAGTTGTCAGGTTTCTTCTCATTTCATCATGTGCTGGTGCAATGGTAAGTAACAAACCCAAGTCCCTGAAGAGCAGCAACAGCAATCACGTCAACTCCCCACGACGCCGGTCAAGTGAACTTCTTGCTTTACGTTCAGCCATTGTCCTACACCTACAACAAGATGTTGGAGGACACCGCACATCGGGTTTCCATTAATTAACTGGACAATGCAGCGCGGCATTTTTAAAGAATCTCCATTGCCATTCCCTAATGAAGACTCTGATGTGAATGAAACCTCACAGGAGCGGCCCGGCTACAGACAAGGGTCACTGGCGTGAACTGCACCAAATTTATTGAACACTGCACACCGTGTGGCAAAATTATTAATGTCCTCCCAATGTGTGAAATGCACATAGAATTAGTGAGGCAATCTCTATAGAGGAAGGAGTTGTTGGAATGGAAAGAAACTCTTATTAGAGGAGGCTCTAGGACCCTGTAGAGCGCCCCTAGCCCCGGCCACAAGGCGACACACGGCCCCTAGCCCCGGCCACAAGACGAGACACGGCCTCTAGCCCCGGCCACAAGACGACATACGGCCCCTAGCCCCGGCCACAAGACGACATACGGCCCCTAGCCCCGGCCACAAGACGACATACGGCCCCTAGCCCCGGCCACAAGACGAGACACGGCCTCTAGCCCCGGCCACAAGACGACATACGGCCCCTAGCCCCGGCCACAAGACGAGACACGGCCTCTAGCCCCGGCCACAAGACGACATACGGCCCCTAGCCCCGGCCACAAGACGACATACGGCCCCTAGCCCCGGCCACAAGACGAGACACGGCCCCTAGCCCCGGCCACAAGACGACATACGGCCCCTAGCCCCGGCCACAAGACGAGACACGGCCCCTAGCTCCGGCCACAAGACGACATACGGCCCCTAGCTCCGGCCACAAGACGACATACGGCCCCTAGCCCCGGCCACAAGACGACATACGGCCCCTAGCCCCGGCCACAAGACGACATACGGCCCCTAGCCCCGGCCACAAGACGACATACGGCCTCTACGGCAGCCAGGGAAGTGTCTTGATCTGGAGGAGACATTCCTGGGAAACCCTTGCTGTGTGCGGGCGAGCGTTATCCTGCTGATAAATGCCAGTTGGAAGCCCGGCCATGATAGGCGACACGTGGCGGCAGGATGTCCCGCACATATCACTAAGCTGTTAGTGTCCCTCATATCACTACTAGGGGTGACCGACTGCCGTATGCGATGGCTCCGCAGATCATCACACCAGCAGTTGGGGCAGGATTGAAGCGCTCACCACAAGGCCTCATTCACAACAACACTGCAAACTAAAGAGGTGGTGACTGTCCTTGGCCGGACACGTGAGGGACACCGCGACACCAGATTTCCTTCTGCCAAGTGCCAGGAAATGGTCCGAGCAGAGACAGGGGGTGCAATGAAGGGGCCTCCTGTGTCTGGATGGTGGACAATGAAACTGTGGGAGCTGCTCCTGTCTGTCGGCGGAACAAACAATCCTCTCTACTGGTGTCTGTCTGGGCCGTCCAGGGCCGGTTCACCATGTTTGTGTTCCCAACACCTAACAGCTAGGTCAGAACGGAGCAAGCAATTCATCCAAAATGACCCTACTGCTCCTCTCAGTCCAATGATGCGCCCCCTCTCAAAGTATGTCAAATGGACAAAATGTCCTCAAATGTGTTAGCTGCCGGGGGTGCAGTTTGTACCCGCATCACTTACTACGTTATTTGCTTCATGCATTTGGCAGACGGGCGAGTCCAACCAGAGCTGAATGGCGGGAACCGATGTGACTACTGGGGACATGGGAAGGGCCGAGGACTATAACAACAACGGACTATTACGACTACTGGTAAAAGGGGGAGAAATAAAGTCAGATCTAAATGTACATTTTTACGCGCCAGGTAAATAGAGCAAAAAAATAAAAATAATAATTGTCTGCAACACTGAAAGCAGTAAAAAGGTTGATGCATGCAGACTTTCAGTTTGTGCCGTCACAGGCTGGTAAGCAGCAGGAAAATGGTTAATAACCAGTATAAACCCTGAGTGACAATGTTAATGATCACAAGCAAAAAGTAAAAGTCTATCGGAAGTATATTTTTACCAGATAGAAACCCAGCGACTTCCTCTCATCACCGCCATGCATCAGAAGACCCAGGTGGCAGTGCCATCTTCACACCACGGATCAGGCTTCATGTCATGTCCCAGAAGAGCGCCCCTCTAGTACCCCGCACCCCAGGCCAGAGAGCGCAATAAGTGACCATAAGGATGATGCCAGACAGCCCCCATACCCGGTCACCTTGTTTGGGAGGGGTAACCTTTGAGTTATTACAGGGTTCCTTCTGGGATAAGGGCTTATTAGGAAGCCATAAAACTGCAATAGGTTCCTCCCTCCCCCATTACGGCTCCCAGGGTCATCAGAAGGGTTTCCTGACAAGCTCTATATAGGTTAGTCCACTTTCACACTCGCGTTTTGGCTTTCCGTTTGTGAGATCCGTTCAGGGCTCTCACCAGACGTCCAAAACGGATCAGTTTGCATTCTGAATGGAATTTGTGGGCCGGTGGAACGGACGTGGACAATATATAGCGTGCTGCCATAGATTTTTTTTGCGTCCCCGTTAAAAAAAAAAAGAACGGATCCGCATCTGGAAAAAAAAAAAAAAAAAAGACCAAAAAGACAGTGGTGTGCATGGGGCCTAACCTAAATCAGCGATGCCCAATCTGGGGCAAAACTACAATTCCCAGCATGCCCTAAGAGCTGAAAGCTGCTCAGGCACAATGGGAGCTGTAGTTTTGCAACAGCTGGAGGGCCGCAGGTTGGGCATCCCCGCCCTAGAAAACAGAGCAGACCCGTACAGCACCTACAGGGTAGTAACTCTGCTTTCTGAGGGTCCTGATGGCCACGGCGCATAATAACGCAAGGGACACATCCAGAGTATCCTTAAAAAACGGAGACCTGCAGACTGGTCTTACCACCGAGATCTACCAGTAAGGGGTACAAAGAGCATCTCTCACGCCGGAGGACCTGTCCCGTCTGACAACCCATTGAAATGAAGGTGTAATGACTAATTTCCCCTGTGGTGGCGCTGTAAGAAAACCAAGCACCTTCTGCCAGATTCCCCGCGGATCGCTAGTGGTCACAGTGGGATCTGCTTCCTAATACGTAGGTGTGATGATGGCACTGCCACGTAGGGGGTTGTGTAAAGTAGAGGACCTCTTCAAAGGGGTATTCCCATCATAGACAATGGGGGCATATCGCTAGCATCTGGGACCCCCACCCATATCCAGAATGGAGCGGAGAGAGGGTTGTGGCTGGAGGACCCCAGATTTCCTGAGGTCCGTCCACCACCAAGCGCTAATCCCCGCCTCTCCCATTGAAGTGAATGGGAGCGTACTGCGCATGCGCGGCCCATGCACCCATTCATTTCTATGAGGCCAGGGCTTGGCTATTTTCGGCGGCCCCAAATGAATGGCGGGCGGCTGCGCGCGTGCAGTGCGTCCTCCTTCACTTTCGGGGCTCCGTTCTCGATATAGGTGCGGCTCCCAGCGGTGGGACCCCATTGCCTCCTCCGGCGCTCCCAGCACCACACGTAGGAGACGCAGACACCGGACGCAGGGGTGGAGTTTCTTCTTTCTTACAAAGTTGCTTTTTTATTCCCAAAGTTTGATGACTTTGCTTCGCTCCTCTTCCAGCTAGATTATGGGAGGAAAAAAAAAAGAAAAAAGAAAAAAAAAAAAAGAAGAAGGAGGAGGATGCGACATTTTGTTTAGGTAACGGCGCCTCTGTGATATCTCCCGCCTGTACAGAGGCTTGCTGGCACTTGTGGTCCCCCCCGGGCAGCTCACGCCCGGGAAGGGGGGCGGGGGAGGACGGGAGCACTCACCTCGTCCACGGTGCGGCGTGGGAGGTGCAGCATACCCAGCAGCAGCTTCAGCTTGACGGCGGACGACAGGTTGTGGAAACACAGGCGGACATTGTCGATGACGGTGGCCGTGAGCAGCGAGGCGATGCTGGGGGGCGACCAGAGCTCGTCCGCCGAGCCCAGCTTATTGTGAAGCCACAGGCCGGTGTCGCTCTCCCTCATCGACGCCATCTTGAGAAAAGAAAACCATCCCGAGCAGGCATTTTATGAAGACACCTAAAATAAAGGCCCCCTCTGGCGCTAAGAGACGGGATGGGAACGAACGGCTGTTCTCGCGATACTTTGTCGACTTCGCTAGGGAAGAGTCTGTGGTGTGCTGTGTTCACCGAGCCCGACATGAGGCGAAAGGAGCTTAGAATAATCGGATAACTGTAGGAGGCGTGGCTTATAAACGGAGTACACGGCTCTAATGCGTCTCCATAGAGATGCCCTCATCAAAGATGGCTGACGGAACCATCAAGCACCTCCCTAAAGAGGAATTGCTATCGTCAAGGGGAGGCTTGCTGGATTGTTTAGACGGGTCCTTCGTGGGACCAAAACACTTTATTTCGCGAAACAATAGTCTCGGCATTATATTTGGTCCCATATTATCCCAGTGAACCCATATTATTGCTAAACATAGCATCCCGGTGCTCATAGTAACACCCTGTTACAGTGCCATCCACACTATATGCATGCTGGTGCAAAAGAAAACTGGTTATTAGTTGCCCATAGCAACCAATCAGATTCATCCTTTCATATTTCAAAGGAGGAGAAAAATTAAAGGAATCTCATTAGTTGGAGTAAAAGTGGAGGGGTTTAGGACCACCATCTTAGTGATTGTGGGGGTCTCAGTAGTGGGTCCCCTAGCAATCAAATATCCCTATTTTGTAAATGTCCATAATGACACAACTTGTTTAACTGGCTAAGGCTACTTTCACACTAGCGGCAGGGGACTCCGGCGGGTGAACAGCCTGTCGGATTCGTCCTGCCGCTATTTCACGTGTGCCCCCGGACTGCCACTCCGTCCCCATTGACTATAATAGGGGTGGGGGGCGGAGTTCCGGCGGCGCACGGCGAGAAGCAATCGGACTAACAGTACTGCATGCAGTAATTTTAGTCCGACTGCCTCTCGCCGTGCGCCGCCGGAACTCCGCCCCCATTATAGTCAATAAGGACGGAGTGGCAGTCCGGGGGCACACGTGAATTTGCGGCAGGACGGATCCGACAGGCTGTTCACCCGCCGCAACAGCCTGCCGGAGTCCCCTGCCGCTAATGTGAAAGTAGGACATTTACACTGAGAACTGTAAAACCCTTTGGTCTAAATGACTTCATCTCCTATACATGTTTCATTTAAAAAGAGATATTCCGTTGAATTATGAAGTTGGACGTCCCAATGTTATGGATATGAAGTGGATGTATACCCCAGTGGCTTTCCGGTTGATTTGTCACTGGTTGCTAATGGTGATTCCACACATAAACTGATGGGATTATATGATTGAATTAGACCATCCCGCATATATCCCTTTAAAGGGTTTCTACCACCAGAAATACCGTTATGTAACTGACTGACAGCGATGCGCTAATGTCAGCACTACATATGAGAGCGGCAAGGATCCTGATCAGTCTGAAAAATGCATTGCAATACCAGATCCGTTTTTCCGGTGTCATCAGATTTATTTTTTTCTCATTTTTAAAGGTCTGCGCATGCGCAGACCGGAAGGACGGATCCGGCATTCCGGTATTTTGAATGCCGGATCCAGCACTAATACATTCCTGTGGAAAAAAAATGCTGGATCCGGCATTCAGGCAAGTCTTCAGTTTTTTTCGCCGGAGATAAAACCGTAGCATGCTACGGTTTTCTCTTTTGCCTGATCAGTCAAAACGACTGAACTGAAGACATCCTGATGCAAACTGAACGGATTACTCTCCATTCAGAATGCATGGGGATATGCCTGATCAGTTCTTTTCCGGTATAGAGCCCCTAGGACGGAACTTAATGCTGAAAAAGAAAAACGCAGTGTGAAAGTAGCCTTATAGGGTAGAGCTCTACAAACATAGCTCTCGTCTGCACCAAATCCATCCCACCTCGCTATCTACATATGTTGCTGGTGTGACAAACTATCTAGCTGCAACTAAGTGTATAGCTGTTTCAAAAAGTGTATCCAGCGCACCTTGAGCAACTATTACAGAGTGCTTGGATATCTTGGCAGGGTATTACATAAACCCTGACATATCCAGCTAAACACACTGTGGAGGACTAGGCTGTACCCATACAATTGGGGTGGGAGCCACTCCTCCAGACTTAAGGCTACTTTCACACTTGCGTTTGGAGTGGATCCTTCTGATGTCTGCACAGACGGATCCTCTCCTATAATGCAAACGTTGGGATCCGTTCAGAACGGATCCGTCTGCATTATAGTTCAGAAAAAATTCTAAGTGTGAAAGTTGTTCAGACGGATCCGTCCAGACTTTACATTGAAAGTCAATGGGGGACGGATCCATTTGAAATTGCACCATATTGTGTCATCTTCAAACGGATCCGTCCACATTGACTTACATTGTAAGTCTGGAGGAATCCGTTTCGCTCCGCGCGGCCAGGCGGACACCCGAACGCTGCAAGCTGCGTTCGGATGTCCGCCTGCTGAGCGGAGCGGAGGCTGAACGCTGCCAGACTGAGGCATTCTGAGCGGATCCGCGTCCACTCAGAATGCATTGGGGCCGCTTGTGAGAGCCTTCAAACGGAGCTAACAAGCGGAGCCCCGAACGCAAGTGTGAAAGTAGCCTTTAGCCTGATGAGTTTTTCATGTGGTGGGTCGCCACTATTTTAATAAAGATAACAATAAAGTTATTTTAAGCGTTTATTCAGGCAGTAAAATCATAAAATAGACATACATACGCAAACAATTCCTTTTATAGTTAATCCTAATGTGAAAGTACCCTAAGGATTTCCTACAGTCCAAGGGGGAAATTTATCAAACTGGTGTAAAGTAGAACCGGCTTAGTTGCCCCTAGCAACCAATCAGATTCCACCTTTCATTTTTCACATGGTCACTGGGATGTCGGTTCTAGGAGGCTGCTGCTGGGTCTGTCTAGACCCGGTGTTCTGCCAAATCTCTATACCTTGCCAAAAGTCTATACCGGAAGTGATGGGCCGCACCGGAAGTGACGAGATCGCCAAGGAATCAGCTGGAGGAGGGTGTGCACTTCATACACCGCGCGTGCGCACTTAGGGGTATAGAGATTTTGCAGCGCAAAATGTTGCATCAGATCTCCCTACCCCTGAGTGCGCAGGCGCCCACAATTCATCAGTTGCAGTTCATCTTTACCGCAGAGCTGAGTGCTGGAAACCGAGCTCACCACATAGTAGAGCTAAACTGCAACTGATGCGCTGCAAAATCTCTATACCCCTAAGTGCGCACGCGCGGTGTATGAAGTACTTCTATCGCGGCGCTGCAATAATTCTTTGCTAAGCCGGTGGATGGTGTGCTTGTCCAGCGCCGTGCACACCCTCCTCCAGCTGATTCCTTGGCAATCTTGTCACTTCCGGCGCGGCTGCGTCACTTCCGGTATAGACTTTTGGCAAGGTATAGACTTTTGGCAGAACACCGGCACATCCCTAAGGCCTGCTTTATATGAGTGATGCAAAACTCTTCCTTGTGCTAAAAACGGATAATTTTCCATCCGAGTAGAATCGGTATTGTCTGTTACATTTTTCTATCCGTCCGTCATTATGTCAGCCATTTTTCATGTCTGTCAAAATGAATCAAAGAACGCACGTCCAGCGTTTCCTAGCAACTATCTGCGAAAAAAGGAACAGGCACAAATCAGCATGAATTTTTTTTTTTTTTTTTTTACAGACCCATTGATTTGAATAGGCGAGGCTTGCTTAAAAATTGGGTGAATGCTGTGATCGTCCCTACACAGACTGGTGGCCCGTGAAGAAAATCGGACATCTGAATTGGTCAATTGAATTTAATGTGTCATTGTAGGATATGCCACCAATGTCAGATAGGTGCTGGTCCCAGTACAGATCCCTGTGGTACCCCATTACTCCCATTAGAGATCCTTGTGGTACACCACTGCTCCCAGTACTAATTCCTGTCATACCTCATTGCTCACCCAGTACAGATCCCTCTGGTATTCCATTTTTCCCAGTAGAGATCCCTGT
The DNA here is from genome assembly GCF_905171765.1 of Bufo bufo. Taxonomy (NCBI): domain Eukaryota; kingdom Metazoa; phylum Chordata; class Amphibia; order Anura; family Bufonidae; genus Bufo; species Bufo bufo. The sequence goes on along the minus strand of NC_053390.1, from coordinate 788,428,895 downwards.
GATACACAACTGCTCCCAGTACAGATCCCTGTGGTACATGACTGCTGTATTTGGGCAATTTCGAGTATATACCATTTACAATGACTCATTTTCATACAGTCAGGATATATTGGGACATTGACACAATTCTAAACATTTTGGGCTCTATACACCACCACAATGGATTTGAAATGAAACAAACACGATGGGCTTTAACTGCAGACCGTCAGCTTTAATTTGAGGGTATTTACATCCAAATCAGGTGAACGGTGCAGGAATTACAACAGTTTGCATATGTGCCTCCCACTTGTTGAGGAACCAAAAGTAATGGGACAGAATAATAATCATAAATCAAACTTTCATTTTTTAATACTTGGTTGCAAATCCTTTGCAGTCAGTTACAGCCTGAAGTCTGGAAAGCATAGACATCACCAGACGCTGGGTTTCATCCCTGGTGATGCTCTGCCAGGCCTCTACTGCAACTGTCTTCAGTTCCTGCTTGTTCTTTGGGCATTTTCCCTTCAGTTTTGTCTTCAGCGAGTGAAATGCATGCTCAATCGGATTCAGGTCAGGTGATTGACTTGGCCATTGCATAACATTCCACTTCTTTTCCTTAAAAAACTCTTTGGTTGCTTTTGCAGTATGCTTTGGGTCATTGTCCATCTGCACTGTGAAGCGCTGTCCAATGAGTTCTGAAGCATTTGGCTGAATATGAGCGGATAATATTGCCCGAAACACTTCAGAATTCATCCTGCTGCTTTTGTCAGAAGTCACATCATCAATAAATACAAGAGAACCAGTTCCATTGGCAGCCATACATGTCCACGCCATCACACTACCACCACCATGCTTCACTGATGAGGTGGTATGCTTAGGATCATGAGCAGTTCCTTTTCTTCTCCATACTCTTCTCTTCCCATCACTCTGGTACAAGTTGATCTTGGTCTCATCTGTCCATAGGATGTTGTTCCAGAACTGTGAAGGCTTTTTTAGATGTCGTTTGGCAAACTCTAATCTGGCCTTCCTGTTTTTGAGGCTCACCAATGGTTTCCATCTAGTGGTGAACCCTCTGTATTCACAATGGTGAAGTCTTCTCTTGATTGTTGACTTTGACACACATACACCTACCTCCTGGAGAGTGTTCTTGATCTGGACAACTGTTGTGAAGGGTGTTTTCTTCACCAGGGAAAGAATTCTTCGGTCATCCACCACAGTTGTTTTCCGTGGTCTTCCGGGTCTTTTGGTGTTGCTGAGCTCACCGATGCGTTCCTTCTTTTTAAGAATGTTCCAAACAGTTGTTTTGGCCACGCCTAATGTTTTTGCTATCTCTCTGATGGGTTTGTATTGTTTTTTCAGCCTAATGATGGTTTGCTTCACTGATAGTGACAGCTCTTTGGATCTCATCTTGAGAGTTGACAGCAACAGATTCCAAATGCAAATAGCAGACTTGAAATGAACTCTGGACCTTTTATCTACTCATTGTAATTGGGATAACGAGGGAATAACACACACCTGGCCATGGAACAGCTGAGAAGCCAATTGTCCCATTACTTTTGGTCCCTTAACAAGTGGGAGGCACATATGCAAACTGTTGTAATTCCTGCACCGTTCACCTGGTTTGGATGTAAATACCCTCAAAGTAAAACTGACAGTCTGCAGGTAAAGCACATCTTGTTCGTTTCATTTCAAATCCATTGTGGTGGTGTATAGAGCCAAAAATGTTACAATTGTGTCGATGTCCCAATATTTATGGACCGGACTGTATACAAAACATTTTTGTCCTTTCCAGTTATCGGGAATAAATACTAATTCCTGATAATTGCTCCTGTAAAGGAGCCACTGTTCATCCTGTTGGTTGATCACATGTTTCTTTTGCCGCCTAAAATCATTTGTCGGCAGCACATCACCCTGTGTAAATGGGGTCTGCTGCCAACAACATGCAAAGTGAATGGAGGACGAACAATCGTTATAATGATCATTCGTACCCAGTGGCGACTCTAGGAACAATATATAAGGGGGGCACAAAGATACCACAGTCAGAAATGGGGGGGCAAAAACAAAATAAGTATATATAAATAAGATTACAAAATACCAGAGAATTGCGGTATGCAGGGATACATTTATAATAAAACAATTTACTTACAAAAGAAGCCATTCAGTCGTCTGCTGTGCCGTCCTCTGCTCGCTTCCACGGATTCTTTCCCCTTCTTTCTGTCTCTCGTCAGTGCGCAGGCGTACTGTTATGGTGGATCTGTGGATGACACTTATTATGCCTCTCATTAGCCCCCATATCAGCCCTTATGCCTCATTAGCCCCCATTATAAGCCATTATGCCTCATTAGCCCACATTATGCCTTTTATTAGCCCCCATATGCCTCATTAGCTCCCATTATGTCGCTAATTAGCCCCCATTATGCCTCTTATTAGCGCCCATATGCCTCATTAGCCCCCATATGCCTCTAATAGTCTAATTAGCCCCCATTGTGTCTAATTAGCCCTCATTATAAGCCCTTATGCCTCATTAGCCCCCATTATTCCTCTTATTAGCCGCCATTATGCCTCTTATCACCCCCATATCAGCCCCCATGCCTCTCATTAGCCCCCATATCAGCCCTTATGCCTCATTAGCCCCCATTATAAGCCATTATGCCTAATTAGCCTTCATTATGTCTCTAATTAGCCCCCATTATCCCTCTTATTAGTGCCCATATGCCTCATTAGCCCCATATGCCTCTTTAGCCCCCATTATGCCTCCTATTAGTGCCCATATGCCTCTTATTAGCGCCCATATGCCTAATTAGCCCCCATTATAAGCCATTATGCCTCATTAGCCCACATTATGCCTCTTATTAGCTCCCATTATGTCTCTAATTAGCCTCCATATGCCTCTAATAATCTAATTAGCCCCCATTTTGTCTCAAATTAGCCCCCATGATGCCTCTCATTAGCCCTCATATGCCTCATTAGCCTCCATTATGCATCATTAGCCCCCATATGCCTCATTAGCCCCCATATGCCTCTAATTAGCCCCCATATGCCTCCAATTAGCCCCCATATGCCTCCAATTAGCCCCCATTATGCCTCTCATGATTAGCCCCTATTATGCCCCCAGCAGCCACATTTTTTATAAAATAAAAAAACACTTACCTCTCCTGCTCCTGGACGCCGCCTGCAATTTTCTCTCTCCTCCCTCAGTCGACTGTGCTCTGAACTGGCGCGCACAGCGTGAGGTCACAGAGCGCCCTCACGCTGTGCGCAGCCCTGCACAGCCGACAGCCGAGGACCAGGAAGTGGTAAGTACAGAGCGTTCACCGCTTCCTGGTCCTTCGGTACTAATGAGCGCTTCCAAAATGGAAGCGCTCATTAGTATTCACCGGCCTGCTTTGGGGGGAATCAGCGGGGGGCTCCTGGGGGGGCAAAGAATAACATAGGAGGGGCAATTTCCCCCCCTCACCCCCCTGTAGCGACGCCACTATTCGTACCCCTTTCATTTTGCACACAGCCATGTGAAAGTCACATTTAATCCGGTGCTAATTGACTTGTATATTATCGATCTGTTCTTGTTTTTGCACCATCACCCATGTAAGAGCGCCCTTTGGGCCCTTGCACACGACTGTATGCCCTATGTCCTGGAGCGGCATTGATCATGCGCACGGGAGCACACAGCATCATAGATTAAACATCACATTGGGCCGCCCGCAGGGCTATTGTCCTGCACTCATATTGTCCTGCACAATAGTCCCGCGGGCGGCCCGATGTGCACATCATCACTGTAATCTATGATGCTGTGCGCTCCCATGCGCATGATCAATGCCGCTACGGGAGATATGGCCGCTCACAAACTGTATGTCTCGCAGTGCATACGGTCGTGTGCAAGGGCCCTTAGTCTAATCTTTTTTCCCAAAAATCTGAAGCCTGCAAGAGTTCACAGGATCTGGCCTAGTCAGATAACGCCGTTCACCGCCAGATTACATTGACTATAATGGGATCCGGCTGCATGAGTGCTGGGTTTTGGACTGACAAAAAACAGCGGGTTTTTGTCTATCCGAAACCTGGCACTCATGCCGGATCCCATTCTAGTCAATAGGATCCAGTGGTGAATGGCGGTATCTTACAAGGCTGGATACACTGAATTCCAGCAGGTGTGAACCTACCCCTAAGGTCCAATACGGACGTGTTCCTTTCAACACATGGTACTAAAATTGTATGACTTTCTAGGTTGTCACACCTAGGCTGTCATGCAGTACTGTAGATCAAGCAAGGGGAAAGCAGGGACTGTGCATTTCTGTGAAGCCAGGTGACTCTGTGACTAAATGATAGCTCCATCGCTGGCTGACGTAGGGGAGAAAGCACAGAATAAGAGTTGTCAGGACAGCTGATTTTTCCATAATTTGTAAATCTGCTCTCGTGAATAGTCTCACGCTCTAATGACATCCAGCATGTTCTCTCGTTTTCTAAATGACGCATACTTCAGAGCTGTTAATGATGATACAGCTCATTTGTGAGGTGCTTGACGATGAGAGCGAGCGCGGTACTCGACAATCAATTCAATTCTTATCCCACGGTGCGAGAGGAGCTCTGATTATACCTCTCCATTATGAGGCACTCGGAGCAGGTTTACACGCCTGTGTAGTGTCATCACATGAGTCATGTCAATATTCATAGCAATGCAAATGATCTAAAGGATGACATACATTATAAAGCTAGGACAACTGGGTGTTAGGCATCATGTCCTACTGCTCTAGTTATGGTTGCACCACCTAGAGCACAGGTTGTGGTGGGACTTTGCTATACCTTTTCGTTTACCCCTTTATCAATATGAGATTGAGGGGTTTCAACATCCAGCACCGCCACTGATCGGCTGTTTGAAGAGGCTGTGGCGCTCTGGTGGGCACTGTGGCCTTCTCACGGCTTACCAAGCACAGTGCCGTACATTGTATAGTGTCTTAGTATTGCAGCCCGGGCCCATTCACTTCTATGGGACTGCAACCAATGAACGCGACGTCACTGGTCTAGAAAAAGGCCACAGCACTCGCCGGAGCCTCGCAGCCTTTACAAACATGATGATTGGCACATGTGCTAGAAGTTGGACCTTCACTGATCAGATATCAATGACCTATACTGAACATAGACCATCAATACTGACAGGCTCGGACTGGCCCACAGGGTTACAGGTGAATCCCCGGTGGGCCCCTAGTCTCCCACCCCCTGCACAAGTGGAACATAACACAGTAGACTTACTGCACTACATACATATATTCAGTGTACAGCACCTCAGCCAGCCTATGTTCATGTAAAAAAATTATAGATTATTAAAGAAACTCCCCAGTTTATTATTATAGACACGATCAGAGCTGAGAAAATTGCCAGTGTCTTCTTCTCCCCAGGACCTACCTTCTCAAAGTTGCTGCAGGGACCCCCATATTCAATCATCTGGTAGCATCTTGCCATGGGCGTCCGCAAGGGGGGGCAAGTGCCTCCCCCCCTGGAAAAGTGCCCCCCCCCCCCCTGGAATCTGTGAATTGAGTTCTGCCTCTGCTCTGCAACACTGGCGGATCCAGGGGGGGGCAACGGGGCAATTGCCACACCCCCCCCCCCCCCCCCCGAGCTGCTCGGCGGCAGGGCACAGGGAGATGTGGAAGCGTTCATCTCTATAGTCATCTGTATCGCCGTCCTCAGGACAGCGATACAGATGACTGTGCTGAGGCAGGGGAGGGAGAGGCGTGTCCCTTTCCCTTCCTCTGATAGGCTGCAGGCACTAGGCCAGCAGCCTATCAGAGGCCGGCGCAGGCGGCGCAATGACGTCATCGCGCCGCCTGAGCCGTACAGCGCAGGACACAGGCCGGAAGAGGCCTGCATCGCATCGCTACCAAGGAGGTAAGTATAAGTGTTTCTTTTTTTTTGTGTACAATACTGGTGGCTACTGGCACATAATGGGGGTCTCTGGCTACTGGCACATAATGGGGGTCTCTGGCTACTGGCACATAATGGGGTCTCTGGCTACTGGCACATAATGGGGGGCTCTGGCTACTGGCACATAATGGGGGGCTCTGGCTACTGGCACATAATGGGGGGCTCTGGCTACTGGCACATAATCGGGGGCTCTGGCTACTGGCACATAATGGGGGGCTCTGGCTACTGGCACATAATGGGGGGCTGTCATTACTGGCACATAATGGGGGGCTGTCATTACTGGCACATAATGGGGGGCTGTCATTACTGGCACATAATGGGGGGCTGTCATTACTGGCACATAATGGGGGGCTGTCATTACTGGCACATGATGGGGGGCTGTTATTACTGGCACATGATGGGGGGGCTGTTATTACTGGCACATGATGGGGGGCTGTTATTACTGGCACATGATGGGGGGCTGTTATTACTGGCACATGATGGGGGGGCTGTTATTACTGGAATATTATTGGGGGCACTATAGGGGCATCTACTGAGGCCACAAAGAAGGGGTGTTTTATATGGGGGGCTCTGTACAGTAGAATTTCATACTGGGACACATTATGGTGGGTACTATGAGGAAGGGGGGAGAGTACTATGGGGTCATCTATGGGGGGCACTAAGAAGGAGTATTTTATACTTGCAAATTATGGGGGACACTGAGGGCATCTACTGGGGCACTATATATGGGCATTTTATACTGGTACATTATGGGGGGCACTAGGAGGAAGGAGGGAAAGGAGCACTATCACATTATAAGGAGAATTATTTCTACTGGGGGGGCATTATGGTGGGCTTTATTACTCCCCCATGGTATGACCCCCTAGTAGCAGCACCAGCCTCTCCCTGCTGTGCTATCCCTCTGCCCCTTCTCCAAATCCTTATTATGAAATCTCTTCATTAGGATAAAACACAAAATCAGCTCTGCCGAGCCCCCGGCCAAAGTGGTGAAGTGGCGTCCGAGATCCCCAAGGACCAAGCCAAGTAATTGTAAGTTTTCATGTGAAATATGTTTATGTTATACACATATAGCCTACACTGTGCCCCACAATATACAGTATACCTCTACGCTGTGCCACACAATATACAGTATACCGCTACACTGTGCCACACAATATACAGTATACCTCTACACTGTGCCACACAATATACAGTATACCGCTACACTGTGCTACACAATGTACAGTATACCTCTATACTGTGCCCCACAATATACAGTATACCTCTACACTGTGCCACACAATATACAGTATACCTCTACACTGTGCCACACAATATACAGTATACCTCTACACTGTGCCACACAATATACAGTATACCTCTACACTGTGCCACACAATATACAGTATACCTCTACACTTTGCTACACAATATACAGTATACCTCTACACTGTGCCCCAAAATATACAGTATACCTCTACACTGTGCCACACAATATACAGTATACCTCTACACTGTGCTACCCAATATACAGTATACCTCTACACTGTGCCACACAATATACAGTATACCTCTACACTGTGCCACACAATATACAGTATACCTCTACACTGTGCCACACAATATACAGTATACCGCTACACTGTGCTACACAATGTACAGTATACCTCTACACTGTGCCCCACAATATACAGTATACCTCTACACTGTGCCACACAATATACAGTATACCTCTACACTGTGCTACCCAATATACAGTATACCACTACACTGTGCTACACAAGGTACAGTATACCTCTACACTGTGCCACACAATATACAGTATACCTCTACACTGTGCTACCCAATATACAGTATACCACTACACTGTGCCCCACAATATACAGTATACCTCTACACTGTGCCACACAATATACAGTATACCTCTACACTGTGCCACACAATATACAGTATACCTCTACACTGTGCCCCACAATATACAGTATACCTCTGCACTGTGCTACACAATATACAGTATACCTCTACACTGTGCCCCACAATATACAGTATACCTCTACACTGTGCCACACAATATACAGTATACCGCTACACTGTGCTACCCAATATACAGTATACCTCTACACTGTGCCCCACAATATACAGTATACCTCTACACTGTGCCACACAATATACAGTATACCTCTACACTGTGCTACACAATATACCTCTACACTGTGCTACACAATATACAGTATACCTCTACACTGTGCCCCACAATATACAGTATACCTCTACACTGTGCCACACAATATACAGTATACCTCTACCCTGTGCCTCACAATATACAGTATACCTCTACACTGTGCCACACAATATACAGTATACCTCTACACTGTGCTACACAATATACAGTATACCGCTACACTGTGCCTCACAATATACAGTATACCGCTACACTGTGCCTCACAATATACAGTATACATCTACACTGTGCCCCACAATATACAGTATACCTCTACACTGTGCCACACAATATACAGTATACCTCTACACTGTGCCACACAATATACAGTATACCTCTACACTGTGCCACACAATATACAGTATACCTCTACACTGTGCCACACAATATACAGTATACCTCTACACTGTGCCACACAATATACAGTATACCTCTACACTTTGCTACACAATATACAGTATACCTCTACACTGTGCCCCAAAATATACAGTATACCTCTACACTGTGCCACACAATATACAGTATACCTCTACACTGTGCTACCCAATATACAGTATACCTCTACACTGTGCCACACAATATACAGTATACCTCTACACTGTGCCACACAATATACAGTATACCTCTACACTGTGCCACACAATATACAGTATACCGCTACACTGTGCTACACAATGTACAGTATACCTCTACACTGTGCCCCACAATATACAGTATACCTCTACACTGTGCCACACAATATACAGTATACCTCTACACTGTGCTACCCAATATACAGTATACCACTACACTGTGCTACACAAGGTACAGTATACCTCTACACTGTGCCACACAATATACAGTATACCTCTACACTGTGCTACCCAATATACAGTATACCACTACACTGTGCCCCACAATATACAATATACCTCTACACTGTGCCACACAATATACAGTATACCTCTACACTGTGCCACACAATATACAGTATACCTCTACACTGTGCCCCACAATATACAGTATACCTCTACACTGTGCTACACAATATACAGTATACCTCTACACTGTGCCCCACAATATACAGTATACCTCTACACTGTGCCACACAATATACAGTATACCGCTACACTGTGCTACCCAATATACAGTATACCTCTACACTGTGCCCCACAATATACAGTATACCTCTACACTGTGCCACACAATATACAGTATACCTCTACACTGTGCTACACAATATACCTCTACACTGTGCTACACAATATACAGTATACCTCTACACTGTGCCCCACAATATACAGTATACCTCTACACTGTGCCACACAATATACAGTATACCTCTACCCTGTGCCTCACAATATACAGTATACCTCTACACTGTGCCACACAATATACAGTATACCTCTACACTGTGCTACACAATATACAGTATACCGCTACACTGTGCCTCACAATATACAGTATACCGCTACACTGTGCCTCACAATATACAGTATACATCTACACTGTGCCCCACAATATACAGTATACCTCTACACTGTGCCACACAATATACAGTATACCTCTACACTGTGCCACACAATATACAGTATACCTCTACACTGTGCCACACAATATACAGTATACCTCTACACTGTGCCACACAATATACAGTATACCTCTACACTGTGCTACCCAATATACAGTATACCACTACACTGTGCTACACAAGGTACAGTATACCTCTACACTGTGCCACACAATATACAGTATACCTCTACACTGTGCTACCCAATATACAGTATACCACTACACTGTGCCCCACAATATACAATATACCTCTACACTGTGCCACACAATATACAGTATACCTCTACACTGTGCCACACAATATACAGTATACCTCTACACTGTGCCCCACAATATACAGTATACCTCTGCACTGTGCTACACAATATACAGTATACCTCTACACTGTGCCCCACAATATACAGTATACCTCTACACTGTGCCACACAATATACAGTATACCGCTACACTGTGCTACCCAATATACAGTATACCTCTACACTGTGCCCCACAATATACAGTATACCTCTACACTGTGCCACACAATATACAGTATACCTCTACACTGTGCTACACAATATACCTCTACACTGTGCTACACAATATACAGTATACCTCTACACTGTGCCACACAATATACAGTATACCTCTACCCTGTGCCTCACAATATACAGTATACCTCTACACTGTGCCACACAATATACAGTATACCTCTACACTGTGCTACACAATATACAGTATACCGCTACACTGTGCCTCACAATATACAGTATACCGCTACACTGTGCCTCACAATATACAGTATACATCTACACTGTGCCCCACAATATACAGTATACCGCTACACTGTGCCGCACAATATACAGTATACCTCTACACTGTGTAGTCTGTTCTATAAGCACCATTGTTTTGTGGCGGCGGACAGAAAATAATCTGGAAGTGCCCCTCCCGAGACCAGGCTCTGGATCCGCCACTGCACAGCTCATGCGTTATTATACTTTGTGATAATGAATTTACACCTCCCCTTCATTACATTCTCAGAAACAAGCAGAGCATTTTGGACCGACACTGAATACTGAGCTCCCAGAAAACTCTTTAAGCTATTTTCCTAAAATTTTGGACAACCTTTTGTATAAATCAAATACATACACAGTACGTCTTATATTATAACCGATAATGGACTAAACAAATGTTCTACAGCGTATGTGGAAGACACAGTTGCTTTGAGTGAAGAGAGATGGCGGAAGAGACTCATTTACGTAGTAAAGGGATTCTGAATTGAATGGGAGCAGCTCAAAGCTGTGTAGTTCCGGCACCGCACAGCTGATGAGTGGGGGTGCCAGGAATTAGGACCCTACCGATATTGATGATCTGTCCTAAGAACAGGCTATCGATAGTTAAAGGGGTTATCCAACCCCTATAATGCCCCATCTAATGCCCGGGCCTCTCGTATAGGTTGTACTTACCCCGCACCCCGGCAATCGCAACGCTCCTGATGCAACTACCTTGCTCCAGAAAAGTGGCTTTAAAAAAGTGGCAAGATGTACGTTTGATGAATGGGTCCACATCCGATTCAAAAAAATTGTGGATCGGATCCGGACAGAAACTACGGCCGTGTTCATCAGCCCTAAGTGTCTGGCCCATAACAGTCCTCTTTTTTTTTTTTTTCTTTTATGGATCATACAGATCATAAAAGAAGGTTAGGTAGGGATCTGACATCTGGGATCCTCACCATTGCTAAGAATTAAGGACCCCAGATTCCGGTTTTTGTATGGAGAGCAGGATGAGCAGGCCCCTTCTGAGAAATTAATGGAAGTGATGCAAACAGAGTGTATGTGTGAATGAGAACATGTGTTTGAGGCTCCTTGTTCTCATCAGTAGTGGTGGTCACTAGGGTCGAGCGAATTTGTGTTTTACAAGTTTGAGTTTGGGTTTTATTACAATTCCGTTATGGCCTGCAGCACTTGAAGAGTTAATTTGGCATTGTGGAGATTCGCCATATTCGTTTCAAGATGGCGCTGCATCTTCATGCTAGAAGACAAAGGAACCCAGAAACGCCCTCCCAGGAGCGCGAAAATGAGGAATACGCCCCCCAGAAGCGGGAAAATATGACTACACCCCCTCAGGAAAAGCGCAAAGATATCGAATACGCCCCTTCAAAAGCGGGAAACTTGGGGGACGCCATCTATGTTCTTATCTATGATCAGCCCAGAGGTGATAAAGGCTCCACCCTCTGTGCCCCTCCTTTAGTGTTAGCAATCAGCGTGTGCCGGAGCACAGTGAAGATGGCCTATCCGCGACCAAGATGGAATGCCATGGCCATTGATGGGGAGGACGTATACCCCGAACAGCCTATGGAGATCCGGGTCTCCCAGCTAATACAGAGACGCGGACCCTCAGCTCTTGCTGCCCGACAGGAGGTCGTGGATACCCCTGCACACCCCGTCCCTGCTGCATCGACTATACCGGAGATGCCTGAGATGACCGATGAAGTCCCGGTTCCTGATAGCGGTGTTCCAGACCTGGTAATCGAGTACCAGGAGGCCGTGGATCCCTCCGCCGTGTACAGTGCACCCGCGGAAGGCGACGAACCTGCTCAGATGGACGTAGACGCCGTACCCATTCCCACGGAGGCCGTCGCTGACGTCACCTCACCAGCAGAGAGAAGGCCTACTAACCAGATGGCGCCCGGACCCCAGGAGGAACAGCCAAGGACACCGGAACCGGCCGCCCGGCCACGACATCAGGTAGGAGCTACCCCGCTGGCATGTTGTGTGCTATTTTAACCGTTCTTTCCAGGTTGCCATTGTTTGTCCTCATCCAGATGGTCATGTCAGTAAGGACTCCCCCCATCAGCACTTTAACCCCTTACATCTAAGTTGAAAGTTTTATCCCCTTTCTCAGGTTACCTGATAGCCTGCTGCTATTTTATGTCATTTTAACCCTTTGGATTACAATTGACTCTTTTGCCCTGTGGATTGCAAAGGAACTTTTATCAGATTCCAGAGGATTCTGCAACTTTAAGCACTTCCAGGAATACGGACTCAAGTTATTGTTGAGCCTATCCTTGCACTTATAAAATTTGCACTATTTTATAAAATGTTTGCAACATAAAAGCTTGCACTTCATTGTCATGCTATTTAATAATTTATGCCATTGTAACCAGTTTACGTGTTATGTAACGTTAAAGTATCCTGCCCATTGTGTGTATTATCTCTCCAGATGCCACAATGTGAATTTATGCACTATTCCAAATGATTGCACTTAACCATTGCACTTAACAAAAATTGTAGCAACTTACTAAAGTGTGCCTTTTCACAGCTCTTGTTCTCTCCCCCTTTATACGGACTGTCTATATACGGACGTTGTACACCAATGGCCTACACCCGGTGATGTATACCCATAGGTACCCAGGGTAGGACCAAATGGTAAGTCCTGACAGGTCCAGGTTATTTCACAGGTACCCCTGCTGCTTCGGGAATCGTTAGAAGCCCTAGGCTGCTCCTTCCCGCTTGTTTTATGTTCCGGATTGTTCCCATCCGGAGGTGTCTCATTTCCAGGAGATCCATGGGAACGTACTGCCCTCCTCCTGTGACTTGCCAGAAGATACGGAGACGATAAATGCCTCCCCTTCTGAGCGTTTGCCTAAGGTAAGGCGCCTCAAACCTTAGAGCCGTAATTTAGCTTCATCTTAGACATCATAGTGATCGTGCTATAAGCAAAATTTCTTCAGGCTATGATGCAGGGAAGGGAATACAGGATAAAGCCACCCTTTCATTTGCGGGCATTCCATTACATAATGGTGGGATTACGGAGTAAAGACCCCCCCATGCTTTCTTTGGTGTTTAAAGGATCCAGAACATACAAAGTCAGTCAGTAAAGGTTTTTCTTTGTGCAGTTATAGGTTACCTGGTTATACCAAGAGAAGGAAACTGTGTGTTGGACACCTTACTCTAGCGGGCAGGAAGCTCGAGGAAACCGTTAAATGTTTTGTCTTTGTATGTCATTATATGTAATACATGCAGCACTTTGTATTAATTGGGTACCTAGAGCTATTCCTCACCGCCTAATATACGCCGAGGACGGCTTCACTTAAAGTAAGCGGGTATGTAACATCCCAGAGTATGTCACTAAAACTCTGTCACCCAGCTTCATGATGTTAAAGTGTAGATGTGTTGTCATCTTGTGTATCCTGACATTGTATTTATATTGTATGCCATTTCTATGTCTGTATTGAATGTATTTGCTGTAATTCCAAATGTACACCAGCAGGTGGCAGCAATATGTAGACAGAATAAGGCCAGTTAGTATATCTAGACCGGAATAGACTTTTCCAGGCTAGCTTCCCCCTATCTGAGGAGGAGTGGAATGTTCTCACACCCTACTTCAGAGGGAGGATAGAAAGTTATAGGCAGTGTACCAGCCACCCCCTGTTGGGGTAGGCTGTGTGAAGAGGAGCTCCCAGAAAAACAGAGATCCTAACCAAGGATTCAGGCCTTTGCTGAGGCCCAAAGCAACATTCCCAGCCTGAGTTCCTTACCTCAGCTGGATGACAAAGAAAGCAGCAACTTCAGAACAATCAGATCTCCAGGAAGAAACCACCATTCTCTGCGAGCAGTCCTGTAAGTACAGATTCCAGAACAAGGAGAAGATAAGTACCTCCATAGCTAGTCAGGCCCAAACAAAGCAGACCATAGACAGAGCAGAAGACAGATACCTGCCAGATTCTTAAAGGCGTATGTACTAGATGCAGAATATATATATAATTACTGCCACATATTGCCAATACCTGCTGGGACCCAAGACTCATTGCTGTAATATTGTATGGATCTAGAGCTGCATAAGATAACCTCAAGTAAAGACAAGTTGGACCCTATTCTCTGTGTGGAATTCCATCATTCCTCCATTACTCCTATTTACAACACTCAATTTGTTGCATGTGAGCCAGGATACAGGAGTCCAGCCGTACTACAGGTGGGAGACACCGTTGACACAATACAGAGACAATATCCCCCTCTGGCATTCCTAACCTAGTACATGAGCTATACCATCTTAAAGGGCCCTTTTACAGTACCTGCGCAAGCTGCAACTGGCGTCACAAACTTAGTTACACCTAAATCTGACCCACTGCATAGCAGCCCCAAAGACCCAGTGTCCTGCTCATTGCACTTGTAGAAGGGATCCAGCAGGGTTTGCCACCCAGTAATCAGAACTGGTTAGAATGTGTTCAACTCGGCGGTCATTGAGCAGGCACTGCAGCATATAGTCACTCATGTGTGCCAGGCTGCCTAGAGGCAACTACAAGCTGTCCTCTGTGGGAGGTGTATCGTCTGTGTCCTCTGTAGCCCCCCAGTCACGCTCCATTGATGCCCATAAGCTGCTTTGGGTGCCACCCTGCTGTGAACACGGTTCCTCCTCCTCATCATCCTCCTCTTCCTCATCCTGCAGAACTGTGCCCTGGCTAGACAGTTCTGTACCTGGCCTCTGTAGGTGGAGGAACCCACCCTCCGAGCCACTTGGAAATGACTGACCTGATAACTGTTGAAATTATCCCTCTTCCTTCTCCTCTTCCTCCTGTGCCACATCCTCTTCCATCATAGCCTGAACAGTTTTTTCAAGGAGACATAGAAGTGGGATAGTAACCCTGAGGACTGCATCATCAGCACTGGCCATGTTGTTGGAGTACTCGAAACAGCGCAACACGGCACACATGTCCCGCATAGAGGCCCACTCGTTGGTGAAGTGGTGCTGTTCCGCAGAGCGACTCACCCGTGCGTGCTGCAGCTGAACCTTCACTATCACCTGCTGCTGCTCGCACAGTCTCTCCATCATGTGCAAGGTGGAGTTACACCTTATGGGTACTTTACACATGAGGAGGTGACTGGGAAGGCCAAAGTTATGCTGCAGCGCAGATAGGCGAGCAGCAGCAGGGTGAGAACGCCGAAAGCACGCACAGACGGCCCGGACTTTCTGCAGCAGCTCTGACATATCGGGGTAATTTTTCAGGAACCTCTGCACCACCAAATTCAGCACATGCGCCAGGCAAGGGATGTGCGTCAAACCGGCTAGCCCTAGAGCTGCTACGAGATTTCGCCCGTTATCACACACCACCAGGCCGGGCTCAAGGCTCACTGGCACCAACCACTCATCGTTGTTGTTCCATGCCAGTCCACAGCTCCTGCGCGGTGTCGGGTTTTTCCCCCAAGCAGATGAGTTTCAAAACAGCCTGCTGTCGTTTCCCCCTGGCTGTGCTTATGCGCCAAACTGCTATCCGCCTCAGGCAGAGTCGCCACTGTATTTACCTAGTGTGCAGTTAGGAAAATATAACGTCCCTACCCATGCTTACTGGTCCACGTATCGGTAGTTATGTGGACCTTGCCACAGATAGCGTTGCGCAGTGCCCACCTGATTTTGTCCGCCACTTGGTTGTGCAGGGCAGGGATGGCTCGCCTGGAAAAGTACTGTGGGACAGCCACCGCCATAAGGTTTTTAAAAGTCTCTGTCTCCACCAGACGGAATGACAGTATTTCAAAGGCCAGGAATTTTTAAATGCTGGCATTCAAGGTCCGGGAATGCGGGTGGGTAGGAAGGTACTTCCTCTTTCTCTCCAGTGTTTGGGAGATGGACAGCTAAACGCTTCCATGGGACAGTGTGGGGATGCTTGGTGACGGAGGTGGTGGTGTTGCTGCCACATCCTCTGTTTGCGGGGTGGCAGGTGCCACTGTCATTCCAGAGGGGGAGGAAGAGGCCGAGACCGCAGCAGAAGAGGAAGCAGGAGGAGCCTGAGATTTTTTCAGTTTTTTCAGGTGTCTACTCCACTGTAGCTCGTGCTTTATATTTAGATGCCTGGTCATGCAGGTGGTGCTCAGGTTTAGAACATTTATGCCTCGCTTCAGTCTCTAAATGCACAGCGTGCAAACCACTTGCGTCTTGTCGTCAGCACATTGTCTGAAGAACTGCCACGCCAGGGAACTCTTTGGAGTTGGCTTTGGTGTGCTCGGTCCCTGGGTGCGGTGGGCAGTAGCAGGCATACTGGCTAGGGAACGGCCACTCTATTTTTGCACCCTGCTCCCTCTTTTGCTGTGTGACCACCGCCTCTTCCTCCGAACTACACACGTCACTTGCATGACCTTGATTCCATGTGGGGTCTAGGACCTCATCATCCTCCACATCATCTTCCACCCACTCTTCACCCCTGCCCTCCTTGCCGGTCTGCACACGGCAGAAAGCTGCAGCAGTTGGCACCTGTGTTTCGTCATCATCATCAGAGACGTGCTCTGGTGGTCCTCCCTTGTCCACATCCTGAAACATAAGTGGTTGGGCATCAGTGCACTCAATCTCTTCCTCTTCTAGGGCAGGGCTAGGTGGATGGCCCACGGAAACACAGCAAGCAGAGTCATCCAAAAGCAGAAGAGACTGCTGCATGACTTGGGGATCAGACTGCTTGGCTGATTTGCAAGGGGGTGAGGTGAAAGACTGATGCTCATGGGCTTCAGGTGCCAACTCTGCGGTTTCAGCAGGGGACCAGGTGGGAGACAATGTGAAGGAACTGGAAGCACTGTCAGCCATCCAATCTACTACCGCCTCTACTTGTTCAGGCCTCACCATTCGTACACCGGTATTTGGGCCTACAAAATGGCGCTGAACGTTCTGTCGCCTTACTAACTGCCCGAACACCGAACTCGAACCCGAACTTTTCCGGCAAAGTTGGGGTTCGGGTACTGGTACCCGAATTCGCAAAGTTCAGTATGGACCCAAACTTTACAGTTTGGGTTCGCTCAACACTAAAAACTAACAAAAATAAGTGGCCTTGTAGCAACCAATCAGAGCTCAGCTTTCATTTCTTACTCATAGCAACCAATCAGAGCTCAGCTTTCATTTCTTACTCATAGCAACCAATCAGAGCTCAGCTTTCATTTCATACTCATAGCAACCAATCAAAGCTCGGCTTTCATTTCTTACTCATAGCAACCAATCAGAGCTCAGCTTTCATTTCTTACTCATAGCAACCAATCAGAGCTCAGCTTTCATTTCTTACTCATAGCAACCAATCAAAGCTCGGCTTTCATTATTTCTTAAACTGCTGTGGAAAATGAAACTGTACTTTAATTGGTTGCTATGGACAACAAGACTTGCTTCAGGCAGTTTTGATAAATGAGGCCAACTGGGGATATATATGAAATTGTCTTAAAAAAAAAAGTTTTTTTTTTTTTTTTGCCCATAGCAACCAGTCACAGCTCAGCTTTCATTTAATATTCTGCCCTTTAAAAATGAAAGTTGAGCTGTGACTAGTTGCGATGGTCTATGAAGACAGTTTCTCTTTTAAGCAGTATTCATAAATCTGCCGCATTGTGTCCCTCTTGGCAGCCGAGATCATAAAAGTGCTAAATAACTAAAAGACTGGGCCCCATTTAAGGGGTATTCCTATTTGGGACATGGATAACATATTGGTAAGATATGCCACCAATGTCAGATAGGTGCAGTTCCCACCTCTGGGACCCCATCCTATCTCCAGAACGGGACCCCCGAAGTGAACACAGAACAGCAGCGCATGCGCGGCCACCCTCTGCTTATCGCTGTAGGAGTTCCGAAAATGAGAGCGAGAAGGCTTGGCTATTTCCGGCACAATTATAGTGATGAATGGAGAGCACTCCGCGCATGCGTGATGTGCTCTCCTGTATTTCGGGGGCCCCGTTCTCTAGATATGAGCGGGTCCCAGAGGTGGGAACCACACCTATCAGACATTGATGGCATATCTTACCAATATGTCATCCGTGTCCCAGATAGGAACACCCTTTTAATCCCTTGAGGGTTTCTTATTTTCCCTTTTCTGTCAGTCCTAACATTTTCGTCTCTAGTATGTACTTTATGTAAGTGCTGGTTTTTGGTATATATACCTTATATTGGTAAAAATGCAGAGAAACATCCATTCCACATCAGTTTTCATTTCCCACCATTATAAATGAGTTTATCATTATATTGTACAGGTTGTGTATTATTATACTGTATGGTCGTGTTTCTTCAGTAATTGTTTTTTAACATGACCTTTATATTTTAATAAAATAAAAAAAAATTCTATTTTTTTTTCAAATTCCATAGAATCCACTTCTTTAC
The DNA here is from genome assembly GCF_905171765.1 of Bufo bufo. Taxonomy (NCBI): domain Eukaryota; kingdom Metazoa; phylum Chordata; class Amphibia; order Anura; family Bufonidae; genus Bufo; species Bufo bufo. The sequence continues at coordinate 788,410,159 of NC_053390.1, read as the reverse complement.
TTTACTCAGCTCCATCTCTGTCAGTTCCATTAAGAGCGGTGGTCACACATAAAGAGGGGGTCACGCATCCATCTCAGTGTTTGGACCCACAGCGTTCACACACTTAGGCCTCATGCACACGACCGTTGTTTTATTCCGTGTACGTTGTTCCGTTTTCCGTGATTTTCTGCGGACCCATTGACTTTCAATGGGTCCGTTGACTACTTGGCTAATGCACCGTTTGTCATCCGCGTCCGTGATCCGTTGTTCCAGTCCGTAAAAAAAATATAACCTGTACTATTTTTTTCACGGAGAACGGTTTGCGGACCCATTCAAGTCAATGGGACCGTGAAAAAACACGGAGGCACACAAGATTGTCATCCGCGTCCGCGTCCATTTTTTTCCTATCATTTGCATGGCAAACTTGACTTAGATTTTTTTTTACTTTCCTTCATGTCTGGTGATCCTCCAAAAATAAAGGAAGACACACGGAAACAAAAATGGAAACGGATCACGGAACAACGGAACCCCATTTTGCGGAACGGAACACAACAACTGTCGTGTGCATGAGGCCTTATAGGGACCATGGTCCTGGTCACCAGAGATTCCGGCACTTTTTCTTATAGTGTGCAAGCATGACCACCATGGATGCATTGCAGGGTGGTCGCAACCATGGAAACAAGCAGTGTATAATGTGATGGAAAAACGAATCCAGCCAGCAAAGGAGGCAATATGGACAATAACAATACATTAGTAAGTGCCTTGTATTAAAGGGGTTCTGCAGTTTGTTTAAACTGATGATCTATCCTCTGGATACTGCAGAACCCCTTTAACTTTCTCTACGCGATAAATGCCATTTGCTGAAGTGACACAACCCCTTTAATATAATCTATTAACTCTTTCAGTGCTGTGTTTCTTTATTCTCAACCAATTGTAACACATTAAAGGGGGTGTCCAGGAGTTCAATATTGATAGCCTAGCCAGGGTGGCTTTGATAAAGTATTACATCATTCATCTCAGACAGAACCCGGCGCCCTCTGTAATTCAGACAGAGATAATGTAGTAAGTGATGAAAAGATCTGCACAAAGATGGAGGAAGCATCACAGCTCGCGAGTCCCATCACGGAGACAATTAGTAAGTGGCCTCTTCTGTTGTTATTTGCCGCCATAAATTATCCCAGCCAAAAGGACGTCTAACTACGGCTCTTGTTTAATAGCAGCAGCTGCAACGAGAAGATCGATACTTAGCAGCTTCCGATTTGCTGACCTTACATTTTGCATCTATGGTAAAATCTCCAGGCCTATATCCCATAGAGAATTCCAGACCGCACATAGTCACATCTCAGCTTATACCTACCATAATGGAAATGCTCAATGAAAAGTATTATCAGTAACATTAGTCATGACTGGGGTGCCGCCATCTTCTAGAGGTCTGCAAACCATGGAGATCATGGAGAGTGAGATGCTGGTAGTCGAGAAAATGCAAATGGTTCCAAATAAAAAGACCCAAGGGTATCAGACTCCATCAGTCTGGTATTGATGACCTATCCTGAGGATAGGCCATCAACAGGGACGTAGCCAAAGACTCATGGTCCCTGGTGCAAGAGTTCAGATCGAACCCCTTCCCTCTGTGTTTTGTGGCCAGGGAAGCACTTAGCCCTCCTGCTGCCCCGAATCAAAAACTGCAATGGCACACCCGATGCCAAATTCTTGACCTAACCCCTTCCCTCCAGCCGGAGGTGTAACTTGACCAGCATGCACTTTCTATAATACCGGTGTCTTCTTATGCTGCACAAGGGTCTTTGGGCCCCCTCAGGCTCCTGGGCCCGGTAGCGACCGCTACCTCTGCACCCCCTATAGCTACGCTCCTGGCCATCAATATTAAAATCCTGGCAGGCAGGGGCGGATTGGGAACTTAAAGTAGCCCTGGAAAAAATACTAAAAGTGGCACCGTTTTATAGTGGGGTGCAAACTGATGGAAGGCAGGGCCAGCAATACCATATTGTGGCACATTATACCGCCCCCAACAGAGCCAAATACCACAGTCCATCACAAAAGACATCCCCTGGCCGGCAGTGAGGAAGACCCAGGCGGCCCCCTGGGTAACGACCCACCGTGAAATTTCCCCGTAAGGTCTATGGCCAATCCGCAGGGATACCCCTTTATGCTCTAAACCAATCTTATGGATGCTTTTCCGCAGTGAATCTGGACGTTATTAGCGGGGATAAATTCTGCACCAAATTGTGAGGATTTTGCTGTGGATTTGGTCGTGGAAACATTGTACATTGCAAAGGGTGAAATTGGTAGCAGATATCCGCAATCATAAATCGGACATGTAAATGCTAGCATTCTACTGGAGCCCAGCCTGTCAGATACCAGCTGAGCAAAAATCGAATCACATCCTCACTTAGGCTGGCGCACAGTATGTTTGCACCCATGTACATTTATTAAACAGATAAAAGAATGAATTTAAAAACACTTTGTTAATGCATAACCACGTTCCTTATTAACACACAAAAATGCAGAGCTCACGCATATATCAAATAAAACTGGAGTCCTCCAATTAAAACGACCACTTTGCTCTCATAAAATTGTCTTATATGACAATAGTTTCTCTGGTATAGATAACATTCAGCCAGTTGTTTGGATCAGGTTGACTCTACTTCATGGATCTTTGTACGATCGCTGAAGTTTTCAGATATTCAAAGTTGCGCGCTCAAACAGCGCTTCTTTCCTGCCTCGCTTCCCGATGAACAAACTGTGAGTCACCGTGGCGCCCCACGTGACCAACCGAGGGAGCGGATACAGCGATCCGGATTGGTGCGGCACACTGCAGGCCGCAGTGAAGTAAGACGTGGCCGGTATAGCAGAGTTCTGTTGGTATAACAAACTTCAGTGGATGTAGCAGAGTTGGATCGGTACAATAGATACACTGGTGCGTCTCAATGTTGTTTTGGCCGTGCTCTAGACCTAATGCACACAGGTCCAAAACAGAGAGTGTCGGCGTGATTTCTCAGCAACAGCCAATAGGAAAAACGTTCAGAGAGCTGGGTCGCACACACACTAGACGCGTTTCGGAACGGATGTTCCTTCCTCAGTAGTATTGGTACCATTACACAATTTACTACTGAGGAAGGAACATCCGTTCCGAAACGCGACACTCTCTGTTTTGGACATGTGTGTGCATTAGGTCTAGAGCACGGCCAAACAACATTGAGACACCAGAAAACTGCTGTAAAATAAAATAAATATGGCGCGGCTGCTGGTCCTTCCCTGCATTCGCCACACCACCTTTTTGGGAAAGTGGCAAAGGTGGCAGAGAATTTGCGCAAAATTTTTGCGCAAGTGGTGCTTAAAAAGTTGCACACATTGGCGAAAAATAATAATAAATTAGGCCCTGTGTTCGGTTTTCTTTACACTGCCTTCAGAGCCCTCTAAGATTGGATTGCAAGAATATCGCAGCATGCAGCACTATTCTTGCCGTCAAAATGACAAAAATTACAATGGAAACCTATTGGAAGTCAGTGGGGGTCTGTCGGGTGCCCTTGGTATCTGTTGTTTGACAATTCTGGCGCTGCAATGTAACTTCCAATATAAACGTAAGCCACAGTGCAGATTAAAGGGGTTGAAACCCACCCTCCTGAGCAGACCTGCAAAGGGAAGCATACTTACCTGCTACCCACCCAGTGCTAGCTCATGGCTCCATTACTCTCCGACCTTGGCTGCTTTGCTAAGCTTGACACTGCAGCAATGACCTGCTCCCCTTGTGTCACATAATCATTTGTCATGTAGCAAGGAGAGCAGGTCAAAGCTGCGGCCAGCAGTTGGCTGCAGCAGTGTCAAACCAGATGTTTACAGCAATGGAGTCGAGCAAAGCAGCTGAGGACGGGGAGCGAAGGAGCTGGGACCCAGCGCCAGGAAACACGTAGGTATGTTTCCCTTTGCATGTCTGCTCAGAAGGAGCGGTTTGCCAATCCCCCCCCCCCCCAAAGGTGGCCAATCCGTTTAAAGGGGTTGTTCAGGCTACAGATACTGATGACTTACACTCAGAGGTCATCAGTATCAGGTTTATGAGCAATGACACCTGGCACACCCACCATGGCAGCCGTCGGCACCAGAAACTATACAGTGTACGGAGTGGAAGCAGCTCGTGTAACGCCCCAGAGTGGCATTACCACTTCTGTACCCTGCTACTGTCTCTAATGGGCTAACAAAACGTCATCTGATGTATTTTGTTCAGGTCCTATACACTGTGCATTTCTAATGTTTGCAACTGTTGTGTTCAAATGTAATGTGCCTGTTTCACCAGTAGGTGGCAGCAAACATGGCAGAGCTACAGTTAGGTAGAATGGAGCTTTCCTTTCCATTCTAACCCCCCTCTGGAGAGGAGTGAGCGAGTCCCACTTACTGCAGGAAGGGTGGGGACCAGTGAGAGTGAGTTCCAGCTTACCCCCTGCCAAGGGAGGGTGTGCTGGGCACGTCTCTGCTGGACGTGCCCAAGCCAAGCCAGCCAGAGCACCCTCAGCTCTGCTGGTCATGGAGGCTTAAGCTTAAAGCCTCAGGAGCCAGGAGGAAAGTTCCCCGGCCTAATCTAGAGACAGATGTAGTGTCCCACTACGTAAAGGTGGGCACTACTCAAGGGTCAATTGGGTCATGTTGTTCTCCACCTCCTGTGGAACATGGTCATGGTATTTTGTATTGCATTGTAATGTGTAATGCCATGTATTTCCTGTGGACCAGGCCTGCTAGGGGTGTAGTTTCTCCTCCCAAGCTGTAGAGGGAGCTAGGGAACCCCCTAGTATATATAGTCAGGTACAGTCCAGGAGAGGTGTGTGGTCAGAAGCCAAGTGTGCACTTTAGCCAGAGGTTTAGCTGAAGAGCAGCTTCTAACATGCAGCTAGATAGCCCTGGCTCCTAGCTTGCCTCCAGGAGAAGTTTCCTCCTAAAGTTATCCTGCAGCTTGCAAAGTACAGAGCAGTGCTAACCTTATCCAGCCAAGTAGAAAGCTGAAGGGCAGAAGGTTATTGACAGCAAGTGGATTTATACCAGAGGAAGGTGTCCCTACCCAAGGATAAAGTCAGCTATTAGGCATCTGGGCCTTGGAGAAAGTCAGACAGGATTCTGCAGAAAGTACAGCCTGATCTGTGAGTTTATTTCCCTCTGAGTAATCTTGCTCGGATTTTACCTGCCATTTATGTAAAGCCTGCCTGACATCATTATCCTGCATATGGAACTGTCTGAAGCCTGTATATAGTTGAACTGTTCAGTATAAAGGAGTTCTGGTTCACTACAATCGTATGTACCTCAATTATTCCTCCAACAAATCGGTATGCCACCGTTACCGGCACTGGCATCACGAACTGTAAGGGATCTTGCCACCGGCACACTAAACTTCCAACACCCAGGGCACCTCACCTACCACCCGGCCTGGTCCCTATACACAGAGAGTGCCCCAGAGGATCCATGTGCCAGCCTCTCCATCACTGCTGTACGCCTGCCCAGGGTCTTCTACAAATTGTGAGTACCAAGAGCAACCCTCGGTCTGCTAACTGACCCCCGTGACCTCACATTTGCTCCCCCTGAAGGACTGGCGTATTGCACAGAACATACTACAGAAAGTAGTGCAGCATACAGAAGGAGTAAAGTTGTACAGCCAGCCTGTCAGTACAGCAGAGCCAGGGAGAAACAGATGTAGCAGAGATGAGTTTGCCTGCCAGTTTTCATGCTAAAGCCTGCTGGGACCAAGATAAAGCTTGAAGATTGTCTTGGATGAACATTTATGCAAAGTAAAGCTGCTGTTCAACTTTATATAAGGTCTGGACTCGATTCTTTCTTCAATCCCTAAATTATTCCCCCTATTTATTGCTTCGGAGCCAAAGCCTGGGGTCCAGCCATATCCAGGTAGGAGCACTGTGACACACATAAAGGTACATTTTAGCAGTTCCTAATAGTTTTTTTTATTATTTAATAACACAATATAGTCAGATAAAAGGAAGTTTAAATGGTTTAGTGGGGAGGGAGGAATTAAGGAAAATGGGGTGGAGTGGGGAAACGAATCACTTAGAAGTGTTGGAGTCAGGAACACTGGGGAAAAATACTACAGGAAATAGAATATTGAATTCAATGAAGTATATATGGGTGGAAGTTAAAAAAATATTGGATATTAAAGGGTACTTGCAGTATACACCTATTTGGAAAAATATTAATTTAAAGGAAGTGCAAAGGATTAGGTCTTACATAGATTGGGATAAAAAGGGGGTAAAATATCTAGGTCAAGTATTTAAGGAAGATAAACTGAAGGATTTTGGCTCCTTGGTAATGGAGTTTGGGATCCCCCAAAAGGATATTTGTAAATATTTTCTGCTTAAAAATGCTGTGAGGATACCGGTGAATTTAGATAAATATAGAAAGGAACAATCAAATAGAATAGACAAATTTACTAATGGAGGAGAAAAAAGAGGAACAACGGTAAAAAGATATGGGATTTTGATGGATGGAAGAAAAGAACGGATTACAATACTTGCCAGAGGAAAATGGGAAAAAGAGCTCCCGTCCTTTACGGAAGAAAAATGGAATAATGCCCTTAGAAGTTATATTATGGTGTCGGAAAGGGCCTCACATAAAATCTCCCAGTTTTTTATAGTTCATAGGTTACATCGATCTCCTTGGGCGTTAAAGAAAATGGGGGTAAGAACTTCGGATAAGTGCCCAAAATGTAAGGGTGAGAAGGCGGACCTTATACATTGTTTTTGGAGATGTCCTAAACTTTTCAGGTATTGGAAAGAGATTGTAGAGATTACATCAGTATTTCTGGGTGTTTTTGAAGACCCTGTAGTTTGTATTCTAAGGGCTACAGAACATCTTAAACTAAATAAAGAGACACGATTGGTTTTAAGTAAAGTACTATTTCAAGCTAGACTTCTCATACTTCAGAAATGGGTAAATGAAGATCCCCCCACAGTGGGACAGTGGCAAGAAGCAGTTGTTAATTTGATTAAACTGGAACGGGCGTCCGAGAGATATAGTGTGAGAGCTGTAAAAAGGGGGGGGGGGGGGGTATCTGGGGTAAAATGTTATCATATTGTTGATTATTGTAATATGGACCTTTGGTTGGTCTGATTTTGTATATGTTTTTTATATAACAGATAATAAAAACGAATGAAAAAAAGAAAAAGAAAAAAAAAAAAAAGGTACATTTTAGGCCGCACTATACCACTCGGCATTCCTACACCTGGGACGCGCGTCATTACATCTATTAAGGGCCCTAGCGGGAGGCGCCCCTTGCACTCGCTTCATGCATTGCAGTTTCCAGCGTACCCCAGAACCCCAGCATGTCCACTACACGGTGTACAGAGCCTTCTTCTTCCGCTCCGTACACTGTATAGTTTCCAGCACCGGCCTGAAACAGCTGATCGGTGGGGGTGCCAGGACAGCCATTCACTTGACTGGTTGACATCAGGACATAGGGGGGTCCAAAAGTCCTTCTCCCACTCAAGTATTCTAAAATGCACATGGTAGGTGGGGGCCCAGTTATAGATTTTATATTGGGTGACAAAAACGTGATGTTCATTTGGTAGCGGCAAAATGCCAAGTGAGCTTCTGACAGTTACTGAGTCTTCCTATATCAAGGACTGTGGACGCCATCTGTTTCCAGACCACATCCTTCTCAGCTTGTAGGACAGTGTGACGGTATCATCCGCGTCACCGTCTAGTATTCCCTTCTTCCCTTGAAATAGCACCGCCAAGTAATCCACAGAGAAATAAATCGCTATTATCGCTGGTATCGCCAAATAAGTATATACATTAGCCCAAGCTGAATGCTAGAAATACTTTACTGGAAGGCTTCACATTGAAAAAATACAATTGCTTTTATCCCCTGCTCCCATGCAAGGGAGACACCCACAAAAAACATACATTAACCCATAACACAAAGGTTACAACCCACATAGACACCATGGTTAACATAATCAACACAGGCAGGAGAATACACATTGCCCTCTGTCCTGAGAGATAATCGAATTACAACTCGGTTGTCTCCAGGACAGAGGACAATCGCCAATACACACAGAGAGACAATGGAACAGACATCACTTACTCAAACATACAATGTCCCACCCTTTACAATACACATAGACATTTACCACATCCCAAAATGGCACGAATTAGACCAGGAATTCAAAAGTTAGTACAAGTCTCTTTGGCCTGGCTGTACTTATGGCTTTTCTGCACAAAACCGGTGCATTCAACATGGGACCATAATCGCATGGTAAGAGGCTGGCAAGTAGTCCTCTCCAAGCACTCGTGGCAACCTCAAAAGAGGGGAGTTTGTCACAGACAGGTATCTAGAGACTCCTAACCCAGATTTATGTAGCCTGTAGATGATTGCTACGTGAAGCCTATTTATTAGCGCACCCGATAGCTGGCACATACAGGCCTCGTCTCCTCCTGCTGATGATACGGCCTCTTTCATTGCTATAGGAGCGGACACATAATATGTCATGGGGAATAATGCACTGTCCTGTCTAACCTGCAGAGCGACGGCCATGTCCCTGTCACTAATATAGTTATAATCTAGGAAAAAACAAGTCCATGGTCTGGTCTGAACTGGGATTGCAGTATAAATAGCACATAGTATAGAGCAAGGCCTCTATGGCCACTTTCATCAGGCTCGTCACAGTTTTACGTACACGTACATGTACATGTGCTGTACGTGTTCTTCACGGACAGCACACGTCCCCGTTCATTTTAATGTGTGTATTCAGACATCAGTGTTTTAGCACAAACCGCGTTTTTAGCACGGAAGCATGCTCCATTTTGTTCTGTGGGTCTGCGAAAACAACGGATTCCATCCGTGTTTCACAGATCATTAGGAAGAGATGCTTTAAAAAATTTTTTTCAGCTGTGCAGTGAAACACGGATCGCACATGGACAGCAAAAAACTGACATACGGACCCAACACGGGTCCTTCACGGGCAGCTTCACGGATGGATCTCTGACCACCTTCTCACGGATTCAAGCAAGGACTTGTGAATGAGGCTTTAAGCTGCAAAAACCATTGTCCACCAACGCCCCAATGCTAGTTTAACGTGGTGGGAGCTATATATACAGTATATAGATCTGTGTGCAGTGAGCATCCCCTAGTGGCCCACCATGTTAAAAGGATGCATATGCCTTCCGTCAAATACACAGTAAGGCCTCTTTCACACGGGCGTCATGGATTTCGTCTGGATGCGTTGCGGGTGCATTGCGGCAAATCCACACGAGTAGGGTTAGGTGTTCTGTTGATTTTATTATTTTTCCTTCTAATATTGTTATAAGGGAAAATAATAGTATTCCTAATACAGAATGCTTACTAAAATGTCCATTGAGGGGTTAAAAAAATAAATAAATAAATAAACTCACCTCATCCACTTGATCGCGCAGCCAGTATCGTCTTCTTTCTTCTTCCTGCAGGACCTTCAAAAGGACCTTCGATGACATCATCGTGCTCACCACGTGGTGGACACACAGCATGGGTAACTGTTCTTTGTCCCTTATACTGTATGTATTTGATACACTAATGCACTTGCACTTTATTTGATTTTGTATATCAATATGGACAACTTTTGAACTTTGTATCTGCTGTGTCTTCCTCCAGATGATGTCGCCTTTCCCTGCACTGATGTCTTTTAATCATGTATTTAATTCTGTAATAAAGTTTTGTATTTGATTTGCAAGCGGTATGGTATTGCTTTATAGGTATTTATTTAAGTTATTATACCATAGGCTTTTTTATGATAAGCCCAACCCATCAAGGTGCCAACTTGGCAGATATGTTAATTTTTGGGGCTTCTTGGTTGTTGTGTTACTATTGAGTTCAATGTATACACAGTATACATTAAGCTCCTGAGCTCCCTCTAGTGGTGGCTAGAATTTTATAATATGCTTATGCTGGAGATTTTGCAACTGTGTATCAGAAAACAAAGCTCCAACCACACAATGAGTCTGAGCATAATATTGGAATATTGAACCTTCATTGGTGGGCAACTGTTTTGCCATATTCTGGTGCATGGACGAGACTTATCTTAGCTAGGGTGGACAGGCCCGCCAGAGTACCAGAGGATCCTCTAGTGGACTCAAGCTAGGGTCGGACAGGCCCGCCAGAGTACCAGAGGATCCTCTAGTGGACTCAAGCTAGGTTCGGACAGGCCCGCCAGAGTACCAGAGGATCCTTTGGTGGACTCAAGCTAGGGTCGGACAGGCCCGCCAGAGTACCAGAGGATCCTTTGGTGGACTCAAGCTCTGACAATAATGGACCCCTAGTAAAACAAAGCCCTTAAGGTCCTATATACATGGAGGATGGGCCCTCAGAATCATTTCTTCTGGTGGGCCCAAAGTACTTCAATCCGACGCTGATCTTAGCAATGCTCTGATGTCTGAAAATAATGTCATCCTGCGTTGATGGAGGTTTATTGTCACCGTTGCTGCTCGGTTTGCAATTAGTGAATCCATCTATAAGATTATTTCCAGGAAATGTATTATTGACGCCTCAGAGACAGATAATATGTCCTCTCCCTGAGCAGATTCTGTGCTCTTCTATTCATCAAGCGTACTCAATTAGCGGCTGAATTAGATTACCGTAATATATATTTTCCAGCACGATTTCTTGGAATTAGCACTTTACACTGGAGGGATGGGGTGCTGCATACAATATGAGCATTTCACTTTGTCATTAGGCATACCATTACCTATACATCATGCATGCTTTTAACCTGTGAACTTTATTGTGTACTCAGAAAACACAATGTAATGTGTCCAATCAGCTTGTCACCACCAGGGGGAGCTCACTGCATACTGATTTATTATTGCTCTATGAGAACTTTATAAATGCCTATACAGTGAGCTCCCTCTAGTGGCAATTGCCGGCAGACAGATTTTTATAATTTGTAGCACTGTTAAAGTTGTCTCACTTCAGCAAGTGGCATTTATTATGTAGAGAAAGTTAATAAACTTACACTTACTAATGTATCGTGATTGTCCATATTGCTTCCTTTGCGGCCTTGTTTAGTTTCTCCATCACATTATACACTGCTCATTTCTATGGTTACGACCTCCCTGTAATCCAGCAGCGGTGGTTGCGCTTGCATACTATAGGAAAAGCTGCTGGCCTCTCTGGTGGCCAGGACCGCAGGACAGTGTTTTTTCCTACAGTGTGCAAGCATGACCACCGCTGCTGGGATTACAGGCTGGTCGTAACCCCTAGAAACAAGCAGTGTATAATGTGATGGAAGAATGAATCCAGCCAGCAAAGGAGGCAATATGGATAATCATAATACATTAGTAAGTGCCTTGTATTAACTTTCTCTGCATGATAAATACCATTTGCTGAGTGAGACAACCCCTTTAATGCTTGAAAACTACAATTCTCTCAATTAGGCCTCATGCACATGACCGTTGTGTGTTTTGCGGTCCGCAAATTGCTGATCCGCAAAACACGGATGGCGTCCGTGTGCGTTCTTCAATTTGCGGAACGGCATAGACAGCCATTAATATAACTGCCTATTCTTGTCCGCAAAATGGGACCACGGAACGGAGCAACGGATGCGGACAGCACACGGAGTGCTGTCAGCATTTTTTGTGGCCCCATTGAAGTGAATGGGTCCGCATCCGAGCCACAAAAACTGCTGCTCGGATGCGGACCAAAACAACGTTTGTGTGCATGAGGCCTTACACTGAGGTTACAATACTTAAAGGCGTTTTCCATTACATTACTATTAAAACACATTGGCCCTGATTTCTCATGCCTTCACTCCAGAATTCTGGCTTCAATAAGTTGCAAAATACTGCTTTTGGGACTTTTTTTCACTCACTTTTCGTATTTTTACACCACTCACTCCAGTTTTGAAATCTGGGTAGAAAAGTGGGTGTGGTTAGCTTTGTTAATAAGTTTCACTCCCAATTTATCATTGAAACTTTTTTTTAAAGAAAAGTTGCAAAAAAAGTTGCAATCTCACTCCAGTTAGGCTACGTCTACACGACGACATTTGTCGCGCGACAATAAGTCGCGCGACAGATAGGGCACAACTACACTGCAACATTTGTAGCGCAACATTTTGTTGCACTAATGTCGCGCGACAATTTTTATAATGGCAGTCTATGGTGTCGCACTGCAACATGCAACAGGCACAGTCGGAGAAAAATCCATCTCGAATGGATTTTCTGCGACTGTTGCGTCGCAGTCGCAGCATGTTGCAGTGCGACACCATAGACTGCCATTATAAAAATTGTCGCGCGACATTAGTGCAACAAAATGTCGCGCGACAAATGTCGTCGTGTAGACGTAGCCTTAAAGGGTGGAGTAGGAATACTGGAGGAGCTTTTCCAGACAAAAGTGTTAGGTTTTAGGTTCAATTCCTAGCCCAATTTCGGGCTCAATTCCAGAGAAAGGTCGGTGTGGATCCTAATGGAACCTAGTGATATGCCACCAATGTCTGAGATGAGACAATCCCGTTAACCACTAGACTTAGTGTGCTTTGCTGTCGTCTAGTGGCCATTTTTATATTAGCTTTACAAGGTTATCTATGGTTGTAATTCATAATTTGATTCATCTTGTAACTCCGTCTCATCTGTGAGCTCACATCCTATGTCCTTCATCCTATACCTGTTTGTCAGACATGCATCACAGAACTGGAGAGAGGATTTTCCTTTGACCTCTATCATCCTTTCTCAAGGTACATTCAATAAATGTCCTAAAGGCATATCCATTGCGTCTCTGACATTGGAATTCTACATGTAACAGGTTTCACTAGGGGAATGAGTATGGCAAGTAAGGCATCTTCCACTGCTTGTACAAGACACTTCTCTTATGTACATTGGTGGCAGAAAAAGTTCTTCTGGCTTTGGCTCATAAAAAAAAATGTATTAGAAACTTCAAGAGTGTCTTCTCCTTGGGGGAAAAAATGCAGAATAGCTGTCTTCGAGATGGAAGTGAACTTTCTCTCAAGCGCCACCTATAGATGATTACCCTTAGAATTAATATCCAGAATCCCAACGAAAACCATTCTCTGTATTGACAAGGAACCACAACTCTAAAACAGCACTGTCTAGAGATGGAAGAGTTTGGTTTTGGTCATATCTGGCTCATGCTCCAAGGTTTTTTAAGGGGTTGCGCCATTGATTTACATAATACCCACGTATAGGAGGCACTAGGGAGGCGGTTTTCCTTTTTTCATGGATTTTCCATTCACCATGGCAGCACTTTTTTCCATGGAGGTTAAATACATGACTGTCCTGTGTGGAGGACATGACTGTCATGGAGGTCACTAGTTAAGGAATCCCCTGAGGATAAGGAGCAGGAGCTGGGAGAGGCATTTCCATCTAATCCTTAGTACCACTGCATCCAGAGACGTTCGGATTATACAATACACCACTTTTTCGCATTGTAAGCAGGGAGCTCTTCCATATGTAATGAATGTTGAGGATGTGTTTAACTGTGGTAATTGTGTTAAATGTTGTACAATCACATCTTGCTAAATATTCCATCTTTTTAATCTATTACAATTAGACTGTGATTCTGTTGCTTAGGTTGAAAGATTCATGAGACTTGAATTAAATTCGCATTATTATCATGTATTTCCACTGGCGTCTATTGATGCCTTTCCTCGCTTGATTTCTCGTCTTTATGATCACATTAATGCAGATCTAGGCTCTCCTTGCCCCTGCATCCATCAAAGTATGGATTGAATGTATGGCAGTCCTTTCTCAGCAGCAGACTTTCCAAAAATGTTACCTAGATAGCATATCCTTAGAATGGGCCATCAATTTATGATCACTGGAGGTCCAGCCCCCAGTGATCCTCATGCTAAAACTTAACACGGTGACGACCGTAAGCGTGTGGCTGTAGCTGGTACTGAATCTCAGACCATTCAATGAGCTGCAGTAGAAGACATAGCCATAAACATATGGATGTTACTATGTTGCGTACTAAGGGTGGAGCATCAATGCCCTGTTCTTCTGGTTATGTGAGGATAACCCCTACTCATAGTGCATCGATGGCCATCAAAGTATAATTCTTAAAAACCTCTTATGTTGTCCAGTTTAGAAAACCTATTTTCATCTTTGCGTTAATAGAGGGGGGTCCCTTGTTTGGGATCCTCATCTCTTGGTCATAGTGGAGAAGGACTACAAAGAGCAATTGTTGTTCTGGAGGACCAGGCCTGTCCTGCATTACACAGACAACCCAATGAGTTGGAATAGCAGTGTGTAATCCTTACTTTCCCCCATGAAATTTACTGACCGATTTCCCCGACAAATAACACCTTAGCACTGGGGTTCTGGAAGGGCTAGAGATGAGTTTTATGTCAAGGGACCTTTAATGATAATTTGCTGGCAGTGGCTACAGTAGGTGTTGGATGCTATGGAATTCAACGGTTCCTTCCAAATGTTTTGCACAAGCTACAGTATATATGCAAATTTGTAGGCTCCTTGTGAGATCCTTTGCTCCTGCAAAAGGGGACAAGGCAGGGGTGCTCCCTGTCACTTTCATTGTTTGATATTGCCCTGGAGCCTCTAGCTCATTGTCTTGAGTATCAGCAGGTGTTTCAGTGTTTGCAGATTAGACTTAGGTACTGCTTAATTTGTGGACGATCTCCTCTTATTCATGGCGAATGTCTCTAGAGTATTAATGGGTACCTTGGAGATATTTTCCGAATATGTCCAATTCTCTGGATTTAACGTAAGTGTGTTGATGTGTAAGATTCTTACTGCTGATTCTAGGGAGCAAGCTGCTATGCCTGATGTTGGGACACCAAGGGCAAGAACGGATGGGTGTAGTAGTAGTTTTATTCATGGTTCTGGAGCTCCCAGTGACGGGAAGGGTGTACTGGTTCTTCCCTTCGTGGCACACTCTGGTTCTTGGAATCCTCTTGCCTTATGGAGAAGAACATTTTTTTTACAGAAAAACTAAAGTGCAGACAGTTCAGGACAGTTCTTACTTGCAATGGAATGTCTGGCCCAGCTGTTTCCGACATATAAACACCTTATTTTCAAGCATCCACTCCAAAGGGGAGCTCAGTGCTAAGAGAATAGTACAGCTTCCATTACAGTCAATTGAAACTGTATAAATTCCTATGGACTTAGCTCCACCTAGTGGTGGCTGCAGGCAGCCAGTTTAGTAGTATACTGTATTACATGAAAGGAAGCAGGAGACATAGATCTTGATTTATCAATGTATTTATAGAAGTTGTCTAGCAAATACCCTGAGAAATATGGTGTTCAGAATGAGCGCCGTATTTATGAAGCACTTGTTCCAATTTTTCTGACATTTTGGGTAAAGTGGGAGAGGCGGACTATTTTTGTATTCATTATAATTTCTTCTGCTTGATGATAAATCATCAGAAATCTTGGGTGTTGCACTTTGTATTCTACGTTTCCTGATGCACACGTACTGGGAAACTGGGTGGGTAAGGGGGGCTCATACTCAGTTTTGCTATAGAGTCGTATGAGACCTACATGCAGCCCTGGTGATGGCTACAAGGGAGGAGGGTGGGATTGGTCTTCCTAATATCTGGGGATACAATTTGATTGTGTTAGGGACTAGTTTTTATTCAGAATAGTAGCTGTAGTCTGATTTTGTTTTTTCATGGGATGTATGTATTTTGTTGCACACGCCAAATAGAGCATGACGGAGGTATTAGTTACTTCCGTTCGACCCCCTCAAATTCTTACCTGCCCCATTACATACCAACCCAACCAATGTGTCCCCAGACTTCCTACTCCACACATCATTAACCCAATAAAACACGGACACCGGTCAAAAAATTGCAGAATCTACTGTTATCGCTTTAGGACGAATTCATCTTGTTAAAATGATGAGATTCTCGAAACTCCTATATCCGCTACAGACATTACCCCTCCTAATCAAACATGCCGATATTTCTAAACTATATGAGGCAATATCCCACTTTATATTGCAAGGCAAGCGGCCCCGGATAGCTATGAAGAAACTTATGGCCTTGAGGTCTAAGGGCGGTATGAACCTGCCAGATGTTAGATTGTACAATTTATCCTGTCTCTTCCGACATATCTTAGATTGGGTTCGCAGATCTAATTTCCACTCACAACTTCACTTTGGAAAAAAAATCTATGTTTCCCATGGGATCCTTGCACTTTACTACATACCAGCCTAAAATACTTACCTGTGCATCTCAGGAACTCAGTGGTATTCAGACACACATGGGCTGCATGGAGGACTCTTAGGAAACTCTTTGGCCTTAGCCAGAGGATTTCCAAATACTTATGTTTATGGAACCACCCAGAGTTTGAGCAAGGGAGATCTAATGTTCTCTTCAAAGAATGGAGGGAAAAGGGGATCATGACTGCCCAACATATGATGCATACTACTGACGGACGGTGGTTAACTCAGCAGGAAATTACTGGGCAATATAATCTAAGGTCTTTTCAAGCCATTCAATTTACACAGGTCAAGGACTTCCTCACTGTCAGATTGGCCAACGTATCCAATGAAACTCAACCGAACGGGTTTGATAAGATCTTCAATAGAGGCTCGGGCCCAGAATTAATTTTCTCTCTGTACTTTCAAATCAGGGAGTTTCTGGGTGACGGTATACCGGGACAAGCTTTTAGGACATGGAGTAGAATTCTGGGGGATCAAAAGGTGATAAAATACTCAAGGGATGGGGCTTCATAAGGAATGCTATACTGAATGAAACATGGAGGGATACACATTTCAGGATTATGCATAATTCAGTGTACGCCTTTAATCTCCCTAGAACGGCGGATAGACCAGAAAGATTAACTAGTTGTCCCAAATGTCTAACTCCCAACACTGACCTACTTCATGGGCTGTGGTCTTGTCCACACTCCTCAGCGCTATGGGAGACAATTGCGCTATTTATCAGGGATATTTGGAAACAGGAGATACCACTGACCCCTATGACCTATTTGTTTCACTATTGGGAGGGACGGGGAACAGACAGACCAGGGGAAAGTAATCTGCCCAATCTTTTTCATGCTATATGCATGGTGACTAAAAGAAGTCTACTTCAACACTGGCTGCGACCCGCCGCTCCCACAGGGGCAATAATAATACAAAACTTAAAAACTTTGTTGGCGTTGGAACGCAGAGGGAGGCTGAGAGGCACAAGGAACATAGTGTAAAAAAATGTGTAGGAAAGTGGCGCAATTTTCTACTACATTTCCTCACAGAGGAAGAAATGGATAATGTGATCAGATCTTTTTCTCTAACTCAATGGTAGCTGACAGAGCAATTTAAAAATACGCTAGGTCGATTGCAGTTGAGACCTTGAGACCTATTATGGGATTTCTATATCGATCTTACCCTTACTTCTCATTGTATATGGTTCGCATTTGGGGCTCACGTGTACCTTTGTGATATCTTGAATTGGCAGGGTAATTTTATATATTTCATATTTTATTTTTCTCTTTTATGTTTTATTATTTGATGTGCAGATATGTTGTCTGTACAATGTTTGTATAAAATGTTGTTTGTATTAAAAATTTTCAAAATACAATAAAATCTATTTAAAAAAAAAAAACACGGACACCAGGTTGGATTAAATTGGCCACAGCAGCCGTTTTATTACTAAAATTATAACCTTTTATTACCATAACAATTAACATAACCGCAAACTCCCCCCTCCCATATGCAATGGCATATGCAAATTACAAAATCTTAATTCAGGGGGAGGTCCTTGAAGCCCCAAATACATGATTTACCCCGCCAGGGTGCGCTATCTTGCCTCCAGCCGTTTAGCGCCAGCTCGGAGTCACCACTGATGACCCCCCTAACTTCTGCCACAACCAATGCCAATCATGGGAGTCCAGCTCCAACCGTGGAGCCCTTCCATCATCCCCACCTGAGAATATCTCCAACTTCAAGGACCTCCCACCGCCACTAACACGCAGGCTTGCCCCCTTAAGTCTGCTCGTCCCTCCACACTCTTAGAGCTATCTCGATACCCTCCTGTAAAGCCAGGCACCACATATCCAACCCCACCGCATTCAAGTACACACCATCCGCCCGCCAAAACCCCCCGACACCCTTTTCAAGCGCCACATGTCTCACCACCACTGCCCCATTCCGAGCCATAAAGCGCCCGATCGCTTGGTTAACTTTTACCCGAGCTCTTGTCACGATCAGTGTGGGAGAAAACTTCCACACTGAACACAGGAGGGAAGGGGAACAGTAACAGTAACATTTCTTTAACGACTTATGAAAAAGGAACAGGACACCTCCTAAACAATCCTGATCCGGGCCCTAACTTCCTATCAATATGAATAGACCTTGAAGGTAGGAATATTCATATGCAGGATACCTAGGCCCTAATTTCCCTATAATGCCCTGGAATAAGGTTAGGACCAGAGACAACCCATTCCTCCCCAGATAGACGAAAGGAAGTCTCTGTCTCTGGCCCAAATACAAACAGGGAATATAATAAACACGACACTTAACTTCTGAAGAGAGGGACGAGCAGGAACACCAGAGACAAACTCACACCAGCTCAGTCAAACCCAAATGAAGCTATCTACCGCATAGTCAGAAGGGTGGGGTCAGACTATAAAGGGTAGAAGTGATGACCACTGAGCAACAGCTGAGAAAAGGGAAGTGGTCATTAACCCTATCAATACTGAATCAAGAGAAATAAAGGAGGCTGTTAGATTCCTCCACGCTCAGCCAGTCTCCTTGATCTCCTCCTGACATCAGTCACCTGAGGGACCGTGACAGTACCCCCCCTTCTATGGGTGACCTCTGGGCACCCAGGACTGACCTTATCAGGATGAGCTCTGTAAAAGGCCTTCACCAGACGATTCACATTAACATCGGCCGCTGGAACCCACATCCTCTCCTCTGGTCCGTAACCCTTTCAGTGGACGAGATACTGGAGGGATCTACAAGTACGGAGAACTCCGGAGTCCATAATCCTGCTGATTTGAAATTCTAAATTGCCGTCCACCATGACAGGAGCGGGAGGCAATGAGGACGGCGCAACAGGTTCGACACATTTCTTTAACGACTTATGAAATACATTATGAATTTTCAAAGCCTGAGGAAGTTCAAGACGGAAGGCTACAGGGTTAACAATGGCAGTGATCTTATATGGACCAATAAATCTTGGGCCCAACTTTGAAGAACTAAGAAGTTACCTTAAGCTTAATGTTTCTTGTGGACAGCCACACAGAATCACCCACTCTCAGCTCCGGACCATTCATACGTCTCCTGTCAGCCACACACTTATACCTGTTGCCCATTTTTTTCAAGTTATTTTAAATTTTCCGCCAAATGCGAACACAGTAAAGAGGAAAATAGTTCCTCCTCAGGAATACCGGAAGTTTTGAGAACCAGAAAATGTGCCAAACTGTGGGTGGAAACCATATGCCCCAAAAAACCGCAAGTTATCAGTGGACTCCTGTCTATGGTTATTAATGGCAAACTCAGCTAACGACAAGAATGAAGACCACTCCTCCTGGTTCTCTGAAACAAAACATCTCAAGTAAGTCTTCAGATTCTGATTGGTGCGCTCCGTCTGTCCGTTCGACTGAGGATGAAAAGCTGAAGAAAAGGACAATTGTACCCCCAGTCGAGTACAGAACGCTTTCCAGAATCTGGAAACAAACTGAGTCCCCCGATCAGACACCACATCAGAAGGAGTGCCATGTAGTTTCACAATGAACTAAACTGAGAAAAAGAAATACCAATAACAGCCGCACCTCCAAGAATCAATGGTAATTTATTGAAAATACAAAGTTTAAAACCATGGACAAATGCAACCTAATCCCACTGGAGGGAGAGATTGATGAAGATGAAGCAAACATCATCCAAGGATACCATGAGTAATATGGTGCTAACATGAACAAAATACATCCATAAGACCAAAATAATATACTTATCCGGTAGCACAGTGGTAACACAGGAAGAGAAATAATGATAATGAGCAACCCTTCAGTGGGACAAGCAGGAGAGAATTCCTCACGCGTATCGCTAGTAACCAACTAGCTTCATCAGAGGTACATGGACCTCTGATGAAGCTAGTTGCGCCATTTTGCTAAACCGATCAACTACCACCAGGATCACGTTTTTTCCCGAAGAATTCGGTAAATCCGTGATAAAGTATGTGTCACCTTAGCACGAGCATAGGTACAACAGGCTGACACATAGTCTTCAACACACTTACGCAGCCCCGGCAGGGCCGGTACAAGGCAGGGGCCGAAGGAGCGGGTGCCCTGGGCGCTACCATTTGCGGACAGGAGGGGGGCGCAGGTGAAGTGCTGTGCCCCCCCATGTGCCCCCCCAACTAAAATGCCCCCCCAAGTGAGCCGCCGCCGCCGGGCACAGGGAGATGAGCGCTTCCATTGCGCTCATCTCCTTAGTAATCTGCCTGTGCCAGCGGAGGTGCAGGGGAGGGAGAGGCGTGTCCCTTCCCCTTCCTCTGATAGGCTGCAGGCACTAGGCCGGCAGCCTATCAGAGGCCGGCGAAGGCGGGGCGATGACGTCATCGCACCGCCCGAGCCTTACAGCGCGGGACACAGGAAGAGTCTGCATCGCATCGCTGACACTGAGGTAAGTATACGTGTTTTTTTCTGTTGTTTTTTTTTTTTACAATAGTGTTACTGGCATTGGGGGGGGGGGGGGCGGCTTATTACAATGGGGGGGGCTTATTACAATGAGGGGGGCTTATTACAATGAGGGGGGCTTATTACAGTGGGGGGACTTATTACAATGGGGGGGCTTATTACAATGGGGGGACTTATTACAATGGGGGGGCTTATTACAATGGGGGGGGCTTATTACAATGAGGGGGCTTATTACAATGGGGGGGCTTATTACAATGGGGGGATTATTACAATGAGGGGGCTTATTACAATGGAGGGGGCTTATTACAATGGGGGGGGTTATTACAATGGGGGGGCTTATTACAATGAGGGGGGCTTATTACAATGAGGGGGGCTTATTACAATGGGGGGCTTATTACAATGAGGGGGGCTTATTACAATGGGGGGGCTTATTACAATGAGGGGGCTTATTACAATGGGGGGGCTTATTACAATGGGGGGCTTATTACAATGGGGGGGCTTATTACAATGGGGGGTCTTAATAATGGCACATGATGGGGGGGCTTAATACTGGCACATGATGATGGGGGGGCTTAATACTGGCACATGATGATGGGGGGGACTTAATACTGGCACATGATGGGGGGCTTAATACTGGCAAGTGATGGGGGGGCTTAATACTGGCACGTAATGGGGGGCTTATTACAAGCACGTAATGGGGGGCTTATTGCTGGCACGTAATGGGGGGCTTATTACTGACACGTAATGGGGGGCTTATTACTGGCACGTAATGGGGGGCTTATTACTGGCACGTAATGGGGGGGCTTATTACTGGCACGTAATGGGGGGGCCTATTACTGGCACGTGATGGGGGGCTTATTACTGGCACGTGATGGGGGGCTTATTACTGGCACGTGATGGGGGGCTTATTACTGGCACGTGATGGGGCTCTTGTTACTGGCACATTGGGGGGCTCTTGTTACTGGCAGTGGCACGTTATTGAGGGCACTTATTACTGGCACATTATTGGTGGGCACTATAGGGGCATCTACTGAGGCCACAAAGAAGGGGTGTTTTATATGGGGGGCTCTGTACAGTAGCATTTTATACTGGGACACATTATGGTGGGTACTATGGAGAAGGGGAGAGAGGAGTACTATGGAGTCATCTACGGGGGGCACTAAGAAGGGGTATTTTATACTTGCAAATTATGGGGGACACTGAGGGCATCTACTGGGGCACGATATATGGGGCATTTTATACTGGTACATTATGGGGGGCACTAGCAGGAAGGGGGGAGAGGAGCACTATGGAGCCATTTACTGGGGCACTATATAGGGGTATTTTATACTGGCACATTATGGGGGACATTAGCTCAACTGGGGGCATTACAAGGGGGTATGTTTTGCACATTATAAAGAGAATTCTTTCTACTGGGGGGCATTATGGTGGGTTTTATTACTCCCCCATGGTATGACCCCCTAGTAGCAGCACCAGCCTCTCCCTGCTCTGCTATCCCTCTGCCCCTTCTCCAAATCCTTATTATGAAATCTTTCTCATTAGGATAAAACACAACATCAGCTCCGCCGAGCCCCCGGCCAAAGTGTTGAAGTGGCGTCCGAGATCCCCAAGGGCCAAGCCAAGTAACTGTAAGTGTTCATGTGAAATATGCTTTTTTTATATATGTACACTCCTGTGAGAGGCGGGGAGGGAGATCTGTGGATGACACTGTTATAGGGAGGGAGATCTGTGGATGACACTGTTATAGGGAGGGAGATCTGTGGATGACACTGTTATAGGGAGGGAGATCTGTGGATGACACTGTTATGGAGGGGGAAATGGGGATGACACTGTCATGGGGTGGATCTGGGGATGACACATATAGCATAAGATGCTATATACGGTATGTGGCATCCACAGATCCCCCCCATAGCAGTGTCATCCACAGATCCCCCTCTCTATAAAAGTGTCATCCACAGATCCCCCTCTCTATAAAAGTGTCATCCACAGACAGCTGGACTTTTCTTCCCTGTTGCGGTTTTAGGTATTGGGTAAAGTATTGTAGCATTTCTAAGCGTACTTGTGTAAATGTATCATTGTTATAGCTGCCCCCCCTACTTTTGTCCTGGCCCCCAGTGTGCCCCCCCAAAATTTGAAAGCTAAAGACGCCACTGCGCCTACACCGTCCACACCAGCCATGTCAGCGCTGCTCCTTCTCTCCCCCTATGAATTTTGTGCCGACTGCGCTCCTGGCTCGGGCTCCCTTTCCTCCTCTGCGTTTCCTCGCCCCCCCCCCCCCCATGGAGGATTCATTTGGTTGATACCACCGGCGTGCGCCGTGTGACGTCACGCGGCTCACGCCGGAGGCGAGGTGTGAGGTGAGAGAGGGAGGACTCGCGCAGCCTACAGGGAGCTGTGTCGGCGCGTGAAGAACAAGCCACGAGGAGCCTGCCTTCACTAGCTGCTACTCACACACAGACTGTAAAAAGTAAGAAAATAATGTAATACAAATAACAAACTAATTTTTTTATTAAAAAAATTATGGTCATCTCAGTCCAATCCCCCCCCCCCCGGGGGGGGGGGGGGGGGGGGGGGATTGGACTGAGATGATCATAATTTTTTTTAATAAAAAAAAGCAGTTTAAAGAAATGATTTTGTGTTATTTTAAGCTTGCCTTTTCTGTAAAAAACAAACAAACATTAATTGCAGCTTCACTGTGCCATCACATGCAGCCACTCTGTGCCCACCAACCGTAGCCACTGTGCCATCAATTGTCGCCACTATGCCCATCATGCAGCCACTGTGCCACCTAACGCAGCCACTGTGCCATCACATGCAGCCACTGTGCCAACACACTCAGCCACTGTGCCATCAATTGTCGCCACTGTGCCATCACATGCAGCCCCTGTGCCATCACACACAGCCACTGTGCCAACACACGCAGCCACTGTGCCACTCGTCAATTTTCGCCACTTTGCCCATCAAACGCAGCCACTGTGCCGATCAAACGCAGCCACTCTGCTCATCAAACGCAGCCACTGTACCCATCAAACGCAGCCACTGTACCCATTAAACGCAGCCACTGTACCCATTAAACGCAGCCACTCTGCCCCTCAAACACAGCCACTGTGCCCATCAAACACAGCCACTGTGCCCATCAATTGTTGCCAGTTTGCCCCACTGTGCCCATCAATTGCCGCCAGCGTGCTGCCAGTTTGCCTGATCAATTGCCACCAGTATGCCGGGGGGGGGGGGGGGGGGCGCAGTTTGCCATCTTCGCCCTGGGCACCAAATGGCCTTGTCCCAGCCCTGAGCCCCGGCCATCAAAATCTGCGCGAGATGACATTGACAGTGGATCTACTCGCAGGGTGTCCAGCCAAGACAGTACAGTGATGTTCCTTAAATACCTTGTGACGTAAGTCTGAAGGAACAAACAATTTCCCTGGAGGACAAGAGTCATCCTCTTGGGCCTCCAACACCTTAGCCTGATTTTCAGGATATAGGGCAGATATGACTACCCCTTCAGACATAATAGGACTAGGATCTTTAAAATCATCCCTCAGGAAAGCTTCATGACAAAGCATCCGCCTTGACGTTCTTAACCTCAGGGCGGTAGGTGACAATGAAGTTAAATCTGGTGGAAAACAGAGACCATTTGGCCTGCCTTGGATTCAGTCGTTTAGCCGACTCAAGGTAAGCCAGATTTTTGTGATCAGTAATTACAGCAATAGGATGAATTGCTCCTTCCAACCAATGGCGCCATTCTTTAAAAGCCAACTTAATGACCAGCAATTCCCTATTACCCACGTCATAGTTTCTTTCAGCAGTCGAGAGTTTTTGAGAGAAAAAAGCACATGGGCGCCATTTACTAGGTGAAGGACCTTGCGACAACAATGCTCCCACCCCTACCTCGGATGCGTCAACCTCTACAATGAATGGCTGAAACACGTCCGGTTGCACCAGAATAGGGGCTGAAGCAAAACATTACTTCTCGGCAGAAAAGGCTTGCAATGCTGCCTCAGACCAAACAGAGAAATCAACCCCCTTCCTAGTCATGTCTGTGAAAGGTTTAACCACAGTAGAATAGTTCAAGATGAATTTACGGTAGCAGTTGGTGAATCCCAAATAGCGCTTTCAGGAATAAGATTGACAGGACAGTTATACTCCCGATGCGGGGGTAACTCCTGGTTACCACTCTCAGAAAACACGTCAGAAAATTCGGAAATGAACGAGGGTACAGTTTTAGTGGTGACCACAGAGAAAGACGTATTTAGACTTTTGTCCATGCAAAAATCACTCCAATCGAGAATCTGTCTCGCTTGCCAGTCGATGGTAGGGTTATGTTTGCTTAACCATGGTAAGCCCAAAACTATCGGTGCAGGCAGACCCTCCAACACACAACATAAGATAGATGTCATTCACTACCTGCGACCCATGAATACGAACAAACTGTCCATCAATCAGGTTAACCCCAGCCCCACTGTTGATAAATACCTCGATTTCCACAGTTTTGGACTCTAGCGCCACCTCGGCTGACAGGAGAAATCGGGTACTACCAGTAAATGACAAAAGTAAGTTTTCCTGATCCCCACGCACACCACCAATAGTAATTTGGGGATTAAGCGTTTTGTGTTTGTTTACACCTTGACGTTGAATGTTCGGACAAATATTCACGAAATGTCCCTTTCTTTCACAACAAAAACAGACTCCCTTCATATGACCAGAGCTCTTACCAGCAGTCCAGGAGTAGCTCCCCCCAACTGCATAGGCTCCTCACAAGGCGTAATCACAGGTGTCTCTTTAGCATAAGCAAAGCAAAGGAAGCCGCCACCTTATCTGACAGTACGTCCTGAGGGTGAGGACCCTTAGATCTCCCCCTCAGGCGTCTATCCAGATGTACATCAAGGGACATAGCTGCTTCCAATGACTTAAGTTTTTCATGAAAGGCCAACGTGTCCTGCAGCCTCTCAGATAGACCCTGACAGAACTGGCTACAGAGAATCATTCCACTCCGTATCCGTAGCCCATCTCCTAAATTCAGAGTAATAGATTTCTGCGGAGCGCTCTCCCTGCCGTAAACCACGTAACTTGGTCTCAGCCTGAGAGATCCGATCCGGTCATCATAAATTAAGACCCAAAGCTCTAAAAAAATGAATCTACCGACTGAAGGGACGGAGATCCAGTCGGCAGAGAAAAAGCCCAAGACTGTGCATCATCCTTAGGCTACATGCACACGGCCGTTGTGTGTTTTGCGGTCCGCAAATTGCGGATCCGCAAAACACGAATGGCGTCCGTGCGCGTTCCGCAATTTGCGGAACGGCACGGACAGCCTTTAATATAACTGCCTATTCTTGTCCGCAAAGCGCGGACAAGAATAGGACATGTTATATTTTTTTTGTGGGGCCACGGAACGGAGCAACGGATGCAGACAGCACATGGAGTGCTGTCTGCAGCTTTTGCGGCCCCATTGAAGTGAATGGGTCCGCATCCAAACCGCCAAAACTGCGGCTCGGATGCGGACCAAAACAACGTCCGTGTGCATGAGGCCTTAAGCAAAGAAATGATCATACTCTCACGTTGACACTCATCCCCAGAAGAGTATGGACGCATTTTAAAGTACAACTTACACGATTCCCTGAACCGAATGAAATTGTCACTACCCCCAGAAAATCTGTCCGGGAGGGCAATCTTAGGTTCAGGGCAGGCCGGATACCCACCTTCGTAACCAGCCGCCTGTGGTCTCTGAATCCGTAAGACTGTCGCGTGGAGGTCAGCTACCTCCAAAGACAGTCCCTGCAGATGTTCGGCCAGTGCAGACATAGGATCCATAGCTGCACTGACCTGAACGAAATGGCGGTTTTTATGGCGGTAGATAATGTCATGATCAGTGTGGGGGAAAACTTCCACACTGAACACAGGAGGGAAGGGTAACGCTAACTGGGCCTGGAAACTAGGGAAGGAACAGGACACCTCCTAAACAACCCTGATCCGGGCCCTAACTACCTATCAATATGAATAGACCTTGATGATAGGAATATTCATATGCAGGATACCTAGGCCCTAACTTCCCTATAATGCCCTGGAATAAGTTTAGGACCAGAGACAACCCATTCCTCCCTAGATGGACGAAAAGAAGTCTCTGTCTCAGGCCCAGATACAAACAACAGGGAATATAACAAACACAAACAAACGCGACACTAACCAGAGATAGACAAAAGAAAGTCTCTGTCTCTGGCCCAGATACAAACAGGGCATATAACAAACACGACACTTAACTTCTGAAGAGAGGGACGAGCAGGAACACCAGAGACAAACTCACACCAGCTCAGCCAAACCCAAATGAAGCTATCTACCGCATAGTCAGAAGGGTGGGGTCAGACTATAAAGGGTAGAAGTGATAACCACAGAGCAACAGCTGAGGAAAGGGAAGTGGTCATTAACCCTATCAATACTGAATCAAGAGAAATCAAGGAGGCTGTTAGATTCCTCTACGCTCAGCCAGTCTCCTTGATCTCCTGACATCAGTCACCTGAGGGACCGTGACAGCTCTATTCAATCCCTCTACCGATCGAGCACCCCGCCATACCTTCCGTGGAACTATGTCTGACCACACAGTCACCAGCCCCGGGAACAACGCCCACAACCTTAGCAAGTTGAACTTCACATCCCTAACTAATTCTCGAAAGGGCCTTGCTCCCAAGTCGTTGCCACCTACGTGCAGCACTAACACATCTGGCTTGACAAACCTGTGTACCTCAGGAAAAACTCCCCCCCAAACCATCCCCCTACGACCCAACCATCTTACTACTGCCACCGATCGCGCAAAGCCAAGCTGTTGACCATCCGGCCGAACCGCTGCCCGGATGGCTCCCCAGAAGACAAACGAATGCCCCAAAATCCAGACCAAAGCTGGTTCCGAACCTGAAACGAGAGAAAACAAAAACACCAAGAAGCAACAACGCAGAAATACACTGTCCCCTTAAGTTATCAACCCGAAACTAAATTTCATACTTGATCAGGAAGGATATATGACCTAAAACGAATGGATTCCCAACACCCGATTCGCTTTATCACCTCATCCCCCGACCCCCACCAAGCCGCCTCCGTCGCAGCCCCAATCCTGAAAGAGTGGCTTGAATAGCCTGCTCGCCCTACCCCCAACTGATCCAAACATCTCTTAAAAATAGCTGTAAACTGGAAACGGGACAGAAACGACCCATCTGCATGAACTAATAAAGGAAAAACTTCCCCCTGTGCCTCTGCCCCATACTCCTGCATACAATGCACCGGACACATCAAACACCCCGGAATAGGAAACAGCACTACTCTGCGCCCGCTACCTTCCACATCCGTTTTAGACCTCCGAATTCCACTCTATCCCGGAACAGATCCGGAAACAGCCGCAGTTCCCTTACCAAACTACACACCTTTTGTAACTGTTCCCCTGATCTCAGCAGCAAGGAAAAAGACACCAGCCGCCTGATATCCTCCCCCGCCCGCAACTGACGCCAACCTTTCGAAGCCCGCACAACTAGAAAATCGGTCATTTTTCTCAACTTAAAACCAAAAGCCAACACCGTAACACAGCTATTCATTTTTTAAATCGACCAGCCCTCCTCTGGACAATGTCCTACAAATGACAACGGCACCTCTAAATCTTCTTCCTTAATACCCAACCTAGCGCACCACTCTTCCCAACGCCACCAGGCTTTTAAATATGACTCCCACGTACAGGGCAATAATGATGACTAAATGAGCCCTGCTACGGTCCCTCCAGTATGTCCCATAGACACTTTGGGCACTCCAGCCCAACCTCCTCTGCATCTGGGGCCAGCTGCCGAAAACACTTTGAAGGAGAGAGGGCGTCAGCAATACAGTTATCGACCCCGGGTACGTGCCCCGCCACCACCCAAGCATTGACCGACAAACACTCCAGTACCAGCCGCTGTAACAACCTCACCACTAAAGGCGACGAAGCCGACAAACCACTAAACGCCTGAACCACTCCCAAATTATCACAATGGAATCAAACTTTTTTGTTTCTAAAAACCTACCCTACCCCCACAGCATAACCGCCACTACAATAGGGAAAAGTTCTAACAGGGCCAAATTCTTCACCCAACCCTTTTCCACCCAACTATCTGGCCATCCTTCCGCATAGTGGCGTACATAGAGAAGTAAGGGCCCCATAGCAATGATCAAACCAGGCCCCCCACACAGGACAGAAGGATTTCTGCCTAAACCCTTTTCAATGACCCTTGGGCCATTTTTCCACTGCCTCATTTGCTAAAAGTTGTTCCTTTAGAGGGTAGAGTCTTGACCAAGTTTTCACCTCCAGTAGAAGGAGATAATCCCAACTAAGACTGGGCCCCCTCTTGCCCTGGGCCCCATAGCAGTGGCATGGTCTGCCGCTGTGGTAGTTACGCCCCTGCTCCCGCACACCATTGACCCCCACAGTAAACGCCATAACCACCTCCCCCTGCCGCATTGGAAAACAACTCAAAATCAAACCCCTTCACCACTTCCCCAATAAATAGCGAACGACCGTTATAACTATCCAAAAATTAGCTCCAACCTGCAAATCCGCCTTCAATTCCTGACCTAACAGAATATAATGGTGTGGTGCCACTATTCCCGCCGTTGCCTTCGATAACCTTCCGCTAAAACCCTCCCCATAGGCATAATACGGCACGCAAAATTAAGTTTCCCCAGGAGTGACTGAAGCTCGCGCAGCTTAATCTTCTGCAACCGCCGCACCCTCGCTACTTCTTCCTTTAGATCTTCCAGCTTGTCAATGGGCAACCTACATTCCATTCGTACCGTATCAATCACTATCCCCAAAAAATCTTAATTCCATACCTGGCCCCATCGTCTTCTCTGTTGCCAGGGGAACACCAAATGTACCAAACAACGAACTCAACGTGTGCAGCAACAACGAACAAACGCGTGAGTCCGGGGGGCCAATACACAGGTAATCATCCAAATAGTGAATGATAGATTCACATCCAGATGAATTCCCATTCCAGAAACGCACTAAACATCTCGAAATACGCTCATGACAGGGAACAGCCCATAGGCAAACAACGATCTACAAAAAAAAAACATCCCAAAAACATCCCAGCAGATGCAAACTATTCGGATGTACTGGCGACAGCCTAAACGCCGCTTCAACATCTGTCTTTGCTAGTAACGCCAATTTTCCAAACTTCCTAAACCATGCAACTGCCGCAGCCCTCTTATCAGGGTATCTACTTAGGAACGGTTCCATCCTTTCCAAACGGACCGGCGTCACTTTGCTATTGCCATCGCCCCCTTTCTGACTGCCTCCCCTGAAGCTACGGGTAGCTCCGTGGGACCCACCACATGTGGAGCACTCGTGCTTTGAAATTGCACTTAGCTCCAAATTTGCACCCCCCTTCATTGAACAGGAAGCACAACCCCTTTGCGGACTCTGCCGCAAAACCGGATTGCCCCTTTGCCCCTCGCCCCCGGATTCCCCCCGAAAGGACTGACCTGGCCTAACTGACGCTGTCACCTTCAACCACAAAGCAATGTCCTTGTGGTCCCATCTAATGTTCGGGCGCACCGCCTTCCGCTGTCTGAACTGCTCATCGTACTGCAGCCATGCTTGCCCCCCATACACCCTGTAAGCTTCGCCAATAGCGTCCAAATAGCAAAACAATGCCGAACAACACTCTGGCGACTTTTCCCCAATCACACTTGCTAATATTGCAAACGCCTGCAACCAGTTCGTAAAAGTCCTCGGTATCAAGCGATACCTCAGTTTTTCCTCATCCTCCTTCTTACCCTTATCCTTCCTTGCTCTATCCAAGTTACATTTTTCCAAGGGGAGCAGGGAAAAAATATCCACATACGCCCCTTTCCAAATCCGCTCCCTCGCCTCTTGCTTCAAATGCGCCCCCAACAGGCCCTCAAAACAAACATAAACCTCTCCTTTGGCCTTATCATCTAACCTCACCGACTCGTCCTCCACCACACCACCCGCCTGCGTTTGAACTGACGCCGTGTTCCCCCGCAAACCTAACAAGGCCCCCCATCACCCCCCATGCTGGCAACGGGGACGCACCCCCCCATGCTCCAACTTGCTAACAGACCAATAACTGTCCTAAACCCCTACCTAAATCAGACGGAGGTGCCCCAGCCCCCCCGTTCCCTGTACTCTCTACCAACTGAGCTAAAGGTCCCCAGGTCATCTCACCTGGCTGCCTGGGTGCTGTATCCCCATCAGCCGTGGGTCCTGACTCCAGATGCCCGATCCTCTGCGCCGATCCAGGGGAAATAACTTCCAGAAGCTGTCCCCTGGCTGAGATCAAGCCAGGGACGTTGAGGCTGACATTCTCACTCAAATCTTCAGAGGGGGCGCAGCCCCCCCCCCTTCTTGCTCTGCTGAATCAAGGGGCCTGCAGCCTCCTGCCGCATGGCTCGCAGCAGCCCTGGTCCGGACGCCATCTTGACCACGCCGAGGGGCCCCTTTCACTCCTGGACGTTCCTGCTCCAGACCCCATGCTGGTGCTTGTCGCCGGCTGAGGAGACCTGCCCCGGTCACCTTGCAAGCTCCGCCTACAAACTGGATTCCTTCCATGCCTGGGCGTGCGGGAGGAGGCTTTCCCTGCCGCCTGCAGGCGTGAAGGGTCCTCGGAAGGGCTTCTAATGCGGAGCTGAGCTCGGGGAAGACATGTCAGGGCTGAGGCGCGCCGGTGGCCGGGCCCACCGTGGCCGGAGTGAAGAAAGTTGAGGCAATGCGGATGCCTCAGACGCCCCCCTCAGCAACTGCTTTACGCGCTCCTGCGCCCACCCTGTTCCATGAACCTTCGCTGCTGCCCTCAACTTCCTCAACATGGACTCCAGCTGCTCCATGCCGGTAAGGTGCTGGTGCTGCTGCTGTTTGCCCTAAAATGTCTCCCTTTCTTCCCCCTGCCCACATACTTACCCCCCAGTTCCCACCTCCCTTAATTAAACCACCCAATCCCTAACCCTCAGGGGTCTCCCTGAACCAACCCCCATCATGGGCGCCTCCCCTAAAGGCTCTGCCCCCCGGTCCGGCTTTTCTTTAGCTTCATAAATCAAGAAGTCTATAGTTCTTAGAGATACCATTATGACGTGGAAAGTGGTACGTAAGAAATTGCAGCCATCTTACCAAATCTCAAAATATCTACCACTGTGAATCTCCTTAGGGTAGGAACAGTGGTTTATTTGGACAGTGGCGAACAAAGGAGTTACAGCGGTGGTCCGTATCTACCCTGATCCAGGTTTCCAGCAGTTTGGACCCAACGACATGCCTGTCTTCCCTCCTTGCCACTGGAGTAGCCCTAAAGCACGCAGGCTGCAACCCTACTTCCTGCTGCTATGTTTTCTTCTGCTGTAGGACGCCCATGCTCTCTTGCATTCTTAAAAGGCCAGTGCACGCACCCTAATCAGTTCCAGCCATCCCTCCCTAGGGTATTTAAGGCACCTTCACCTGTGGGAGGATGCCTGAGCAATAGGTTCTAGTTGTCTATTTTCTTCACTCTCTCGTGTACTGACTTCTGCCTGTCTCCTGATTTGATCCTTTGCTTCCTGACCTCTGCCTTGTTTCTGTACTGACAATAAACTGTCCTGACCTTTGTACTGTTTATCTATTGCCCCTACTCTGTCTGCCCTGACCTCGGCTTGTCCCTGACTAAGGAGTTGCCTGATCCTTTGGTGCTTTCTTGACCTCCATGAGTCAGCTGTCACAGAACATAGGCTACACCAAGAGGTAGCAGCCTGGTGGTTTCCCTGCAGAGGAGTCCAGATCCCTGTATAGGAGAGATAATAAACATTAGAGTTTTAAAAAAAAATTCAGACCCAGACCCCACATATTCAGTTTCAGACCTCATAAACTTGCTATATGCAGTTCACACTCAAGCAGCTCACAGCTCTGTCACCTTGTGGCTTTCACCTCAGGCTTGAGGAGCAGCAGAGGTCATGTGACCATATGCAGTTCCTCCAGATTATTGCACAAAGTAGCTTTGTCATCGTTTTTTGACGCAACTTGTGGAAAAAAACAAAACACATTTGGGCACCTTGGGTGGCCATGGGACCGCTCAAACCTGCCTTGGCCTATGGATGTCAACTTTAGATGTTCATCCCATTTTTGGTGGAGTGCTATTCCAGAATTCTCTTTCTTTTTAATGGAGAGGGACGAATCAAGCTGCAGGTCTGATTTTAGAAAGTCCCTTCTATTCTTACCCCACCCTGATGATGGTGTACTATATAGTGCCCAAATAATACCGCCTGATCAAAAAAATAAAATGTAGCTACCTCTTATGCTGCTTTACTTCCACAGGTTTGGACACTATGTGTGGGATCAGAAGTGCAACTCTAGGTGCCACTATCAGTAGAGATAGATGAGACTGTACAGGTCGAGGGGGCAGTAGTGAAGATGGGAATTGGGGCTTCATTGCTCTCTAAATCAGTGGGGTCCAAGCTTCCCCTCCCTAGTAATGCACACAATATTCCCGTTGCCCCATCACAAGAGCCTTTGTAACTTGGACAACGCTGTGACTCAGCGGACCTATTCAGTGTTCTGGCTGCGATCGGAAGACAGCTGACATTTGCCTGATGACTAGCACTGGGGTATGGCCAGATAATGAGAAGGATAAAATGTAAAAGTACATAGAATAGCATTAGATATAATTATTCTCACTTTTTGCTTACATTGCAGGAAAGGGGGGTCCCGTACATGGAGAAATAAAGCGGTGTCTGCAAATGGCTTTGTCCCTTTATTAATTGGGCCCTGCCAGCCAAAAGATATGCTACCATCATGAACATGGCCCTTAGGGGAATCCCATCTCATGAAGGGATGGCACACTGCTGGGAACCCCCCACTGATCCTGAATATGATGAGTTTGTAGCACTGCAGCCCCTTCATTCCCACACTTGCTGGGGGTCCCAGAGGTTGGACCCTCACTGATTTTAAAGTGACGTCACGTTCCCTTTAATGGAGAACTACATCGAGAACCTGAAAATAGCCTTGTGCCGAGCATCCATAAATCCACAACTTCCTCCAATTCACAACTCCAAGCTCAAATCCTAACTATTGAACTCCTGAACATATGCCTGATGGCAGTTGAAGATTTAAACTGAGCGCGTGCGACCACCTTAGTGAGATGGACAAAAAAAGAAAAGAACAAACAGCAGGTGGCGCTATACAGATATATTCTGCTGAATAATTCAGTTGCTGTGGTACATTTTTAATTACATGCAATTACAAAAGTATTTCGATCCAGGTGCTGGTTTGAAAACTGTAGAATAGTTGAATGAAAATCTATGTGACAGATGACAGCTTGCACGGCGCTGCGCTGGAGATCAGATGTTCATCTCTTCTCCGTCCTTATTACAGGGAACATATTTAATTCTTGATCTTGCATATTGGTTTGTAACACCCACCACCCTTTACCTGTCATCATGTCTTAGGAGTACCATTGCGGAGACTGCTCGGTTGCTATGACGGCTCGCCATGGCAACAAGCATCACCTAATTCACTGCGCACGCAGCACTTGCTCACAAATGCTGTGCTGCTAGCAGATCGGAGCAGCCATTTCTGATCCTCAGAAGACAAAAGAAAAGCAGGGAAAGGTACAATGCATGCCCACAATCATCCATCGCTGCAGGGACATATTTCACCTATCATTCGGGATTTGCATGCCGACACTACAACCTCATGATATAGCAGAGACGTGGCGTTTAGCTAAATCTATATTGTGCCTATAGGGGATTGCAATGTCACTGTAAACCTCAGCTGCCGTTAGCTGTTGAAGACGGGGTATAATGCTATTAACAATATGTATGCTGTGTGTAGGCAGATGTAGCAGAGCTGAATTTGTCATTTAGTGAACTGTTTATTGGCGATCCTATGGGAAACCACATTATTACCAGGACACATGACAAACCCAGCCCTGCTGCATCTGTTCTTAAGCACAATTGTTTTTCATCTCATGTGTTCTGTAAAGACTTAGAGGGTATATATATATATATATGTAGGTCATCGTGATGGTGTAGGCCCCGGCAGTCACTATGGGGTTAATGAGCGATGCTCTGCGATGACTGACAGGACGGCATTCTGCAGGAGGCAGGCTCAGGGTGTACGATGTGCTCTGCTGGCTGCAGGGAGGATGGCGGAAGCTACACTTCATGGAAAAGTCATGAGCAGAATGGCCGCATCATATACATTACCTGCAGTGTGAGGACCTCCGGGACTGGTCAACGGAGCTGTAGGACTATCTATCTATTGTCTATATCTATATCTATATCTATCTCCTATCTATCTATTATCTATATCTATCTATTATCTATCTATCTATCTATTATCTATATCTATCTATTATCTATCTATCTATCTATCTATCTATTATCTATCTATTATCTATCTATCTATCTATCTATTATCTATCTATTATCTATCTATCTATTATCTATTATCTATCTATCTATTATCTATATCTATCTATTATCTATCTATCTATTATCTATATCTATCTATTATCTATCTATATATCTCATATATATCTATCTATTATCTATCTATCTATCTATCTATCTATCTATCTATCTATCTATCTATCTATCTATCTATCTCCTATCTATTATCTATCTATCTATCATCTATCTATCTATTATCTATATCTATCTATTATCTATCTATTATCTATCTATCTATCATCTATCTATCTATTATCTATCTATTATCTATCTATCTATCTATCTATTATCTGCTATCTATTATCTATCTATCTCCTATCTATCTATTATCTATCTATCTATTATCTATCTCCTATCTATCTATTATCTATCTATCTATTATCTATCCATCTATTATCGATCTAATACTTATTTATTATCTATCTAGTACATATCTATATCACATCTATCACGTGTGGGATAAATAAAGCGGGTGCACCACCCTTTCACTTATTTTTGAGTGTTACCCCTTTTTCCTATTTGTGGGCTCTTTCCCCTATACCTTATGTCAGTGGAGTCACAATGACTGATGGAAATCACTGCTGTGTGAATAAGGCCTTATTAGACTGATGGACTATCAGTACCAGATCAGTGGGGTTCGCTCCTGGCATGCCCACCGCTGACTGAGGGGCGGAGTGGTCCCCTTCATTCTATCATTGTAGTGGCAGCACCTGGTATTGCAGCTCAGTCCCATATATTTGAATGTGAATGAGCAGCGTTGAGATACAATACCAGGCACAGTGCCAGGCCTGGCAAACAATGACCCCTTATTTCAGCTAATCAGTGGGGGCTACGGGAGTCAGGCCCCAACCAGTCTGATATTGATGGCCTATCCGAAAGGTGGACCATCAGTATCAAAGGCCTGAAAGACTCCTTTAAGTTTATCTCTTTGTCACCCTGCACCACAAATGTGCAAGAATGGAACTCCCATCGTTGTACAATTATGGGCAAAACCTCACATTGCTCAATCACAGGTGTGGGGGCCCTCCTTAACCCCAGCTGAGTGAGCCTTGAGGCTGATGGTTTTAATGGGGTTTTCTCATCTCAGACAATGGGGGGCATATCGCTAGGATATGCCCCCATTATCTGATAGGTGCGCTCCCATTCATTTTTATGGGGATTCCAAAAAATAGACAAGCATGCCTCTCGGCTATTTTCGGCGGGCCACCACTCTGCCGGCTTTGTTTTTGGCTGCGTTAACGAGATAGGTGCGGGTCCCAAAGGTGAGACCCGCACTTATCAGACAGTGGGGGCGTATACTTTAAGGAATATCTTTGGGCCTAAGGTAGCTTGTGCATTTGGAATCCCTATGAGGGTACTTGAGGTGTGTCCTGAAAGCTGCTGGTATACATCTGTATAGGAAGAAATACATTCAAATGTATTCCAATGCATTATAATAAAAAAGTAAAATTTAAAGAGGCCCCATCCCCTCTCCTGACAGGTCTGTTTTAGTAACTACTTGCATTCCCCATGTAATAATATTATTTCTGGAGCATCTGTTCTTATGACTCTGTGTTGTGCCATTCCTCTATTATTCCTGCTAGAAGTTTATGAATGAATTGCCAGCAGTTTGCTATAAAGGTCCAGCTGGGTGTTACCAACTGAGGGTGAGTCCCTACACAGCCTGACACTATGCAATCAGTGCTGCCATTGTGCAGGAACAACGTCCAACTGGTAACACCAAACTGGACCTTTATTACAGAATGCCAGCAATTCATTCATAACTTCTAGTAGGAATAATAAAGGAATCGCACAACACAGAGTCACAAGAATAGATGCTCCAGAATTGTTATTACACGGGGGATGCATGTACTGTAGTTGCTAAAGAGGTTCAAGGAAGCACAACGCATGTGAGGAGCGTGAGTGTAATTGTAAATGAATCTTCCCATCACTTTTCCTCTAATCAGTAGAATCTTCTAATTAGTTACTTGCGCTGAGTCTCCCGCTTATGCTCGGATTAGTCTTCGGTGCCAGGCTCGTGGGATTTTTAGAGGATTAAATTAATTTCATTATAAACACTTTGATCTTCTGTTTGATATGAGGCATCAGAGATTAAACAACTGCGCCAAAACCCTGGCAGTGGGGACATCCTTACCATAGGGGTGCAGCTGCTACGGGGCCTCTATAGGTAGGGGGATCAGTACGGGTTTTTCCTTCTCTGTGGTCACTGCATCTTCAGCACCCAATGGTTTACGGACTGACTAAAGGGCGAAGGAAAGGGAGATTAGAGGCAAGCAAGCAGTACGCCGTATAATCTCGGACTGAATCAGAGCGCGATAAGGTGCAACAATTTCAAAGGGTTGTCTGATGGGATCAGGGTTGTCAGAACAGGTTAAAATAAAAAAGTGTTAGGGCGGGTTCGCATCAGCATTAGTAATTCCGTTATACTGTTGGGTTATAACAGAATATAACGGAATTTTAGGACGGAATGTAAAACAGAACCCTTTAAGAAGCCTTCCGTTTTGCTCAGTCCTAATAGATTTCTATGAGCACAAATAACGCTTCCGTTTCTTTCCGTAATGTATGACGAAAAAAAACCTCCTGTTGACAGGTCGCGGAGCTGATCGGCAGAAGTCCCGGGTGTCAGACCCCCACCGATCAGTGCTCATTGCCTCCCCTACACAGCCCATGCAATTTCCAAGGGCTGTGTAGGGGAGGCAATGAGCATAGTAAAAGTTTATTTTCGGTCAGTCTGTACAATCTCTATTTCGGCCCAAGGGGTTCACTTTCTACATCATACTTTTGATATGGCAGGGGCCCTGAGGTGTATCGCCCCAACCAACATGCAGAGAAGTCTGTAGCCACAATGTATATGCGTTACCTTCTCTGACAGATGCTCAGCACTTTCTCTTATATGGCCACTGTACGTTCTGCAGGATCCGGTAACTCCGTCCCTCAGGGGCTGGCACATATGCTGTCACCTTGCTGCTTTTAACCTCCGGGGCTGAAGTATTCCCTGGTGAACTCAGCTCCTGCTGCCTTTTGCTGCATACTCACTCACAGCTTACATTGTAGGGAGGGGAGGTGCCAGCCCATGCCTAACAATGGTGCCTCCCTAGACATAGCCTATGGGACACACTGTGCACTGAGTACAGTGACAAAGTGCACCTGTACAGTAGGACACTGCATATGTATGCCACTGCCAGGGACGGTCTGATTTCTGGTTGCCCTTCTGGTAGACGGCCCGTTCAGTACTATGGGAACATGGCTTAATAAAATATCATACTTAAAGGAAATCTCCATAATGCAAATACACTGCTCAAAAAACTAAAGGGAACACTTAAACAACACAATGTAACTCCAAGTCAATCACACTTCTGTGAAATCAAACTGTCCACTTAGGAAGCAACACTGAGTGACAATCAATTTCACATGCTGTTGTGCAAATGGGATAGACAACAGGTGGAAATTATAGGCAATTAGCAAGACACCCCCAATAAAGGAGTGGTTCTGCAGGTGACCACAGATCACTTCTCAGTTCCTATGCTTCCTGGCTGATGTTTTGGTCACTTTTGAATGCTGGCGGTGCTTTCACTCTAGTGGTAGCATGAGACGGAGTCTACAACCCACACAAATGGCTCAGGTAGTGCAGCTTATCCAGGATGCGAGCTGTGGCAAGAAGGTTTGCTGTGTCTGTCAGCATAGTGTCCAGAGCATGGAGGCGCTACCAGGAGACAGGCCAGTACATCAGGAAACGTGGAGGAGGCCATAGGAGGGCAACAACCCAGCAGCAGGACCGCTACCTCCACCTTTGTGCAAGGAGGAACAGGAGGAGCACTGCCAGAGCCCTGCAAAATGACCTCCAGCAGGCCACCAATGTGCATGTGTCTGCTCAAACGGTCAGAAACAGACTCCATGAGGGTGATATGAGGGCCCGACGTCCACAGGTGGGGGTTGTGCTTACAGCCCAACACCGTGCAGGACGTTTGGCATTTTCCAGAGAACACCAATATTGGCAAATTCGCCCTGTGCTCTTCACAGATGAAAGCAGGTTCACACTGAGCACATGTGACAGACGTGACAGAGTCTTGAGACGCCGTGGAGAACGTTCTGCTGCCTGCAACATCCTCCAGCATGACCGGTTTGGCATTGTGTCAGTAATGGTGCGGAGTGGCATTTCTTTGGAGGGCCGCACAGCCCTCCATGTGCTCGCCAGAGGTAGCCTGACTGCCATTAGGTACCGAGATGAGATCCTCAGACCCCTTGTGAGACCATATGCTGGTGCGGTTGGCCCTGGGTTCCTCCTAATGCAAGACAATGCTAGACCTCATGTGGCTGGAGTGTGTCAGCAGTTCCTGCAAGACGAAGGCATTGATGCTATGGACTGGCCCGCCCGTTCCCCAGACCTGAATCCAATTGAGCACATCTGGGACATCATGTCTCGCTCTATCCACCAACGTCACGTTGCACAACAGACTGTCCAGGAGTTGGCAGATGCTTTAGTCCAGGTCTGGGAAGAGATCCCTCAGGAGACCGTCCGCCACCTCATCAGGAGCATGCACAGGCGTTGTAGGGAGGTCATACAGGCACGTGGAGGCCACACACACTACTGAGCCTCATTTTGACTTGTTTTAAGGACATTACATCAAAGTTGGGTCAGCCTGTAGTGTGTTTTTCCACTTTAATTTTGAGGGTGACTCCAAATCCAGACCTCCATGGGTTGAAAAATTTGATTTCCATTTTATTTTTTTGTGTGATTTTGTTGTCAGCACATTCAACTATGTAAAGGACAAAGTATTTCAGAAGAATATTTAATTAATTCAGGTCTAGGATGTGTTATTTTTGTGTTCCCTTTATTTTTTTGAGCAGTGTATATTGCAAGCATTTCCGATTATCTGATAAATCAATTTTGCAAGTTCCATGTTTTCCAGGCATTGCTTATTCCCTAGCGAAAGAATAGGGGCTAAGCATCTGATAGGTGGGAGTCCGACCACTGAGACCTCCACCAATCATGAGGGTGGGAAGCCCAAGTCCCCCGAATGAAGGCGACAATGGCGTACTATATGACCATACATTGTGATAAGAAAATGAAAAGTAAAAGTAAAAAAAAAAAATCTGTAAAGTTCATGTTACTAAAAAGTAACAGCATAAAAACAATTAAACTAAACTCATTCGCATTACGAAGCAGTTTCCTTGTATCATCTTGCACAGTATAGTGAACATTACTTATTTTTGGTGATCATTTTTTTTTTAAATAGAAGTGTTGCCATCTTTTTTTTTGTATACAAATTAATAGTTAATATAAATAACATTTTTAGGGATATGTATGGCAACTAACAGAAACTAAAGCTCAACATGGCACTGTACTAACAGTAAACTTTTGATGTTATAGGGACATATCAAAAGTTTAGATTGGTGGGGGGTCTGAGCGTTGAGACCCCCATGATCTCTAGAATGAGGGCAGAGAAGCGCTCACTCCTTGCTGCAGGACAGGAAGCGAGATGACTTCAAAGACTAGAAAGTCTAGGGGCCCGTCACATGCAGCAAGGAGTGAGAGTGAGCTAAGCGAGCACTTCTCTCCCCTCGTTCTAGAGATTGGTGGGGGTCTTAGCGCTCAGACCCCCACTGATCTAAACTTTTGATAAGTCCTAAAATACAGTGCTACTTTAAGGTTTGTTCTTCAAAATTTAGCACCCAATCCATGCATGTTTTTTTGAACACTTTTTTGTGTGTTTTTTTCATGCAGTTTTTGACATGTTTTTTTTTAAATGATTTTTTTCATCAGAAAAAACCTATGTGTGAACCTGCCCTGTAGCTGCCTTTCACGGGGCATGTTTTGGTGTCCTTTAGTAAAAATGACAGAAGATATTTGTCATTTTTTATCCAAAAATGCACAAAGGAATGCTGCAAAAACCGTGACAGTAGCCTCACTGGCGAATGTATTATTATGTAGTGTACAGGGCGATGAAAGCAGTTGAGGCAAGGGGTGGATTCACATGCTGCGGATTTGCGCTGCTGGGTCCGCACCACCTGGAGCCGGCCCTGGATATACCAAATATTCTTTCTAGTAATTCCCGCATCTGACCGACATATCAAATGAGATTTTACGGTATCGGCTGCCACCGCCTATGATCTTACTCACTACCACGAGATGCATTGTGAATGGAGTCCGGGCCGCCATGTTGTTATTAATCGCCTGCTTCGCAGAGGTGGCAGCTGTGTTTATTCGCTTGCTTTCAGTAATCATTCTGTTTCGTTGCAGGGGGACCAGCAACACAGAAAACGCACAATGCCGTACAGAAACACAGCAACCAGGATCTACGCCCTGTTCCTCTTGATGATAACGATAGGTCTGCCGTTCACCAAGCTGGTCCAAGCAGAGGAGCTGTCCGGCACCACCATTCCTTCAGAAAGTATGTGCTCCTATAGGTGTCATTTCATCTAGATTTCAATGTTCCTGAGGATAGAGCATCAATATCAAAATCCTCGAAATCCCCTTTAAGACACACCACTCCTAATAAATCCACCATCCCCCAATGTGTTCCTTTGTACAACAGCTATAGCTACAAAATCTTTGTGTGTATCCTCAGCCTTAAAAGGGAATGGACACCTTCGGGGGCATTTTTTTAAATTATTGCATTTTACTCGTTTTGGACTAAAAATAATTTTGTCAATTGTTTTTTTTTATTAAAAATGTTCAACTGTTTCAGAGATACAGGGGTTACAAAATCAGTCTGTTTGTTTTGTCATGTTGAGCTCTCATCTCTGATCTCCTATCCTCATAAACACTTATTATAGCTCAATTCTTATAAACTGATATGAAAATGGCTGAAATAAGTATTTATGAGGTCAGGAGGTCAGCGATAAGAGCTCTACATGAGCAGTCAGATGATGGGATTTAAAAAAACAAACAGACTGACAGCTTGCAAACCAAATGATTTTTTAACCCTTGTAGCACAGAAATGGCTCAACATTTTTAATAAATACCCATTGAAAAAAATATTTCTAGCCCAAAATGAGTAGAATGCAATCATAAGAAAATGCCCCTGAAGGTGTACATAGCCTTTAAAGGGATTTATCCTATATCACTCCCCCCTAGTGGTGGCTGGAGGCAGCCATAATTTTATTGTTTAAAGAGATTTCACAAGATTGTTTAAAAATCTGGCAGAGAGCAGGGGAAATTGTAAAATAAAAATAATTCATTATTACATTTTAAATGTCCTGACAGTCACAACGCCGCCCTTCCAATCCTTTTTGCTCCGATCCTCACTTGGCCTTCAGCGGTCACATAACCTCTGCAGCCAGTCACTGCATTGGGGCCCAGGGGCTTAGAATTACACCTCCTTGTGTTTAACTTTCAGGGAGGAGATCCAGATTTTTCTCTGCATGATCTCGACACATTTTCTGAACAAAAGATAAAACCAGAGCAGGTTCTTTCTGTTAATAACAAATTACAATAAAAAAAAAGTGCACTTTTCCAGTTTGCATCAACATCCTTTACAATATTAATTTATGAAGGTAGCTGTAATTTTGTAATGTATTCATTTTTACCTTTTTTGCTACCGTTCCGTTTTGGGCTGTGGTCACATGACCATATCCATGCAGCTCTTTCTTATTTCCTGTGATGTTATGTCCATGGGCGGGGCAGTGATAGGGAAGTGTGTAATTAGCTGGGTGGGAGGAGCTATTAACTAGCTGGGCGGTGTTAGGGGCGGTGCTGGAGCTGTGGCAGAGAAAGGAGAAGTGCATCATGGGTTTGGTTGGATACAGGATTCAGAAAGTACTACATACAGGATGGAAAATAAACAGAGGGATTGGTCTACTCTACATGGTAAAAATGGGTCAGAAAAACCTAAAGTGAAAAAAAAAATACATGGGGAAGATGTACATGAGGTAAGCAACTACATGAGAAGTAATCCTGGAAAATGAAGAAACCCAATTACTGAGAATTTATTGTAAAAACAAAAACAAAAAAACACAAAACTTTTTTTTTTCAGGTCGCCCCTGTGTGGATTGCCATGCCTTTGAATTTATGCAGCGAGCTCTGCAAGACCTCAAAAAGACAGCATATAATCTGGACTCTCGGGTATGTATGGTATGACAAAGTATGATTCGCATTGATTTCCAGCCATAGAAATGAGTAGGGCTCATAAATATATCTTGTGCACACAAAGGTCAAAAGAACAGGTACACTGACTCATCCATGGTGACACGTGACTGTAGTGAGGCACATGCTAGGAAGGACCCTGGCACCGAACTGCTTTCTGTTTTTGCCAGAACACAGTTATCTGCAGACACCACTAGGGGGAGCTCACTGCATGCAGATTGACACATCTCCCATTGACTTCAGTACTAGCTGTATAAATCCATATGCAGTTACCTCCCCCTAGTGGTAGCTGCATGAAGCCAGTCAGAAAAACAGAATTTCCCTATGCAGATATTTTATAGAATCGTTCAGCACAGAGTTTTAGACCTAAAATAAAATGGTAGGCGTTAAAGGGGTGGTCCGGTATACATGGCAGAATTGTGTATTTCTTAGAATTTTTTTTTGTTGAACACAGTCCTGTCTGCCCCTGGAGTTTCATTTATACTGGACATCCCCTTTAAATTTCATAATGATGGAGTACATTTGTTGGAGGTCTGAGAGGACCTGTTTAGAGATCCTTTTGTTTTTTTGTGTAGCCCTTGACGCCCTTTGATTTTTTCCCTCTATTGGCTTAAAATGGATATAAAAACCCCATTATTTTCAATCCTTTATGACAAGATCACTTTTTTTTTTTTTTTAAAGGGATCAAAAACCTATTGGCCTACATTTACTATCTTTTACCAGTCTAAGGCCTCATGCACACGACCGTTCTGTTTTTTGCAGTCCGCAAACCGCGGATCCGCAAAAAACGGAAGCCGCCCGTGTGCCTTCCGCAATTTGTGGAACGGAACGGGCGGCCCATTGTGGAAATGCCTATTCTTGTCCGCAAAACAGACAAGAATAGGACATGTTGTATTTTTTTTTGCGGGGCTCGGAACGGAGCAACGGATGAGGACAGCACACGGAGTGCTGTCAGCATCTTTTGCAGCCCCATTGAAGTGAATGGGTCCGCATCCGAGCCGCAAAAACTCGGATGCGGACCAAAACAACGGCCGTGTGCATGAGGCCTTTGATAGTTGCATTTATATGCACCACCTGTATTTAAAGGTGCACAGGCAGCTAGCTGTCTGTGACATTTCTGACAATCTTTTTTATTTTCTTATGTGCAATGCCATATAACACTTCCACAAAGAGCCCATTCAGTACCCATAGGATAGAACTATACAATGCCTAAATAATACCGCCATACAGTTTCTGTGTAATTCTATCCTCTAGTACACACTGTA
Source organism: Bufo bufo (assembly GCF_905171765.1). Taxonomy (NCBI): domain Eukaryota; kingdom Metazoa; phylum Chordata; class Amphibia; order Anura; family Bufonidae; genus Bufo; species Bufo bufo. The sequence continues at coordinate 788,365,795 of NC_053390.1, read as the reverse complement.
ATATAAATACCACACAATAATGACATTGAATTCCCACATTAAACTGCCATTCAGTGTCTAAATAATAAAGCTATACAATACCTAGATAATACTCCCAACTGCCATATACTGTATAATACTGCCATAGTAAGCTAACATATTAGCATACAGTGCTCATATAGTATGCAGCATCTTAATAATATTCCCATTAGGAACCTATATAACCATATCATATAGTTGCCACATAATACTGCAATTCAATTTCCAAATAGTTCCGCCATACAGTAATAAACAATACTGAGGAGAAGGATTTATCTTCTGCCCATCTACTGGAACTGACAGTAGAGTGGAAAGTCTCTCCTGAGGTTCCCATCCTTAGGGACCCTCTAGGAAATGGGGGCGGCAAGCAATTGACCAGTTTGCCACCTCCCCTTAAAACACGCCCCCATCAACCTGCAATATTATTTATGTCGTTTTTCGTTCTTTCCTTTGTAGACGGAGACACTTCTTCTCAAGGTGGAGCGGAGAACCCTGTGTGACTGTATATCTACGGAGGGGCTGAGCTGAAGATGAGCCATCATTTCATAAGGACATCCCCCTTAACTCTTCCGCTGCTGGTTCGGGTCTGACAATCCATTGCTTTGCAGCGTGGAGCAGCTCCCTCTGGCAGCCTAAGTGTTAAACACGCAGCTCATCATCATGAATTATGAATACACATGACAAATCCATCCTGACACTGAACTGTGCATGTGTGCGAGGAGACATTATGACTGGGAGAAATTCTCAATAAAGATCACAGGATTTTTTTTTATGGTATTCATTTTTTGGGGTATCACATTTTTTGATTAGATTTGCATTTTATTGAAATAGGGAACATTTTCATTAATTCACTCTGTGTCTGTTTATCCATATTAAAATAAATTTATTTTCCTACAGCCGTTGGGAGAATGACTGAACACAACCGTACTCTCTATTCATTTGCCTCAAAGGGCACATGCCCCAAAAGTTTTTCTTATGCCATGTTTATAGCAGGGTTCTTTTTAAGAGGAAAATCCCTTTCCATATGCAAAGTGCCGCCCCCCCCCCCAAGCCCGATCGTGTCCCAGGTTTCTAGGAATGCCGAGTAGTGTGGTGCGGCCTCAATAGTTTTCTGTGTGTGTCACGGTGCTCCTACTTGGATACTGTCGCTCCCCGGGGTTTGGCTCCGAAGCTATAAAAGGGATGAGTAATGGTGGAGATGGAGGAATAGTTGAGTTCAGACTTTTTTATAAAGTTCAACAGCTTTACTTGAATCAACTTGCATCCAGACAATATACGGTCTTTCTCTTGGTTCCAGCAGGTTTTGGCATAAGCTGGCAGGCAAACTTGAATACTCTTCTTTCTCTCTCTGCTATGATAAAATCAGCTTTAGTCTGGTAGCTGTTCCAGTACCTTTGCAGTGGGGTGCCTTTAGCTGTTCACCCCCTAGTGACACTCTGTCAGTTAATCTGTGCGAAGTCATGGGACTCTATGAGCTGCTTCCCTCTGGACAGACTCCTGCTGCAGGAGGTGGAACTTTCCCCTTGCTGCTACCTCATGGCATGTCTTTTCAGCTCCACTATCAAGTCTTAACTGGAATCAACTAGAACTGCCACCCCTCCCTTTGTTAGGAAATAGGACTGGCCCGCTTCTGCCCAAAAGGGGGAGAATGGAATGGTAAGTTCCATTCTACGTAAAGATCTCTCTGCCATATACGCTGCCACCTGCTGGTGAACCATAGACATTAAATGTAATACAATAAATAAGTTTCCTAGCAATAGTTAGGAATTCACAACGTAGGAGGACCTGGATCAAATACATAGATGACATAATTGGTAGCACTCAAAGACAGTAGCAGGGTAAAGGAATCATAATACCACTCTGGGGTATTACATATATACCCTACAAGGGCATCTGCAAATTCCCGGGCTGAGGGGTGCACATTTAAGATACCGCTGGCCAATCCGTCTGTGTGGAAGAGAGCATTAACAATATTTCCTTTCACAGCAGTAAGGTTTCTCTGCCATAAACGTGCACAATATTTTGCTGACTGACCCCAATAAATTGCCTTGTAGATTCTGGACCTTCTGATTTTCCTTCTTTCTGGAGCACTTTTGATGTAAAGGTTGCTTCCTTGGCTGTAGAATTCTCAGACCTAGCTATGAGGATCTTGCACATGTAGGTCCTCTTGACAGCACAACTAGACACACTACTTACTGACCAACCAAGGGGCGGATCCAGGTCCATCTCCTGGCAACCTAATACAGTCAGGTCCATAAATATTGGGACATCAACACAATTGTAACATTTTGGGCTCTATACACCACCACAACGGATGTGAAATGAAACAAACAAGATGTGCTTTAACTGCAGACTGTCAGCTTTAATTTGAGGGTATTTACATCCAAATCAGGTGAACAGTGTAGGAATTACAACAGTTTGCATATGTGCCTCCCACTTGTTAAGGGACCAAAAGTAATGGGACAATTGGCTTCTAAGCTGTCCCATGGCCAGGTGTGTGTTATTCCCTCATTATCTCAATTACAATGAGCAGATAAAAGGTCCAGAGTTCATTTCAAGTCTGCTATTTGCATTTGCAATCTGTTGCTGTCAACTCTCAAGATGAGATCCAAAGAGCTGTCACTATCAGTGAAGCAAACCATCATTAGGCTGAAAAAACAAAACAAACCTATCAGAGAGATAGCAAAAACATTAGGCCTGGCCAAAACAACTGTTTGGAACATTCTAAAAAAGAAAGAACGCCAAAAGACCCGGAAGACCACGGAAAACAACTGTGGTACATGACCAAATAATTATTTCCCTGGTGAAGAAAACACCCTTCACAACAGTTGGCCAGATCAAGAACACTCTCCAGGAGGTAGGTGTATGTGTGTCAAAGTCAACAATCAAGAGAAGACTTCACCAGAGTGAATACAGAGGGTTCACCACAAGATGTAAACCATTGGTGAGCCTCAAAAACAGGAAGGCCAGATTAGAGTTTGCCAAACAACATCTAAAAAAGCCTTCACAGTTCTGGAACAACATCCTAAGGACACCCTCCCCTCTCCCCCCCTTTCCCTATGTGGTCTTGTCCTTGTTTGTTGTCACTTGTTGTGCAGTATTCGTTGGAGCTTTCTATACCTCTCCACCTGTAACTGAGATTATGAGATGCCTTTACAATGGAAGATGGGATCACGAGTTATATTTCCACATCCATTTTTCTAAAATGTATATGCATATAGTAAATGTGATCATCTAATTGTACACAACTACTGTACTCAGCCTCGACTTGCAATCGAGCTGCTTTTCATTGTATTGTTCTTCTATTGGCTCTCTCTAATAAAATAATTTGAACAACAACATCCTATGGACAGATGAGACCAAGATCAACTTGTACCAGAGGGAAGAGAAGAGTGTGGAGAAGGAAAGGAACTGCTCCTGATCCTAAGCATACCACCTCATCAGTGAAGCATGGTGGTGGTAGTGTCATGGCGTGGGCATGTATGGCTGCCAATGGAACTGGTTCTCTTGTATTTATTGATGATGTGACTGCTGACAAAAGCATCAGGATGAATTCTGAAGTGTTTCTGGCAATATTATCTGCTCATATTCAGCCAAATGCTTCAGAACTTATTGGACGGCGCTTCACAGTGCAGATGGACAATGACCCAAAGCATACTGCAAAAGCAACCAAAGAGTTTTTTAAAAGAAAGAAGTGGAATGTTCTGCAATGGCCAAGTCAATCCCCTGACCTGAATCCGAGTGAGCATGCATTTCACTTGCTGAAGACAAAACTGAAGGGAAAATGCCCCAAGAACAAGCAGGAACTGAAGACAGTTGCAGTAGAGGCCTGGCAGAGCATCACCAGGGATGAAACCCAGCATCTGGTGATGTCTATGCGTTCCAGACTTCAGGCTTTAATTGACTGCAAAGGATTTGCAACCAAGTATTAAAAAGTGAAAGTTTGATTTATGATTATTATTCTGTCCCATTACTTTTGGTTCCTTAACAAGTGGGAGGCACATATGCAAACTGTTGTAATTCCTGCACCGTTCACCTGATTTGGATGCAAATACCCTCAAATTAAAGCTGACAGTCTGCGGGTAAAGCACATCTTGTTTGTTTCATTTCAAATCCATTGTGGTGATGTATAGAGCCAAAAATGTTAGAATTGTGTCGATGTCCCAAAATGTATGGACCTGACTGTAGGTGTCAACCTTAAACTGTGCAAACAATGTTGTTAGGTATACAAATACAATAAATCAGAATATTTTACGTATAACATTACAGGAATTACCCATTTGCAGTGCTGCATTTGGGGTACTGCACCAGCAGATCGTAGAGTGATTTGCACATTGTCTGTAACAGGCATGCTGCTTCACGAAGCACAGGCTACATTCTTTCCTGGGCTTTAGTCCTGCACCTGTGTCTCTAATAAAATTTGGGATGATCTGTATAACTTTACCCTCTGGTACATGTGACCAGGCCACATACCCCCATATAGCGTTTGATGCCTGGAATTGGAGTCAAGGGACATAGTTACCAAAGCTGCTGCCATGTGCAGCAACTCACAGCCGAGGTGAGGATAAGAGGTGTGGTAGCTGATATGCTGGTGGTAGTAGTCAGGGCCGATCCTAGGGTCACAGGCGCCTGGGTGCAGAAATATTTCTGGCGCCCCCACATGGGCGTGGTTCCCCTTTACTCCTCCCCTTTACAATGTTTCTATGGCAACAACTTCAGCCCCACCAATTTGCTTTGACAATAACTTAGTCAAAACCCAGTTTCTGACCCTTATGTTAAAACATAACTTTCATTTGATTGCTTTAATACCTAAAGGAAAAAAAAATTAAAAAAAGCTGCTGTTTCTCTAGATGACCTTATGTTGATAGTAGTGGTAATAGAGTCTCAAGGGTCTATAAAAGCAGCTACACTATTTTTACAAAGCATTGAAACTCTATTAACACTACTAACAACATAAGGTCATCTAGAGAAACCGTAGGTTTTTATTTATTTTTTCTTTCTCTTTAGGTGTTAAAACATAACTTTAATTAGATTGCTCTAACACCTAAATGGGAAAAATAAGAATTTTAAAAACCTGCTTTTTCTAGTCTAGATGACCTTATGTTAATAGTTAATAGTAGTGTTAATAGAGTCTCAAAGGTCTGTAAAAATAGTGTAGCTGCTTTTATAGACCATTGAGACTCTATTACCACTACCATAAACATAAGGTCATCTAGAGAAACAGCAGGTTTTTAAAATAATTTGGGGGATCTGTGGATGACACATTGTTATGGGGGACCTGTGGATAACACACACTGTTATGGGGGACATTATACAGGGGTAATATAACTGAGGGGTATCAGGTAAATTATACAGGGGGTAATATAACTAAGGGGTATCAGGGTACACTATACAGGGGTAATATAAGTTATATTACCCCTGTATAATAATGTCCCCTGATACCCCTTAGTTATATTACCCCTGTATAATAATGTACACTGATACCCCTTAGTTATATTACCCCGCCCTGTATATTTTAACCTGATACCCCTCAGTTATATTATATAACTGAGGGGTATCAGGGTACATTATACAGGGGTAATATAACTAAGGGGTATCTATCAGGGTACATTATACAGGGGTAATATAAGTGAGGAGGGCTATCAGGGACATAATACAGGGGTGAGGGGTAAGATAAGTTATATTACCCCTGTATAATGTCTGATAGTAGCCTAGCCCTCCTCCTCAGTTATATTACCCCTCATGTACCCTGATACCCCTAGTTATATTACCCCCTGTATAATTTACCCTGATACCCCTCAGATATATTATATAACTGATGGGTATCAGGGTAATACAGGGGACAACAGAGGATTCGTAGGATTCGTAGCACTGTGGGACAGGGGGGGTACATACGCCAGGCGCGCAGGGTACTCAGATGTAGCGTAACGTGATGTGACGTGACCTCAGCCTGCGCCGCACAGCACGCACTCCCTCTCTGCCTCCGGCGGGTCCAAAACTCCGCCCCCCTATTTGAATACTAGCCACCGCCCACCGGCAGCCCACAGCCAGGTATTGTAAATGAACTGACCGTGCGGCGGGCGGCGTCAGCCAGCAAAACAGCGGGGGAATCAGCTGGGGGCCGGCACAGCTGAGTGAGCGGGCATTATAAAATTGTGAGCGGGGCGGGGCCACAATAATTGCTGCGCGGCCGCTCACCCGCGCAGCTTAGAGGGAACACTGGTCGTCACTGACATCCCGCTCGGCTCGCAGATTCCTCGGCGAATCGGCGGCTCGGCTGCTCGGCTTAAAAAAAAAAAAAAGTCAAAAAAAAAAAAGTCCCGGCGGCTCGCTCGTCGCCTTTCGGGTGACAGCGCTGGGGTGCGGGGCACCCACTGCACCCCGTGTAGGATCGGCCCTGGTAGTAGTTCTCAGAGTTCACAGTGGCAATCTCTATCTGGCACTCCATGGGGCTGTGTAGTGACAGGAGGGCACTCCCTTTCTTTCCTTGGGGCAAACCCTGCTATTGGAGCTCCTGCCTGATGGTAGTTGCGGTGCCCATGATGGAGTATGTTTGTATGGGTGCAAGACATGGGTGTGGATGCAGGGGCCAGTGAATGGATTGCAATAAATACAGCTTCTCTTAACTGAATTTGAGGATAGGTGCAGCTGTACAAATAGCAGAAAAAGGCACAATGCAATCCTCTTTCAATAGCAGAGTAGAAGCAACAATGATGGTAGTAGTAGTGCTCCCTTGCTCTCTCTCTCAAGAACTCCTTACAGTCTCTCAGCAGAACCATAGGCATGCAAATAGCTTCTTATTCATTTTTTCTGAAGTTTAATCCGGGATGCTTTAGTGGTATTCCCTCTCCACAGCAGCAAAGTCTTTCTACCGTAGACGTGCATAATACCTTGTTGTCTGAATCCAATGCACAGCCTTGTGGGTTCTAGACCTCCTAAAGCATCTCGTCTCTTTCCTTCAGGGGTACTTCGGTAGCAGTGTTACTTTCTTGGCAGCTGTAGTCTTCGAGACAGAGGTTCTCTGAACTTGGACCCGGTCCATACAGGAGCTCTTAGCACACACGTCTCCTGTAGCTTCTCCTCAAACTAGACTCACACTAACCTACTAACCAGGGGGCGGGCTCAGTCCATCACCTGGCAACCTAAACTGTCTACCAATTTGTTAAACACTAGTTTGCCAATACATTGCTATTGAGTTCACATAAAAAAATACATTTCAACATTTAACTTAAAGGGGTTGTCTCATCATGGACAATGGGGGCATATCGCTAGGATATGCACCCATTGTCTTATAGGTGCGGGTCCCACCGCTTGGACCCGCACTTATATCAAGAACGGAGCCCCGCAAGTGAAGGAGGGCGCACTGCACAGCCGCCCTCCATTCATTTTCTATGGGGTAGGCGAAAATAGCCGAGCTCGGCTTTTTCCGTTGGCCCCATACAAATAAATGGGAGCGGGTGCCGCACATGCGCGGTATGCTCCTATTCACTTCTATAGGGAGCCGGCTTGGTGGTGGCCGGACCAGAGTCTTCCAGCCACCACCTTGCGGGGCTCCGTTCTCGATATAGGTGCGGGTCTCAGCGGTGGTACCCACACCTATAAGACCATGGGGACATATCCTAGCAATATGACCCATTGTCTATGATGAAACAACCCCTTTAAGAACATTGCATTAACTCTTTTGGTATTAACCCATTGCAACAGTTCTCTGAAGTACCGCACATGATTGGTGTGAAAAATAAAAATCAGAAATAACTTAGTACATGACAATTTCTAAAAAAGCTAGAACCAGCCCTGTACCTCACATGGATCCAGAGATCTCCCCATTCATTGCACCAATTGCACTGCTAAATTTATTTAACGTTGGCAATTCAGGGGCCGTGTCATTTTGCAGGGGTGTGTCCTTTGTGCTGTAACTCTCTCTCTATCACAGCTCAGGGGCTGTGTCCCTGTAAGTGTCAGAGCTTTTAGCAGAAGATACAGCTGGTAGCAGTTGGAGGATAGAACTGAGCATGTGTAACCACCTCAACGAGGTGGACAGAAATAAGGAAAAGAGCAAACAGCAGCTGGTGCTATACAGATATATTTTATTGAATAAATGACTATACCAAATTTTGAATTGCACCCAATTACAAAAGTATTCCAATTCGGTTGCTGCTTTGAAAAATGTGGAATATTTTTCGTGGGACAACCCCTTTAAGTCTATATTCACATTGGCGCTAATATTTCCATTGTTCTGCACCTTGAATGAAGAACAATGAAAATAACGGAAAGGCAGGACATGGCCCTATTGGGGTCAATGCCAACTGGCCCCATTGACTATTATGAGGTCTGTCAGGTGTCCATCAGGGAGGCTAGACACTACTTTAATGTGGGCTAGGTTACCGTGTGGCAGTAATAATTATTCCACGTCTCAGCTGGAGTTTCTCTCTAATGAGAAGTAATTTAGAAAATAATGCTCAATCTGTCCAAATGAAGACAAGGATATAAATTCTCATCTGATTGTATCCGATTTCTCCTAAAACGTGCATGGCATGTGACGAGATAAACAGCAGCTGTGTTTACATGTCTGTAAAGCGTAATTGTATGTCTAAGTAACACAATAGCACGAACGAGGCATAAACTCATTAAATAAGGAGTATAAATAATTGCACACAAATAAATATTGTGCATTAGGAAACAGCATCAACGAGGTGCCAAAAAAATGGCAGACTGATGCTAAAATAGGGAAATCAAATAGCTATAGCAGAGCTAATTTACAATACGTGAGAGAATGTCTAAGTGACGATTTCATCAATCAACATCACCTAACCTTGGCATGGCCCAAGCTGTCTGAATGAATCATGGTAGAACCAGGTGTGGTGGCCAACGGGTGGTTGAGATGAGTCTGAAAACCACATAGTTATGTCCTTAAATAATGATGGCTTATTGTTAATGGCCGTGCGGTTTTTGGGGACGAGATTGATCAATGTTTACAGCTGTGGTTTACATGGCTTCATCACATCTGGTTCAACCCAAGCAAGTGTACACCTGGCCCTGTGTGTCTAGATGAGTGAAGTAGGGCTCCTACTAATCCAGAGAATGATAGGCCTGTATCATAGTCTCAGTACAAAAATAGAGCTACAGTGGACCCTCAAGTTAGAAAATTAATTGGTTCCGGGATGACCATCGCGTGTTGAAACCATTGGAACTTGAGTCCAAAACTGGTAAATGGTTCTAAAGCCCAAAAATGTAATTCCAAGATAAGAGATATTGAGAATTTAAGAAAAATGAGCAGATAACTAGGACAGATGAAACAAGTTCTTATATGAAACAGTCAGGAATAGCTGCTGTAAGCTGTAAACCACTTTCTATGAAGAGGACAGGAGCTTCTTCGGTGTCCTGTATGGCACACAATGCACCAGTAAAATAATATGGAGCTGCATTTGCAGTACCCCAGATCAAGGGGTATCTGCAAATGGTGTGCTATGTAATATACTGTTATGTTATGTCATGATATGTATTGCACCCAGTATAGCCAGGTATGGATTAGGGATCGACCGATTATCAGCCGATATTCATATACAGGAGGCGGGATCTGGCTGTAGAATCAAATAGCCGACTCCCGACCTCTATGAGCGGTAGCTGCGATCTGCGGCAGTTAACCCCTCAGGTGCGGTACCTGAGGGTTTAACTACCGCAGATTGCAGCTACTTGTCATAGAGGTCGGGAGCCGGCTATATGATTCTGCAGCCAGATCCCGCCTCCTGTTTATGAATTAATGAGAGAGTTATCTTCATTGGTGGCGCAGTGCGCCCCCCCCAACCCCAGTTTTAAAGACATTGGTGGCGCAGTGCGCCCCCCCCCCAACCCCAGTATTATAAAAACATTAGTGGCGCAGTGCGCCCCCCCACCCAAGCCCCCCAGTATTAAAAACATTGGTGGCGCAGTGCGCCCCCCCACCCAAGCCCCCCAGTATTAATTATTGGTGGCAGTGGCCACAGGGTCCCCTCCTCATTGGTGGTGCAGTGGCAGCTTCTGATCGGAGCCCCAGCAGTGTAATCCTGGGGCTCCGACCGGTTACCATGGCAGCCAGGACGCTATTGAAGCCCTGCCGGCCATGGTAAGCACCATGCTACTGTGTGCACAAAGCACAGAGCAGCAGGGAGAGTGTGAGGTCCTATTCACCCTGATAGAGCTCTATCAGGGTGAATAGGACAGGGGTTCTAGTCCCTAAGGGGGCTATAAGTTTGTGGAAAAAAAGGAAAAAAACAAAACAAAAACACCTAAATATTAAGTATAAATAAAAAAGAAAGATTTACAAAAAAAACTACACGTTAACAATAAACATGTTCATTTTCAGCAGATTTGTGTAGGAATTTTTTGTTTTTTCAAAAATGAAAATGCACAGAATATCGGTATAAATTATCGACTATCGACCTGAAAGTTCACAGATTATCGGTATTGGCTCTAAAAAATCAATATCGGTCGATCCCTAGTATGGATGGCACAGCCAGGGTTAACAATCCTGGCTCGGCCTTTGTAGGAGATTAGGTGTGGGCTTGCCCCAGTGTCAGACTGACCCACCATAGTACCAGAGGATTCTTCAGTGGGCCCAGGCTCTGATATTATAATGGAGGAAAAAAAAACTGTGCCTTTGGAGCCAATCCAAGATCTATTTCTGTGATTCAAACCCCATTAAACTTCTTTGATATGTTTCTTCTGAGTTTCGGGATGTACTGCTGGAAAATGCTAATTTTGAGATAAGATATTGCAGAAACTTTTTAATTATTAGAATTCTGTTAGTATGGTGCGGACGTATTGCCTTTTATAAATAACAAATCAAATCCCTAGTTTCGATTTCCACCCCCTTGGCGGTGTGCCAGATTTGTCTGTGATTATCTGTAGTGTTATAAAGATGCATGCTTGTATGGAATAAAAGAGAGAGAATCTGATTCAGCAGTGTGTCTGTCAACTCTTTGAGCGCTCATAAAGAAAACTTCAATTGGGACCTCGACAATTATAGAAGAAGGGGTTTTTGCCCCAACAAAACTTGGCGCCCAACGAGGGGCTCAACTAAAGAACACTTCATTGATCATTGGATAGTCTGGACCAGGATGGACAGATATAAAAGACAGAGCTGCAAGATAAGAGACTATCTTACATTATATCTGTGCCTCCCTGACCGGTTGTCTGGTTCGAGGGATTGTTGAAGGAACGTACGTACAAAGTCCTTTTACAGTCGAGTCCATATTGATAACGAACCTTGAAAGTTGAAAATACCTATGATTGTTGGGTTTAGTTTCTGATCATGAGTAACTTTGATTGGGATGTTTTTGGTCTGGCTTTAGGAGTCACGGTATACGTTTTGTTTGTTCTTTACTTTGTTTGGAAATTGCAGAACATTATAGAAATGGAAATCAAAGTCCTTGGACTCCGATGTCTGGTTTGCAGACATTTGATTTGTATAATAAATCTCAGTAACAGAGTACACTAGGTGATATAGTGAGGAAGCTCTGAGGAAACTGAGGGGAAACAGACATCTGAATTTGTTACTTTCTATAGTTGTTCTAGTACAGTTGAAGAGCAATGGGGAATAATTTTAGTATACCAGAAGGTTATAAGACAGCCAAAACATTGGTGAAGGAAAGGGGAGGTAAAGAGGGTCTGAAGAATGTGGACAGAGGGCAGGGATGAAGTATGGGAATCTTAACCTAGAAGTCTGGGAAATATTCAGTAGAACACATTGTGATTGGATAAAGGATCACAGATGTGAATAACTGGTTGATATATGGATAAAAGTAGCTTGTGAGGTTGAAACTGAGGGATGGAGAAGTTGTGCAAGGTAGATTGTTGTATACTCAGAAACAGAAAGGCAGTACCATTCCTGGTTGACACGGGGGTAGCCAAAACAGTATGAGACCAGAGTTTCTTGCGGCCACATCAGTTAACCCCTTGTTATGTACTGGCTGTGGGATTTTCAGGAGAAACAGTTTTTATCCGTGAATCTGAGCCAGTTAAACTAAAGATAAACGACAGTATAGTTGTTACCCAATTATTAGTTAAAGAAAACCTGCCAGAACCTCTTTTAGGGACTGAAGTTTTGCAAGCACTGAGAGCCCACATACACTTTTACCCCGACGGCACTACCTGTGTAGATTTTGGGGTCCCAGAGGAAGTATTATGTCCCTTAATAGCGACACTGGCCCTACCTGAGACTGAACCATCAGAATTAACCCTTGTAGGCCAGGCTGTTCTTTAAGGTGGTACAGAAGGATTTGTGGGCAACATCTAAAATAGACGTTGGAGGACTCCCTGTGTCTCCGGTCACTGTGCATCTTAAGCCAGGATGTCATCCCCCTCAAGTGAAGCAGTACCCCCTCAGTAATACCCAGGAGATAGCAGTGGCCAGTCAAATTGATGCTTTTCTCCAGGCCGGTGTATTGATAAAAACAGTATCTCCCGCTAATAACCCACTGTTCCCAATAAAGAAGAAACCAGTTAAGGGACAGCCTGTCAGTTACAGGATGGTTCATGATCTGAGAGAAGTTAACAAGGTGACAGTTTTACAAACACCAATAGTGCCAAACCCACGTACCTTACTGTCACAAGTTCCATCCACTGCTACGTGTTTCACAGTGATAGATCTGGCAAATGCAGACCGTCAGTATCTGTTTGCCTTTACATTTAAGGGTAACCAGTATACTTGGACCGTCCTGCCTCAGGGAGCTCAGAACTCCCCGACCATGTATTCGCAGGCTCTGCAATCTGTCCTTAACTGGGCACCGCCTGGCTCAGTGGTCCTGTTACAATACGTGGATGATTTGCTCCTGTGTGCTGAGACCAATGACATTTGCTGTGAGGCAACTATATCTCTTTTAATTTTCCTACATCAGAACGGGTGTAAAGCCTCAAAGCAGAAGCTGCAGTTTTGTAAAAACAAGGTTGTATTTCTAGGACACTGCCTCTCCCATGGAGCTTGCCACCTAACCCCAGAAAGAAAGGAGGCTGTTGAAAGGATACAAGTGCCCAAAGGAGCACAAAGTCTAAGGCCCCTTTCACACGGACATCCCGGATTTGCCCTGGATGCGTCGCGTGTGCATTGCGGGAAAACCGCGCGAGTAGGCATGCAATTGCAGTCAGTTTTAACTGCGATTGTGTTCCGATGTTCAGTTTTTTCCACGCGAGTGCAATGCGTTTTACATGCGCGTGAGAAAAAACTGACTGTGGTACCCAGACCTGAACCCGGACTTCTTCACTGTTATTTTCCATTATAACATGGTTATGAAGGAAAATAATAGCATTCTAAATACAGAATGCTTACTAAAATGTTGCTTGAGGGGTTAAAAAATAAAATAAAAATTAACTCACCTCATCTTGTTGTTCGCGCAGCCGGCATGGTCTTCTTTCTTCATCTTTCAGGACCTGCAAAAGGACCTTTGATGACGTAATCGCGCTCACCACGTGGTGAGCGCGGTGACATCAGCGCAGGTCCTGCTAAATGAAGATAAAAATTTACTATCTTCATTTAGCAGGACCTGTGCTGACATCACCGCGCTCACCATGTAATGAGCGCATTACGTCATCAAAGGTCCATTGGCAGGTCCTGAAAGAAGAAGAAAGAAGACCATGCCGGCTGCGCGAACAAGAGGATGAGGTGAGTTAATTTTTTTAAATTTTTTTTAACCCCTCAAGCCACATTTTTGTAAGCATTTGTAACATCCCAGAGTTATGTTACTAAACTCTTTCACCCCGCTACCACCTGTTAAGTGTATCTCCATTGTCATCCTGTGTAATTTAACATCACATTCTCACAAATGTGCATATTCTAAGCTTGTTATATATATTTGCTGTAATTTCCATGTACACCAGCAGGTGGCAGCAATGTTTAGCAAGGTCTTAGGACAGTTTAGTATATCTAGACTGGAATAGTCCATTCCAGTTTAGCTCACCCTCTATGAGCAGAAGTGGGCTGGCCCATGTCCTGCCTCATGGGGAAGAAAGGAAGTTACAGTTAGTGTGCCAGCCACCCCAGCTAGGGGAAGGCTGTGCTGGTAGGAGCTCCCAGAAATAGGGATCCAGGCCAGAATCTAGTCTCGGCTGAGACCAAAGATCACCCTTCCCAGTCTGAGCCCTTCAGCCTCAACTGGTGACCAGCAAGCAGCCATCTCCAGATCTCCAGGACGAACTATTCCCTGTGAGCATAACTGTGAGTACCATCCAGAGACCAAAAGAAGCCAAATTCCTCCTCAGCTAGTCAGTCCCATACACAGCAGAAGATAGACAGAGCAGAAGATAGATTCCTGCCATATTCCCCAGGCACATGATAGGAGCAGAAGAGATATTGATCCCTGCCCTACATTGCCAATACCTGCTGGGACCCAAGGACTATTGCTGTATGTCGTATGGATTAAAGCTGCAACCAGTAAAGACAAGTTGAATTATATTACAAGTCTGGATCTCATTTACTGCTGCTAAAACCTTCAATTACTCCTACTAGCAACACTCATTTTATTGCAAGTGAGCCAGGATCCAGGAGTCCAGCCGTACCAAGGTAGGAGACACCGTTGACACTATACCTACTACCACACAGAGACATTACACCACTCTGGCATTCCTCACCTGGTACGTGAGATGCAACACCTTAAAGGGCCCTGAGACTGTAACCTGCGCACGCTGCAATTGGCGTCACAAACAAAAAACATAGACTATTATACCCATATCCGGACCTATTGCATATTTTGGCATCCGTGTAACCATACCACGGTCCTGCTCATTGCACATTCTGTATTAAGAATGCTAAAATTTTCCCTTATAACCATGTTATAAGGGAAAATAATACAGTAAATTGACTTTTATCAATTTACTAACATCATCTCCTAGCAACCATGCGTGAAAATCGCACCACATCCGCAATTGCTTGCGGATGCTTGCGATTTTCACGCAGACCCATTCATTTCTATGGGGCCTGCGTTGCGTGAAAAACGCAGAATACAGAACATGCTGCGATTTTCACGCAACGCACAAGTGATGTGTGAAAATCACCGCTCATCTGAACAGCCCCATTGAAGTGAATGGGTCCGGATTCAGTGCGGGTGCAATGCGTTCACCTCGTGCATTGCACCCGAGTGGAATTCTCGCCCATGTGAAAGGGGCCTAAGGGTGTTTTTGGGGCTGGTGTCATACTGTCGCCCCTGAATTCGACATGCCTCCATGTTAATGCAGCCCCAGTATGATTGTCTGTCATCTGACCCATTTCACCTTACCGAATAGGCAGTGAATAATTTCCACACATTGAAGCTGTGCATAACCTCGGCCCCAGCCCTGGGTATTCCAAAATATGACGAGGAATTTCACCTGTTCTGTTCAGAAATGCAGGGTCACAGCACGGCTGTACTGACATGGTGACCGACAGCGGCCAGTGGCGTACTTTACAGCTAGATTAGATCCTGTCTCCAGAGGCGCCCCCTCCTGTGTCAGGTCGGTAGTGGCAGTGTAGGCAAGGATAGAAAAAGCCTCTGAAATTGTGTTAGACTACCCGGTGATTGTACAGACACCCCATGACATACTGGGCATATTAACACAGGTCCAACCTAAGCATATTTCTATGGTCAGGCAGCTCAGACTCCAGTGTGCACTCCTCATGCCACTAACATTTCTTTCAAAAGATGTACTACTCTGAATCCTGCTACTTTGTTACCAATCACAGATTCAGATCCAGGATATTGGTGTATTATCAGGATATACCATTAACTTGGACAAAACAGAAGCACTGCTAGTGAGCGGACCCAGGAGACCTATGTGGACAAGGGCCTTCCCATTTTCATGGAAAGATGAGTCCATAACATACCTAGGGGTCTCTATCCCTAAAAATCCATCCCAATTATATAACTGCAACAAGTTATAGTAGGCGGGTCTTCCCTTGTCCTGTAATGAGAAGGGGTGTGGTCTAATGACATCAACACCCTATATTAGGTGTGCATAATTATTAGGCAACTTCCTTTCCTTTGGCAAAATGGGTCAAAAGAAGGACTTGACAGGCTCAGAAAAGTCTAAAATAGTGAGATATCTTGCAGAGGGATGCAGCACTCTTAAAATTGCAAAGCTTCTTGTAAAAGGAGAATATTAATCACCAATATTTATGCAAATATCGATAATTAATATTCATAAATGGGAGGAGCCGTCTATTGATAACTCCGCCCATTTATACCTTTATATAATAACAATACCTTCGCTATGCTTTACACTAATCACTACGCTAGCTGCAAGCGCCTTACTATCACTATACTACGGCGGCGACTACTAAAAACACCATACACTGCATTATGAACAATAAGGAATATTTATTACACAATACAATTATATCAGTCTAGCAATACGTTATATCTATATATATTCATGGATCAATGGATATGAATATATATACATATAGACGTACACACCGCAGTACAGAAACAGTACTACAATAAACACAATACAAGCCTAACTACACTACACAATCCCAAATTCCACCCCACATACTATCTATACATTACAATAATACATCATACACACAAATATCAGTAACCCACCCCACCTGACTATTCACTGTCCCTACGGGGTACGACGAGGGTTAATGGTGGCCTCACAGGGGTGTAAGCCGACCACAAACACAAAGGGTTAACAATGGGGATAATATCAGAACTGTACAGCAATGCAAGGGTGAATACCCTGCAAGTGTACAGTGTGGGGCGGGGGGGTGTGTGGCAGGGTTAGAGCAGGGGTTACCACCAGGGGTTAATCAGGGTAGGGAAAGGGTTACACGGTGGAGCAAGGGTTTGGGGGATCAGGGTGTCCAGTAACATGGCAAGGGTAAGGGGTTACAGGACCAGGGGTGATATGTGAGGGGTAGGTAGGGGCTACACAGGTATACTTAGGCCTTATCCAGGTGGTCATCATGAAGCTGCTCTCTCCCCTGCATCTCTGAATCTAGTCTGGTTGCAAGAGACCGCACCTCTGGCCGGTTCGGGGTTTTATAGCCCAAAAGCAACCCCCTCCTCCTTCCTCAGGCATGTGACATCATAGTGTGCCTTAGTCCCCCCCTCCTAGTCCCAAAAATGCTGGGAGTAATGGGCATGGCCATGGGGCAGAGGTGTGGAAAAACAGGTTCTCTGATTAGAGGGTCCCCTCACAAACGGTGCCAAAGCGTCTGATTGCTTTGGGCCTGAACAAAAGGGGACTAGATGCTAATCAGCTGTTATCCTACAGGCTATAACAACTCTGTTGATAACAGTTGGAATTGCATATATGCATATATATATATCCACAGATGCTTGGGGGCTCATCTATAAACACATACAAAACCGGGGGTATGAATGGGCAGCAATAAGCCCACATACATACTGTCATGCTGACATAAGTGTATATACATAGACACGTGTGCAAATACATACACACATATCTATATATACACACACCCTCGCATATATCTGGGGCATACAGGGGACATATATAAGGGGGCACATATATATACTAATATAAGGGGGATTATAAGGGGGCACAGCTTCCAGGGACCACATATTTCCCACAGGGGCCACCATGAGCCCCTGGGGATCACCATGGGCATCACCCCATGATGCGGTGGTTAATGTATGCATATATATACCATACATGCCCGCATGTGTTTGCAGGCATGCATGGATATATATGCACACGTCTCAACCGTTCCTCAACAATCCCCCTGTTGTCGGAATATAATAAGACAATATAATGGGGGAACGGGTTGAGATATGTTTGCCCCCCTTCAACCCCATCTTTGGTGGAAGTTCAGGAAGAACTGTAGTGCACACTGATCTTTAGGTACTTAGACATCCCCAATCCAGCTTCCTCCGACCTGCCCTTCTGTCTTCTTCTTTAGGATACCACACACCCACAGTCTCTTGGTTAGCTGGTCTTTCTTTAACAGTCTTAGTGTCGGCCACCCCCACTTTGGAGTGACCACACCCCCACAGTCTCTCGGTAATTCTGCCGATCTTCAGGTATCTTTGTCCCCCCCCCCAATTCTGGAGTGGGTTCACCCTTACAGTCTTTAACTGGCCTTTCTTTAACAGTCTCTTGGTGTCGGCCACCCCCACTTTGGAGTGACCACACCCCCACAGTCTCTCTGTAATTCTGCCGATCTTCAGGTATCTTCGCCCCCGCAATTCTGGAGCGGGTTCACCCTTACAGTCTTTGTCCCAACTTTCTTCTATCCAACGTCTGTTTCCATCTTGATGGGTGCGGTTCTCCCGTGGACAGATTAATAGGTCTTTACAAGGCAGGTCAAACTCTTAAGCGGTGATGTCATGGTACCTAAATTCTACTGCGGAGAACACCTCCGTCACACTACACCTCCAGCCCTTCCCTTAAGAACCTCACCGTTCCAGGGTTCAAGGTGGCAAATGAATGATGCCTGTCCCTATCGTGACCTAACCTTATCCCCATTCACACAAAATACATGCCACATCCCTCCCAACACCACCAAATTCCATTAAATGTGTGTACCCATAGAGACTAATGCAACCTGGCATATCTCTACACCTCCAAAGACACAGGTAGGTCGCAGACCCCTGTGTCAATGGGAAACTACTATAGGATGCAAATGTGTACAGCCAAATAATAACTCACCGCAATGCGTTGGGCGAGTTTCCCTGGGTATAGGCTGTCACACATTTGTACCTAAAGTTTCTATGGGTACACAATCAACCAACATAATCAATCAATAAATACAATGTGCTATGGGGTTTCAGGGTAGTACAAGTTATTTGTCCCGAACCCTCATAGGAAACAAAGTGTGTCCATACAATATTTGGCTACAGGAACAATGTTTGAGTTATGTCCTGAGCCTCCTCCTCCGGATAGTTCTGTAAAGTTCTGTCTGGTTCTGGTGTATTTGGTCAGTAAGTCCCTTGACCCTCAGATTACGATGACCAGAACCAGAAGAAGTTTCACTGGGTGAAACAATTGAATAAGTTCTTCCACCCGAACGTCTCCCAAGTCTTCCTCCAGAGCCTTAAATAATGCTCCCGCTGGATTGTGGCACAGTCTTCTCTAGAACACCTCTAGGCAGAGGTCGCTTAGTTGCCAAAATCCAGTGGGATCCTCTGGAGCTTCAATCTCCTGGCTGGCTCGCCAATGTAAAGGGAGAATATTAATCACCAATATTTATGCAAATATCGATAATTAATATTCATAAATGGGAGGAGTCGTCTATTGATAACTCCGCCCATTTATACCTTTATATAATAACAATACCTTCGCTATGCTTTACACTAATCACTACGCTAGCTGCAAGCGCCTTACTATCACTATACTACGGCGGCGACTACTAAAAACACCATACACTGCATTATGAACAATAAGGAATATTTATTACACAATACAATTATATCAGTCTAGCAATACGTTATATCTATATATATTTATGGATCAATGGATATGAATATATATACATATAGACGTACACACCGCAGTACAGAAACAGTACTACAATAAACACAATACAAGCCTAACTACACTACACAATCCCAAATTCCACCCCACATACTATCTATACATTACAATAATACATCATACACACAAATATCAGTAACCCACCCCACCTGACTATTCACTGTCCCTACGGGGTACGACGAGGGTTAATGGTGGCCTCACAGGGGTGTAAACCGACCACAAACACAAAGGGTTAACAATGGGGATAATATCAGAACTGTACAGCAATGCAAGGGTGAATACCCTGCAAGTGTACAGTGGGGGGGGGGGGGGGTGTGGCAGGGTTAGAGCAGGGGTTACCACCAGGGGTTAATCAGGGTAGGGAAAGGGTTACACGGTGGAGCAAGGGTTTGGGGGATCAGGGTGTCCATTAACATGGCAAGGGTAAGGGGTTACAGGACCAGGGGTGATATGTGAGGGGTAGGTAGGGGCTACACAGGTATACTTAGGCCTTATCCAGGTGGTCATCATGAAGCTGCTCTCTCCCCTGCATCTCTGAATCTAGTCTGGTTGCAAGAGACCGCACCTCTGGCCGGTTCGGGGTTTTATAGCCCAAAAGCAACCCCCTCCTCCTTCCTCAGGCATGTGACATCATAGTGTGCCTTAGTCCCCCCCTCCTAGTCCCAAAAATGCTGGGAGTAATGGGCATGGCCATGGGGCAGAGGTGTGGAAAAACAGGTTCTCTGATTAGAAGGTCCCCTCACAAACGGTGCCAAAGCGTCTGATTGCTTTGGGCCTGAACAAAAGGGGACTAGATGCTAATCAGCTGTTATCCTACAGGCTATAACAACTCTGTTGATAACAGTTGGAATTGCATATATGCATATATATATATCCACAGATGCTTGGGGGCTCATCTATAAACACATACAAAACCGGGGGTATGAATGGGCAGCAATAAGCCCACATACATACTGTCATGCTGACATAAGTGTATATACATAGACACGTGTGCAAATACATACACACATATCTATATATACACACACCCTCGCATATATCTGGGGCATACAGGGGACATATATAAGGGGGCACATATATATACTAATATAAGGGGGATTATAAGGGGGCACAGCTTCCAGGGACCACATATTTCCCACAGGGGCCACCATGAGCCCCTGGGGATCACCATGGGCATCACCCCATGATGCGGTGGTTAATGTATGCATATATATACCATACATGCCCGCACGTGTTTGCAGGCATGCATGGATATATATGCACACGTCTCAACCGTTCCTCAACACTTCTGAAGCGTGATCATCGAACAATCAAGCGTTTCATTCAAAATAGTCAACAGGGTTGCAAGAAGCGTGTGGAAAAACCAAGGCGCAAAATAACTGCCCATGAACTGAGAAAAGTCAAGCGTGCAGCTGCCAAGATGCCACTTGCCACCAGTTTGGCCATATTTCAGAGCTGCAACATCACTGGAGTGCCCAAAAGCACAAGGTGTGCAATACTCAGAGACATGGCCAAGGTAAGAAAGGCTGAAAGACGACCACCACTGAACAAGACACACAAGCTGAAACGTCAAGACTGGGCCAAGAAATATCTCAAGACTGATTTTTCTAAGGTTTTATGGACTGATGAAATGAGAGTGAGTCTTGATGGGCCAGATGGATGGGCCCGTGGCTGGATTGGTAAAGGGCAGAGAGCTCCAGTCCGACTCAGACGCCAGCAAGGTGGAGGTGGAGTACTGGTTTGGGCTGGTATCATCAAAGATGAGCTTGTGGGGCCTTTTCGGGTTGAGGATGGAGTCAAGCTCAACTCCCAGTCCTACTGCCAGTTTCTGGAAGACACCTTCTTCAAGCAGTGGTACAGGAAGAAGTCTGCATCCTTCAAGAAAAACATGATTTTCATGCAGGACAATGCTCCATCACACGCGTCCAAGTACTCCACAGCGTGGCTGGCAAGAAAGGGTATAAAAGAAGAAAATCTAATGACATGGCCTCCTTGTTCACCTGATCTTAACCCCATTGAGAACCTGTGGTCCATCATCAAATGTGAGATTTACAAGGAGGGAAAACAGTTACACCTCTCTGAACAGTGTCTGGGAGGCTGTGGTTGCCGCTGCACGCAATGTTGATGGTGAACAGATCAAAACACTGACAGAATCCATGGATGGCAGGCTTTTGAGTGTCCTTGCAAAGAAAGGTGGCTATATTGGTCACTGATTTGTTTTTGTTTTGTTTTTGAATGTCAGAAATGTATATTTGTGAATGTTGAGATGTTATATTGGTTTCACTGGTAAAAATAAATAATTGAAATGGGTATATATTTGTTTTTTGTTAAGTTGCCTAATAATTATGCACAGTAATAGTCACCTGCACACACAGATATCCCCCTAAAATAGCTAAAACTAAAAACAAACTAAAAACTACTTCCAAAAATATTCAGCTTTGATATTAATGAGTTTTTTGGGTTCATTGAGAACATGGTTTTAATAATAAAATTAATCCTCAAAAATACAACTTGCCTAATAATTCTGCACTCCCTGTATAATACTTCTCTGGCTGAGGGAACAGAAAAGGACAGCAGAGGCAGGTTGAGGACAGGTGAGGGCACAGGGCCTGCGCAATGGCCATGCCAGCTAAGGGTTGTGTCTGATGTCATTTGGGACGAAGTGGATGACTGAGTTAACCATTCAAGAACCGCTGGGTTGCTGGTTAAGACACAACCGCTAGACGACACCGGGAGCTCAGGCCTCTCACTGCGACTCCAGCTGCCACGCCCCCTTACTCTGCTGCGACCTGTGCCTACACCAGAAACATTTAGGCCTCTGCCACTCCCCTGTGCAGGGCCTGGCACTTCTCTGTCTGCCATACTGTTAGATCAAATAAATAAATAAAAAGGAAATTAATACACCCCAAAAAAGTCTGTAATTCTCTCACTTCACCACACAACGGCTAATATGCCCTTTTTCCCCACTAATACACGCCAAAAAAGGCTTTAGAACATATAACTGCACCGCTGAATGGCAAATAGGCCCTTACTTTTTTCCACTTATACACGCCACAAAAGGCTTTAGAACATATAACTGCACCGCAGAACGGCAAATAATATATATTTTTTTGCCACTAATACACGCGAAAAAAGGCTGTAATTTTCTCACTTCACCACACAACGGCAAATACTTTTTTTTTGTGCCACTAATACAAGCCAAAAAGGGCTTTAGAACATATAACTGCACCACTGAACGGCAAATAGGCCCTTTTTTCTACTTATACACGCCACAAAAGGCTTTAGAACATATAACTGCACTGCTGAACGGCAAATAATATATATTTTTTTGCCACTAATACACGACAAAAAAGGGCTTTAGAACATATAACTGCACTGCTGAACGGCAAATAATATATATTTTTTTGCCACTAATACACGACAAAAAAGGGCTTTAGAACATATAACTGCACTGTTGAACGGCAAATAATATATATTTTTTTGCCACTAATACACGCCAAAAATGGCTGTAATTTTCTCACTTCACCACACAACGGCTAATAATCCATTTTTTCCCACTAATACAAGCCAAAAATGCTTTAGAACATATAACTGCACCGCGCAAGGGCAAATAAGACATAGAAATATTTCCTTGTAATAAACCCTGTTAATGGCTGTATCAAACAGCACTTGCACCCCAATAACAAGAACGGTTTGCTGGAATTACAGAGCTGTATAATGGCAATTTGGATCCCCAGTCAGTGCAGCAAGGTGTAATAGGATTGTCGCTATTACGCGGGCTGTAAACTCCCTTACTGAACCCTGTTCTGCTTCAATACTTTGGAATGGTTCCTCCCTTTCCTGGAGGTTTTAAAGTCTTTTCTACCACTGTCCCTAGCGCCTGCTGACGTCTCTCCCTGCACTAAGCACACTGGAAAATGACAGAGTCCAAGATGGCTGAGGCTATTTATAGGGCTGTGACATCACAGGGCTGGCTGGCTGATGATTGGCTGCATGCCTGGCATTGTGGGTGATCCCTCGTTCCCAGAGTTCCTTGCTTCATGTCCTTCAATAGTTTCAAATCAATAGGCCACAGCACTCTTTTCAAACAATGGCAGGGGTGGGTGCACGTCTATGTTGTGTTCTGTAGCTCCACCTCAAGAACTGTAGCTATCACACAAATATTTAGACAGCACTCCGTGATGATGATAAATAGTGATTTATTACATATTATTTCAGCCGGAAACAGTGGTATATCAGTTTCGTGCAACGTTTCGGGCTAACATACGCCCTTCATCAGGCACTAATGAAACCACAGCTTGTACAGTCATGGCCAATAGTTTTGAGAGAATTACATAAATATTGGAAATTGGAAAAGTTGCTGCTTAAGTTTTTATAATAGCAATTTGCATATACTCCAGAATGTTATGAAGAGTGATCAGATGAATTGCATAGTCCTTCTTTGCCATGAAAATTAACTTAATCCCAAAAAAACCTTTCCACTGCATTTCATTGCTGTCATTAAAGGACCTGCTGAGATAATTTCAGTAATCGTCTTGTTAACTCAGGTGAGAATGTTGACGAGCACAAGGCTGGAGATCATTATGTCAGGCTGATTGGGTTAAAATGGCAGACTTGACATGTTAAAAGGAGGGTGATGCTTGAAATCGTTGTTCTTCCATTGTTAACCATGGTGACCTGCAAAGAAACGCGTGCAGCCATCATTGCGTTGCATAAAAATGGCTTCACAGGCAAGGATATTGTGGCTACTAAGATTGCACCTCAATCAACAATTTATAGGATCATCAAGAACTTCAAGGAAAGAGGTTCAATTCTTGTTAAGAAGGCTTCAGGGCGTCCAAGAAAGTACAGCAAGCGCCAGGATCGTCTCCTAAAGAGGATTCAGCTGCGGGATCGGAGTGCCAGCAGTGCTGAGCTTGCTCAGGTGTGAGCGCATCTGCACGCACAGTGAGGCGAAGACTTTTGGAAGATGGCCTGGTGTCAAGAAGGCCAGCAAAGAAGCCACTTCTCTCCAAAAAAAACATCAGGGACAGATTGATCTTCCGCAGAAAGTATGGTGAATGGACTGCTGAGGACTGGGGCAAAGTCATATTCTCCGATGAAGCCTCTTTCCGATTGTTTGGGGCATCTGGAAAAAGGCTTGTCCGGAGAAGAAAAGGTGAGCGCTACCATCAGTCCTGTGTCATGCCAACAGTAAAGCATCCTGAGACCATTCATGTGTGGGGTTGCTTCTCATCCAAGGGAGTGGGCTCACTCACAATTTTGCCCAAAAACACAGCCATGAATAAAGAATGGTACCAAAACACCCTCCAACAGCAACTTCTTCCAACAATCCAACAACAGTTTGGTGAAGAACAATGCATTTTCCAGCACGATGGAGCACCGTGCCATAAGGCAAAAGTGATAACTAAGTGGCTCGGGGACCAAAACGTTGACATTTTGGGTCCATGGCCTGGAAACTCCCCAGATCTTAATCCCATTGAGAACTTGTGGTCAATCCTCAAGAGGCGGGTGGACAAACAAAAACCCACTAATTCTGACAAACTCCAAGAAGTGATTATGAAAGAATGGGTTGCTATCAGTCAGGAATTGGCCCAGAAGTTGATTGAGAGCATGCCCAGTCGAATTGCAGAGGTCCTGAAAAAGAAGGGCCAACACTGCAAATACTGACTCTTTGCATAAATGTCATGTAATTGTCGATAAAAGCCTTTGAAACGTATGAAGTGCGTGTAATTATATTTCACTACATCACAGAAACAACTGAAACAAAGATCCAAAAGCAGTTTAGCAGCAAACTTTGTGAAAACTAATATTTGTGTCATTCTCAAAACTTTTGGCCACGACTGTATATGTCCTATACATGTCCTAACATGTGCTGCAGCCATTTTAGGAAAAAATGTGATTCGTTACCACGAAGCATGAGGAAATTCGGATTTGGCGAGAATCAAATTTTTCCTGAAATTCAGATCGAATTCCACTTCGTCAACTTTGATTCGCTCATCTCTAATTACAGCCACCACAGAGAGAGTACTATTGCCCGTCATAGATTTTACTGGAAGAGACTTGAGACAGACAGATAGAGAAGAGGGTCATAATTCCCACCCCTGCCTAAATCCATACATGGTTATCTGGGAAGAATTGCACCGTGTACAGCTGGAACTGTGTTTTGCTACAGTTGGATGTACTACACTTCAGTAAAAAGAGGCATTTATTCTGTTATATCTCACCTGGTTATTAACTTCTGCACCATACGCTGCCCTTTTAGTGCCCCCATGCAGTAGTTGTGCCCCCTTAGTGCCCCTACACAATAGTTAGCTGTGCCTTCTTAGAACTCTGATACAGCAGTTGTGCCCCATTAGTGCCCCCACACAGTAAAATGCCCCCTTAGTGCAACCTCACAGTAGTCATGCCCCCTTAGTGCCCCCACACAGTAGTTATGCCACCTTAGGCCCCTACGTAGTAGTTATGCTACCTTAGTGCACCCACACAGTAAACCACTCCCTTAGTGTCCGCACACATTAGAATGCCCCCACACCAAAAAATGCCCCCATGAAAACCCCTATACAGAAAAATGCCACCATAGTGCCCCCACTAAGTAGTGCTGATCCCATAGTGCCCTCCTTACAAGAATGTTGCACTTATGAGCTGGAGAATGCACAGGCCGAATCCCTGGCCAAGGAATGCTCCTCGGCCTGTGGGCTTTCTAGTCTTCAGCTCAGCAGGTGTGATAACGTCACTGTATTGTGCCTGCTGCTGGGCAGAGCAGAGGTCGGGGAATGGTGGAGCAGGATGCTGACGGCTCTCTGCTTCACCATTGCATTTAACTGTATCTGCTTCCTCAGGATGCAGATCCAGATAAAATTGGGACATACCTCAGCTGTTACGCAACATCGAGGACTGTTCCAACATATTTGGGACAGTTGGGAGGTATGCATAAGTGCCCCCCAACATAGTATGAGGCACCCATAAGAGCCCCCTGCCCTAAGGAAGCACATACAGTTTGTTGGGAAACCAGGCCAAATGTAATGACTGTCCCGCTGGATCGGTTGAGGGCGAGGCATAGAGTACATACAGGGCATCACTTATTGGAGCTGTGTAACCACAACCTTGTCAATGTACACATGCTGACCTCGTCCATCGCCAAATGTGTCTACCAGGGGCATATGAGCATCATACATGGACCTGGCTTCCATATTATCCATGTCTCAATCCATTTAAATGATATTTATCAATTCAGAAAAAAAATCTCCTTTACACAGTGTCGTGATTTGTACGTTTGGACGGGGTCGGCGAAGACAGATTTTACTGGATTCAACAGGTTAAATGTCCAATGTGCAGTACCAGACCTAGGGTATCTGCAATATTATGTTATGTTTTGCCATGTAATGTTTGCACTGTACACCAGCAGGTGAGGGGTGGCTGACAATAGGGATGGGACTAACCATCCCATTCCTTTCTTCTTGGTAGAAGTGGGCTAGTCCTATTTCCTGTCAATAGAGAGCAGAGCTAGAAGAGCAAGTGAGGAGTGAGGGAGCACGACCATCTGCCCCCACTCCATAGGGCCTCAGGGACCAGAGATCCAGCTCCATCTGTGAGGTCCACTACTCCAGGGAGACTGAAAGGTCCACTGCTACAGGTATTCTACAATGCTACAGTGTTCACAGTCAATAGAGTGATCAGCAACCACAGCTATACAAACCCTGCTGCAGGTGAGACACCCATCACCATTGTTCAGTCCAAGCAAACTCCAAAATCCTGCATTTCACAGTGGACACCTACAGTATAGCTAGAAGTTCAGGGGAGAGACATCAGCAAGATAGCCTTCCAGAGGTGACATTATCAGCTACTTTGCCAGCCACCATATCTGATCATTTGGGGAGAGAAATTGCACTGACGAATGTACTACAACTCCTATTCTGCACTAAGTAGAGATACTTTTATCTTTTTACTGCTGTCCTGATTCCTTATAGCACTTATTCACTGCACCAACACTACCACTCTCATCCTATCCACTGGCTCCTCAGGGGCTCATTGTGAATGCACTCGATTTTCTTCCAAAATCATAACAGCAGACAGTTATGCAGGCACTTTGTTCATTTCCTCATTAATAAATAAATAAATAAATAAATACATAAACAAAACCACCTGCCCGTCTGGGCGCTAACTATACCTAGTGGTTTCCTCACCTATGTCCTCAGAAACACAGCAGATCAGCACAGCAAGCAACTTGCAGCTTCTAGGTTCTGACCCCCCAAAAAACCTTTCAGGTTTGTATTTATTCCCCTAGTAATGAGGTCAGTAGCTACAACTGTGTTGCCTGTGGCTAGGGGAAAGTGAAGTACGGGAGTGGGGGGAGGGAATTGCATATCTCACTACCAATGCCATCAAACAACTTTGCTTTTCTGGGTTCTTTCACCTCACCAACCTAATCAATTTGGTTGAGATACACACCCGCTCCAGCACGTTACCAGACACTGTGGTACAGCAGATATATTTATGGGCCTAAAAATGGAACGGTGGGTTTAAATGTCTATAAGGGTGTAGAGTAATATATTTGGTGGAGCTCATTCTGTGTATGGCTTTGAGGTTTCTGGACAATCACTTTCTATGGGAGTTATCAAAATCTGGCTTTATTCTTAGGTTCATCATGGGGTTTGGAGGATGTCAGAACATTTTTTTTTTTTTTTAGGAAAAAATTATTTTTAATGATTCCATATCAGAATAACATATTATGGAACATTGAATGTCTTTATTTAGCACATAGAAAATAGATCCATTAGAGGGAGCGACATCAGGAAAGCGATTACGTATTAATTGTGCCCCACAAGTTGTCGTAGGCGTGAATACTGGAGGGCTTGTGTATTTACTGTAATGATAATCTGCATACGTTGACAGCTTATCTGGCAGACATCCTCTATTAATTTCTCTCCTTCCCACCAGAGGAAATGCTCATTGATGACAGAATCCTGTGAGAATGAATGTATTCTGCTCTACAGCTTGATAATATAATAGCATTTTATAATTCATTATCTGGGACTCTTCCTGGAAAACATGCAAGGTGTTCTGTCAATTCTATCTTACAATACATTTGTTTGTGTCAGCAAGAACTCATTTTTCCCTTATGTTATGCATTGCTCTAGAAAGAATGGCTTCTTTTCCACTGGTCTTTTGCCCAGTAGAGGTTGCAATATTGATTGTTTCCCTTTAGACAAATTTTGTATCTACCGATTCTGCAGATCGTTGTCCCTATGGTAACAGACTACAAACCCACTTGGTGTAGTCTGATCCTGCAGTCATATTGCTATTACAGTATCTTCTATTTCTTGTTAAAGGTGTTATGTCAGCAGTGGTGGGGCCCCTGGCAATTCTAGTTCCCTGCCGAGGAAACCGGGGCCAGCCAGGCGTTTCCCTTGCAGTGGCCCCTGCATTTACATGAATGGTCCTACCATGTAATACATGACAGCCAAAGTAAACCAGAACCAGAACTACTCATACAGATTGGCTCTCCATTCTGACTCAGAGGTGGGTCTCAAGTGAGGGACTGCCCTCTATGGTGCCCATATGCCCTAATAGGTTATATGAATAAAGGATGTCTACATGCGACAACAACCTTAATCTACCAAATGTTTATTAGTAGGGAGTAAAAGATGGATGGTAATATGATGGCAGGATTTGACTACACAGGGTTTGTTTGTAGTCTGTTACTATGGAGACGCATTGATCACTATAGAATTTATAGATGGGAGATTTTCAGATGAAGGCTATTTGCAAAGTTTTATTATTTTTCATTTTAGAAAAATATAGAAATCTATTATAATATACACTTACCGACCTTGGTCTCAGCTCACGGCCTTTGGATGGTTTCATTGCCTTGCAACCATCTATCAAATTAAATGAAACTTTCTATTACAGAGGACAACGTTTTACAAGGCACTGAAGTGTGTTATTTCCAGGTTCACCTTATTGATCCCTGCATGTCTGTGAATTATTTGAATATGTTTAAAATAGACTTATTTTGATTTAATCTGTGAAATAGAAAATCATTCCTTTGATCAGTTGCTTACCTATCATGGAGGCCCTATGCATTGTGGCCCGTGGTGGCAGTGGGCTAGCACTGCATTGCTTCGGGCTGTGACACAATCGTAACAGCCACCACTAGAGGGAGCTCAGTGTAGACATTATACCACAGACCCCCAATGAGTTCAGTGCTAGCTGTATAAATCCATATGATGTTAGCTCCTCCTAGTGGTGGCTTTGTGAAACCAGATTTAGATAATTATCAAGTCAGAAAAACAGAGCTCCTGTTTACACACATGTATGTTAAATTATTCAGCACAGGACAACATTTTAGACCTAAAAATGTAATGGTGGACATTAAAGAGGTATTTCGATTAGAACAAGTTATGCCCTATCCCCTGGATAGAGTGGATAACTGTTAGATCAGACCGCTGGGACCTTGACTATCTCGAGAACGGTGGTCCTGTTCTGCCATATGAATTGAGCGGCAGTTTGAGCATGTGCACAGCTGCTCCATCCATCTAGGGATAGAGTTTGAATGTAGCATCACTGCACATACTTGTCCTGCTACTTCATTTAGACGGTGGTAAGGGGTTCCTGTTTTCATGATGGGTGCAAATGCCAGCAGACGGACCCCCAATCATCTAACAGTTATTCCCTATCAATAGGACAAGGATAACCAGGCTTTATTTATTCTGGAGCTCTCAGTGGGGAAATGTCCATGTAAGCTCCCCCTAATGGTGGCTGCAGACATCTAGAATTTTATCATTCCATTCTATGACTGTGGGAACGGGATTTCAGGCTCTGAGTGTGAAAAATAAAGCACCAACCCCTATATAACATATAATAATATTAAAGGTGAACATAAAAGTCGTAGCACATTTATTGCAGCTCTCTGACATTTAAAATTTATGTCTCAACATCAAAAGTACACAAACCCCAGAATTTCCACTCAAAACTTTAATGCAAAAACTCTAATAAGAAAACAATCACTGCTTAAAACAACTGTGAACTATATAAATACTCCCTATGTACTGGTAGCTGTAAACTGATGATGGAGCACCCATTCAGTCTAGTTTATTACAGCAGATTGAATAGATTAGACAATAAATGGTTTTCACATCATCCGTGAAATTAAGTTGTTTTCATAGCACACAAATTTTCCTTTCTGAAAAAACTGTTTATCTCCTATCTATCTATCTATCTATCTATCTATCTATCTATCTATCTATCTATCTATCTATCTATCTATCTATCTATCTCCTATTTATCATGCTTGATAAAGACTGCATTGAGCGGTTGAAACGTTGCAGAGGGGTCAATAAGGGTCCACTGTTTTTCACTTTATCTATTGGAGTGTTGCCTCATCTTTTGGATATATGGTATATCTCCTATCTATCTATCTATCTATCTATCTATAGGGTACGGACACATGTCGTGGAAATTCTGCTATAGATTTCACTTATGAAATCATTATGAAGGGAGAAATCCATGGTGGAGATCAGCAGCATAAGACTACTTTCACACTAGCGTTTTTTGAGGATCCGTCATGGATCTGCAAAAACGCTTCCGTTACAATAATACAACCGCATGCGTCCATCATGAACGGATCCGGTTGTATTAGGTCTTCTATAGCCATGACAGATCTATCTTGAACACCATTGAAAGTCAATGGGGGACAGATCCGTTTTCTATTGTGCCAGATTGTGTCAGAGAAAACGATCTGTTTGTCTCCGCTTCGTCAGGGGGACAGCAAAACGCTGCAGGCAGTGTTTTGGTGTCCGCCTCCAGAGTGGAATGGTGACTGAATGGAGGCAAACGGATGCATTCTGAGTGGACCCTTTTCCATTCAGAATGCATTAGGGCAAAACTGATCCGTTTTGGACCGCTTTTGAGGGCCCTGAACGGATCTCACAAATGGAAAGCCAAAACGCTAGTGTGAAAGTATCCTAAACTGACATGCTGCAGACTTTAAATCTGCACCACAGATCAATTTACACTGCTTATTTATTCGCAATCCTAAAATCCTATTCACATTGCTGATACTCTAACATGCTCCAGTTTTTCCGCTTGCAGCAATTCGAATCTTAATCATTCTGTGTTGATGACACCTTAAAAGGGTTTGTCCAGGACTAAAAAATGAGTCTACTTCTTTTTCAGGAATAGCCCTACTCTTATTCATGGGGTTGCATAAAGATGAACTGCTAACCCAACCTGAAGACAAGAGTGCTGATGTTCTAAAAAATCTATTCTGTGACATCCCCATTAACACTATATTGTAGTTATCATTTATATTATAAATACTAGCTGAAGGACACTCCAAACTAACAACCAGGTGGCAAAGGGAAGGCCACTAGGCCTCAACGCTAGGGAAGGAAAATGTCACCTCCTAGTAACCCTACTCCTGGCCCTGTCTCCTAACCGTATGGACACCCCTTGAAGGTAGAAATGCCCATCCTGGACCTTGGGACCCTGGAGACCCTAAGAGAGCCCTAAGAATATTGTCAGGGCAGAGCAACCCGATTCCTTCACCCGATGAAGGAACAGGCGTCTCCCTGAGGCCTACTAACAAAAATCAAGGAAGGGGAAAACAAAACACAAACAAAAGCGACACTTAACTTTTGTAGCTGATGGAAGAGCAGGAATACCAGAGACGACCTCACACCAGCTCTGCCAAACCCAAATGAATCTACCGCACAGTCAGAAGGGTGGGGAAACACTAAATAGGGTAGAGTAATGAGTACTAAGCTACACCTAAAACAGGGATGAGGTCACAAACAAACACTGAATAAAGAATAATCAAAGAGGCTATTAGATTTTACTCCAGGGTCCACACAGTCTCCTTGATCTCCTGACATCTGTCACAGTACCCCCCCCCCCCTTTCTACGGGTGACCTCCGGGCACCCAGGACAGACCTTATCGGGATGAGCTCTGTGAAAGGCCTTCTTAAGATTTAGCATTAACATCGGCCGCTGGAACCACATCATCTCCTCTGGTCTGTACCCTTTCCAGTGGATGAAATACTGGAGGGATCTACGCAGAAATCGGGAGTCAACAATCCTGTCGATCTAAAATTCTAAATTACCATCCACCATGACAGGAGCGGGAGGCAAGAGGACGACTCAGCAGGTTCGACGACACATTTTTTCAACAAAGACTTATGAAATACGTTATGAATTTTCAAAGCCGGGGGACGTTCAAGACGGAAGGCTAACAGGGTTAACAATAGCAATGATCTTATATGGACCAATAAATCTTGGGCCCAACTTCCAAGAAGTTACCTTAAGCTTAATGTTTCTTGTGGACAGCCACACAATCACCCACTCTCAGGTCCGGACCATTCATACATCTCCTGTCAGCCCACACGCTTATACTTTTTGACCATCTTTTTCAGGTTATTTTGAATTTTCCTCCAAATAGAAGACAAAGAAGAGGAAAATCTTTCCTCCTCAGGAATACCTGGTTTGGGAACCAGAAAATGTGCCAAACTGCGGACGGAACCCATATGCCCCAAAAAACGGCGACTTATCAGTGGATTCCTGTCTACGTTATTAATGGCGAACTCAGCTAACGACAAGAATGAAGACCACTCCTCCTGATTCTCCAAAACAAAACATCTCAAGTAAGTCTCCAGATTCTGATTAGTGCGCTCCGTCTGTCCGTTCGACTGAGGATAAAAAGCCAAAGAAAAGGACAATTGTATCCCCAGTCGAGTACAGAATGCCTTCCAGAATCTGGACACAAACTGAGTCCACCGATCAGACACCACATCAGAGGGAATGCCATGTAGTTTCACAATGTTATCAATGAAAACCGGTGCAAGAGTTCTGGCATTAGGTAGAGCAGGCAATGCTATAAAATGCATCATCTTACTAAAACGATCAACTACCACCAGAATCAATTTTTTCCCCGCAGAATTTGATAAATCCGTGATAAAATCCATAGACAAATGAGTCCAAGGTCTGGACCGGATGGGTAACGGAAGAAGGGATCCGGAAGGCCAAGTATGCTGTCACCTTAGCACAAGCACAGATACAACAGGATGACACGAGTCATAACACACTTACGCAGCCCCGGTCACCAAAATCTACGAGAGATGAGATTCACAGTGGATCTGCTCCTCGAACACCTTGTGATGTAATTCGGAGGGAACAAACAATTTCCCCGGAGGAGGACAAGAGTCCGGTGCATCCTCCTGGGCCTCTAACACTTTTGCCTCAAGATCAGGAAATAGGGCGGTAATGACTACCCCTTCAGACAAAATAGCACTATGATCTTTAGAATCACCCCCCCCCCCCCAGGAAAGCTGCGTGACAAAGCATCCACCTTGACGTTCTTAACCCCAGGGCAGTAAGTGACAATGAAGTTAAATCTGGTGAAAAACAACGACCATCTGGCCTGCCTTGGGTTCAGTCGTTTAGCCGACTCAGGTAAGCCAGATTCTTATGATCTGTAATCACTGTAATAGGATGAATTGTCCTCTAACCAGTGACGCCATTCCTCAAAAGCCAACTTAATGGCCAGCAATTCTCTATTACCCACATCATAATTTCTTTCAGCAGTCGAGAGTTTTTTGGAGAAAATAGCACATGGGCGCCATTTATTAGGTGAAGGACCCTGCGACAAAACTGCTCCCACCCCTACCTCGGACGCGTCAACCTCTACAATGAATGACCCTTACCAAATTACATGCCCCCCTCAGATCCAATTTAGAGAACACCTTGGCACCGACAATCTGATTAAACAAATCCGGAATTAAAGGAAGAGGGTAAGGATCACGGACGGTAATACGGTTGAGCTCACGGAAGTCCAGACATGGCCTAAGAGTACCATCCATTTTTTTTTTTACAAAGAAAAACCCAGCAACCACTGGGGATTTGGATGGTCTGATATGTCCCTTTTCCAAACTCTCGGTAATATACTCTCGCATGGCCTTTTTTTGGGGTTCCAAAAGATTATACAACCAAGATTTGGGCAGTTTAGCTCCAGGAATAAGATTGACGGGACAATCATATTCCCGACGCGGATGTAATCCTGGTTACCACTCTCAGAAAATATGCAGGGTGCCGGACAACAGGGGAAAACACGTGAGGCTTATGGTGGGCCGATGGGGGTAGTAGTTCATGTACTCATGGTTAGCAGAGCCTCCCTGGGTCGGCAGTGCAGTGGATGGGAAGACAGCACTAAATCCTCCGGGGCACTTTCGGTTGCAGGGAACACCAGTCAGATGGAAGTTGAGGTGCCCTTGATGGTGTAGGTGTTTAAGGTGCTTTGGTGGCTGGGCCCCTGGTTTGTGACGCCAGCACCGTTAGGTGCAAATGTTGAGTGCAGTAGTGGAAATGATGAGGAGTCAGTTGTTATCAAACAGTTGAACATTTACTAAATCAATTGTCTTCAGGTAGTCAGTACAAACACAGTTCATTTGTATGATATAAGTGATGATTTAGAAACAATCTCAATGGTATTCCACTTATCAGGTTTAGGCAATTGCCAGTTGAGGAGTTCTCTTTAAGGTTGCACATGTACTGCCAAGATAATAGTGTCATATACAGCCTATATAATACCACCATATAGTGAGAACATAATACTGTTATTTATAGGCTACAGAAAATATCCATATGGTGCTAAGTTAATTCTGCCACATACCGCCGGCATAATACCACCATATAGCGCTAACATAATAATGCCATAACTAGCCATAAAACAACCACTCTCGGCTTGAACATCA